>NC_143223.1:12847933-13481793 GCF_030267445.1 Bombyx mandarina | reverse complement strand
TATTTTAAAATTTAATACTTATGTTGCTTAAGCAGACTTGGGTTTGGGGTAGCCACAACAAATACGTTCATTCGTTCTGTTATGCTGACGTCTAGTTATTTAGTTTTCTCACTGGAACGCATAAAAAAATTAGCCAAATTCGCAATTTCGATAGCATTCCACCAGTCATATTATTTTTTCTACCGAAAAAGGAGATCATTAAAGAGTTTTCGACTCCATTCACGTTTCAAAAGAATTCAGGTTGATTACAAACATTCAACGTTCGCATGTTATTAGTTTAGAACGTGTAATAGTTTATTTCCGACAGATTCAGATACTCACAAGCTTGTCAGTAATTCCAACGTTTTTTGTGATTTGATGCAAAGAGAAAAACGGTAGCCTAATTGCAATTGCAAATGGTTTGAAATACAAATTATAAATTAAGATTTCGTTCTATGTTGGGTATTTTAAATCGAGGATCTATGATTGAATTTTATTTAATTACGTCTTAATCCTATATTCTCGGTAACGACTTGGACTTGAGATAGACATAGCAGTACCAAAATCTTGATCAGTAGAATCAATTTTGGATTGCAATGCGGTGATACATCAACGGGTCTTCAATCAACTTTATTAGTGACTAGCGACCCGCCCTCGCTTCGCTTCGGAAAAATTAAATTTTATTATTGATAGCCGAATCCCGCGATATTACCCGCGGTTACTGTCGTACCGAAGGTAACGCCGCGGGGCGAAGCTAGTCTAAAAAAAGTTTAAGCTTCAGTTACTCTTTATATCATCAGCTACCTATCTGTGAGTCTCTTTAAAATCGGTCCAGCCGTTCCAGAGATTAGCCGGAACAAACAGACAGACAAAAAAGATGTGCAAAAAGTGGTATGGTCTTCATCCCCCAAAGACACAACATAGACAGGTAGGTGTATAGAGCATCTTTATTAACAGATCGAAATGGGATAAAAATAAATAACTGAAACTCTTATCCATCAGCAAGAACAACTACAACAGTATTTGTACTGATTTAAGAAGCTTAGCTGTTGCTTGCTGGTAATGGCAACTAAAGGGACCGCTTTAGGAAAAGAGAACAAGTAAAATAACAAGATGTATCTGTGTAGCTATCAATAATTCAACACTATTAATCCATATTATCGTATGTTGACTTCAATGGGGGAACATGAGCAGCAATTTCAACAATAAAAGAGTCCAAGAACACAATACTTCAATCTGCTACCTCATTACACGCGAAGACCAGACACTATTGTCGACAGATTTCATTTTATGAAGCTTCTTGTAGATATCCACCTTTATACTCTTTATAACGCGTATGTACGTATATTGTTGCTTAGTCTCTCAGATTTTCTATTGAAATATTACAGCGTTCTTATGTTTAGATTATTCGTATTAGCGTTCTAAGATTCAACATCTAAGTGTTATTTTTATCAGCTATTCAACTATCGCCAATGACACAATTATTGTCAAACAAAATATTTGCGCGATCACTATATTTTTATTTTATAGTTTCCGTTGCCCATGTCATAAAACAATGTCAGTACATACATAAACAGACTAGCGACAGCGCACACTTTTGCAGGTTCCGCGAAATATATAAAATTACTACAATACCAAGAAAGAGTAACGAAAAACATAGTCGTCTCAATAAAAAAAGATTTAAAGGAGCCAATAATTCGAACGACGAAACACTAAATTGAATTTAATATAAAACGACCACCCCGACGTGTGAGCACAGTTAGCTAATATATATTGCTCAGAGTCTGGCACCGGCGCAGAGTTAAATAAAGCAATTATTGTATCAGTCCGTCATCAATCAGCCGGTCGTACGGGCGAGTCACACAATCCGTCAATGGCGATTAACGGCCGCCAGTCGACGTGCGTTTTTTTTTTTCGTGTTTTTCCATTGTTATTTTATATTTAGAGTAATTAATGCGTCTCGAGAGGGCGCCGGATAAGGGAACCACTCGGTTTACAGAATTAATTACAGCAGCATTAATCTTTGAAATAAAAGAATAAGCCCGTTAATTCGTGTTAAAACCTTCCGTGCCGTAAAAGAGACTTCTATTGAGAAACGATATTAAGGTGGAACGCTGTTCAACAGTGTACAATATCTCTTCTTCACGCCTCTTGTGCGAAAGTTGGGAAAGGTTAGACACTAGCCCAGTAAAATATTTACAGTCTGTCCCAAGCTTACACAATCCATGTAGTTATTGCTTTTATAACCACGTCATATTTACTGTCACGGATGACTTGCGTTTAGCCCACATGTTCATTTATTAGCGAAAATGAAAGAAAAAAATAATTAAATTACATGCATGGCACTCTTCGGAACGCACCACGATTTTGTATCAGAGACAGATGCGGTGGCTGTCCCGATACGGCATACCATTGGGATAATTAACTTTCGAAGGATTATTTGAAATATTAAAAACTAGCGGCCCGCTCCGGCTCCGCTCGGGTCTTTAACAAAAATTTCAACGATATGTGATGTTGTTTTATTTTTTTTAATAAAAGAACACTTATTGCGGCATAACTATAATAGTTAGACATGTGCTGTCTCGACACCTTTTGTAAATAATAATGTGTTCTACAAAGTCGTAGTACGTTATTTTCTTCTATCATCAATAGTTTTCGCAGGGCACGCGATGTAAATAATATTTTAGGTATTTTTTTACACATTGGGTTAGATTATTGGAGTTTTAGTAAGGATCCCTATTTTTTTTCAAAAAAGATTATAGCCTATCTATGTTACTCGGGAATAGTGTAGCTTCCAAACAGTGAAAGAATTTTTTAAATCGGTTCAGTCATTTCGGAGCCTATTCAATACAAACAAACAAATCTTTCCTCTTTATAATACATAATTTTCCTATTACTCTGTACTGTCTTTTTTGTGTGTACATAAATAAATAAATAAATAAATAAAATAAAAATAATATTATTATAGAAAATGAAGGACACATTGGGAATTAAATATCCTGTATGTAGTTTGAAATAAACAAACTTAAACTACATACATATTTTAGTTTTTATCGTCGTTCGTCACTCAATGAATTTATTCCTTTAATGAATTGATATGATCAAACGTTGGTAATGAATTAACAACGTGATACGGAATGAATGATATCAGTAATTGAGAAATAGTGTAGCGTTTGCCTTTGCATATCGTTTTTAGACCGAAAAAAAGGTTCCTAATACTCATTCATATTAAGGTTACCTAATATTGTCGTATTCGAGGATAAAAATTCTGGTAGTTTTTCCCAAGTTTACATATTGTTATGATCCTCAACTCAAGTTTAGTTTTATTGCTTACCTTAAGCTAGTGAGGTTGGGCTCACGACCCACCCTTAGGTGTGTATCGGAGCCCATAGACATCAACATCTTAAATGACGACAACCACCTTTAGACGTGAGTTCTAAGCCTCATTTTTTTGTACAACGTTTGTCTCATCCTTCAAACCATTTTAGTACTATTTCACGGCAGAAATAAAGAAAATTAAAATTTAAGAGAAAGTTTAGATATAATAATATATATATAATAATAAGTTGACGTAAGAGTATTATTGATTACCTTTTTATATAAAAACAAAGAGCTCGGATATGTCTTTAACTTAAATGCTACATAAGTACCTTTTTTTTCAACTTCAAGTCACCACTAACTTTACAAACCACACTTACACAATTTTCTTACGAAATCCAATTCAGATTCAATCATGCTAATTAATAATTAAACCGTATTCTCAACATTAAAAACGAACTATAAAAAAAACTCAAACGTATTAAATTATCCATAGTAGATATTTCAGGCGATCCTTGGGGAGGAGCTTGTCCCAATAAATTTACGTCTCGCGGCCGGCTGCTGCTAATTATAATATTCAATATTTTCATGTTTTTATTCGTATCGAATAAGAAACAAATCTCGTGCGTTAATAATTAAATACGTTATACTTCTTTTTTCATATAACGAGCCATTAATTTTCGAGCTATCGTCGAAAGTCTGTAGCCCCTGAACTGGCCGACGGAAATTTATTGTCGCAGGACATCGCGTATGTCGTCAGTTTTACTGTCACAATTAATGTGTTTTATATTGTCTGCGCACAAGGTTTTCAACAAATAGTTTTATGCGCGTTAACACCGTTTAAATATTTTATGTGTATCCAACTGATTTGACTGTGTGATGTTTTTAAAAATCGTATTAATAATTTTAGAAAATTTGGCGAATTAAACGTTATGAAAATATTTTTGTGAATTTTGTTACTAACTAACTTTATGGGTGTTACAGGTAAGAATTTTTTCTACGGATCATTGGAAATCTCTGGCCACCTCCTGGGCCTTTCCACTGTACCTAATATGTCATGTATGTTTTTCTGCAGATGAGGTTTAAAAAAGCCCTGGCCTTCTGGCATTGTGTCTATTATCCATTAGCAACGCACACAAGTTTCCTGTCTTCGACAGTAATGGAAATGCATCTTATAACAATGTTTCAACAGAATCATAAAACAGTTGACGAAATTTTTGCGTATGCGGACTCTTCTAAGACTTGGACCCAGTTGAAACTATAGTATGGTGGTAGCAAACTTATTCACTAAGCCCGTGATTAGAATTGGACCCTGCTCGGACTTCGATGGCAACAAAATCTAACAAAACCTATACAAACACTGCTCAAAGAATTTTCAAATTTACCACCATAATTAACATTGGTCGCCAACAGAAGAAACTATTATGAGCACAACAAATTTTCGTAATCGCGCTACATGACATAACATCTCAACAAAAAAAAAAACGTTGACGATAAATAAGTCAGTACAAAAACAAGACGAGAGATTGAAAAGAAATGGAAAACGAAATGAAATGTAGACAGATTTGCGAGGTGATTGAATGAGAGACGCAGCTGGCGATATAGCTGGCTGGTCGGAACGTAAAAAAAAATGTAATTCCACGGATACAATTTAGTATTTAAACTCTATTTAAAATGAATGACGAATGCGAATTATTCGGGGCAAGTCACGAAAAACACGAAATGAACTTCGTTCGTTTCGAATTTCGAAAATTCATAGTTCGTTCTTCTCTTTTGTGATTGTTTTATAAAATGATCTCAAAAAAAAAGTAAGAATAAAGCCCAACAAAAGTTAATGTTCAAGAATTTCAGTAAAGTGTTTAACTTTCGAAAGATTCTAACAAATTTAGTTAGTGAAGATTAAAAGAGTATTTTTAATGATTTTACAAAAATGCTCTAACGTAGATTAAAATTTCTACACCTTCGTACTTTTGCCGTGAGATCTTGCCGCTTCTGTCGAACGCGCCTTTTGCTCATTTCATTACTTATAGTTACAGGTTTTTTACATTACTGATCTTAATATAAAAATAAATTTGCATTGCGTTCGTAAATAAAGATTACGTAATTAAGGTAAGGTACTTTTATGTTATGCATACTTTGTAATTACGAAAGTCGATTTATGAATCAATAATAAAAGTAAATCAAACCTTTTCATGACAGAAATTTTAAAGTAACTATATAGATTTTTTTCAAATGACCATAATATTAACAAAGAAACCAACGACATACACATTTAATTGGTGAGAATAATTATTCAGCTTCGACTGTCTAGTGGAAGGCCTATGTCCAGCAGTGGGCAGATAAAGGCTGATGATGATGATGATAATGACTGTCGAGTGAATCGTAAGAAAAGTAAGTAAGGTGCTTTATGGAACACTGAATGTAACACATTATACGTGTTCCATTCAGATTCATTCATGTAGCACGTGCTTTACATCGACGATGTGCGTCGCCCAAAACGTCATTACGGGTCCTCCCGATACATTAACGGTGCTTTTAGGTACCTAAAGCACCGGTCACCGTCCTCGACGAGTAAATTAACCCATAGACACAGCCCACTGAGTTTCTCGCCGGATCTTCTCAGTGGGTCGCGTTTCCAATCCGGTGGTAGATTCTGCGAAGCATTGCTTGCATTGCTTGCTAGGGCCAGTGTTAGCAACACCTCCGGTTTGAACCCCGAGAGCTCACCTACACGCTAGGGTAAGGCTGATATAGCCTCTCAAGGCTATCAACATAGTATAAAAAAAAGACGTAAGTGGGCATGGAATCAGCAGAGGACCGCAAAACTAGACGCGCGGATTACATTCATACTACTTAATACATACTAGTACTATTCGTACTAGCTTCGTGTATTTACCGGCGTTTAATCGAGAACCAGCAGCGTCCCGTCTGGCGTACTCGTGAGACTAGCCTTGCGTCTCACAACAGCACTCCGCTTTCATCCTCTGCCGGCATTATAGCCTCTAATGTCACTTAATTTACCGTCTAGGGCTCACGTGAATCACGCTCGCGAGTTTCATATAAAAAAATTAGCGGTCTTTTTTTCTTTTTGTTTTTTTTCTTACATTGAAACCGGCATTTTTATGTTTGCGTAGTGCGGCCCTCTTTACGGTGTAAACGGGTAGAAGTAATTAGATTGAGATTGCTAGTTTTGGAGCGTGAGGTGAAATTCAATGTTTTTTCCTTTTTTTTAAATCGTTCGCAATGTTTAAATTTATTATTACTATTATTATTATTATTTGGGGCATACTATTAATGCATCGTTTACTAGTACAAACCTGTGCGGTGTTGCACGACTTTTATATACAATGATTCGACAGAATAATGCAGGACAGTACTTGGATTGATGATTGGAAGAAGTATATTATTATTCTAGAGTGCAATAGTTTTGATTTTAATATACCTAGTGTCAAAATAATCTGATAATTATTATTTTCACATTTCAATTTGTATTCAAACAAATTGTATTATTACAATCGTCATTTATTACATCGACAGTGCGTTTCCAGAGGTCTTTTTTGCCACGTACCATCCGGCTGCGGAATGAGCTCCCCTCCACGGTGTTTCCCGAGCGCTATGACATGTCCTTTTTCAAACGAGGCTTGTGGAGAGTATTAAGCGGTAGGCAGCGGCTTGGCTCTGCTCCTGGCATTGCTGAAGTACATGGGCGACGGTAACCACTCACCATTAGGTGGGCCGTATGCTCGTCTGCCTACAAGGGCAATAAAAAAAAATAGATTTTCCTAACATCGTATGTTCTTGCACTTTCCGCAGTACAAATAAATGAACACACATAAAATAAGCTTACGTGGGAAACTAGCAAACAATTATTTTTATGGTATACTCGTCGAGAATATTTCCTTCATTTTTAATATCGTTTCCCGAACTACGCGGTCAGCATCGGAAAAGAAAACGTACAATTTTAGCTCTTAAGGCTTGTGCAATAGAGGAGCAAATCGCAAAAAAGCCGCACTAATCATTATATTATAGATTGGTCACAATAGAAATAAATGGACGTGTAACAGGTGTATATATCGTTATCGCAATGAAACGTTATTTTGATTGAATGAAAATAAAACCTAGCAGTTTTTGAAGATTTAATTGTGGCGATTACTGTAGTAAAAATATGTTCTACTACGTTACACATTGTGGCGGGTAGCCATCATACAACCAAAGAGATTTGAGAGATGCCTGAATCTCCCTTACGACATTTTCAAGAAAAACTTGCATATATACCAGCTCCGAACAACAACATTCTTCCGGTCATCGTTCTCGTCGAACCCGTCGCTTGCGACGAAGGGCTCGGCGAATAAATTAACCCATAGACACAGCCCACTGAGTTTCTCGCCGGATCTTCTCGGTGGGTCGCGTTTCCGATCCGGCGGCAGATTCTGCGAAGCACGGCTCTTGCTAGGGTTAATGTTAGCAACTTCGTCAGGTTTGAGCCCGGTGAGCTCACTACTAGTCCAGTGACGCTGACAGGATCTCTCTAGATCATCAGCTTAAGTAGAAAAAAAAACACTACGCTTACCACTAATACCATTGTACAGTTTTATTATTCGACCTCTTCATATTTTAGGTTTATTGGATTCATAATTGTTTTTGATTTTTTCAAGATATTATCTATATATCTGTTTAGTTTCTACGAGACGTAAGACAGTTATTAAAAAAAAACATCTTTTATACTACACCATAAAAAGCTTTTATAGTATATTTTAGAGATTCGCTGTGGGTTTCGGGATAATAGAAACACTGCCAGTCCTTTTGATTCTATTTTGAAACACACATCTCTGGATTAAGTAATTACACAGGATTATTATATATCTATATATTAATACGTGAAGCAAAAACTTTGTATCCCTTTTTACGAAAATTGCGCAGACGGAGGAGTATGTAATTTTCCAAACTTATAGTAATATAGAGAAGAAGTGCACAATGCTAATATTTTTTTAAAATAATGCATAAAAGATACATTAAATCAATAAAGAAAACATTACAAACACTACATACCATGTATTTGACTCACACACGCATGCATACTATTTATTGTCAAACTTTTGTTCTTGACGTCTGTGGTCAAATTGAGAATAGATTAAATATTGTTTGTCTTTATTAATATTTTTCTATAGTGTAGTCTTGGCGTTGAAAATACAATCATAATAGTGTACAAACTTACAATTCCAATTATAGTCGAATATCGACTATTGCGGGAACACTAGTAGATAATTCTGAATACGTATCAACTGTAGAAAAATGACATTGAAGTTCTATATCTCGGAAGAAGTGAATTACGAATTGTAAAGTGCTCTGTAAGCGTTCTAGGTTTTAACAGAGTTTTAATAATTTCTTCGGTCGAAATTTTATTTATCGCGAACCACAGCGCGTAACAGTACCTACTTACTATAACAGGCTTTCTGAATATGCCTGAACCAACGTTACAATGTCTGCTTCAGCTTACCTCAAAACCTAGCTGAATGGTGCCGGAAAAGAGGAGGTTAACATCCTGAAATGAAAAGAAACAAAAGTTTAATCAGTATATTCTGTAATCGTCATAGTTTAGTGCAGAGTAAAGCCATTTTCAGTAACAAGTCAACAGTAATGCGTTTCGATTTGAAGAGTGATACAAACGTTGTACTATAAAACTGAGATTTATGTAGTCTCAATATCGGGGCGGTATTTACGTTGTTGATGTCCATGGGCATCGGTGACCTTCTAACCCGAGGTGGGCCGTGAATTCGTCCAACTATGTAAGCAATATAACAAAAAATCCGACAAACCGTTCAGACTAATGCTAAATACATATTATGTATATTACGCTTATAAAACACGTATTTGTTAGAACTACCCGCGCCCCAAGAAATAAACGCTCACGGTATTGACAACATTATCCCCTGAAATTCCAACGATAACAAAGTTTTAACGCCACGTGATAAAAGACAGATAGTTTATAGATCGAAAACAAATCAAACAAATTCACTAGTGGTAGGGCATTTTATAAGATAGCACTTTTTAATGAGACTTTTTGGCGGGAACACGAGAAGCGAAGTTGTGTGAATTGCTTTATTTTGTCTATTTAGTGTTTCTTCAAGTTTAAATGTGTAATAACGGTGGTTTATTAACTGTTTAATTTCTGTGAAAGTGCACAAATGTGGGAAAATGAAATAAAGCCGCTGGACGTAGCTTCTCGGGATCTTTCAAAAAGTCCACTGAAAAAGTCTCAGTTGATAACCATCATTTTACTGAGATTATATTTAATCTCATATCATCTGATTTCATTTAATTTCATACCAATCCAAATTAATCAACTTCATTTCATTTCACTTCATATTATCATTTTTCATTAAGAATTTTAATAAAAGATTAGGCTGTATAGTATGATACTTTTGTCTTTCCAGTTGAAGAAATTAAATTACTACTACTACAGCAATTGATAAGACAGCATTTTATATGACACTACTACAACACTAAGGTATCATCGTCCTGTCCATTTTTGCCGGAAAACAATAATTCGTTCTGATTCGATTTGATTTCTCATACAAAAGAAAACAAAAAATAAAAAATAAAAACAAAAAACAACCTAAATCTTTAGGTTTGAATTTTACATTTTGAAATTATTATTAGCTAGAAGTGATAGAAGAGTTTTCGGCCTGCGTAATGTTAAGCGGTTACCGGAGACCAAGTTGATCCCGCTCGACTCCACCCGAATAATCTTAATGGCAATAACGATAATTTGTAGCGAGACTACGACGAAATTCAAAAAGTACCTAACTTATAATCTCAGGCAGAGGGTAAGTCCAACAATTCCAGCCGAGGAGACAGTCACAAGTAAACAATCAGCTAAATGATAATCCCGAGTATTTGCGTTACAGTACAGTGGCGTTGTTTACATTAGCCGCTCGCTACTCGCGACCGCTCTAGAAAGATTTCACGATTCAAAAATAACAATGCATTCCACGGGAAACGCGTTCGCGACTCAATTTTGGCGACAATCACGTCGGGGTCACCAGTTTGGGGCTTACGACAAAGGGAAGATCTTCCACCGAGCGGGTGATATTTGCTCGGTAGACCGACGGGCCGAATGTTGTTGTTCGGAACTTGTATATATGCGCTTTATCTTGAAAATGTCGTAAGCGAGATTCAGGCATCTGTCAAATATCTTGCGTTGTATGATGGCTACCCGCCACATTCAAAATTGCACTCAACATTAAATAGGCCAGTCTTCCACATTAAACGTTCGGACATACAACTTTATGGATCTGTTTACGATTGTTTTCGTTCCGTATTTATGTGAATCGTTAATGCAACGTGAGAATTATTTTATTACCGCACGAAACGTTTTAAGCTTTCTGCGGCTATCCACACTGCCACTAAACCTGATTAGGTTTAGTAGAAAACAATGCGTTTTCAAAGTTCCGGAAAATACTGTCGATACCATAAGTGAACATACTTGAATGTTGGGGTGGACAAGAAAGAGGTTGGACAGATTTGTCAGCTCCTAATATCCTACCCGCACTCTTTAGTCTACCAGAGGTCATGACGTTGGCGTCAGAGCTGAATTTTTAAAATTAAATTAAAGAGCCGAACCTTAAAAATTAAAGTTGCATTTTGAATCCAATGTTTACATTTTCGACTTTACGTTTGATGCTTTCAATTAACATTTTTTGACTGAGCTAAGATTAACCAATACAACAAACTCTAACCGATTGAAATTCGTATGGTTTCTGGACTACAACTCATTCTACAGTCATTTTTCACGACTAATTTGGTAACCACCGACGCGTAGATCCTACATACACCCCGAATACAGCCATGGATCTTCTGATGAGGTTCAAAGTCGAGGGTGAGTCTTGATTGTAAACCTTGCTGCTGCATAACGGCTGCCTTCGAACTAAAACGTATGAATGTATCGGGACACGTATCGCCCTAATATATGGTAACTCGACCACCAGAACTTACGACCGGTACTAGGGGCTTAGGTTAAGAAAATAGCTGAGTATACTGCTATCTTAGGCTCGCGTCTGCGTTCGCCTACCCGCGTCTACGAATTAATAACTAGAGAGGCGTAATCAATAAAGCACTCGTTCCTTAAAACAGTATCAAGACCAAATTAGATTTTTTAAGAAAAAAAAAGATGTGGTGTCGTGGAACACCAGGTAGGAACGAAGTTCCTTCGGCTAATGTAGAATCGACACAATTTGCAAAAAAAAAATCGTGCTCAATTTTATGTTGGTTTTCTTGATTTTTCTCTTAAATTTTGCTGATAAGTTTTTATTTAAGTACAGGAAAGTATTTAGGAAATTCAGTATTTTAGAAAATAATAAATTACGTAAAATAAAAATAAAATCGTAATTCAAATTATCAATTAAAATAACAAAATATGTCTCTTTATTTTTGTTTGACAACATAAAATTACATAGAAATAGAAATAATTACAAAATAGAGAGAGAAGGGATGAGAGAACGAAAAGAAAGAGGGAGAAAGAGAAAGGTCTAATACACTACTCGCTTGTGTATACGACTGTCGCGCCTGCGCACTTCTCATTTAACGGTTTTATTCCACGCACTTTTTTCCACGCACTTTTTTCCACGGATTTTTTCTTACGGTTTTACTATCACATTTTTTTCAGTTCGGTCGCGCAGCAAAATCCCTATCCCCTCCAAGCCTGCCGTAAGGAACTTCGTTCCAATAACAAAATATGTCTCTTTATTTTTGTTTGACAACATAAAATTACATAGAAATAGAAATAATTACAAAATAGAGAGAGAAGGGATGAGAGAACGAAAAGAAAGAGGGAGAAAGAGAAAGGTATTATACACTACTCGCTTGTGTATACGACTGTCGCGCCTGCGCACGTCTCATTTAACGGTTTTATTCCACGCACTTTTTTCCACGAATTTTTTCTTACGGTTTTACTATCACATTATTTTCAGTACGGTCGCGCAGCAAAATCCCTATCCCCTCCAAGCCTGCCGTAAGGAACTTCGTTCCAATAATAATAAAACAGGCATTTTCCGATATCAGTACTATCGACTCATAATTTGAGTTTTTTAATATTTATAAGACGTTAATTTCTTTTGATAATACATACAACGATCGAAACAAAAAACAAAACAATGAACGTATGTACTGAACGTTTGAATAAAACATTACCGAGAACATTATCTGAGATCCGATCGTACATCGTCGATTCTAAAAGTCGTAAAATATAAAATTACATCGAATATTTGCAACGTGCCGCTTATCAGACACCGCCTTGGCGAGAGAGACGCTGGCGCCACCATGAACCGGCCGCGTGGGCAGCCAAAGCAAAAAGCCGCCCGAGCACTGACCGGCATTCCTCCACAAAACCGGTTCCTGTGTTCAATGGAAACCGAACGTGGAGATGACGCAACGAAGTAAAATAAACTTTAAGCGTAACGTACGGTTAAATCAAAATCGTTTGAACGTATAGGTACGTCAGGTAACGCAGATGCGAGATATTATAATCGTATTACAGGAGTGAAACAAAAAGTTGAATGATTGATTTGAAGTTGAATGCAGGCGGTGACTCTGTACGTTATACAATCATCATATCGCGATTGGTGTGTATCGAAATAAATCGTAGGTATCCTAATGTGTTACATACATGTAAAACTAGACTCGACCTCAAAAGAATTTCGTTATTGGCGGTAGCTTTTCAGCCTTTTTTTTCAGTTTCTTAAGCATGCGCGAATTATTTTCTGATAGACATGGGCACATGAGCCATTTTTTTTTTTTTTAGAACTATATATCGTTCAATATTTGTTTTTTTTCTACCTCATCGCTTGTAGCCTCGCGGGGCTATTCCTGACTGGTTGGAGGGCTCCCGGGGCTCAGCCTGAGAAACTACTAACATCTGCCCTAGGAAAAGCAGTAAAAAGTACTCACTGGGTTAATAATTGAAGCGGGCGTAGGTACCGTACATTTCATAGCCACGACATTAGCGAGTATCGGCGTCAATTGATCGTTATTAGTTAGGCGAATGAAAATAATAACAAAAATATAGTTTCATACTTTCCTTGAATTCGATAAAAATGTATACCAGTCAAACACATTGATACGAATGCCGTGAAAAGAAATAAAAAAACGAGGTTCGGCAAAGGGCAGGCAGTTAGTGACGTCACAAAGGGACAGCGCGTAGGTAGATATGAGGCGGCGCGGCCCACAGGACTCAGTTCCCGGAATCGACCGAGACCATAAACCGTGCGCAGGAGTTCACAATACCGACTTAAACGTCATTGGGTGAAGATAGTCCGGTTCGAATTTCGAAATTCCAATCTTTTTTTTTTTAATGAACAAAATTAGCGTTCAGGAATATTCAGAATAACAACAGACGTATTCTTTGAACTAGTTATAAATTCCAAGTTTAGAGGTTAGGTAAAGCCTTTTTTTTTTCAATGGAAGTGAGACTTCTTTGTGGGTGGCGACATTAATGTGGTGATGTTTACAGGCTCCGAAAACTGCTTAAAAACCACACCTCTCTCAGAGCGCTCAAAGCACCTCTGGTGTTAAGAGGTATCTCCGGTAATTTCACATTACCACGGTCGAAGTCAAAGTGGACCTTTCAAACGGTGGTAGGCGGTAATACAAACCCGTACGGGGTAGGTACTACCGCCCTACATTTCCAACCGCGAAGCCGTCATACGTTCACGTCTCCGGTGATCATATTACCGCGAAACCAAGCTAAGCAGTAAATTACTGAACGGGAATGCGTTAGAACTAGGCAGGACGGTATCGACCTGTGCGGTCTCAGAATACGTCCTACCACTAGTAAAATAGACGAATATCGACAAATCTACTCGAAAACTGTATAATTTTACAACGCTCCATCGGTTCCTTGCTGTTTTTTTGTTTCAAATAGTTTTTTTTATTGCTTAGATGGGTTGACGAGCTCACAGCCCACCTGGTGTTAAGTGGTTACTGGAGCCCATAGACATCCACAACGTAAATGCGCCACCCACCTTAAGATATAAGTTCTAAGGTCTCATGTATAGTTACAACGGCTGCCCCACCCTTCAAACCGAAACGCGTTACTGCTTCACGGCAGAAATAGGCAGGGCGGTGGTACCTACCCGCGCGGACTCACAAGAGGTCCTAACACCAGTAAAGGACGTTTAATTTTTTCTAAGAATTAACGATACAAACGTCCCATTGTGTTGAGAAATTCGTAGCTTCAAAGTTTGTAGAGTTTGTACGGATTCAAAACTTTGCGGAAACCTAAGTAAGTATGTATATTTATTCCTTTCATCTTGTTAAACTTGAAGTTCAAGTGTTGATTGCATTTTCCTTCGGAACATACAAAGGCTTTTTTTAATTTTAGAACGTTAATATTTCTTCTTTTTGTTTTTCATTGGAATGTCGTCTTGAACGATTCTTGATTTTGTAGATATTATACTTTTTTTTGTGGAACCTTAGTTTCAGTAGATTTTTAAACTACAAACTTATCTATATCGTGAATAAAATGAGAAACGGGCCATGGCTAATAAAAAACAATACCCGGTGTGAGGTAGGTATTTGATCCCGAAAAATTTATTAATATGTATGTATACATTTAAAAATGTTATCTATCTATATATATAAAAATGAATTGCTGTTCGTTAGTCTCGCTAAAACTCGAGAACGGCTGGACCGATTTGGCTAAATTTGGTCTTGAATTATTTGTGGAAGTCCAGAGAAGGTTTGGAATTTGGCTAAATTTGGTCTTGAATTATTTGTGGAAGTCCAGAGAAGGTTTGGAATTTGGCTAAATTAGGTCTTGAATTATTTGTGGAAGTCCAGAGAAGGTTTGGAATTTGGCTAAATTTGGTCTTGAATTATTTGTGGAAGTCCAGAGAAGGTTTAAAAGGTAGATAAATATGAAAATGCTCAGAATTAAATAAAAATAACAATTTTGTTTTTTCTTTGATGTGTCCCCCCTGTCCGACGGATTCCTCATTCCGATTTGAGCAACCGACGCGCGTGGACGTGCTCATTGTTTTGTCGGAAGTGACTACCGGTGATAATAGATCATTGTTCGTGGCACATCTGTGGCCCAAGTGTTTCTCGGAATTTGTACCTGCGCCTAATTGCAAGGCATTGCCGCCCGGGAACTGTGCAGTGGTTCTATTCACTCTAATTCTATTCTATTTATTCTATTCACTAAAATTTCTAAAATTCCTAGAATCGCTTCGGCCAATTTAGTGTTACCGACGCAGGGGCCTCGCCGCAAGGCGAGCGCGTGTTTAAGTCCCGGGGCCTCCCCCCCCCCGGGCGAAAATCACGTAAAGATGGAGGAAAAACTTTTCATCGACTTCATTCGGGAAAAATATCCGTCAATCGCGCCCGAATTCGAAGCCTATAGGGCCGCATTTGGTAAATATTCTCCCCCCGCATCTCTCGCCGCCGTCGCCAAACATGCCTCGCAGGCATGCCTCGCGTGCCCCGCCGCCGGTCCGTGTTCAAGCGCACGTACGCACGCCGCCGCCGTAGCGTCTAACGCCCCCGCCCCCGCTACCCCCGCGCCCGCCTCAATCACGTCAGTTTCGTCCGTCGCGACCTCAATAGCGTCTAGTTCAGGCTCCGATACCGAATCGGAGATGGACTTCGAGTCCGCGACTAGCCCTCAACCCGGAACCTCGGATGGGTTCCAAACTGTAACGCGCGGTAAAAAGCGTACTCGCGTCGTGGAGTCCCGGAGCTCCATGACGAAGCAAACGAAGTCCGCGACCGCCTCCCGACCGCAGGTAGTCGTAACGCCGGAGTCGGACTCCGCCCGCCGCGTAATCCCACCGCCGCGCCCGCGCCTAAAACAGTTGTCCCGCCCCCGCTGATACTCCAGGAGAAGTCAGCGTGGAATCGCGTATCCCAGGCCCTTCAGGCCAACAAAATTAATTATACCCATGCGCGTAACGTCGCGCATGGGATTCAGATTAAGGTCGCAACGCCGGGCGACCATAGGGCCCTCTCTGCTTACCTCCGAAAGGAGAACATAGGTTATCACACCTATGCTCTTCAGGAGGACCGCGAACTCCGCGTAGTGATACGTGGAGTCCCCAAGGAACTCGACATAGACTACGTAAAGGAGGATCTGATCGGTCAGTCCCTCCCAATAATTAGTGTGCACCGGATGCACAGCGGACGCGGCAGACAGCCGTACAATATGATTCTCGTCGCGCTAGAATCAACCCCGGAGGCAAAGAAAAGAATCTCATGTCTCAAAACGATATGCGGCCTCTCCGGGGTCACCATCGAAGCCCCCCATAAACGTGGTACTCCCGGGCAGTGCCACAGGTGCCAGCTCTATGGCCACTCAGCGCGTAATTGCCACGCGCGCCCCCGCTGCGTGAAATGCCTCGGCGATCACGCAACCACAGAATGTTCGCGTGTTAGGGAAACCGCGACGGAACCCCCAAGCTGTGTCCTATGCCTTAAGCAAGGGCACCCGGCAAACTACCGCGGATGTCCAAGGGCTCCGCGTAAACGCCCGAACTACCCAGCCCCCCGAACCGTCGACCCAAAGACTTCGGCGCCTTCAGTGCCGAAACCAGCCTTCGTACCGGCTGCGGTTCCCACCGTCTCGGCGTGGAAAAAACCGCTGCCGTATACGAAGGAGGGAACACAAAACGTACCCCAGCTCCCGCCTGCGACACGTCACGCGCCTCAGCCCCTGCTCGCACCTCGCCCCGCGCCCGCGTACCGCCCCCCGCAACCCTCAGTCGTCAACGACTTCGCGCTCGTGCGCGACTTCGTCACCGCGGTAAACTTTGACCGTCTGCGATCGTTCGCAGATGCTATCCGTAGGTCGGTAACCCCCGAACAGCGGCTCGCGGCTGCTTTCGATCACATGGACGTCTACGAGTCCGTGTCTCGCACGTTATAAAAATTCTTTACCGGTAATCAATGGCGCAAAAAGGTAGAGAAAAACCGTATTCGCTTACGTTAGCATTCTACAATGCTAACGGACTCGCGCGGCAACGCGATCAAATTTTCGAATTCCTCCGCGACAACCTAATAGATATTCTGTTAGTGCAGGAGACCTGCCTGAAGCCCTCGCGTCGTGACCCGAAAGTCGCGAATTACGTCATGGTTAGGAATGACAGACTCACCGCCTCCAAAGGCGGGACTGCCATTTACTATAGGCGGGCCCTGCACGTTGTCCCTCTCGATACTCCCTCGCTCTAACATATCGAGGCGTCAGTGTGCCGTATCTCGCTGACGGGACACCAGCCGATCGTCATCGCATCCGTTTATCTCCCCCCGGACAAGCCCCTCCTGAGCAGTGACATCGAGTCACTGTTCGGCATGGGAGACTCTGTCATCCTGGCAGGCGATTTAAATTGCCACCACACTAGGTGGAACTGCCATCGTACTAACGTCAACGGTAGGCGTCTCGACGCGTTTATAGACGACCTCACCTTCGAAGTAGTCGGCCCCCCAACTCCAACATGTTATCCGTATAACATCGCGCTCCGTCCGAGCACTATAGACCTGGCATTGCTTAGGAACGTAACTCTGCGCTTGCATTCCATCGAAGCACTGTCAGAGCTCGACTCAGACCACCGACCTGTCGTTATGCAGCTCGGTCGCCCTCACAACCCAGTTACTGTTACGAGGACCATGGTGGATTGGAATAAGCTGGGCACGTGCTTAGCCGAAGCCGCTCCGCCAATCCTCCCTTACGGCCCGGATTCGAATCTATCCCCCGAGGACACCGTCGAATCCATAAACATCATTACCGATCACATCTCTTCCGCGATCATTAGATCTTCTAAAGAAGTCGATGTGGAGGATAGCTTCCACCGCATTAGACTTTCCCCCGAACTTAGGAATCTCTTAAGAGTTAGGAACGCGGCAATCCGGGCCTACGATCGTCTTCCCACGCATTCAAACCGGATTCGGATGCGTCGTCTACAACGCGAAGTCCACTCCCGCCTAAGCGACGCCCGTAACGAAAATTGGCATAGTTATTTAGAACAACTCGCGCCCTCCCACCAAGCATACTGGCGACTAGCTAGGACTCTCAAATCCGAAACTACCGCTACTATGCCTCCCCTCGTACGCCCTTCAGGCCAACCACCGGCTTTCGATGACGATGACAAGGCTGAGCTGCTGGCCGATGCACTGCAAGAGCAGTGTACCACCAGCACTCAATACGCGGACCCCGAACACACCGAGTTAGTCGACAGGGAGGTCGAGCGCAGAGCTTCCCTACCGCCCTCGGACGCGTTACCCCCCATTACCACTGACGAAGTTAGAGAAGCGATCCACAACCTCCAACCTAAGAAGGCACCCGGCTCCGACGGCATCCGTAACCGCGCGCTTAAACTCTTACCAGTCCAACTGATAGCAATGTTGGCTACCATTTTAAATGCCGCTATGACGCACTGCATCTTTCCCGCGGTGTGGAAAGAAGCGGACGTTATCGGTATACATAAGCCGGGCAAACCGAAAAACGAAACCGCTAGTTACCGTCCGATTAGTCTCCTCCCGACGATAGGCAAAATTTACGAACGGCTCCTTCGGAAACGCCTCTGGGACTTCGTTACCGCGAATAAAATTCTAATAGACGAGCAGTTTGGATTCCGCGCTAAGCACTCGTGCGTACAACAAGTGCACCGCCTCACGGAGCACATCTTAATAGGGCTAAATAGGCGTAAACAAATCCCGACCGGCGCCCTCTTCTTCGATATCGCGAAGGCGTTCGACAAAGTCTGGCACAACGGTTTGATCTACAAACTGTACAACATGGGAGTGCCAGACAGACTCGTGCTCATCATACGAGACTTCTTGTCGAACCGTTTGTTTCGATATCGAGTAGAGGGAACTCGCTCTCGCCCCCGTCATCTGACTGCCGGAGTCCCGCAAGGCTCCGCGCTCTCCCCGTTATTATTTAGTTTGTATATCAATGATATACCCCGGTCTCCGGAGACCCATCTAGCGCTCTTCGCCGATGACACGGCTATCTACTACTCGTGTAGGAAGATGTCGTTGCTACATCGGCAACTCCAGATCGCAGTAGCCACCATGGGACAGTGGTTCCGGAAGTGGCGCATCGACATCAACCCCACGAAAAGCACAGCGGTGCTCTTCAAAAGGGGTCGCCCTCCGAATACCACTTCGAGCATCCCACTCCCTAATAGGCGCGCAAACACCTCCGCCGTTAGCCCCGTTACTCTCTTTGGCCAGCCCATACCGTGGGCCTCGCAGGTCAAATACCTAGGCGTCACCCTCGACAGAGGGATGACATTCCGTCCCCATATTAAAACGGTACGCGACCGTGCCGCCTTCATATTAGGACGTCTCTACCCTATGCTTTGCAAGCGAAGCAAACTGTCCCTCCGTAATAAGGTAACTCTCTACAAAACTTGCATACGCCCCGTTATGACGTATGCAAGCGTAGTGTTCGCTCACGCAGCCCGCACCAACTTGAAGCCCCTTCAGGTTATTCAATCCCGATTCTGCAGGATAGCCGTCGGAGCACCATGGTTCCTGAGGAACGTGGATCTCCACGATGACCTGGAGCTCGACTCTGTCAGTAAGTATCTACAGTCGGCATCATTGCGCCATTTCGAGAAGGCGGCACGACATGAGAACCCTCTTGTCGTGGCCGCTGGAAACTACATACCCGATCCTGTAGATCGAATGGTAAACAGTCGACGTCGCCCAAAGCACGTCATTACGGATCCTCCCGATCCATTAACGGTGCTTTTAGGCACCACAAGCACCGGTCACCGTCCTCGTCGAACCCGTCGCTTGCGACGAAGGGCTCGACGAGCGAATTAACCCCTAGACACAGCCCACTGAGTTTCTCGCCGGATCTTCTCAGTGGGTCGCGTTTCCGATCCGGTGGTAGATTCTGCGAAGCACTGCTCTTGCTAGGGTCAGTGTTAGCAACTCTCCGGTTTGAGCCCCGTGAGCTCACCTACACACGTTAGGGTGAAGCTGAAATAGCCTCTCAAGGCTATCAGCATAGGTGGGAAAAAAAAAAAAAAAAAAAAAAAAAAAAAAAAAAAAAAAAAAAAAAAAAAAAAAAAAAAAAAAAAAAAAAAAAAAAAAAAACGGATTCCTTTTGTTTATTTTAAGAATATTGGTTGCGCCAGCGTCATAACGGATTTGTAGATGTTTTTACAATAATATGGCAGCTATGACACTTTTCCCTTCCCCTTCCTCACCCATTCCCCGCGCCCTGGATTGGCTAGTACGAGCGACGCGGGCACACACAAAAAAAAAAAAAGAAGAAAAATATGGCGGTTACCTAGCGCGCGCTCCGCATTACAGAAAGCAGTATTTTGTGATGTAATTATTGAAATGGCCTAAGACTTTATTTTTATACAATATTAGTGTCAGTGTATCACAGTGTCGTGCAAGAAGAAGATACACCAACTGGCTTCAAGCACTTTTAGCAGCCGTGATTCGGACGACTCCATCCTCTCCAGGTACGGCGTTTTCCTTCACAATTTCCCTCGGGTTGTGTTCCTTTGTTTCTTCCCGCCACGACCCGAGAAAGTGTCATAGTTAAACAACGCAACTACAGTCCACTCATTTTGTAATAGATGACCGTTACAATTTGGTCTACCAACCGCATAGCGCAACCATTATTTAGTGGTCCATTTCGAGCCGGATTCCGAACTTACATCGTCTCATATTAGTAACCTAGCATTATTTGTATTTAATTCCATAGGGAATTAACGCACCGCAATTAAATACTTATTTAATATAGTAGAAAAACCCGCATTTAGGTATTTAGTTGTAGGTAGATTTAGATAGCCTAGGTAAACGCCATCTTTGTAGTCACACATTCGCTAGACGCTGAATGCGTAGAAATTATATTTATTTAATTAGTATTTTCGTATTCGAAAACGCATCATAGATATCGTAAGAGTTTACTTTGAATATTGTGATCTTGTGATTAGCTACCTTCAAAATTATTTTATGTTCACGAGTTATTCACTCGCTTCGCTAACCGCATTTGAACATACAAATACCTACCAAATTGGTCTGTTTTGATTTATTTGAATGAATAACATAATACATATGTACATCGTTCGTGTTTAAATATTTGTATGTTATTATATTTTATTATCATTTTTAATTTAACTAGGACAGAGGCATAACCTAGGTCGTTCGATATTGTCTGGTTGTTTTATTCTCAACGCGTCAATAATAGCAACTTTTATAGTAGTAGCTATCTAACTATTTTAAATATTATTATTATTATTTTATAAGACGACGAGCGCTGCGCTTGCACCTCGCCGCGCGCCCCCTCGCCCCTGCGTCGTTCGTCCGCCCGCGTAATTTAGTTTTTATTCACAAAATTTGATTTCTCGCGCTGTTTTGCAGATTTTATTTTGTTTCTTTACCTACTTACTCTGGTTGATTAGTTTTATTTAAATTTTAAATATGCCGCCTAAATCTAATAAATCCGAGAACGATTTGAAGCTTTTGTACGCTAAGAGGGATATGATTTATTCACGCGTGCAAACAATTTGTGATAATGCACTTAAGATATCCGACTTAGCAATACGAGACTCATTTCTTTGTTCTATTGAAAACATAGACGATTTGCGCGCGGATTTCGAAAGTATCGTTCATAATATTAACGCATTGCAATTAGAACTAGATCCTGATTACGCCGTCAGTTACTCTGTTATGTCGTCGTTTGATGATCTATATTGCCGTATAAAACGTGTCGCTAAATCTTTAGAAAAAATACCTAGCGCCGGGTATTCGCAAACGGAACCTAAGTTCACCCGCGATAGACCTAGACTACCGCCTATCCACATACCCGAATTTAATGGGGACATCCGTAATTGGGGTTTATTTATAGATAGTTTTGAAAATACAGTAAATCAAAATGATCACTTAACCGATCACGAAAAATTACACTACCTAGTAGAAAAACTCACCGGCAAAGCCCGTGCGGCTTGCGCGGGAATTACGTTTAGTGCCGAAAACTATACTTTGATTTTGAACACACTCAAAGCCAAATATGAAGATAAACGGTTGATAGCTACCGCGTACCTGGATCAATTGTTCGAATTAAAACCTATTTTATCGTGTACCGAACAGAACTTGGAGAAATTCTTAGACATATTTGCATCATCTGTTCGGGCTATTAGAAATCTCAACGTCAATGACCTCAGCGACTTTTTATTTTTGTACATTGGCTTAAAAAAGTTAGATTTCGAAACTGTTCGCTTATTTGAAACGAATCAGGGTACTAAGGGTATTGAATTGCCGAAATTTAATGAATTGGAATCATTTTTACGTAATCACATAAGAATACTTCAGCGTACTACGCGACCTCACGAGGTCCCGAAAAGACAACCAGAAAGACATTTAGAAACGTCCTCAAGACCGCTTAGAACGACTCATAGCTATGTAAATACCGCGGCGTTGCCTGCGTCCGTGCCCGCCAAGTCGACTTGTTTTCTGTGCAAATCTTATCATACACAGTTGTATCAGTGTGCTGGGTTTTTGAAATTGTCGCCTACCAATCGTTATAATTTTGTTCGCGCAAATAACTTGTGTTTAAACTGCCTTAGTGATAAACATCGCGTTGGTGTGTGTAATAGTAGCCATAGTTGTCGCAAATGTTCGTTGAAGCATCATACCTTGCTTCATTTTGATAAAAATAGTAATATAGTAGCCAATAGAAATACAAGCGCAGGTAATCAACCAATGTATGGTAACTCGTCGCTAGCAGTATCAAGCTCGGAGCACTCGCATGGTCGAACTCACGCTGGCGGCAACGCACGTTGTACGACACATCTCGCGCGTCCCGCGTGTTCACCCGCGCTTCCCGCCGCTGCTGTCACTGCCGCTCGCACAGACAGCTCCGCAGCTACCAACTCGGACGGCAACACAAATGACGTCACATTATGCTCGCTGTCTTCCGCTCGCTTGCCTACAACTGTTTTGCTTGCGACCGCTCGAGTTGTAATGGTTGATACTTATGGCAAACCGCATCTTGTTCGCGCCCTTTTAGATTTTTTTTTTTTCGGCTGGCAACACTGACCGCTACTTGTCAATATTATTGTGCTCTCCCAATTATTATTTAAATTAAATAGTTATAAGTTCTTTATTGTACTTATAATTGTATAAAACATATACCTAAGTGATAATATAAGTTTATTGTTACGTAAAACATATAATTAGTGCATTTTACTGCATAATTGTAAAAAAATTTATTTTTTATTTTTACGTGGGTACTATCAATTTCTGCAAATCCAAAATGATGACCAGAGGTACCAAAGCTCGTCAAGTTGATGACCAACTTCAAGTGGCTCTTCAACAACTGAAAACATCACGGGAACAGTGTCAACAACTGTTAAAAGAGAGAGAAGACAACGAAGTCGAAACACTCCAGGTAATTAAGAAAAATACTATGTTGAAAGGACAGTTGTCTCAGCTCTCCATTGAATACAATGAAGTTCTTGAGACTAACAAGAAATTACAAAATGTTGTAGACGGCTTCGATCAGTGCAGCGGTGAGTATGTTGAGTCGCTCCAACTCTCAGCTGAACTGAAAGTCAAACTTTCTCAGGCACATGATTGTATCTCTAATTTACAGTTAGAGATAACAAATCTAAAAGCCCAAAAAACACAGAGCCTGTACTCGGAACTGATCGAGAGTGAACCAGCTTCGGGAACAGTGATCACCACCTCTGAGTGTGACATACCTACAATAGATTTGACTGGTGGTGACTCCGATAGTACACATTCCTCTCGATTAGTTCTTAGTAAGAAAAATTATAAGAGATACACTAAATTAAATAAGTTTATAAATAAAACGCAGCAACTATTGAAATCTAGAAAATCTATTAATTATATAAAAACTATATGCAAAGAACGAAATGCACTGCGTACAAAACTAATTATTTCACTTGAAAAATTACAATATGTTCATCACAATCATGAGTTAGAAATAGAAAAGTTAACCTCACAAATAAATTCATTGAAAACAGATTTGGACAGTGTTACTAAAAATTATGAATATGCCCAAAAGGACATATGTGAACATATATCGGTGATGGATAATCTGCTTGATTTATGTAATAATAATAAAGAGCGATTTGAATCTTTGACATTACAATATGCTAATTGCAAATGCCACTGCTCTATATCAGGTTCTCCACTACCAGACCATTCCAATAGTCAAAATCAATATTCTATTTCTACCTGTAAGCCCGTTGTAAACAATATAATTAAACCTTTGCTTACAACAAACATTATTAAAATATTCAGTGATGAACTAGGGAAAAATATGGGTGTAGCGCTGAATGATCTGTGTTCGGGACAATCTGTCATAAATTATTGTATGCCAGGGGCTTCATGTACCCACATCCTTAATAGAATTTTAAATGTGACTCATTGCCCAAACACAACAATAATTATAATGATTGGGAGAAGGGGAAATGCAGATATAAGAGATATAAAATATCAAATAAATCAATTATTAACACTACAGGTGAAAAAGATCATCATGTTTGCATTTCCATTTATTCAGAGTATGCCAGCGGAAAACAAAATGAGACATAGTATTAATGAT
Source organism: Bombyx mandarina (assembly GCF_030267445.1). Lineage (NCBI taxonomy): Eukaryota > Metazoa > Arthropoda > Insecta > Lepidoptera > Bombycidae > Bombyx > Bombyx mandarina. The sequence goes on along the minus strand of NC_143223.1, from coordinate 13,456,910 downwards.
TTTATGCAAACAATTTCAAATGTAAATAATTATTATGTCATGACACCATGCAAGTCACAAAATATATTTTACACTATTGACATTAATTGCATGATAAAAAATAAATGTATTAGTATGACAAAACCTAACAAATACTATTTAGGTAGCTACAATTTTAGACAAGTAGCAAACTCGCTACATTATTTTTTACACATTTATCTAGCCATGAATTTGGCTAATCAACCTACTGCTTCTTTTGAGCAGGAAAAAAATATGACATCTATTAATTTGGAATCCGTTCCAAGCAATTTAAATTAAATACTAAGACAACAGAGTTTACCTCCTGCAGTAAATATGATTTATTTGGACACAGCCCATCAACAAATACTGTTTCTTTGAAAACAACTGTGATCAACCTGGTGCATCAGAACTTACAAGGTTTGATGGGTAAAGAACTTGAAATTGATTTGTTTCTAGATTACAATAAAGTCAACTTTCTATGTGTAACTGAACATTGGCTTAAAAAATATGAATTAAATTGTAATTTTAAAAATCACCAGGTTATGAGTTCCTTCTGCAGAGAGAATGCTATACGAGGAGGCTCTCTTATCATTGTTAATAAAAATTATAAATGTAAGGAACGTAGAGACATTGTGAGCCTCTCTGTGGAACGGATTATTGAAATGGCATGTGTAGAGCTTGAGCAATTCATTGTTGTAAGTGTGTACAGGCCCCCGAATTCGTTATATGATTCTTTTGAAAATATATTGGAACATGTTTTATTAAAGCTTTCTGTTTCTAATAAACATATTTTTATCTGTGGTGATTTTAATATAAATTTATTAGAAAATACAAATGCCACTATTAGATTCAGAACATTGTTAAAATCATATAACCTTAGCAATTTATTTTCAGAGCCCACAAGAAAAACTAGCACATCGGCAACCTGTATAGATAATATTTTCACAAACGTAAAACCTTTGCATAAATATATTATTAATCATTTAAGTTCAGACCACAGTGGACAATTCATATCTTTTAAAATTAAATCTGTTACAGATGTTAATAGTTCAAGAAACCTACAGTTTGTTCCTATTAATATTAGACGTATGGAGAAGTTTAGAGGTAAAGTTTTGACAAAAATTGCGAATGTTTGTTATAGTGAAGATCCTAATGTTCACTACATGGATTTATTTAATTGCATTAATGATGAATTTAGTGCCATCTTTACTTCTAAAACTCTGATCTTACATAATAAAAGATCATTCAATGAATGGGCGACTGTTGGAATTCACAAAAGTAGGCAGAGATTATATGACCTTTATCATGAAAAATCATATAATCATAATAAGTCATTTCATGAGTATGTCTGTAAATATTCCAAGTTGTTTAAAAAAGTATGTACATTGGCCAAGTCATTGCACTTAGGCAATCTTATAAAAAATGCACCTGACAAAATTAAAATGACTTGGAATATCATTAATAGGGAGACTGGGAATGTCAGAAACAGCAATGCTGAATCAATTTTGAAAATCAATGATAAAATAATAACTTCTCATCAAGAAGTGGCCAGTGCTTTTGAGCGCTACTTTGCTGATATCCCAGCTTCTACTACAAAATCTTTAATTTCATCTCCTACCGTCGCCGAATCATTACTGCAAGATCATGTTGATAAATGCAGTGTTAACTTTAAGTTCACAAATATTGCTATAAAGGACATAATTGATAATTTCAAGCTCATTAATATTAAAAAAACTGGTGATTTATGGGGAATATCAATTAAGGTTATAAAATCCATTATTGATATAATCGCACCTTACCTTGCTACAATATTTAATGACTGTATTGATAGTGGTGTGTTTCCTGATCTAATGAAATATAGTAAAATAATACCTCTGTTTAAATCTGGTAGTACTTTTGACCCCACTAACTTTAGACCCATTTCAGTACTACCAACTTTGAGTAAAATTTTTGAAAAAATTATTTTGGAACAGCTTTTGAACCATTTCTATTCCAATAACCTGCTTCATAACAAACAATATGGATTCACTAGAGGCCGTTCGACTATTGATGCAGGTGTAGATCTTATTAAAAATATTTTTCAGGCTTGGGAGGAATCGCATAATGCCCTTGGGGTATTCTGCGACTTATCTAAAGCTTTTGATTGTGTTGAGCATAATACATTGTTGAGGAAATTACACCATTATGGTATTAGGGGCGTTTCATTAGAACTTATTAAATCTTATTTATCCGGAAGAATCCAAAAGGTAGACGTTAAAGGAAAGAGATCTTCCGGTGTCTTACTTAATATGGGTGTTCCTCAGGGTTCCATATTGGGTCCCTTCTTATTTCTTGTGTATATCAATGATTTACCAAAGTTTATTGAAACCCGTCACGAGGTCGTATTATTCGCTGATGATACATCCTTATTGTTTAAAATTAAACGACAATTGGAAGATTATGACGATGTGAATGATGCTATCTCGCGCGTGGTACATTGGTTTAGTGTTAATAATCTGTTATTAAATAACAAAAAAACAAAATGTATAAAATTTACCACACCTAATGTTAGACAAGTAGACACTAATATCATTGTAAGTGGAGAGACACTGGAGCTTGTTGATTCGACAGTTTTTCTTGGTATAACAGTTGATTCCAGGCTGCAGTGGGGTCCTCACATATGCAAGTTAGCGAATAGACTTAGTTCTGCAGCGTTTGCGGTAAAAAAAATACGAACGTATACTGATGAAGATACGGCACGTCTAGTTTATTTCAGTTATTTTCATAGTGTTATGTCCTATGGCATTTTGCTATGGGGCAATGCTGCCGATGTCGAAACGATTTTCATCCTGCAGAAGAGGGCTATTCGTGCTATTTATAATATGCACCCGAGGGAATCCTTGAGGGACAAGTTTAAGGAAATCAAAATTCTAACTTTAGCGTCCCAATACATTTTTGAAAATTTATTGTACGTGCGTAAAAACATTGTAGAATTCCCCAGAGTCTGCGATTTGCATAATGTGAACACTAGGAACAAACATAGGCTTGCGTTGCCGGCGGCTCGAATTAAGAAAATAAGCAACTCTTTCAGGGGGCTGGGTGTACAGCTTTTCAACAAGATCCCACAAAACGTTCAACTACTACCTGTTCATAGATTTAAGAAAACTGTCAAGGAACGTTTGTGCAACAAGGCATATTATAAAGTTAAGGATTTTTTACTAGATGGCACTACGTGGGAATGAGGCGTTCGCTCCTGGCCTTTTCATTTTTCATTATTATTATTATTTATTTGAATTGTATTTTTTTGACTTGTTTTTTTGTATACCTACTGTAAATATGTTTTCTTGTTTAAAAAAAAAGGAAAATAGTTGAGAAAATACAAAAAAAAAAAAAAAAGCCCGCTGAGTTTGTTTCGCCGGTTCTTCTCAGGACTGTGGCTTTTTTTGGAACCGGTGGTAGAGTTAACATTTTCTTTTACATTTTGACATTCAACAAGTGTGTTTTTGATGACATCCAAGTTGAAATAAATGATTTTGAATTTGAATTTGAATTTGAATTTGAATAGCGCCTCACAGAGTAATTTTATTACTCGTGAATGCTGTCAACGTCTTGGATTAAAATATAGTAACCAGACTACGTGCCCCGTAGTCAAGGGCATAGGGGGGTCTACTAAGGACATCCAAGGGTCCGTAAAAATTAAATTTGAATCACGTTTTGGCTCGAATGTTTCATTCAAAATAAACTCGCTGGTTGTAGATAAAGTAACGGAGCAACTTCCTACTGTTTCTGTAGATACCTCGTTGTTAGCTAACTTTGATAGTTTGCCGTTAGCCGATGATACTTACGCCGTTCCAGGAGCCGTCGATATTTTGATTGGCGCTTCGATTTTCCCGCACCTCCTGCTGCCACGTAAGGTTCAAGGTCATTCGGCGAACCCCGCACCGCACGCTTTGGAAACTGTTCTCGGTTTTGTTATAGTTGGATCCGCACCCGCTCTTGTAAATAGTTACTCGACCGTATCATACTGCTGCGCCGTCGAGCCGCCACTGGAGTCCACCGTCCGCCGCTTTTGGGAAATTGAAGAAGTAAATGTTCCGCTTGTTATGAGTCCTGATGATAAGACCGCTGAGGATATTTATTGTAGCACGACCACCCGCGATGAAAGTGGTCGTTATATTGTCGCCCTCCCCTTTAAGGGTGATACCTCTTCGCTTGGTGATTCGCGCCTAATGGCCGAAAAACGCTTTTTTTGTTTAGAACGTAAGATGATGGCATCCCCGAAATTGAAAAAGGCCTACGACGATGTCGTGAATGAATATGTAGATAAGGGTGTCATCTCACCTGCTCCCGCTGTACTTGATGAGACGCAAAATGGTCCCTCTTATGTCATCCCGCATCATGGTGTCATTAGAGAGGATAAACTCACCACAAAATTGCGTGTTCTTCTAGATGGCAGTGCTAAGACTAGTACTTCTGTTTCTCTAAACGACATCTTGTATTGTGGTAAAAATCTTCAAGGTAACTTGTTTGATATTATCGTCAATTTTCGTTTATTTGTTGTAGCACTATCTGCAGACATTAGACAAATGTTTCTTTGTATTGGCATTCGGGAATCTGATCGTAGATTTCAAAGATTTTTATATAGGTTTTCCCCACACGAACCATTAAAGGTTTACCAGTTTAACCGCGTTTGTTTCGGACTTAAGTCAAGTCCGTTTCACGCGCTTCGCACTGTGAAGCAGTTAGTTCTTGATGAGGGTGATTCCTACCCCAAGGCAAAAGCTACCATCAATACTGGTCTGTATATGGATGACTTTGCTTATAGTGTAGATAGCGAGCCTGAAGCCATCGAAACAGCTACTCAAGTGATAAGCCTAATGAAGACTGGGCAATTTGACCTTGTTAAGTGGACGAGCAACTCTCAACGTGTTTTGGACTGGATTCCGCCATCGCATCGTCTATCGACGGTTAAGGATTTTGATGTCAATGATACACATAAGATTCTCGGCTTGAGCTGGTCTCCCACATCCGATACATTCAGTCTCAAAATTAGCTCGACCCCGCCAACTTGTACCAAACGCACCATATTGTCTTGTGTCGCTCGCATATGGGACATTATGGGTTTTGTAGCACCTGTAGTGTTATACGCAAAGCTTCTTATTAAAGAGCTTTGGCTTTCTCAGTGTGACTGGGATGACATCGCACCGGACAACGTGGCCAGATTATGGGCTCGCTTCAGGGAAGAGCTTCCTATGCTCGAACATATAGAAATCCCACGTCATGTAGGTATCTCTCGAGATAGTGTAGTCACAATAGTGGGGTTCGCAGATGCTAGTGAGAAGGCTTATGGAGGAGTGGTGTATTTTCACGTTTGCAATGGCGACAATATTACAGTTAGCCTTATTAGTGCGAAATCTAAGGTCTCCCCTCGAAAGGTCGTCTCTCTCGCGCGCCTTGAGCTTTGCGTTTTACTACTATTGACGCGGCTCATTGGTGCCATAGTCAAGGGTTGTAACAACCGCATTAATATTGATAGAATTGCTGGCTTTTCTGACTCAACCGTAGCTTTGTGTTGGGCTCATTCTTCTCCCCACCGTTGGGACACATTTGTTGCTAATAGAGTAGCAAAAATTCAGTCTGAATTATCACCTCAAAATTTATATCACGTCGCTGGAACAGACAATCCTGCCGATTGTCTTTCGCGGGGTTTAACCCCCGCTCAAATATTAGATCATCCGCTCTGGTTTCATGGTCCATCATGGGTACGAGATGCACCCTGTGATTGGCCAGTTAAGCTTTTTAATCCCGCGACTGTCTCTGAACCGCCAGAAGAAAAACGACACACTCTTGTAACTTCTGCGCCAAGAGAAGACTCAGTTATATTATTGTTGGCTAGTCGTGTTTCGTCATGGTCAAAGTTGTTACGTTGCGTGGTATATGTTTGCCGCTTTGCTAAACTGTTACCACAGCAACAGTACATAGTCGCCTCTGACTTTTATAAGGCAGAGCTTATTGTTCTTCGTGAACTGCAACGAGCGCATTTCGTTTCAGAAATTAGCAGCCTAGAGTCTAATAAACCTTGCAGGCGTCCTTTTCAAAATTTGAAGCCTTTCTTACAGGATGGACTCATCCGAGTAGGTGGTCGTTTGAGTCAGTCCAACTTAGGATTTGATCAAAAACACCCCATAGTTTTACCGCGTAAGGGCCACATCCTTGATTTACTGGTCGATTATTATCACAAACTTCACTGTCATGCTGGTCCCGATTTATTGATGTCAATACTTAGACAAAGATATTGGATACTTTCCGCACGTAATTTGATTCGCTCAAGGATACATAAATGTGTGCCCTGTTATAGACTTCGTCCGCGTCCCATCGCACCTGAAATGGCTGACCACCGTTCTTGTCGCGTTGTAGAAACCGCTAAACCTTTCGTGCATACTGGTACAGACTTTGCTGGACCCTTTAAGGTCACCATCTCACGTGGTCGGGGTATTCGTTCATCGAAAGCATATGTTTGTCTTTTCGTGTGTATGACCACTCGTGCTGTTCATATAGAACTAGCCAGTGATTTGAGCACGCATAGTTTCATGGCTGCTTTTAAAAGATTTTTATCACGCCGAGGTCCTGTAGGTTGTATGTACTCAGATAACGGTACAAATTATGTTGGTGCCAAACGCAATATTTCGGAAGTTCACGCTTTCTTGAACTCTAAATACTACAAAACTGAATTCGCACATATGTTAGCAGAAAATCGCATTAAATGGCAGTTTAATACGCCCGCCGCAAGTCACTTCGGCGGAAATTGGGAAGCAAATATAAAAAGCCTTAAATCCCATCTTTATAGAGTTGTAGGGTTGCAGATTCTCACTTTCGAAGAGTTGAGTACCGTGCTCACTCAAATAGAAGCCGTGATGAACACACGTCCGTTATGTAGGACACTGTCTGGCGACCCAGCTGAGCCGTTAGCGTTGACTCCGGCTCACTTTTTGTCGTTGACGCCGCTTAAATATTTACCCGCTAGAGATATTGACGAAGACAGGCAGCATATTCTCTCGCGTCACTCTCTTTTAGATAAATTAGTTCAGTCATTTTGGAAACGTTGGAAAACAGACTACTTACATACGCTACAATCGCGCCAAAAATGGAACACTCCATCCAACCCAATCGTTGTTGGAAAAGTAGTAATTTTAATGACGGAAAACGCGCCCCCGCTACATTGGCCTTTAGGAGTAGTGGAGGAGGTTTTTCCTGGTTCAAATGGAGTGATTAGAACTGTACGCGTTAGGACCGCAACCGGATCGTATCTACGCCCGGTTATTCGCCTCTGCCCTTTACCTAATTCACAATAGAATAACTTCAGTATTAGATATAAGGTGTTCGTTAGATTTAGTTTAATATGCATAGATAACATAGATATAGATAGATAGATAGATAGATCTTCGCATAGGTGTTTGGTAGGTTAGCTTTTTATTTCTTGAAGGTAACCCTTCAAACTGGGGGGGAATGGTTGCGCCAGCGTCATAACGGATTTGTAGATGTTTTTACAATAATATGGCAGCTATGACACTTTTCCCTTCCCCTTCCTCACCCATTCCCCGCGCCCTGGATTGGCTAGTACGAGCGACGCGGGCACACACAAAAAAAAAAAAAGAAGAAAAATATGGCGGTTACCTAGCGCGCGCTCCGCATTACAGAAAGCAGTATTTTGTGATGTAATTATTGAAATGGCCTAAGACTTTATTTTTATACAATATTAGTGTCAGTGTATCACAGTGTCGTGCAAGAAGAAGATACACCAACTGGCTTCAAGCACTTTTAGCAGCCGTGATTCGGACGACTCCATCCTCTCCAGGTACGGCGTTTTCCTTCACAATTTCCCTCGGGTTGTGTTCCTTTGTTTCTTCCCGCCACGACCCGAGAAAGTGTCATAGTTAAACAACGCAACTACAGTCCACTCATTTTGTAATAGATGACCGTTACAATTTGGTCTACCAACCGCATAGCGCAACCAAATATTTTATACAAAAGTTTAGGTCTTTTATTTATCGATTGAGGCGCTACGAAGTCTGCCGGGTCAGCTAGTAAAAAATATATTTTAATATTTAATATGCGACGAGGATTCCCGAAAGAACATCCAACGAAGGAAGCTGTTGAGTGTATCAATGCACGGTATTCCCTGATTCCTCATCTTAGAAATTCTCCTAGATTATTTACAGCGTACAAAGTCCACTTAAAACCAAATCTTGATGGTCGTAGATTCGCCCAAAAAGGACATGTAACATTACGATAGAAAATATCAATCCGCGACATCGGTAATTGCACTTTAGCTTTTCACGTCATGCCCTTTCCGGCACAGTCGGTGAGATCATCAATAAATATGTGCTTCATAATCGTGTACCTATTCGGTCGATACACAAGTCATTCATTAAAAGTAGCACACACGAACTCGGCTAGGTGAAAACACATATGATTAAAGTTTGCCGAGAGCCGAACCGAGTAAGTGTACGCAGCGTTGTGGGAGTTGGAAGTTGATAGGACATTCCGTATTAATTAACTAAATAAGTCTCGTAAAGCGGAGTTCTGAAACAGTCGGCACGTTGGCGACTTGCAAGTTGTCAGTCGCGTGTCAATAAGACAGCAGAGACACGGCGGATTTAAGTATGGGGCTGGGGGTGTCGGGCGTCGCCACCCCAGTGTGTGGTTTCCTTTTGATGTCATCTTCGCGCAAACTTTGCTACGGATCGGCTTTGAGATAGAGAGTCGGAGAGTGACTAATTTGGCCCAGCATTTGATCTCGGGAACTCCGTTGTGTGCGTCTCGCTCGCACCCGCCTTTGCTCGCCGCCGCCGCCGGGAAGCTCTTTGCAAAATTTCGCTTTGATCGCAAAGTTAAATTATATGGGAATTGAGCATTAAATGGATACACATGCGAGGCTTACCTAAACGCGAGCCCGGCGCCCGTGACGTTCGCGGGAAACTCAGTTCGGCCTAGGTCCGACTGACGCGTCCGAAATAAAATACGAGCGAACGTTTGGGCTATCACAGCGACTTACATAAATTATGAACGCAGAGTCACTTTCAAAGTTATATAAATCTATTTTTTTCTTTCGAGAAAACGAGTCTCGTATTTAACTCCGCCTAATTTGCCGCGAGTACGCAGTACCTTTGAGAGCTCCGTTTTTACTAGTTTACGAAACAGATATTTGCGCCCGCCTTCCCTTTGATACGGCACTTTGTGGAGCATTTTACACGAGTTTCTTTTGAGGCCATTCAGACGGTGAGTAACGAAAGGCTGTCTTTGATAAACACGTGCGAGGACTCTTCAGTACTTATTAGGGGTGCTCCCTTTGAAAGTGCTTCTTGTGAAATCTATTTGAAACGTTCACAATATCAAAGCGGCTCCGATGAAAGCAGCGCTAATTAAACTGTCACTAATAAAATTATGAGAAAAATTGAATCTACGAGTGTTTTGTTCTTGATAAAAGGCTCGTGTAATTTCAGATATTTTATTAGGGAAATTCTCGAAAATTAATGCGATGTAGATCAATTTTACGATATTACTTTTTAATTAATCAATTGTGTAATTAAGGACTGCGACGATCTGTTATGAAATCATAACTTAAACTAATATGAAGTAATGAAAAATATGCCAACGATTTTATGAACTCAAAAAAAAAAAAAAAAAACTACACTATGTATAGTATAATAAAATAAAAACAACCGGTTAAGATAAAATTGCATATGTTATCCAAAGGCATAATTAATTAGTACATCTATTGTCGAACAGGTACGCTATTAGAGGGTTATTAATGTCGCAGACAAGTTCGTAAAGTCAAAGACGAGTCCACAAAGTGGCGCCTTTGTGGATGCCGACTCTCCGGGTAATGCGGACTGTATTCTGAACTCACTTCGAGCAACAAACTCTTTGTGTCGCGACACCTTCACGATGTACTGCGCGAATAATACGACGTTTTTAAACCAAATAAGTACCTACGTTTTGTGAGGATTTATTAATGTTGTTACTTGAGAAACTTTTCTAACGATGGAGGCTTGTGGGCTCTATGCAAGAACCTCTATGGAGAGTGCATTATAAAATTGTTTAGATGTATTATACACTTATGGCATTTCCTTTATGCCATCAATCCACCCGCCATCGGAGCGAATTTAAACGTAGTCTGGAATTGACTCATTTCCTCTTTTGTTCCTCCTACCTATGCTGATAGCCTTGAGAGGCTATTTCAGCTTCTCCTTAACGTGTAGGTGAGCTCACGGGGCTCAAACCGGAAGTGTTGCTAAAACTGACCCTAGCAAGAGCCGTGCTTCGCAGAATCTACCACCGGATCGGAAACGCGACCCACTGAAAAGATCCGGTGAGAAACTCAGTGGGCAGGGTTTCCTCGATGTTCCTGCGGCGTTATGACAATGAGACATCTATCTTCCACTGGATTTTCCAAACAAAAAATACGAAATTTCGTCTTTTTTAGTATTAGACAGCATATTTCTCCGTGGTCCTTGTACACCTCGGTCTAAACAATAGTTACCACTTTTCAACATACAGACGATGTTCAAAGGCAAATGAACAAATTGATACGCAATTTTGACTCGTCTACGTAATACACAGGAGAGTACTTAAGTGTATTACTCGTTGAAGGGCGATGTAGACTAATAGTGATAGTAGCACCGTTCTACCCGTATCTTCCTCCACTGAGTTTCTCGGTGGATCTTTTCAGGGGGTCGCGATACCCATACGGCGGCGAAGCACTGCTCTTGCTAGGACTAGTATTAACAAATTCTCTCAGGTCGAGTCCGTGAGCTCACTTACTCGCCGGGCGTAGAATAGCCCTTAAGCTGTCAGGGAATAGGTACAAAAAAAAAACGATTTCTGACACGAAGCAATCATCATACATTCCGGTACCCGAAAAATAGCATAACTTGACATTGTTCTCAAATTGTACCGGAAACAATTTGAATATTATGACTTCAGTAATATGAGTTTATTTGTTTTTTTATGAATAGGTAACAAACAATAGGTAGTCTAGATCGAGAACCAACTAAGATTAACTATGTTTAAAAAAAAATTGCCCAAAAGCACAAAAAAAAATAGCCTATAGACTAAAATATGAAGAATGGCATTGAGACACTAAATCTAACTCTTAAAGACGTCAAAATCATTCCATGGTTGTGAAAGTCGTGCGTGGACCAAGTGCTAGCTAGGTACTTATATCTTTAGAAGATATAAGTATTGGCAGCTGTCTGTTTACATCTCTGCGTAGTTGTATCGCTTGATACAAGTAACTGAGTGTTTTATCCCTTAGACCGCGATATCGACATAACGATAACATAATGACTTTTGAAGGATTCGTTATTATCCGCGCAATGCAATTGAGACTACGAACAGATGCTTCAATATGGGTGTAAGCTAGTTTTTTACTGGTGGTAGAACCTCTTGTGAGTCCGCACGGATAGGTACCACCACCCTGCCTATTTCTGCCGTGAAGCAGTAATGCGTTTCGATTTGAAGGGTGGGGCAGCCGTTGTAACTATACTTGAGACCTTAGAACTTATATCTCAAGGTGGGAGGCGCATTTACGTTGTAGATGTCTATGGGCTCCAGTAGCCACTTACCAGGTGGGCTGTGAGCTCGTCCACCCATCTAAGCAATAAAAAAACAGCTTTTTCAATACCCTTGATCAATGACATCCGAATAAATAGCTCCAGGGGGCAGTGAAGTACGTCCATTTACAAAAAATCAGGAAAACAAATTTACGCAAAAAAAAAAACGAATCTCATACCAGAAAATCGTTTCTAAGAACGTGTCGAATAATTAAACGACCTCCCTAATTTATGAATTGCAATCACACCTGTTGTTGGAACACGAACGAAAACAGAAGAAAGAAATGAAAAAAAAAAAAAAACACGAAACAGATTACGAAACACTAAATTTAATTAGAAAGAAATAAAAAAACGAAGGCGAACGTTACGAATTGGTAGGAGGATGGAGCGCGACAAAGGAAAACACACGGCCCGCAAAAGGAAATTCGGAGCATTGATATAAACGAAATTTAAATTAAGTACAAAAGGGAAGGAAGATGAAAAAAATCCTTTCATCGAAAGGCTCTCATCCCCGAAGTCAGAGGGACGGCTACATCAAAGACACCTCTGGTCTTATCTGAATGAAACCGAGTTTGGGAAATTAGCACGGGAATTCTCTCAAAAATACGTCGATCTCTAAGTTCAAAGACGTCGCGTGCGCACCCTTTTAACGTTACATATGTTTGCATAATTTCGTTCGGGCCTCAGCTCTGTGAAGGACCTTTTGATATTTTAGATGACTCTAACAGCATTCACCCTTTTTCTAATTGTAAGTGTATGACATAATCGTTTGAACATTTTCTACCGCAAACAAAGCTTTATTTGAGCCATTCCACAAGTGCTGTAGGAAATCGAAAACCATTATCAAAGCTTCTTTATTTATTGCATAGATGGGTGGACGAGCCACATCCCACCTGGCGTTAAGTTGGTACCGGAGCCCATAGACACCTATAACATAAATGCCGCCACCCACCTTCAGATATGAGTTCTAAGGTCTTAGTGTATATTGTGTAGTTACAACGACTGCCCCACCCTTCAAATCGAAACGCATTATTGCTTCACGGCATAAATAGGCAGGGTGTTGGTCCCTACCCATGCGGACTCACAAGAGGCCCTCCCACTAGTAATTACGCAAATTATAATTTTGCGGGTTTGTTTTTTAATACAAGATGTTATTCTTTCACCGTGGAAGTCAATCGTGACATTAGTTAAGTACGTATTGCATTAGAAAATTTGGTACCCGCCTGCGGAATTCGAATACCTGTACCTATATCGCTAGATACGAATGCACCGGACGTCATATCCTTTAGGCTACAATGACTTCAAAAAAACTTGCAGCGATACAAAACTTGACTTATAGCAACTTCTTTAAGTTTCTGATTTTAAATCACTAAATAAAACTATTATTTAGTAAAGTTAATTGTAATACAATTTCAATCTATGAGTACCTATAGCATTTCATAGAAATTACGATTGTTTTAATTAAATTAACATTCATTAACGACTACTTTTTAGATTGCTTTTATATTAGTGTCCGGTTGTCTCTTGAGATTTTGTCTGTAGGAACCGAGTGGGCGGTGAACTTATCAGTTCATCTCGACTATTAAAATACGAAAACTCGACTTCTATTTGGAGCATTCAAGAGTTAGCTAGTAAGTGAGCAAGCAGTTGAGAATAATTATACTTGGATGTTGTTGAGAAGAGGGAGTCGTTAGGTACATTGAGACGCTCAGAGAGGAATTTTTATCGACTGAAACTCTTCTCAGTTTCAAGATTAAAGCCATTTCTGCTTTTTTCGGGTGCCGCTTTTGTGGAGTATGTAAGAATCGAGACAGTTTTCGGAGAACTTCTTACTTCTTTTGTTTAAATTCGTTAAGAAAACCAAGATGTGGCTTCTACGAAATTTTTGTTTGTTTTTTTTTATTGCTTAGATAGGACGAACTCACAGCCACCTGACGTTAAGTGGTTACCGGAGCCCGTAGACGTCTACAATGTAAATGCCGCCACCTACCTTGAGATATGAGTTATAAAGTCTCGGTATAGTTACAGAGGCTGCCCCACTCTTTCAACCTAAACATATTACTGCTTCACAGCTGAAATAGGCAGGGTGGTGGTACCTACACGCGTGGACTCACAAGAGGTCCTACCACCAGTAATTGAGCAAATTATAATTTTGCGGGTTTCATTTTTTTAACACGATATTATTCCTTCACCGCGGAAGTCAATCGTGAATATTTGTTAAGTACGTATTTCATGAGAAAAATTGGTACCAACACTAAAAATGATGACAAATGATCTAAACTCCAATCGTTCAGTCCTATCGCGTGATCAACGCCGTAGAGTCTGGTTACTCATAATTTACAGTCGTGGTAGTGAGTGGCGACCGATAACAATGATCTTAAGGTATCACAGTCAGACCGCGATGCACTCGCCACAAGCCGTAATGTATGCCAATAAAAAATATTTTTCACCTCAACTGTTTGTTGACACGCAACAAAACCGAAAACATCAAAGGGCCGCGCCGTTTAATTGGTTTATTTATAGACTTTATAGTTTTTTTTATTTTATATTGACACGCTCATGTTAATGAGGTGACGTGTGAAGAATAACTAACATACGTGTTAATTAGAAGTCACATGGAGATAACGTTATTTTGTATAATGTTTTTTTTTTTTTTTTTCAAACCAAGTCAAGCTGTCGAAACGTTTTTATTAATCGCCCTTATTAGGTAAATGGGCTCACTGTTCAATTTGAGACATAAAGTGGAACTATGAATATTAAGTATGACTAGATCGGTACGAAAATTTTCTCCTCAGATGTAGGTGAGATGGTATTACACTTACACACATCAGTATATATAATTAAGAAAATAGTAATAGCAGAAAATATCGGAAACACGTTTCCGAACTTATATAGACAATTTGACTCTAAGCTAGGATTCTTTGAAGTACGGCAATTAGAAATTGATCTTATGCATTCTTCGGATCAAATTTAGAGGTAGGGAGAACATACTTTATTGCACGCCAAAACACAATTAACGTTAGTTAGTTTACAGTCAACAAGCAGATACAATTGTACAATAGGCGATCTTATCGCTAAAAGCGATTTCTTCCAGGCAAACGTTTAATTAACAGAAATTCTTCAGAATAACAGATTTACGTATCCTACATACCTACTTCACTTTCTATTTAATATCATTTTTAACAAACTATACACGCTTATTAGCGTGAACGATTTTTTCAACCCAACCCAGAGTGGTATTACCCGAAATAAATTTTATTTCGTCAATTCCATTCTGTTAGAATTACAAACTGGCTTCCAAGACGTTCTCTATAGTCCTGATTTCTACGTAATGCAAGACGGGTGGTGATAATACCCTCCACACATCGACAGTCCCGATCCATTCACGGTGCTTTTAGGTACCTCAAGCACCGGTCATCGTCCTCGCCGAACCCGTCGCTTACGACGAAGGACTCGACGAGTAAATTAACCCATAGACACAGCCCACTGAGTTTCTCGCTGGATCTTCTCAGTGGGTCGCGTTTCCGATCCGGTGGTAGATTCTGCGAAGCACTGCTCTTGCTAGGGGCCAGTGTTAGCAACACCTCCTGGTTTGAGCCCCGAGAGCTCACCTACTCGCCCGATTACGCTGACGCCTCAAGGCGATCAGCTTAGGTCGGAAAAAAATAATCGACAGTTCTAAAATAGAACAATTTCATTCGTGACGCTTCGCTTTCCAATGTTTTCTTACACTACGGATAGCGAAATAAACATGCCAATCGCAACCTTATCATAGTGGGTTACGTATTATTCTCGTTTCATTCGTTTCGCTCAATTCGTTGATAAAGGTTTTATGGAAACAAACGTGTAACGTCGACGATTCCGACACATGGAAACGTTCGCGGCGCGTTGATGTCTTTTCTTTATGAACAATACGTATGGAAAAATAACGGAAACACCATAAATATATACATAATAACATATTACATACAATACTCTAATTTGGAAAATTAATATGAGATTTGAAAAAAAATATAGTATTATTATAATATAATTCGAGGATCAATTTTATACTTTAACAATCTTTTGTATTTAGAAAAATAGAAGTGAAGCCTTGCAAAGTCACCGACGTGATTAAAACCCACGATGCATATAAAAATTATAAACAGTATCTAAAAAGTGTCTCCAACAAAAAGGTTTTGTTAAAAAAAAACTTTGAGAGCCATTTTACAAAGACTATACGTGGATCTGTGAGCTCCCCACTTAGTACATCATTCGTGACCACACTCGGGTTGCCATGAGTTTATAAAGGACTTTTATAAGCTTTACAATAGTTTTCGTATTAAATTCATTAAAATCTGAATAAATGTTTAAGATATATTGTGATCAAAAAACAAAAAGAATACCACAATCGGTTTAAGATAATAAAAAAAAACTAATGTTTAAAATTTATATCTTTTTTTTTAACACAACGTTCACACTTGATGCATTTATTAATTTTAGCTGTAGCGTTAACAAAACGAGTACCAATACTAGAATAAAAGATTTAAGAAATCACTTGAAATAATCCAAATAGTAATTACTGTATCAATGAGTTCAGTGATTCATAAATTAACAATAGTCGGTATTTTTAGAAGGCGATAAATGTAATAAAGTCGTATTCCTTACTAATTTAAGAAGAATAGCGAAGATCAATTCTTATCCTGTTTCTCCGATCCTATTAAATTTCAATATGGATGAATGGACCGGACCATGTTACGCCGGCCGGGCGTTGCTTACCTGTGCGATAACCACGACCACTATCCTAATATTAACACGTTAAACGTCATGTCTTCAAAGCATACTTTTCCCTAGAGTCGCACCAATATATCAAGAATCGTCCAAAAACTGTTGAGGTGTTTTCTCACAGATATTGTCAAGAAATCAAATTTACAAATCAAATATCAAAAATAAATTTTACTGGTGGGTCAGCACGGATAGGTGTCACCACCCTGCCTATTTCTGCCGTGAAGCAGTTATTGCGTTTCGGTTTGAAGGACGGGACAGCCGTTGTAACTATACTGAGACCCCAGGACTCATATCTCAAGGTGGGTGGCAGAATTTACGTTGTAGATGTTTATGGGCTCCAGTAACCATTTGCACAAGCATAGGTAGAAAAAAAAAGAAGAAAAACGGTAGTTTCAGCGAAGCACTGCCTTGGCTAGAGCAGATTTTAGCAACGTCTCACAGACTGATCCCCAGTGAGTTCGTCCACCAGTCACAGTGAAGTCAGAATAGCCCTGCTATTGGCAGATAGGTAGGCAAAAAAGTATTCATAAATCGTTTAAAAATCCCAATATATAATTAATAGTTTAAAAAAACTAAGAAAATACGCTTTTATAGAAAATCCAACTAAAAAATAGAAAATAACTTTTAATAAATTTGAATTAAAAATATGTAGTGTAAGAGAAAATGATTTTTTTGTAAAAAATAGCGTGGGTTGCTTTTCAGGATATTATCAAAATAGCCCTTCTACTCATATCTGTTCATAAAATATTTATAACTACTGATACCAAGCATCCCACGGTTTTTTTTACAATAAAATAATTTTTTCTTACACTTTTTTAATTCAAATTTATTGAAATTTATTTTCTATTTTTTAGTTGGATTTTCTATAAAAGCGTGTTTTAGTTTTTTTAAACTGTTATTTATTTTGCATTTTTAGTTGAATTTCAATTTTTTCAATTCATTTTTAATTTTCTTAAAAATATTGAATTGTCATCGGTTCCTAACAAGTATATCTAATTTCGAGTTAATCCGACGTTTTGGAGGGGGTCAAAATCATGTTCAAAGATTCTGTTACATACTAACAACATACATACAAGCAAATAAAGCCTGTTAAAAACAGTACTCAGCACAGAATCGTGAACTTGTTTCACTTTTATTTAGAATCGGTTAACAGTGGTTCAACGACTGTTACTAATGCTGACTGATAAAAAGCTAATTTTTATTTATTGCTTAGATGGTTGGATGAGCTCACAGCCCACCTGGTGTGAAATGGTTACTGGAGCCCATAGACATCCACAACGTAAATGCGCCACCCACCTTGAGATATAAGTTCTAAGGTCTCAAGTATAGTTACAACGGCTGCCCCACCCTTCAAACCGAAACGCATTACTGCTTCACGGCAGAAATAGGCGGGGCGGTGGTACCAAACCGCGCGGACTCACAAGTAATTACGCAAATTATAATTTTGCGGGTTTGATTTTTATTACACGATGTTATTCCTTCACCGTGGAAGTCAATCGTGAACACTTGTTAAGTACGTATTTCATTAGAAAAATTGGTACCCGTCTGCCGGATTCGAACACCGTTGTTGCATCGCTTGATACGAATGCACCGGACGTGTTATCCTTTAGGCCACGACGACTTCATATCATCTAAATTACATTTAATTTTCGAGCCTGACCTGCAACTGTCAACTGACACCGTTTGCCTACAGAATAAACCAACCCAAATAAACCAATCTAACAAATCACATAAAAAACAAAATGTATGCAGACACAGAAATGTTCAAAAACATTGGCACAAAATAATACCTACTTAAAAAAATGCTAACTAATTTACTATTGACGCTAATCTTTATCTCAGAATTGTTACTTACCTGGACATTAAATCATGGTAATTTATCCAAAGTTTCTAAATGGTAACAATATCAACATAAAAGAAATTTATTAATATATAATATACAAATACTCGATGCAGGACTATTTATAAATCAAAGTAATACTAACAAAAAAAAAATTTTGTTTATAATTTGCTACATTGTATAATTTATACTGGGAATGGTTCCAAACAATTTCCACCCTTCAAACAAACCCTAAAACAAAGACTAATGTACTCAAAAGGCGTTGTTAACAAAACTGAAACAATTCGACAAAAGGCTTATTCAAAATCGAAAATCATAACATTTTACTAAGTCTATTGTTTCAGAACAATACGTACGTAGAACAACGAAAACATTACGAAAAGAAATATAGGGCTATTAATAAAAATAAAAAAAATACAAGGCAAACTATTCTGGAACTAAAGGCTACAGTAATTACTGTCTACTTTTGATCATACCGATTAATCGACGACGGTGAGCCCGAAGTCAAAACTCACACTTGTTAGTTCCTTGTTAGTAAAATAAGTTCAAAGCGTATATATATGTACCTGTCCTTAATTGTTTGCGTATTAGCAATCCATTTATATATTACATCAAAATCCAATGCAGTACACTAAACACACTAATAATATTAAACACTAATTTAAAATCTATGTTGTATTATTATGAAAAAAAAACAAAAGAGTATGGACTAGTTTCGAAACACAACTAAACTCTCTCGATCGAGTCGCGAATGTTTTACTTGGAACTTCGAAAGCGACCACCTTTCACGAAAGTTCAGGAGCAACTGTCAGAATTGAGCTTCAAAAATGCGCGCGCTGCACGTGGTCTCCAAAGAGGGCGGAGCGAAACGAATACTAGACGAGCGATTGGCTAAATCGGTTCTTTGATCAGTCGCCGACGACTAACTACATCGCTTTGCGCCTTAATCTCGGTAGTAACGTCCTTTTAAAACAGGTAATTTTATTACAAAATAAAAAAACGTGGACGTACTTTTTATGGGCAGTCGAGCAAGAGTGGCCGCGTAAAGCGAAGCCTCCCGGGGTTGCGGCCCGGTCATATTTTCCACATGCACGCCGCAGACGGTCCGCAATGCAATCTCAATAATACATTACTGGGTCAGTTGCTATCAAAGGCTTATACCGAAGCCTTCCTTTTGAAGTATTAAATCGCTTTAAAAATTCTACGCGTGTCTTTGATGGAGACATCAAAGGGCTTTAAATATGAAAAGTAACTTTTGAAATACACAAGACCTTTGTCGTAATGAATATTGTACATTCAGAGGCTTTCATCTTTGATCTCGTGTACTCGTCGTCGAGGACTCAGTCTAGTAGAAAAGTCTTCGAGTAACTAAATTATTGTAATTAAATGAAACTTTGTGTAGGTAGGTTTCTGTAAGTTTCGACATTTCAATAAGACGAGAGAGCCATATAATAATATATCGAGAGCTCGTAAAACACCGGAGGGTATTTGTAGCAGTGACGTTACGAACAAACTGCCGCGGGTAGCGAGTACGTAGCGCAAGTGGTAACGCGGCTATTGCGATCGCTGATATTAATAAACCAGCGCAGAGAACGCCGCCTGCACCCGCCGGCGCCGGCTCGTCTCAGCCTGCATTATTACTCCGCGCACACACGTACCCCTGCTCGCACACAAGTTCGCGTCACATATAATGTCAAAGGGTGAGCACGTCTCCTCACAAAGCGTAAGTGCAACCACTAAAAGCCAATCCTAAGTTTTATTGATACACATTGTATTGCGACAAAGTCTCCGCCGGCGAGGGCCCGACCCACCCCACGCGCCACACAAAGACAATATCGCGACGTCAAAGGAGCGACCGTCCCGCGAACGGGTGGCGCTCCCCCCGCCCCGCCCCGCCCGCGCCGCCCCAAGGAAATGAAAAATTAAATTGTCAACACATTTAATATCTGCGAAAACGTGCACGGCGTCGCCTTTGAGCGCGTTTCCTTTGCGGAGCCTCCGCGGCTCCAGCTTTAAGCATTAAAATTTCAGTCGTAAAATTGAAATTCTGTTTAAGTTTAATTAGACGTCGCGGACCGAGTTCGAAGTCGCATTAGATCAGTAGCGCTAATGAGGCCCGCGGTGAGCACACGTCACAGGTGCGAGTGGAGCCAGGAGTGGCGCGGGAGGGAATCACCCGACACCCCCTCGCGTTTGATCGACGCCGCCGCTTTGACAATTATTAAAATTTGCCTCGTACCTCTCGGGCCTCATCTTTTTCCGTCGCCTCGATTACGCTACGGGTTTGTCTCATTAGGGCTTTTGTATGGTATCGCGGGATCCCCTTTGATGTGAGGCGCGGAGGCGCAGGGCGGCCGTGGTCCACCTGCACTTTTATTGTTCGCGCCGAATTAGTACGCTTCACTTTGAGTTGCCTCTTTGCGATTAGACTGGGCGCCGCTATTTGACCTTTGAACGCAGCGTTCTGAAACGTTACACGTTTACTTGTTTGCGGACTGGAGTTTAATATTAATTTCATTATTATGACACGATCGACTACAAAGGACTAAAAATAACGTTCATCGTTCGGTCAGGCATAAAGTAGGTGATGTTACATATTGTGTTTGCGTGATGTGGATCGGTTGATGTTGTTTGTAAGAGGCGAGGCGGGCGACATTCGCGAACATTCGATGCCCCTTTATTACTTCTCTTCCCTTTGTACGAGCATTACCATCATCAAGCGTAAGTTTCCAATAATCATAATTAAAACTTCAAACAAACGATTAATTTTCGTACCTACGAATTATTCGACGCACATCTCGTTGACAACAAATGTCGATATTATTTTTTATGTAATGAAGTTCTTTAATGCGGTGTACGATGCGGTTTTATTGATAGAAATCGTCACGTAACACAAGAGCGTTATGCGCGGCGTTGTTGAGTTAATCATAAACAAACGCACCTTTCTAAATGCAACCGGAAAAATTAATAAATTCTTATGCACTGCAAATTCAGTGGATTCTATTAAAACATAAGGCGGGTTTTTTTTAAATATATTATCTACAAGTGCATTGTTTTAATTTATAATTCAGTTTCATGTATTAATTTTTTTAAATAACATGTTAATTGACCATTCATTCATATAAAAAAAACATCTCAATTTAAGCTGCAATAGCTTATTAATAATGGGTCATCTCGTCTCGGTGTTGTAATATACAACAAAACTCAAACAAAACTACAAAAATTACTAACAACAGGAAAAGACTAACTTACAAAGCGAGTAGCTCACGCATTAAATAAAAAGCTAGATATATTCAAAATGATGCTCTGTAGGAAGATAGATGAAAGGGAATTTTCTGTTTGTATTAGAAGGTAAAATAAGAGAGAGCAACACACAAAGGCTTCTTTGGACAGAGGACCAAGTGACATCGCATTTATATTGTTCTGATTAAAAACGTGTTTACGTAACTGTTTTGTTTGTGTTTTATTTGTGAATTTATAAAGCAGGCTTTTTGGCGCCCAACGTGGTGCGAAAAATTCGAAAACTATCTTTGAATAGACCTCTTTAATATAAACTATGTATTATTACTGTAAGAGTTCATCATAAATAGTTATCTTACAGTGTTTTATGTTTAAATACATTTTTTTTTATCCAATACGTATGAGCAAAAATAAAAATAAGTACTGTTACGTGAGTTGCAATCGTGTAAGTTCACGGGACATCCGAGTCCTTGACCGAGGTTCGAAGGCAGTAACTCCGCGAGAGACGAAGTTGACAGGGCGCGAGGACACAAAGCTCTTTGTTGTGCCGGGCGTCGCCTTCTACCTTTCATTTTCCGCCGCCGCCCTTCAAAAACCAATATTAGGGTTCCCACGATCAACAACAACATTGCCATAATTTATTACACGCTTTTTGAACTGCGTTATATTATTAAGTTGATGGTTGTAAAACAAATAATAAATGTATCTAAGTTAGTTGTAATACATATTATGTATATAAATAAAGAATCAGGGCCCTAAATACTGTTCTTGGGTCCGTGGTCCGCTTCCAACTCTGCGGACCGTCCCAGTCCCACATACCCCGTGCGCCCCCTAGACGCGGGGACCTCGTAGGAGATTCGGCCCCCGGCTCAGAAAAAAAAGGTACCAATTTTTCTAATGAAATCCGTACTTCACAAATGTTCACGATTGACTTCCACGGTGAAGGAATAACATCGTGTAATAAAAATCAAACTCGCAAAATTCTAATCTGCGTAATTACTGGTGGTAGGACCTCTTGTGAGTCTGCACGGGTAGGTACCACCCTGCCTATTTCTACCGTTAAGCAGTATTACGTTTCGGTTTGAAAGGTGGAGCAGCCGTTGTACTGTACTGAGAGAAGTTAGAACTCATATCTCAAGGTGGGTGGCAGCATTTACGTTGTAGATGTCTATTGGCTCCAGTTCCCACTTAACACAAGCGGCCCACAAGCTCGTTCAAACATCTAAGCAATAAAAAAATATACAATATTTCCGAGCAACACAACGTAATCAAACTATAATTCTTACAAAGTGCATGAATTAGTTATTCGTATCATCTAATAATATGTTTTCAAGTGACATCCCTAATCATAGTGCATTCTGTTTGATGTAAAGAGTATCCTTAGGGCGAGACCATTTTCTTATTATCAACTTCATAGTGAATATAATGCAAATATCCTTTGTTTTTACTAACAATTGTGGCAAGACGGTGTTCTATTAAATTATTTCGATTCTTCAGATCTTTTTATGGCAGATTATTTATTCGCTTAATTTAAAATATTATTAAATATACAGTTGAACTCTTCTCCATGGAGTTTCCCAGAGCGCCAACAGGTACTTTTTTTTTTTAAAATGTACTTTGAAAAGAGAGTCGCAGTAAATATTGGCCAAGAGTTTCGGTGACCACTATCAAGTAGACCATATTGCTGGCTTGCTTTCAAAGGTGTTAAAAAGCTTTTTTGATCTGTCGACTTATTACTTTGCTAATCATTCATCTTTTTTCATTATCAAAAATAAACATAAATCGAAGGTGTGTACCTACTTACTTACCTACATATTTTATTTATAACACCTGTCTATAAGGCACAAAAAAAAGATGTGTGGTGTTGTGGGACATCGGATAGGAACGAAGTTCCTTATTATAAAAATATTAATTTTAAGTTCTATTCGAGGTATATAGAAAATAAAACTGGAGGTTTCGCAACAACCCACGGTCATTCGGTAATGTGCGAACTTATTGTGGTACACTTCATTCATGGTTGTTTGCATAAGAGTTAGTGTATTGCGCAAACGAACGGTCTGAGATCGTGGTCAATGAATGATAAACAAAATGTTATTTTTTGTACGTTATTACAAAGTTAAGTCGTACACTGTGTGCATTACTAATTTGTACGTTATTACAAAGTTAAGTCGAACACTGTGTGCATTACTAATAAAAATCTTACGTTACGGACGTTTTATCCCGGTTAGGGTACCCCTCCGCATCGTCCCATAAGGAACTTCGTTCCAATATGTTTATAAATAACTATGTTTAATTTTATGAAAACTAGATCTTTTCAGATAGATAACTTTTAAAACTTAACCCAATGAACACATTGCACGACGCAGCGGAAAAACATCAGATTTACAAACGTAACGAAACGGAAAAAACTTTCAAATAAATTTTATTGAAGCTATTCCAAGTCTGTTCATTGTCAATTTAAATTTTCCCTGCGATCGACCGGGGGAAGACGAATCACTCAAGTCTCCGCTCAAGATTGAAATAGTAATTCGGGCGGGTCTCGTGCACTTCGCGATGCTAAGTAAACTGAGCCGAAAGAATGCGAAAGCAAACAAAGAGGCATATAGAAAATAGTAAGCGAATATGTTAATATATCAATCTTTACTTATTTTGTTTATAGAGAGGTTTTTAGAAACTTAGCTAGGCCTAAAGGATAAGACGTTGCATTCGTATCTAGCGATGCAACAGTGTTCGAATCCCGCTGGCGGGTACCAATTTTTCCAATGAAATACGTACTTAACAAATGTTCACGATTGACTTCCACGGTGAAGGAATAACATCGTATGAGTCGACTATTATCAAAGCCGGCAATGTGACTTTTGGACAATTATTGGTAAATCAGAAAAACGAATTATTGACTTTGTATTCTATTGGCAGTCACAAAACTCTTCTGATCGACATCATAGATAAATAACAGGTTAAGTATTAACCTTTATTTAATGCAGGCTTTGAACCGTATTCTTTGAAGGAGACGATTATATTCAAATCAATCTGTATTAACATATCAATAACATTTTTTTGTCCAAATGCACAGATTGCCACCTTTGATAATAGACGACTCGTATAATGAAAATCAAACCCGCAAAAATTATAATTTGCGTAATGACTGGTGGTAGGGCCTCATGTGAGCCCGAACGGGTAGGTAACACTATCCCCCTATTTTTGCCGTGAAGCAGTTGTGCGTTTCGGTTTGAAAGGTGGGGGGACAGCCGTTGTAACTATACTTAGATTTTAGAACTTATATCTCAAGGTGGGTGGCGCATTTACGTTGTAGATGTCTATGGGCTCCAGTAACCACTTAACACAAGGTGGGCTGTGAGCTCGTCCCCCACTAAGCAATAAAAAGTAAAAAAATGTTCGTAATTAGTAAAATTCGTCTTGTCACTGAATATTTTCTCTGTGACCATTTTTTGCGCACCGCCCAAGTTGTTTAGATTTTACCACCGTGTTTTTTAGGTTATTTCTGACGGGTGTGTCTCTTAAAAGCATATAAAATATCGCAATATCGTTCCCAGTGCTAGATTCATTTTGCTATATAACGTTTATCACTGCGTAAGGAGATCGGGCTGTCTCATATGATAATTGATTCTTGAAATCCTCTGCACAGGAGTCAATGGTGGGGGTTGACTCCAGGAAACTGTGAAATACGTAGACTGCAATGTCGAACTTACACTATTTTAATTATAAAGACGGTTAAATTACTGTAACAATTCGGGACTATAATAATAATAATTTGTCATTATAAAAAAAAATTTAACCGATTTTCATTATTTAAAAATGTCACGCGCCTTGATATAATTTTTTCTGATAACATTGCTTTGGATTGTTTCTAGCATTGCTTAGATCGCCTATTTAGTACGAGCACTATTTTTTGTGAGAACTTTTAATTATTATATTACTAGCTGACCCGGCAGACTTCGTAGTGCTTCAATCGAGAAATAAAAGACCTAAACTTTTACATAGAATAAACTTAAGGACTTGACAAACAAAAGGAAGCCGACCGACGGGGGACATCAAAGGAAAAACAAAATTTTTATTTTTAGTTCCGAGTATTTTCATATTTATCTACCTTTTAAACCTTCTCTGGACTTCCGCAAATAATTCAAGACCAAAATTAACCAAACCGGTCCAGTCGTTCTCGAGTTTTAGCGAGACTAACGAACAGCAATTCATTTTTATAATAGAAAATATTGATACTTATCATTAACGCGTCTACAAACACGCGATTAATACGAAATGGATGGAATATAAAGACAACATTTTAGTATTATAACAAAATTTATCAAAAATTTAAAAATCATAAATTTTAATTGAGAATGACATTCTTTCAATTTTTTTCATATTGCCCTGGTAGGCATAGACGAGCATACGGCCCACCTGGTGGTGAGTGGTTACCGTTGCCCATGGACTTCAGCAATACCAGGAGCAGAGCCAAGCCGCTGCCTATCGTTATGTTCAAAATGAAATTGTATTTTTTTTCTACTTTGTTTTAAATATAGTAAAAGTATTTATGGCCAGACTGTATGCCCTATTCACGTGAGCCGTATCGCATTTTTCCATTCACTATCAGGTTAATGTTACTCGAAGGCGGATGCGTCGTCGTCGCGACGCCGCGCTGCCGAGATAAATTCGGTTTTCGTCGCGTCTACACAATCTACATAATGCAGCCAGCGAGCGGGACGGTACAACAGAACTAAATTGCATTGGCGTGTTCATCTCATGATTTGCTGAATATAAGATATGTTTTATTGGATTCGTAATATCCGCTTGACGTCTTCACGTGGAAGTTTTTTAAGTACAAATAAGTCTAGTTTAATGATATAGGGGAATAACGGTAGAGTTGTTTTGTAGCGTAAAGATTGTTTTTTTTTTTATTTATTGCTTAGATGGGTGGACGAGCTCACAGCCCACCTGGTGTTAAGTGGTTACTGGAGCCCATAGACATCCACAACGTAAATGCGCCACCCACCTTGAGATATAATTTCTAAGGTCTCAGTATAGTTACAACGGCTGCCCCACCCTTCAAACCGAAACGCATTACTGCTTCACGGCAGAAATAGGCAGGGCGGTGGTACCCATCCGTGCGGACTCACAAGAGGTCCTACCACCAGTAAACCACCAGTTCTTTCGTAATAACTAAATTTTCCTAACAATTGTATTTTTTTTAAACTACGATTTAAAAAATATATACGATTGTTCATACCGGTACTACTAAAAAAATTTACATTGTTTATGCACCGCGCGATAAAATCTTGGAGACCATAAATCGTTTTTTGTCTTAATCACAAACAAGAAATCAACTCGCACAAATAGTTCAACATACAAATTTGTATACCACTCTTCGAGCGTTTTCAATTAAGATTCCGAGAATCGAATGGTCTCTAGACCAAAAATTATTTACTTTGTTTACGGAGACAACGTTCAACTTGCAATCGATATTATGAAAGTTATCAAAGACATCTCAAGACCTGACAAGCAATTGAGCAGAGAACCTGAAACTAATCCAACTTTGTATACTGACTAGAGGAGTACCTAATCAAGGACTATTGTAAGCACTTCGATATGAGAATTACTATCAATGTAATGGGTATACGAGTAATAATGATCTAAAGATTTTCAAAAGTAAGAAATTATTAAATTTTTTACTCTTTCAGAATTTTCCTGCATACCGCTATCGATATTGCATTTTTTTCTTAAATTGGTGAACGAGCCCCCATCCCAACTGGTATTAAGTGGTTACCGAAAGTCATAGATCTGAACGTGAATAGTTCCACCTCCTTGAAACATGTGGTCAAAATCTAAATTATATTGTGTAAATGGCTTTTACATCCATCAAACTAGAACGCATACTGCTTTGTAGTAAAAATCGTAGGATGATGATGATACATACCTATCTTCGAGCCCCATATATCTCGCGAGTCCCCTTAGACAAAGGATCCTGTCAACATATATCTATAAACTAATACGCGATAAACCTTATACCCCTTTTTACGAAAATTGTGCGGACAGAAGATTATTAAATTCCCCACACTTATACAGAACTAGCGACCCGCCCTCGCTTCGCTTCGGAAACATTAAAACACACATGAAACCAAAAAATAAAAATAATAAAAAAAAGTAGCCTATGTTCATCAGGGACAATGTCGGCTTCTAATGGAAAAAGAATTTTTCAAATCGGTCCAGTAGTTTCGGAGCCTATTCGAAACAAACAAACAAACAAACAAATCTTTCCTCTTTATAATATTATTATATATGTCGAGGGAGATACAGATGGAACATTTTTAAAAAGTGTGACGTCAGCATTGCTGACGTCACGGTTATTGCTTTATTGACGATGACTCATGTTTGGGCTTCCGAAACAAAACTTCACCAGAACTTCACAATAACTGCGTATATTTCACGAGAAGCGTGACAACGTTCAGAGAGATCAGTACTGTACTACGGCTCGGACACGAACGAATTAGCGCCAGACAGCACGGCCGTATTTATAGGGCTTGGTACACGTCAGCGTGTTTACAAGTTTTGACAGGACTGTTTTACATCAATTTCTCATCTTAACAAACACAGAGTAATTAGTTGATGACCAGATTATCCTATTATCACATTGAATCATTATTATTTTTATAGTAGGTAGGTAAATAGTCATATTTGCGCCGACATACACGTCAGCGTGTTCACAAGTTTTGACAGGACTGTTTTTACATCAATTTCTCATCTTAACAAACACAGAGTGATTAGTTGATGACCAGATTATCCGATTATCACATTGAATCATTATTATTTTTATAATAGGTAGGTAAATAGTTATATTTGCGCCGACATATATTATATTATATATTATAAGTATAAGTATAAGTACAGAAGTATAGATATAGATATAGAAGAGTGCCGAATGTTAATGTTTTTTTTTTTAATTATTCATAAAAAATACATTAAATCAATAAAAAAAAACATTACACATCCTACCATGTATTTGACAACACACACGTATACTATTTGTTTACTGACAAACTTTTCTTATTGCTTATAGTCTGTGGTCAAATTGAGAATAGATTAAATATTGTTTGTCTTTATTAATATTTGTCTAAAATCTGTGATTAGATAAGTTTAATGGCCTTTGACAATATAACAATAATAATGTTCAAATTTATAATTTCATTTAATTATAGTCGAATTTCGACTACCGGGGGATCACTAGTAGATAATAAACACCCAGACAGAGAGCAATCAAAACTGTTCGTCACACGAATATACCAATAATTTACCAACATCGGAACCGAAAACTTTTTTTTATGATTGAAGGTGGGCGAGCAAGGGCTCAGCCAGGTGGGATGGCATTCGCTAACAGCTGCCCAAGCGTCTCCAAAGGAGACCTAACAACTCAAGAGTAAAAGGTTCGCGAATGAATCTACTACAGGATCGGAATTGCGACCAGCTAGAAACTCAGCGGGCTGATGTTTAGGTTAAGTTGCATGTTTATTTTTTATTTTTTTATTGCCCGTCTAGGCAGACGAGCATAGAGCCCACCTGATGGTAAGCGGTTACATGGAGCTGTGACAGCTAACCTGTAAAAACGGGACTGTAGGGATTGGAGGGTGTCTATATGCGTGCGGACCGCATGAGCGAACACCACACTCGCGTAAGTCATGACGGGCTTTATGCAGGTATTGTAAAGTGTCACCTTGCTCCGAAGGTACATTTTACTCCGCTTACAGATCATGGGGTAGAGTCTACCGAGAATAAACGCAGCACGATCGCGGACTGATTTTCTATGCGGGCGGAATGTCACCGATGCATCCAGGGTGACGCCCAGTATCTTGACCTTCCTGGCCCAGGGGGGGTCCGAACACAATCGGTCCAGTTAGTTAGGGCCACTAACTACAGTGCCGTCGAATCAATCATTACATCCTCTAAAGTCAGACCTTGTCTTAGCGGAACATGGAACAGCTTTACAATGTTACAAGAAAAAACGAGTGTCGGTTTGTAGATTTAAAACGTAAAATGAATTTGTGTGTGCCAAGTTTAAATCCTCGCAGAGACAACTCATTAGGCACTCTACACACCAAACAGTGGAGGCATCCATAAAAAATTCAACAGTACCTTACATAAAGGAGTGAACGTTCTCATTTATATCTTCCCTTTGAACTTGAGGCTTTTTCTTATAAGGCGCCTTTTCATTACACTCTCGATATAAATTTTAAAGTGATTTCTATATTTTATATCAGACTTCGGGAACGCCAAAGCAGAGGGCTAATAGGAATTTTAGACATTCTATTTTTAAAATATCAACTAAAGATTTTCTAATATGATAATCGTTTTCCAATTAATTATCAGGAGATAATGATGCTAAAGATTGTTGTGGCTGCACAGGTTGATATGGTTCTATCACTATCTCTCTTTTTCGAGGGAAACAATGTAACGTTCTATCACGAATACCTCGTGCTTCAAAGTGGACGACGACATGTACTTTGAGGTTAGTAGGGAGTCACGGTGCTTATTACTAAACGTGTTCTTTTTTTATTGCTTAGAAGGGTGGACGAGCTCACAGCCCACCTGGTGTTAAGTGGTAACTGGAGCCCATAGACATCTACAACGTAAATGCGCCACCCACCTTGAGATATAAGTTCTAAGGCATCAGTATAGTTACAACGGCTGCCCCACCCTTCAAACCGAAACGCATTACTGCTTCACGGCAGAAATAAGCGGGGCGGTGGTACCTACCCGTCCGGACTCACAAGTGGTCCTACCACCACTAATTACGCAAATTATAATTCGTGTGCTCATCGACGATACTAAAATAAAACTTTCATATTTGAACCTATGTAAACGGTTCTTTAGACGCGCGCCTGCGTGGAGTCCCTGGGATCGTGTTGCGACTTTGTAATTAAATCATTTCTTCGTATTAAGCAGGCCTTTGACAGCTTCGGTATTGAGCCGTCGAGTATACTCCAGGTGGAGTCGATGACGACTCTCAATAATTCGTTTTCATCGTTTTTTTTTTTTAATAAAAATTGTCGATCTCAAAAGGGGTAAAAGACGAGAATTTAATTTCAAACGACAAAGCGAGAGCCGTCCTGGAAAACAATACGTACGTACGACTGCAGGGTAAATTATAAAAAAATTGCGATTTTTTACGTTTGATCTTTCCGTGGATTTTTTTTGTTAGGATCATTTGAAATCAGAGTCAATCGACGAATTAATGCAAATTCGAGTCGTGTTTTATCATTCGAAAATCGATTGATTAACAGATTTTTATTATTATTTAGATATGAACTAGTGTAACTGATTTATATAAATGCCTTTATCTATACTGATATATAAATCTAGAGTGGTTTTTACGGATGTTCTGTTATAACTACTGAACCATGCATCCGATTGACTTGAAACTTGGTATCCACGTAGAAAATACATGTACTTAATGGATAGGCTAATATTTATATGAGTGTTGGACTCCCTAATAATAATGACAATAAATAATAATGTTAATTTTAAATGCCCAGCGAAGCGAATACGGCTATATTGTATATATTTATAAATAATCCGTACGGTATTTATGACCGAGTTTGTTATATAACAGGGAAAATTGGTATGTCAGTCTGCTTTCCTAAAGTTACTGTTTTTTCGTCATTCTTTCGTAGGTAATGCTGTCTCGAGTAGCGGAGGAAAAAACTCTTATAAGATATGTTACTACGGCGAAAAAACCGAGGGTTCCGTTCAGAAAGTCATATAAAATTAACCAATCCGACTTTATTTATGTTTATAATAGTACAACGGCTATCACTTCATGACGTTTATAGATTTAAGTAAGCACTTAGCAAAAAGTCGATTGCAAAAAAGTATATGTTATAATATTAATGAACAAAGAACGATGCAATAACGGACCTAACATCACGGAGAAACTCATAAAAAGTTGTTCAGTTGAGAGAGTTTCCGGGCTGATACGTACACTATAGAATCATTGGACACGGCTAATGGACTATAGGACATAATTCGTGTTGCGGCTGGCTCGGTTTGTTCATAATTAGTTTAATATCCGGTCGGTCCTACGGGCCGCGGAGTCCCGCTGCTCTACGATATCGAATTAACTAAAATTGCATTGTAAACAGGAAACACTGCGAGATACTATGAATCAGTATAGTAAAGTTTGATAGCTATTAAATTTTTTAATCTGTGATATTGCAATCAAAAAAATTTAACTTTGGATCGACGCAACATTGATGATCACATTATTGACATAATATATTAAAAAATAGTAGATGAATGAAGCTTTAATTGATCTTACGGTCATCCACCGTTGGGCACGATAATTTATCTAAATATTATACAATGAGTTTTGGCTCGCTTATGTTTTTTAGGGTCAAAGGATAACTAACAGATGGCCGGATGGCATTTCCAGCTTCGCCAGAACAGGTGAACAAGAACGGACTCAGCGAGAAGGGGTGGGATTTTCTAACAGTTATCCGAGCATCTTCGGAGGAGACCCAACAATTCGAGAGCAGCTGCTTCGCGAATTCATCTCCTATCGGATCAAAATCTTGACCCGCCGAAAAGATCCGAAGAGAAACTGGACGGGTTGAGATTATTGGCGACGTTTCACCTCGTACGCGTCGACGAGTTCACTCACGCTATGTAGCCCCATTAATTACATTCATTCAGTGGGGGGAATAGAGCATCCACCACCAACCAGCCTTCACTTAAATTTTGATGAATTACAGAACATAATAATCGATTTGTATTTATGATTAGCTTTAGCCAATGATTACAGTTTTACTGTAAAGTTTAGCAGAATTAGTTTTGAAACAGTTTCCAAAACCGAAAACTAGGATAGTGTGCAGTGACCTTGACCCTGCGTTTATTGACTTCGAATTTCGATTTAAGATAGATTGCATACTCAAAATATATGAAAACATTGAAATGATGCGTTAATTTGAAAATGAAAGTTTCTTCTGCTTTTCTGTCTTTGGGTATCTCTGTCTTGGGTATGTCTTTGGGTCTCTAAACTAATTTATACAATGGTTTCTCTGGAATATTCGTGATGATTCCAAGCCAAGCTTCAGAAAATTCTCGTGGATGTTTTTGGACATTATTTCAGATTATTTACGTAACATCAGGTCTACGATAGTAAAAAATAATCATTTCATTACTAAAATGCACTTGTATATTTGTAATCGTATAAAACAAACAAAAAATAACGTAGCGTTACCAAATTTTTTCTTTCAATAGCACTAAAGTAGCGCCATTTACTATTCCTATGCATCCCATTTGTTTATGCCAAACGTCCTAGTCTAAATGTAAGCTGTCGGCACGAACTTTCATACACACATAATAAGATCTTGGTCTATGTAACTGTTATGAATTTATAAAAAATAATCTTTATGTAGATAAGTGAACAATCTTTGTGTAAAGTAATTCCGGAAGCCTATAGTCATCATAATGTGAATATCGTTAGCCAGCGAACTCTCAACTATATTATATAACGGCTGTCGTACCATACAAACGGAATAACTGCTTTACAGAAATAAGCTGGGTGTAGCATAAGGTAGGGGTAGTAAGTAATCCATGAGAGCTTATAACACGCACTGCCACCAGTTAATGCCAGTTTACATTCGAAGTACACCGGTATCATATTCAGTCACCTTTTACGACACTCACGGGAAGAGAATGAGTTGTGCTATACCAGACCGTTACCACGAAGCCATGGTATTGTTAAGAAGTTCTTAACGGTCGACTAAGCATGTAGTTATGTATATTAGATAACGCACGAATACTATAAATAACAACATTTGTACAAAACAAGTGTCACGCATCGGTTCAGGACGGGGCGCCTCATCCCGATCTTGTGGCAAACAAAGAGGCGCCGTCAAAGGCTCTGTGTAAAAAGGAATCCAGTGATAGAGGCAGTCAACAATGGGCCAGATAACAGAGCGACGTGAGTTGGAAAATAATAGCGATTTAATTTTAGGACAATAACATCTTATAGGGCGATATCCTTTGACAGTTTATTTATAGCTGACGGTGGCAAAGGGATATTTTTGAACTTTCCTTTAAATTTACTGCTTTTTTATTGTAGGCAGACGACCATACGGCCCATTTGATGATAGTTGGTTACCGTCGCTCGTGGACATCAGTAAGCACGGTTACCAGGCTCACTGCTAGCTCTGAACAACAAGATGAATGAACAAATTCCAAACAATAACAAAGCATACACATAGGGTAGTCTGATGGAATACAATGTAGGAGAGCAGTCAGTAAAGCGATATCATTCTTAATCAGTTTTCTAATAAATGAAACGTAACTTCGAAGCATCCCAACATACATGTATATTTTAAATGTTAAACTAGCTTAGTAAAATTGCAAAGATCACTTCGAAGAACCAATGTAGTTGACTTGGCAGTTTGTCTTTTTGATATAATAGGTTGGGAAAAAGTCTTTTCGCATTATAGTATGTATGAACTTGTAATAAAATCTCTTTGGCTATACTATTGGTATCTGGCTGGTTTTGGTATAATTAAAAGTTTAAATTTTAAAGAAGATAATTCGAAATTCAAATTACCAAAAATGTGTAATTTTTATTTTATTTTTCGTACTGTCAAGATGAGTGAATCTAATGAAGAAATTCGATACATTTTAAAACTTTACTACAAAAAAAGGTAAAAATACAACGCGAGCCGCGAAAAAAATTTGCGATGTTTATTAAATGTATAAAGTTATCGAACAAAATGGTACCTACATACTTTAGTTAAATGTAAATAATATTAAATAAAAAAATATTTTGTGAATTTTCTAAAAAAAACGCGAAGAAACTTTCCCCCAACCCCCAACTATATAATATGTAATAATAACTATATGATTAAAAAAGCAATGAGCTGCAATCTGTACAAATATACTTATCTTACCGTCGAATGAATGCCATTAATCAAATGTTATCGCTACGTTCATATTATTATTTTGAACGATCCCCGTCGTATCTCATGACTTGGGTCACAAGTTATTGTCGTGACGGCGAGGTGGGCTTCCGGCGGCGCTTTGTGTCTCATTGATACAGTGTCGCCGATAAATATTGCGGCTAGCTTTGTGCGGCACCAATCCGCGGTCTAGCTGCGCTGTATTGATATAGACCCGTTATTTACGACTGCACGCTTTCGAGTGAGATGCATTCGAATTCTGAGGGTAGGAGGTATTGTGATTCCAAACATACCGTTCCGTTTATTTCTAATGCGCTTCAGTCAAGCCATAGGGTTCAAGGATGGAAAAGACGATTATACTATGTATAACACTAGGACGCCAGGGATGGCTCTGCAGCCGTTCAACAACTGAGTACATTGTAGTAAAACCTTTTCCTTACTGGTGGTAGGACCTCTTGTGAGTCCGCACGGGTAGGTACCACGACCCTGTCTATTTCTGCCGTGAAGCAGTAATGCGTTTCTTTGCTATTGCTTAGATGTGTGGACGAGCTCACAGTCCACCTGGTGTTAAGTGGTTACTGGAGCCCATAGACATCTGCAGCGTAAATGCGCCACACACCTTGAGATATAAGTTCTAAGGTCTCAGTATAGTTACAACGGCTGCCCCACCCTTCAAACCGAAACGCTTTACTGCTTCACGGGAGAAATAGGCGGGACGGTGGTACCTACCCGTGCGGACTCACAAGAGGTCCTACCACCAGTAATTACGCAAATTATAATTTTGCGGGTTTGATTTTTATTACACGCTGTTATTCCTTCACCGTGGAAGTCAATCGTGAACGTTTGTTAAGTACGTATTTCATTAGAAAAATTGGTACCCGCCTGCGGGATTCGAACACCGGTGCATCGCTAGATACGAATGCACCGGACGTCTTATCCTTTAGGCCACGACGACTTCAAAATATCTCAAGGTGGGTGGCGCATTTACGTTGTAGATTTCTATGGGCTCCAGTAACCACTTAACACCAGGTGGACCGTGAGCTCGTCCACCCATTTAAGCAATAAAAAAAATTTACTATTATCTCACTTCGTTTTACTCTTTTACTAACGAATCCTCACAACTAAGTACATAGCAAATAGTTTAGTTTTTAAACGTAGATTGTGTCCACATGCCGCCCATTTACACTGGCGTCAGGGCGTAGTTTGTTTTTGATTCTAGACTGAACAATATCAATTAAAAGAAAGATCTTAATACTACAGTATATAGACTCCGGTATCCACTTTAAGCCAGGCAAGCCCCGAAATTGGTTTATACAAAACTACATCGATCATCCTATTTCTATATAGGTAAATGTCGGGTTACGACTCCAAACATCAGGAATGAAACTGAGGCATAGCAACAGAAATTTATTACTATTAAATAATCACCGATCGTAACCCAGTCATTTAAATAAACTATAAAAATGGAGACTGAACTAATTAAATGACGATCGTTAATTATAAGCAAATAAAGGACAATTTTGTAGATGGCGAATGGCTATGTAGGCGGTCACATAGGGCAGTACTATCTGTCACGGACAGAGTTCCGTGCACCCACCGCACTAGGTAGGGGCAGTACTAATCATCAATGACAATTTTCCACGTCCAATGTTTGTGCAGTACTGACTCTTCACGCATCCGTTCGAATGCGGAGTTTTTTTTTCCTCCTAGCTATGCTGATAACCTTGAGTGGCTATATCAGCGTTACCCTAACGTGTAGGTGAGCTCACGGGGCTCAAGCCGGAAGTGTTGCTAACACTGGCCCTAGCAAGAGCAGTACTCCGCAGAATCTACAACCGGATCGGAAACGCGACCCACTGAGACGATCCGGCGAGAAACTCAGTGGGCTGGGTGCAGAGCACTCCGCACACCGGCTTATAAAGAACTAACTCCCCACCCGGGGATTCGCAGTCTCAACTGTCAAAACGTTTGTGTCTAACGAACGTGCCACTAGCGCCATCTAAACGTAGTTTGTCGCAGTTACCAGCACACAATATACGACTACCCTTCATTCGCTTTTTTTTTTTTTTTTTTTCACACTTTTTTTCATGGTAACGGTGCGCATTCCGATTTGAGCAACCGACGCGCGTGGACGTGCTCATTGTTTTGTCGGAAGTGACTACCGGTGATAATAGATCATTGTTCGTGGCACATCTGTGGCCCAAGTGTTTCTCGGAATTTGTACCTGCGCCTAATTGCAAGGCATTGCCGCCCGGGAACTGTGCAGTGGTTCTATTCACTCTAATTCTATTCTATTTATTCTATTCACTAAAATTTCTAAAATTCCTAGAATCGCTTCGGCTAATTTAGTGTTACCGACGCAGGGGCCTCGCCGCAAGGCGAGCGCGCGTTTAAGTCCCGGGGCCGCTCCCCCCGGGCGAAAATCACGTGAAGATGGAGGAAAAACTTTTCATCGACTTCATTCGGGAAAAATATCCGTCGATCGCGCCCGAATTCGAGGCCTATAGGGCCTCATTTGGTAAATATTCTCCCCCCGCATCTCTCGCCGCCGTCGCCAAACATGCCTCGCAGGCATGCCTCGCGTGCCCCGCCGCCGGTCCGTGTTCAAGCGCACGTACGCACGCCGCCGCCGTAGCGTCTAACGCCCCCGCCCCCGCTACCCCCGCGCCCGCGTCAATCACGTCAGTTTCGTCCGTCGCGACATCAATAGCGTCTAGTTCAGGCTCCGATACCGAATCGGAGATGGACTTCGAGTCCGCGACTAGCCCTCAACCCGGAACCTCGGATGGGTTCCAAACTGTAACGCGCGGTAAAAAGCGTACTCGCGTCGTGGAGTCCCGGAGCTCCATGACGAAGCAAACCAAGTCCGCGACCGCCTCCCGACCGCAGGTAGTCGTAACGCCGGAGTCGGACTCCGCCCGCCGCGTAATCCCACCGCCGCGCCCAAAAACCGCGCCCGCGCCTAAAACAGTTGTCCCGCCCCGCTGATACTCCAGGAGAAGTCAGCGTGGAATCGCGTATCCCAGGCCCTTCAGGCCAACAAAATTAATTATACCCATGCGCGTAACGTCGCGCATGGGATTCAGATTAAGGTCGCAACGCCGGGCGACCATAGGGCCCTCTCTGCTTACCTCCGAAAGGAGAACATAGGTTATCACACCTATGCTCTTCAGGAGGACCGCGAACTCCGCGTAGTGATACGTGGAGTCCCCAAGGAACTCGACATAGACTACGTAAAGGATCTGATCGGTCAGTCCCTCCCAATAATTAGTGTGCACCGGATGCACAGCGGACGCGGCAGACAGCCGTACAATATGATTCTCGTCGCGCTAGAATCAACCCCGGAGGCAAAGAAAAGAATCTCATGTCTCAAAACGATATGCGGCCTCTCCGGAGTCACCATCGAAGCCCCCATAAACGTGGTACTCCCGGGCAGTGCCACAGGTGCCAGCTCTATGGCCACTCAGCGCGTAATTGCCACGCGCGCCCCCGCTGCGTGAAATGCCTCGGCGATCACGCAACCACAGAATGTTCGCGTGTTAGGGAAACCGCGACGGAACCCCCAAGCTGTGTCCTATGCCTTAAGCAAGGGCACCCGGCAAACTACCGCGGATGTCCTAGGGCTCCGCGTAAACGCCCGAACCACCCAGCCCCCCGAACCGTCGACCCAAAGACTTCGGCGCCTTCAGTGCCGAAACCAGCCTTCGTACCGGCTGCGGTTCCCACCGTCTCGGCGTGGAAAAAACCGCTGCCGTATACGAAGGAGGGAACACAAAACGTACCCCAGCTCCCGCCTGCGACACGTCACGCGCCTCAGCCCCTGCTCGCACCTCGCCCCGCGCCCGCGTACCGCCCCCCGCAACCCTCAGTCGTCAACGACTTCGCGCTCGTGCGCGACTTCGTCACCGCGGTAAACTTTGACCGTCTGCGATCGTTCGCAGATGCTATCCGTAGGTCGGTAACCCCCGAACAGCGGCTCGCGGCCGCTTTCGATCACATGGACGTCTACGAGTCCGTGTCTCGCACGTTATAAAAATTATTTACCGGTAATCAATGGCGCAAAAAGGTAGAGAAAAACCGTATTCCCTTACGTTAGCATTCTACAATGCTAACGGACTCGCGCGGCAACGCGATCAAATTTTCGAATTCCTCCGCGACAATCTTGTAGATATTTTGTTAGTGCAGGAGACCTGTCTGAAGCCCTCGCGTCGTGACCCGAAAGTCGCGAATTACGTCATGGTTAGGAATGACAGACTCACCGCCTCCAAAGGCGGGACTGCCATTTACTATAGGCGGGCCCTGCACGTTGTCCCTCTCGATACTCCCTCGCTCTTACATATCGAGGCGTCAGTGTGCCGTATCTCGCTGACGGGACACCAGCCGATCGTCATCGCATCCGTTTATCTCCCCCCGGACAAGCCCTCCTGAGCAGTGACATCGAGTCACTGTTCGGCATGGGAGACTCCGTCATCCTGGCAGGCGATTTAAATTGCCACCACACTAGGTGGAACTGCCATCGTACGAACGTTAACGGTAGGCGTCTCGACGCGTTTATAGACGACCTCACTTTTGAAGTAGTCGGTCCCCCAACTCCAACATGTTATCCGTATAACATCGCGCTCCGTCCGAGCACTATAGACCTGGCATTGCTTAGGAACGTAACTCTGCGCTTACGTTCCATCGAAGCACTGTCAGAGCTCGACTCAGACCACCGACCTGTCCTTATGCAGCTCGGTCGCCCTCACAACCCAGTCACTGTTACGAGGACCATGGTGGATTGGAATAAGCTGGGCACGTGCCTAGCCGAAGCCGCTCCGCCAATCCTCCCTTACGGCCCGGATTCGAATCTATCCCCGAGGACACCGTCGAATCCATAAACATCATTACCGATCACATCTCTTCCGCGATCATTAGATCTTCAAAAGAAGTCGATGTGGAGGACAGCTTCCACCGCATCAGACTATCCTCCGAACTTAGGAATCTCTTAAGAGTTAGGAACGCGGCAATCCGGGCCTACGATCGGCTTCCCACGCATTCAAACCGGATTCGGATGCGTCGTCTACAACGCGAAGTCCACTCCCGCCTAAGCGACGCGCGTAACGATAATTGGCATAGTTATTTAGAACAACTCGCGCCCTCCCACCAAGCATACTGGCGACTAGCTAGGACTCTCAAATCCGAAACTACCGCTACTATGCCTCCCCTCGTACGCCCTTCAGGCCAACCACCGGCATTCGATGACGATGACAAGGCTGAGCTGCTGGCCGATGCACTGCAAGAGCAGTGCACCACCAGCACTCAACACGCGGACCCCGAACACACCGAGTTAGTCGACAGGGAGGTCGAGCGCAGAGCTTCCCTGCCGCCCTCGGACGCGTTACCCCCATTACCACTGACGAAGTTAGAGACGCGATCCACAATCTCCAACCTAGGAAGGCATCCGGCTCCGACGGCATTCGCAACCGCGCGCTAAAACTCTTGCCAGTCCAACTGATAGCAATGTTGGCTACAATTTTAAATGCCGCTATGACGCACTGCATCTTTCCCGCGGTGTGGAAAGAAGCGGACGTTATCGGTATACATAAGCCGGGCAAACCGACAAACGAAACATCTAGTTACCGTCCGATTAGTCTCCTCCCGACGATAGGAAAAATTTACGAACGGCTCCTTAGGAAACGCCTCTGGGATTTTGTTACCGCGAACAAAATTCTCATAGACGAACAGTTCGGATTCCGCTCTAAACACTCGTGCGTACAACAAGTGCACCGCCTCACGGAGCACATCCTGATAGGACTAAATAGGCGTAAACAAATCCCGACCGGCGCCCTCTTCTTCGACATCGCGAAGGCGTTCGACAAAGTCTGGCACAACGGTTTAATTTACAAACTGTACAACATGGGAGTGCCAGACAGACTTGTGCTCATCATACGAGACTTCTTGTCGAACCGTTCGTTTCGATATCGAGTAGAGGGAACTCGTTCTCGTCCCCGTCAACTGACTGCCGGAGTCCCGCAAGGCTCCGCGCTCTCCCCGTTATTATTTAGTTTGTATATCAATGATATACCCCGGTCTCCGGAGACCCATCTAGCGCTCTTCGCCGATGACACGGCTATCTA
The DNA here is from genome assembly GCF_030267445.1 of Bombyx mandarina. Taxonomy (NCBI): domain Eukaryota; kingdom Metazoa; phylum Arthropoda; class Insecta; order Lepidoptera; family Bombycidae; genus Bombyx; species Bombyx mandarina. The sequence goes on along the minus strand of NC_143223.1, from coordinate 13,416,409 downwards.
CTACTCGTGTAGGAAGATGTCGCTGCTTCATCGGCGACTCCAGATCGCAGTAGCCACCATGGGACAGTGGTTTCGGAAGTGGCGCATCGACATCAACCCCACGAAAAGCACAGCGGTGCTCTTCAAAAGGGGTCGCCCTCCGAACACCACTTCGAGCATCCCACTCCCTAATAGGCGCGCAAACACCTCCGCCGTTAGCCCCGTCACTCTCTTTGGCCAGCCCATACCGTGGGCCTCGCAGGTCAAATACCTAGGCATCACCCTCGACAGAGGGATGACATTCCGTCCACATATTAAAACGGTACGCGACCGTGCCGCCTTCATATTAGGACGTCTCTACCCTATGCTTTGCAAGCGAAGCAAACTGTCCCTCCGTAATAAGGTAACTCTCTACAAAACTTGCATACGCCCCGTTATGACGTATGCAAGCGTAGTGTTCGCTCACGCAGCCCGCACCAACTTGAAGCCCCTCCAGGTTATTCAATCCCGATTCTGCAGGATAGCCGTCGGAGCACCATGGTTCCTGAGGAACGTGGATCTCCACGATGACCTGGAGCTCGACTCTGTCAGTAAGTATCTACAGTCGGAATCATTGCGCCATTTCGAGAAGGCGGCACGACATGAGAACCCTTTTGTCGTGGCCGCTGGAAACTACATACCCGATCCTGTAGACCGAATGGTAAACAGTCGACGTCGCCCAAAGCACGTCATTACGGATCCTCCCGATCCATTAACGGTGCTTTTAGGCACCACAAGCACCGGTCACCGTCCTCGTCGAACCCGTCGCTTGCGACGAAGGGCTCGACGAGCGAATTAACCCCTAGACACAGCCCACTGAGTTTCTCGCCGGATCTTCTCAGTGGGTCGCGTTTCCGATCCGGTGGTAGATTCTGCGAAGCACTGCTCTTGCTAGGGTCAGTGTTAGCAACTCTCCGGTTTGAGCCCCGTGAGCTCACCTACACACGTTAGGGTGAAGCTGAAATAGCCTCTCAAGGCTATCAGCATAGGTAGGAAAAAAAAAAAAAAAAAAAAAAAAAAGGTAACGGTGCGCGACTTTAACCACAATTAGGTACCTCTGTTCATGAGATACATAAAATAATTAGAAAACAAAAACTATAAACGAATTCACTTACAATTGAATAAACATTAATATATCATTCGTTATTTAAATATAAATGAATAGCCACTCACAATCACGGAGACCCGATATATTTCAATACGAAAAAAAAAACCAAAAAACATAAAAAGTAAGATAAATGTGTCGTATCGTGTTGAATGAAAGATCAAAGCCGTGGGCGCCGACTGTCGAGGCCCGAACTGGGCTAAAACTCAAATATCATAAGTCGTATGAGGCGGGCTCTTTGCCGCCGCTCTGTAAACACCTTTACAAACGCTATCATATTAGGACTTTACCACATGACGCGTTAAGCATAGTCTCGTTTTTTTATCATTATTTGCTTGATATTCTATTTAATGTGGGATTCATTGTATTTATTGGTTTCTTGATGATCATAAGACAAACCACTGACTTCCATTGAAGGCATTCGAGATTCTACAAACCTTGTTTGAATAATATTTTATGCTTTATTCCTTTTTTATGATCGAGGGATTATTGGTGGTCCGGAGGCCTTTTCAATTTCACCAGGACAGATGGGCGAGCAAAGGCTCAGCCTGGAGGAGTGGGATTTGCTAACAGCTGTCCGAGCGCCTCCAAAGGAAACTTAACAACTCAAGAGTAAATGCTTCACGATGAATCTACTACAGGATCGGAATCGCGACCCGCTGAGAAGATCCGGCGAGAAACTCAGCGGGCTGAGGTTCAGGTTAGGTTGCACGTTGAGCTCTTTTCCGAGTTCATAGAGTACGATTACCGGAGTTCCTAAGCCGGCTCTTAATGTTAGAGCTAAAGGCGTCTAATGCAAAGGTTATTGGATCTGATGGATCCGTAAGGACGTGTCTGGGGCGTCGACGATGACTGGCTCCTGCGTGATCAGGATTCCGGAAGTAGTCAGCGGCGGCATGATAATCGCTTTGTCGTTAGGCGATTATTATGTACATCATGCATAGCTTTATCGAAGTGGCTCTAATTTTATTATTATAGGCGTAATTGGGTAAGCTAGATCGCGATCCACCTTACACTTAGCGGTTACAGGAGCTCTTCAGACGTCAATCGTGAATAATATCGGCGACCTTGAGATCGAAACAGGGGTCACATTTAAATAGGCGCAGTTCCGCAGATCAGTGTCGGCGACACCGTCGGCAGATACTAGTAAAATATTTAACTTTACTTATGAACAGTTGTGAAAATCTCCTCAACAAACTAGACCGCCTTCTCAATAATTGCATTCGATTCGTTTTCAATCTTAGAAAATATGACCATGTGTCCGCGCACCGAACTCGTCTGAAATGGTTACCGATCCGTCAGCGTAGAGAGGAGAGAGCGCTTACTACCTTGTTTTCTCTTTTGGACTCTGCCTCCTCACCCTCTTACTTAAAATCGCATTTTAGATACTTGAACGCAAGCCATGAGAAAATTCTACGTTCTTCACATAATCGTCTCTTACAATGTCCTATCCATCGCTCAGATTTTTTACATTCTTCTTTCTTTGTACAGTCCATAATATTATGGAATTCGCTTCCCAAAGAAATCAGGATGATTAGCAATCGCTTTACTTTTAAACTCAAAGTTCGCGAACACATCCACAAAAAACTGGAAGAATCATCTCCAAACTAGTTTATTTCATTTTTCAATTATTATTATTATATTATATATATTTACTTTTAGCCATTCTTAACTATAATACTAAATTGTGTATTTTCATGTGTATTTATATATTATTACTTTACATGTATATTATTGTGTGTAATTATGTGTATTTATGTATTTTACTATTTTATTTATAGGTATATTGAATTGTAGTATGTGTATTCTATAATACTGAGATGTTATTTTAAGGAAGATTTTTGTTTTGAGTTTGTTATTCTTTTGTCAATGCACCTACCATGCATTATCTCTGCACCACCCTATGGTCGACTGGAAGAGAATGCCCATGGCATTAAGTCCGCCTGTGTACAAGTTTTGTTTTGTGCATAAAGTATAAATAAATAAATAAATAAAATCAATACATTTAATAATACATCTTCTATTCAATCTTCATTCGGATTTTTTAATCAAAGTATTTAAAGTATATTGAAAGTATATAAATAAGATAACAGAGAACATTCCAATCATACGTAGTCAATAAAAAGCTACAAAAAAGTGTGTATGTGAAAGTCACACGGTAGAAGTGAAACTTATAAAAAATAAAAATAATCGCAAGGGCCAACCACTCCGCAGTACAATGGAGCAGCCTAACCCTAGGGGAACCGCCTGTATGATCACGGTAACCCTACGCCAGGTAAGTATGATTTAGCAAGAGAAATACGAGAACATATATCAACTGTGTAACATTCGTCGATGATTCAGGAATTGTTGAATTTACGTGCAGCGACATCTGTTGATAACAAACTAGATAGAAATAAAAGTACCTCAGGGCGCTCCGAGAGTCACGACAGCGTGCACGCTGCACGGACGTCAAAAACAAATTGAACTAGTCGGGGACGCGAGACCGTGTGGAGCGCTTCGTGATTTGTCGGCGCCGCTCGGAGCCGCTTCGGCAAGCCAATCGCTACACAATTATTTTTTCGTTTCGTTTCATTTCGTTTCATCGAGTTTGAAATCACAACGATTCATGACAATTATAAAGGAAATATTCCCTTTATTTACAAACATGAACACGCCCTAAGAAGTCGCGTGAATCCTTTGACGCGGGCTCACAAAGCGATTGCGGGCCGACGTCGATTATCACGGACCACTCTCGTCCGATAAACTTGTTTCGACGCTCGTTCCTTCATTATACTGATTTATGGAACAACGTGACTCATTCTATCGAGTATCGATTATAATATTACGTTTCGGGTCAACTTTAATCGACCAACCCAACTAAATGTGAGTAAAATTAATTAGTTTCAAATCATCAACGTGAACAAACACCACCGCATCAGTAGTGACGTGTTCATTGTTGAGAGACGTCAAGTCGCCGATCAAGTATCGTTGTCCGATGTGCTTTTGATCATCTATATATTAATACGTGAAGCAAAAACTTTGTATCCTTTTTTATGAAAAATGCGCGGACTAATAAGTATGAAATTTCCACACTTATAGAGAATATAGAGAAGAAGTGCACAATGCTAATATTTTTTTTAAATAATGCGTAAAAGATACATTAAATCAATAAGGAAAACATTACACACACTACATACCATGTATTTGACGCACACACGCATGCATACTATTTATTGTCAAACTTTTGTTCTTGACGTCTGTTGTCAAATTGAGAATAGATTAAATATTGTTTGTCTTTGTTAATATTTTTATAGTGTAGCCTTGGCGAAATTTGTGATTATAGAAGTATAAAATACAATCATAATAGATAGTCGAATTTGGACTACTGCGGGACCTCTAGTTTAATGAGATTTGTGTCGCGAAGCGGTCTTACGATAAAACTGAGTTTTATATATTATATATCCGGCTGCAAGATCATTGGATCATCGACTATGTTTATAAATCTAATTTTGATGTTTGTTCTTTCTTTTTTTTTTGTTTATCCCTACCTATGCTGATAGCCTTGAGAAGCTTACTGGTGGTAGGACCTCTTGTGAGTCCGCGCGGGTGGGTACCACCACCCTGCCTATTTCTGCCGTGAAGCAGTAATGCGTTTCGGTTTGAAGGGTGGGGCAGCCGTTGTAACTATACTTGAGACCTTAGAACTTGTATCTCAAGGTGGGTGGCGCATTTACGTTGTGGATGTCTATGGGCTCCAGTAACCACTTGACACCAGGTGGGCTGTGAGCTCGTCCACCCATCTAAGCAATAAAAAAAAAAAAAAAGCTATTTCAGCTTGGCCCTAGCATGTAGGTGAGCTCACGGGGTTCAAACCGGAGTGATGCTAACACTGGCCCTAGCAAGAGCAGTGCTTCGTAGAATCTACCACATCTACAGCGATGGGCTGTGTCTGAGGGTAAATGTTTATGTAAATATTTTCCACCTTTTATATATTTTTGCAATAATGTGCGCAGGCAGCGGCTTGGCTGTGTTATAAACGGCTCGGCATTGCTGACATCCATGGACGACAGTAACCACTAACCATTAGGTGGACAGTATGCTCGTGCCTATGCTCTAGAGAGCGCTTTATATCGGTACTCAGACGAGCACAGCGACTGCCAGTACGTTTCGAGGTCTAGACCTGGGTTCAGACAGTATCGCAATAGTGAGGCGGAGTTCTCTAATCGAACACTTGTGGTCACTTCACGTCTACCCCTATAGCTTCTTTTAGAAAACACCTTGACTCGAAAATCGACCTTCACCGTGATTTATTCCACATCTAATGCACGAACCGTTTTTTTCCCTACCTAAACTGATAGCCTTGAGAGGCTATTTTAGCGTAACCTTAACTAGTAGGCGAGCTCACGGGGCTCAAACCTGACGACGTTGCTAACACGAACCCTAGCAAGAGCCGCCCACTGAGAAGATCCCGCGAGAAACTCAGTGGGCATTTTATCATTACAAGACTATGTCTACTTTTAGTAGGCAGCGACTTGACTGTGCCTCTGGCATTGCTGACGTCCATGAGCGACGGTAACCACTTATCATCAGGTGGGCGGTATGCTTGTCTGCCTACGACGACAATAAAAAAAGACCTACAGTTATATCAGCATGTATTTCTTGTATTTTAAGTGTGTATATGGCACCGGTCATACAAAAACGTGATCGTCAATATTATCACTAGGTACATAGTAAAAAATAAAGTCGCTTTCTCTGTCCCTATATCCCTATGTATGCTTAAATCTTGAAAATTACGGAACGGATTTTGATGCGGTTTTTTTTAACAGATAGAGTGATTGAAGAGGAAGGTTTATATGTCATGTATGATAATATCCATTAAATAGTGGAGAAATCAATAATAAATTACAGTTTCCGAAGCGAAGCGAGGGCGGGTCGCTAGTTAGAATAAAGTGAAGCGAGTATTGATAGAGTTAGACACCTAATTAAGTTTCGAAGGTGCTAATTGATACTCAAAGTGATATTAATAAGATGATGCAAGTTCACAAGACTCCGGTCACCGCGTAGCTGGCACGCGCCGCGCCGACTGTCCAGACATGTAGGGGCCAGTTCATCATATTACGTAACTAAATGAGACAATTTTATATTGAAAATGTTTTAACTTTATTATCATCTTAAATATAATTTAATTGTTTTTAATAATTTTTCTTTTTATTGCTTAGATCGGTGGACGAGCTCACAGCCCACCTGGTGTGAAGTGGTTACTGGAGCCCATTGACATCTACAATGTAAATGCGCGACCCACCTTGAGATATAAGTTCTAAGGTCTCAAGTATAGTTACAATGGCTACCCCACCCTTCAAACCGAAACGCATTACTGTTTCACGGCAGAAATAGACAGGGTGGTGGTACCTACCTACTCGCACGGACTCACAAGAGGTCCTACAAGAGGTACCACTAGTATTACTAATGTGGACAGATAAAAGTAATGCCCACCGGTTGGTAAGTAGTTACCGTTTGCGTGTCGTGGAAGACTCTTCTCAAACTTCGTTTGAAGAAGGAAGTTAACGTAGCGCGCTCAGAAAACACTGAGGACCTAAGTTCAATCCAAATCCGGAAGTTAAATACCAAAAAAGTTTACTATTTAAGGATGTTTTTGGTTAAGTTTTAAACCACATAGGTACATGTATAAAATTTAATATGCAATGTCTTATCAATGGTTCGTTTGTCATACAGGTCTATTTAAACTAGCTTGACCATTGCAATTGCTTGAGCAATGACTTGACCAAGTATTAATTGAAAACAAAAATATTAAGTGTCAAAATGTTTCTAGTTAAATTTACTTGACCGCCGTTCACATAGTGCTTGTCGGCACAACGTCACTATTTAGTTAACTAAAAATAGTTAGAGTTAACCGTTTCCATAATGTTACGCATATCGAGAACTGTTTGAGACGGTATTCAAGAGAATTCATGACCAAGCTACCCCCATTTTCTACTATAAACACGAGCGAATATTGCCGCACAGAACCAAGCCCGACCGGAGCCCTCTTCTTCGATATCGCAAAGGCATTCGACAAAGTCTGGTATAAGGGTTTGATTTATAAACTGTATAACATGGGAGTGCCAGACAGACTCGTGCTCATCATACGAGACTTCTTGTCGAACCGTTCGTTTCGATATCGAGTAGAGGGAACTCGTTCGCACCCCCGTCATCTGACGCCCGGATTCCCGCAAGACTCCGCGCTCTCCCCGTTATCATTTAGTTTGTATATCAATGATATGAGACCCCGGTCTCCGGAGACCCATCTAGCGCTCTTCGCCAATGACACGGCTATCTACTACTCGTGTAGGAAGAACTCACTATTGCATCGGCAACTCCAGATCTCAGCAGCCACCATGTGACAGTGGTTTCGGAAGTAGCGCATTGACATCAACCCCACGAAAAGCACAGCAGTGCTCTTCAAAAGGGGCCGCCCTCCGAAAACTTGCATACACCCCGTCATGACCTAGTGTAGTGTTCGCTCACGAAGCCGCACCAACTTGAAACCCCTTCAAGTCATTCAATCCCGTTTTTGCAGGATAGCCGTCGGAGCACCATGGTTTTTAAGGAACATAGATCTCCATGATGACCTTGAGCTTGACTCAGTCAGCAGTATGTACAATCGTCATCATTGCGCCACTTTGAGAAGGCGGCACGATATGAAAACCCTCTTGTCGTGGCCGCAGGAAATTACATACCCAATCCTGTGGACCGAATGGTAAACAGTCGACATCGCCCAAAACATGTCATTACGGATTCTCCCGATCCATTAACGGTGCTTTTAGGTACCTCAAAAGCACCGGTCACCGTTCTCGTCGAACCCATCGCTTGCGACGACGGGTTGGGCGAGTAAAATAGCCTATAGACACAGCCCACTGAGTTTCTCGCCGGATCTTCTCAGTGGGTCGCTTTCTGATGCGGTGGTAATTCTGCGAAACACTGTTCTTGCTAGGTCCAGTGTTGGCAACACTCCAGTTTGAGCCCTGTGAGCTCACCTACTTAGTTACGCTGAAATGACCTCTCAAGGTCATCAGCTTCGGTAAAAAAAACGCACAGAGCATTCCGACTCGAGTAGCCGACTGAGACGGAGCTCGAGATGCAATCAATGGAATTCATTGGAAAAGTGTGTCTTAATTACTGTCTTTATGGAGAATGGCGTCAGCAACGCTGAAGTCATCATTTCAAAAACACCATGAAACCAGCCGTTAATCCGTCATACTTTAGACTTTTGATAATAACTGAGAGTAATGTTCTACTGAAAATTCGTTTTACATAAAATGGCAATGTTGAAACAGGCAGACTTTTTTTTTTTTTTTTTTTTTTTCCTACCTATGCTGATAGCCTTGAGAGGCTATTTCAGCTTCACCCTAACGTTTGTAGGTGAGCTCGCGGGGCTCAACCGGAGAGTTGCTAACACTGACCCTAGCAAGAGCAGTGCTTCGCAGAATCTACCACCGGATCGGAAACGCGACCCACTGAGAAGATCCGGCGAGAAACTCAGTGGGCTGTGTCTATGGGTTAGTTCGCTCGTCGAGCCCTTCATCGCAAGCGACGGGTTCGACGAGGACGGTGACCGGTGCTTGTGGTGCCTAAGAGCACCGTTAATGGATCAGGAGGATCCGTAATGACGTGCTTTGGGCGACGTCGACGGTTTACCATTCGGTCTACTGGGTCGGGTATGTAATTTCCAGCGGCTACGATGAGAGGGTTCTCATGTCGTGCCGCCTTCTCAAAATGGCGCAGCGATGCCGACTGTAGATACTTACTGACAGAGTCAAGCTCCAGGTCATCGTGGAGATCCACGTTCCTCAGGAACCATGGTGCTCCGACGGCTATCCTGCAGAATCGGGATTGAATAACCTGAAGGGGCTTCAAGTTGGTGCGGGCTGCGTGAGCGAACACTACGCTTGCATACGTCATAACGGGGCATATGCAAGTTTTGTAGAGAGTTACCTTATTACGGAGGGACAGTTTGCTTCGCTTGCAAAGCATAGGGTAGAGACGTCCTAATATGAAGGCGGCACGGTCGCGTACCGTTTTAATATGGGGACGGAATGTCATCCCTCTGTCGAGGGTGACGCCTAGGTATTTGACCTGCGAGGCCCACGGTATGGGCTGGCCAAAGAGAGTGACGGGCAGGCAGAGCAGCGAGCGAGAGTATGCGGAGGCGACTCGCGAAGTGTGAACGCGGCCGAGGGCGCCGGTGCCTTTGTGCCTGCGCTTTGATGTCGCCGCGGCCGGCCCGACGCGATTGATTTTACGTTTTGTTAATTATATTGGAACGAGATCAACTTCTGACACTTGTTCGTGTGGCTTTTTTATTGATAGGTATGTATTGGGTGGGGGAATAACGTGTATTATGTCGCTACGATTTTTTTTAGTAATTTATGACCAAGTTTTTTAATCTATTAGTAGGTATAATTATAATCTTATTTAAATGAAATTGCAAATTTTTTAACAAGGTATAGTAAGTAGTTTTTCGAATATTTAGGATATTTTCGATTACAAATTGTTTGGAAAAGAGCTATTCATTCCGAACACTTAATGGACGGCAGCTTTTACGTTGTGATGTCCATGGGCCACAGTGTTTAATGCCAGGTTATATTAACTATGGGGAGAGCAAATAACTTTAAGAAGTTTTGGAACGAAGTTTCTTATGGGACGATACGGAGGGGTGGGTACGCTAACCGGGAAAAAACGTCCGTAACGTAAGATTTTTATTAGTAATGCACACAATGTAGGTACGACTTAACTTTGTAATAACTTACAAAAAATAACATATTTTTTTATCATTCATTGAGCACGATCTCAGAGCGTTCGTTTGCGCAATATAATAACTCTTATGCAAACAACCGTGAATGAAGTGTACCACAATAAGTTCACACGTTACCGAATGACCGTGGGTTGTTGCGAAACCTCCAGTTTTATTTTCTTTATACCTCGAATAGAACTTAAAATTAATATTTTTATAATAAGGAACTTCGTTCCTTATCCGGCGTCCCACGACACCACACATGTTTTTTTTTGCCTACCTTCATCCAGAAACCTCGAGGGGCTATTCTGGCTTCGCCTTGACTTGTAGGCGTACCCACAGGGCTCGGGCTCGAACCTGCTAATTGTATCTTTAATAGCAGTCCTTCGCTGAATCTACTATCGGTTCTTAATCGAGAACCACTGCGCTTCTATGCGTCAAGAAGTGTCGTGAATGGTTATCCAGTCTAACCGAGAGAGCACGTGGCAAAATTTTCGAGATAAAATTTACATGGGTGCTTGTTGGCGTATCCACTACCAACAAAATTCTCGATGATAGGGAGGCGGTTTGAATAAAAAAAACAGTATTTTACCTTTGCTGTTAAATTCACTATTACTTGATGAAAATGTTTCATCGCAGGCAATGAGATATGACCACCTAAATGACCCGTCGGCGGTTTCTTTCTTAGTGTTTTTTTTAAACTACTTAAAATCAAGTGATCGGTGGGGTAGCTTAGGAGTCTGGTCCAGCGAACCGCGTAATAATAATGATTAGCATTTATTTTTTTAAATTAACCCAACATGAATACCACTAAACGCATCTTACAAGGTGTGAAACGACGTTACCGCAAATTTTCAAGTAAACAGCTAACAAAGATAATAAATTACAGGGAAATTGCTTTTTTTTTTTTTTTTTTTTTTCCTACCTATGCTGATAGCCTTGAGAGGCTATTTCAGCTTCACCCTAACGTTTGTAGGTGAGCTCGCGGGGCTCAACCGGAGAGTTGCTAACACTGACCCTAGCAAGAGCAGTGCTTCGCAGAATCTACCACCGGATCGGAAACGCGACCCACTGAGAAGATCCGGCGAGAAACTCAGTGGGCTGTGTCTATGGGTTAGTTCGCTCGTCGAGCCCTTCGTCGCAAGCGACGGGTTCGACAAGGACGGTGACCGGTGCTTGTGGTGCCTAAGAGCACCGTTAATGGATCAGGAGGATCCGTAATGACGTGCTTTGGGCGACGTCGACGGTTTACCATTCGGTCTACTGGGTCGGGTATGTAATTTCCAGCGGCTACGATGAGAGGGTTCTCATGTCGTGCCGCCTTCTCAAAATGGCGCAGCGATGCCGACTGTAGATACTTACTGACAGAGTCAAGCTCCAGGTCATCGTGGAGATCCACGTTCCTCAGGAACCATGGTGCTCCGACGGCTATCCTGCAGAATCGGGATTGAATAACCTGAAGGGGCTTCAAGTTGGTGCGGGCTGCGTGAGCGAACACTACGCTTGCATACGTCATAACGGGGCGTATGCAAGTTTTGTAGAGAGTTACCTTATTACGGAGGGACAGTTTGCTTCGCTTGCAAAGCATAGGGTAGAGACGTCCTAATATGAAGGCGGCACGGTCGCGTACCGTTTTAATATGGGGACGGAATGTCATCCCTCTGTCGAGGGTGACGCCTAGGTATTTGACCTGCGAGGCCCACGGTATGGGCTGGCCAAAGAGAGTGACGGGGCTAACGGCGGAGGTGTTTGCGCGCCTATTAGGGAGTGGGATGCTCGAAGTGGTATTCGGAGGGCGACCCCTTTTGAAGAGCACCGCTGTGCTTTTCGTGGGGTTGATGTCGATGCGCCACTTCCGGAACCACTGTCCCATGGTGGCTACTGCGATCTGGAGTCGCCGATGAAGCAGCGACATCTTCCTACACGAGTAGTAGATAGCCGTGTCATCGGCGAAGAGCGCTAGATGGGTCTCCGGAGACCGGGGTATATCATTGATATACAAACTAAATAATAACGGGGAGAGCGCGGAGCCTTGCGGGACTCCGGCAGTCAGTTGACGGGGACGAGAACGAGTTCCCTCTACTCGATATCGAAACGAACGGTTCGACAAGAAGTCTCGTATGATGAGCACGAGTCTGTCTGGCACTCCCATGTTGTACAGTTTGTAAATTAAACCGTTGTGCCAGACTTTGTCGAACGCCTTCGCGATGTCGAAGAAGAGGGCGCCGGTCGGGATTTGTTTACGCCTATTTAGTCCTATCAGGATGTGCTCCGTGAGGCGGTGCACTTGTTGTACGCACGAGTGTTTAGAGCGGAATCCGAACTGTTCGTCTATGAGAATTTTGTTCGCGGTAACAAAATCCCAGAGGCGTTTCCTAAGGAGCCGTTCGTAAATTTTTCCTATCGTCGGGAGGAGACTAATCGGACGGTAACTAGAAGTTTCGTTTGTCGGTTTGCCCGGCTTATGTATACCGATAACGTCCGCTTCTTTCCACACCGCGGGAAAGATGCAGTGCGTCATAGCGGCATTTAAAATTGTAGCCAACATTGCTATCAGTTGGACTGGCAAGAGTTTTAGCGCGCGGTTGCGGATGCCGTCGGAGCCGGGTGCCTTCCTAGGTTGGAGGTTGTGGATCGCGTCTCTAACTTCGTCAGTGGTAATGGGGGGTAACGCGTCCGAGGGCGGCAGGGAAGCTCTGCGCTCGACCTCCCTGTCGACTAACTCGGTGTGTTCGGGGTCCGCGTGTTGAGTGCTGGTGGTGCACTGCTCTTGCAGTGCATCGGCCAGCAGCTCAGCCTTGTCATCGTCATCGAATGCCGGTGGTTGGCCTGAAGGGCGTACGAGGGGAGGCATAGTAGCGGTAGTTTCGGATTTGAGAGTCCTAGCTAGTCGCCAGTATGCTTGGTGGGAGGGCGCGAGTTGTTCTAAATAACTATGCCAATTATCGTTACGCGCGTCACTTAGGCGGGAGTGGACTTCGCGTTGTAGACGACGCATCCGAATCCGGTTTGAATGCGTGGGAAGACGATCGTAGGCCCGGATTGCCGCGTTCCTAACTCTTAAGAGATTCCTAAGTTCGGAGGACAGTCTGATGCGGTGGAAGCTGTCCTCCACATCGACTTCTTTTGAAGATCTAATGATCGCGGAAGAGATGTGATCGGTAATGATGTTTATGGATTCGACGGTGTCCTCGGGGGATAGATTCGAATCCGGGCCGTAAGGGAGGATTGGCGGAGCGGCTTCGGCTAGGCACGTGCCCAGCTTATTCCAATCCACCATGGTCCTCGTAACAGTGGCTGGGTTGTGAGGGCGACCGAGCTGCATAAGGACAGGTCGGTGGTCTGAGTCGAGCTCTGACAGTGCTTCGATGGAACGTAAGCGCAGAGTTACGTTCCTAAGCAATGCCAGGTCTATAGTGCTCGGACGGAGCGCGATGTTATACGGATAACATGTTGGAGTTGGGGGACCGACTACTTCAAAGTGAGGTCGTCTATAAACGCGTCGAGACGCCTACCGTTAACGTTCGTACGATGGCAGTTCCACCTAGTGTGGTGGCAATTTAAATCGCCTGCCAGGATGACGGAGTCTCCCATGCCAAACAGTGACTCGATGTCACTGCTCAGGAGGGGCTTGTCCGGGGGGAGATAAACGGATGCGATGACGATCGGCTGGTGTCCCGTCAGCGAGATACGGCACACTGACGCCTCGATATGTAAGAGCGAGGGAGTATCGAGAGGAACAACGTGCAGAGCCCGCCTATAGTAAATGGCAGTCCCGCCTTTGGAGGCGGTGAGTCTGTCATTCCTAACCATGACGTAATTCGCGACTTTCGGGTCACGACGCGAGGGCTTCAGACAGGTCTCCTGCACTAACAAAATATCTACAAGATTATCGCGGAGGAATTCGAAAATTTGATCGCGTTGCCGCGCGAGTCCGTTAGCATTGTAGAATGCTAACGTAAGGGAATACGGTTTTTCTCTACCTTTTTGCGCCATTGATTACCGGTAAAGAATTTTTATAACGTGCGAGACACGGACTCGTAGACGTCCATGTGATCGAAAGCGGCCGCGAGCCGCTGTTCGGGGGTTACCGACCTACGGATAGCATCTGCGAACGATCGCAGACGGTCAAAGTTTACCGCGGTGACGAAGTCGCGCACGAGCGCGAAGTCGTTGACGACTGAGGGTTGCGGGGGGCGGTACGCGGGCGCGGGGCGAGGTGCAAGCAGGGGCTGAGGCGCGTGACGTGTCGCAGGCGGGAGCTGGGGTACGTTTTGTGTTCCCTCCTTCGTATACGGCAGCGGTTTTTTCCACGCCGAGACGGTGGGAACCGCAGCCGGTACGAAGGCTGGTTTCGGCACTGAAGGCGCCGAAGTCTTTGGGTCGACGGTTCGGGGGGCTGGGTGGTTCAGGCGTTTACGCGGAGCCCTAGGACATCCGCGGTAGTTTGCCGGGTGCCCTTGCTTAAGGCATAGGACACAGCTTGGGGGTTCCGTCGCGGTTTCCCTAACACGCGAACATTCTGTGGTTGCGTGATCGCCGAGGCATTTCACGCAGCGGGGGCGCGCGTGGCAATTGCGCGCTGAGTGGCCATAGAGCTGGCACCTGTGGCACTGCCCGGGAGTACCACGTTTATGGGGGGCTTCGATGGTGACCCCGGAGAGGCCGCATATCGTTTTGAGACATGAGATTCTTTTCTTTGCCTCCGGGGTTGATTCTAGCGCGACGAGAATCATATTGTACGGCTGTCTGCCGCGTCCGCTGTGCATCCGGTGCACACTAATTATTGGGAGGGACTGACCGATCAGATCCTCCTTTACGTAGTCTATGTCGAGTTCCTTGGGGACTCCACGTATCACTACGCGGAGTTCGCGGTCCTCCTGAAGAGCATAGGTGTGATAACCTATGTTCTCCTTTCGGAGGTAAGCAGAGAGGGCCCTATGGTCGCCCGGCGTTGCGACCTTAATCTGAATCCCATGCGCGACGTTACGCGCATGGGTATAATTAATTTTGTTGGCCTGAAGGGCCTGGGATACGCGATTCCACGCTGACTTCTCCTGGAGTATCAGCGGGGGCGGGACAACTGTTTTAGGCGCGGGCGCGGTTTTTGGGCGCGGCGGTGGGATTACGCGGCGGGCGGAGTCCGACTCTGGCGTTACGACTACCTGCGGTCGGGAGGCGGTCGCGGACTTGGTTTGCTTCGTCATGGAGCTCCGGGACTCCACGACGCGAGTACGCTTTTTACCGCGCGTTACAGTTTGGAACCCATCCGAGGTTCCGGGTTGAGGGCTAGTCGCGGACTCGAAGTCCATCTCCGATTCGGTATCGGAGCCTGAACTAGACGCTATTGAGGTCGCGACGGACGAAACTGACGTGATTGACGCGGGCGCGGGGGTAGCGGGGGCGGGGGCGTTAGACGCTACGGCGGCGGCGTGCGTACGTGCGCTTGAACACGGACCGGCGGCGGGGCACGCGAGGCATGCCTGCGAGGCATGTTTGGCGACGGCGGCGAGAGATGCGGGGGGAGAATAGTTACCAAATGAGGCCCTATAGGCTTCGAATTCGGGCGCGATTGACGGGTATTTTTCCCGAATGAAGTCGATGAAAAGTTTTTCCTCCATCTTTACGTGATTTTCGCCTGGGGGGGGCGGCCCCGGGACTTAAACACGCGCTCGCCTTGCGGCGAGGCCCCTGCGTCGGTAACACTAAATTGGCCGAAGCGATTCTAGGAGTTTTAGAAATTTTAGTGAATAGAATAAATAGAATAGAATTAGAGTGAATAGAACCACTGCACAGTTCCCGGGCGGCAATGCCTTGCAATTAGGCGCAGGTACAAATTCCGAGAAACACTTGGGCCACAGATGTGCCACGAACAATGATCTATTATCACCGGTAGTCACTTCCGACAAAACAATGAGCACGTCCACGCGCGTCGGTTGCTCAAATCGGAATGGGAAATTGCTAATGATGAGAGTGGGGCCGCGGGCGGTGCATTAAGCCGGCGGCAAACATCAAAGGGCCCTTTGACCGAGCCGACTCTCCCACACCCCTCCCCCAACTTCCACCGACCTAGTAATACCTAGAACGATCGCGTCAACATATTTATATGTTACGTTTGAATTTAAAGTCAATAGTAGATATTAAAGGAAGCAAGTACCTACTTCGGGAGTCAAAAAGAAAATCATTTAATCCATTAATGACGATATTTACGTTATCAAGCTTTTTCCAAACATTAAAGAGCAACTTTATTACTGTAATTTTTTTAATGTTAGTTTTTATTTTTGAACGAAAAGTTGTAATATTTGCTCGAGTTGTTGCCTGCATCCTACGAATCCCTATTGGTACCTATTGAGGTTCGCGGGGTTCCGCTGGATGCAAGCAGCACAGGACCGATTTTTGTGGCGAGGCTTGGGACAGGCATATGTCCAGCAGTGGACGTTTGTGAGCTGATAGAATAGAATAGAAAATATTTGCTCAACCGCAACAAAAACCGATAAATCCAAATTTCACATAATGCTTTTAGTAATTCCAATCGGCAGTATCGCTCCTCATATTACAGCATCTACTTGTTCTTGCTAAATTCGATCTTAAATATGACAAAACGTATTGAGATCTGGATATCCCGACTATCAAGTCGTCGCAACCTATAGGGTAAGACGACCGCTGTACCCATCTCCAGCGATGCGACTATGCCGATATTCAAATTCCGCCGCTAAGCATCAATTTTTCGAACGTACCTACTGAATTAATAGCGTCGTGTAACAAAAATCAAACCAGTAAAAAATATATTTTCCGTAATTACCCAACCTATAACTTAATTAATTACCCAATTCAATTGTATATTTGAGACAGACCTCAAGTCTCAGGGTGGGCGGCGGAATTCACGGTGTGATGCTTATGGATTCCGTAGACCACATAAAATCACGCGTGCCGACTCGTTCGCTATCTAAACAATAATAAAAAGCTTATAAATATAATTTAGACCACTTAATTAAAAAAAAATCTTATCCTGGTCACATATATATATATATATATGATAGGTTGTATTGTTGTAGCTATAACAAATTCGAGTCTATCCACTACCTACATTCAGAACCTTATTATTATTATCTGAGCAATTTACACAAAACCTTAAAACTTTAAAACCAGTTGGGCAATTATGAATTCGCAACTTAAAAAAAGTGTAAGCACGATCATGTCACGTGTGCTGTGTTCATATGCAAATCAAAAACAAAATTACAAAAAAATAAATTATATTTGTCGGAGCATCAGTGGAAATAGCTGACACGTCCTTACGGATCCATCAGATCCAATAACCTTTGCATTAGATGCCTTCAGCTCTAATACTAGGGGCAGGCTTAGGGACCTCGGTAACCGTACTCGTCGAACTCGACAAAGAGGTCGACGTGCAACCTAACCCATGCATCAGCCCGCTGAGTTTCTCGCCGGATCTTCTCAGCGGGTCGCGATTCCGATCCGGTAGTAGATTCATTCGCGAAACAATTGCTCTTGAGTTGTTAGGTCTCCTTCGGAGGCGCTCGGGCAGTTGTTAGCAAATCCCACCCCTCTTGGCTGAGCCTTTGCTCGCCCACCTGTCCTGGTGAAACTGGAAAGGCCTTCGGGCCACCAGTAAACTTTCAATCATAAAAAAAAAAAAAAAAGGAAATAGCTGTGATATATTAGATTGGAAACTTTAGGTTAATTATCTGGGTGGAATCGGAGATGGCGCTGCCATCGTAATTGTTTATGGGTAGACTTGTTATTGACTCGTTTATTGTTATTGTTTCGTTACTTATGGCAAGTGTCAGTGAATCTGTGGATGACGTGTTAGACGTGAAGAGTTAGTCTATGACGGTAGCATGACTAGACAGTCATTTGAAAAAGAAGGCATTCTCTTTGGAGACACCATTGCGATCGCGCGCATCTCTTATATTACCGCATTTCTAGTCTGCTATTATTTAATTGTATTCTTACTTTGAGTCTAACCTACAAATTACTGACCACGAGAACACAGGTGATGATCGGGAAGCGCTTAATCCGACATATAAGTTTCATTACCTCCTTAAATACCAGGTAATCCACGATCATCAACAATCTAGTGCAACAACAAAAAATAAAAAATCAAATTGAATCTCCGGTTGAATAGGCCGACCCGAGTCTCGACTAAACAAGATCGTGTCGTTTGTTAGCTTTGTCAAAATATTACCCTTCGTCGATCTTGCAGTTTACTCGGATGTCTGAAGGCGCGGTTTCGTTAGGTGTGTAACATCGCGGAGTGCACCATAACGAGCCACTCCAGCCGCGCTTCCTCTAACCACCATGTTGCCTTAGAAGCCTCTGACGCTCGAAATCGTGATACTCAACGAGATCAAAGTTAAAGAACCAAAGCTCCACTGCGACGTGGATCTAACTAACGTCACTCGGCTCCCAATCCGTCAAAACCCACATTCGCGTACCTGACGCGTGTTCACGAAATAAATACAATAAATTTAAGAAACACTATCGTTATTTTACGGGTTCTTAAGATTATTTTCTTATTTAAAGATATTGAAATTTGAAAATCGCCGAAACGGGAACGCATCTTAAATAACGGTGCGTGGAATCTTGATTCTTGATAGCCACGAAAATTAAAAACAATGGGCATTAATTGAGGAAGAAAAAAAGTCGACATTTTGATACATTTTCATCATCAAACACACATTTTTGAGATTACAAATAAAATAAAATTTAAAATTACTAATATTGGTAATTAAAGATAATAGGTAGGTAATTGATGAATGATTGAAGATAGGTTAATTGATATTTTACATTAAAAATTGGTTTTGCCGTAATCAGTTCAAACTCCAAAAGTTACGTTTGATTAAAGGTGAGCTGTCAGAGTTTGAAAGTTCTTCGAAATCATATCTCAAGGTGGATCGGCAGTTCCTAACATATCAGGTCGGCTGTGGACTCGCCTAGCCCAGTTAAGCCATTGAAGACAGTAAGTCTTAATTTAATTGCTACATTTTATTTAATGACGCGCTATTCCGTAAGGATAGTGGGATTCAGATAGATCAGATCCTACCCTATGATAATACAGTTAAAAAAAAAATGTAGTTTACAATATGGCGTTGCCTCCGATTTTTTTTAATGTCATCATTATATTATTTCCGAAACGTGGAATATACTTCGAAATCTTCGTAGTTACAGTATTCCGTGATAATTGTTTGTTGTAATATAATTAAAATAAAATTTATCATTTTAAATTAAGATAATTTTCGGATTGCCAAATAGCAACACTGTTGGTGGAAGCAATGGCAGTAATGGGGACGTAACATAATAAAAAAGGCGGTAGTCTGAAAAAACCCTAACCCATAGACACAGCCCACTGAGTTTCTCGCCGGTTCTTCTCAGTGGGTCGCGTTTCCGATCCGGTGGTAGATTCTGCGAAGCACTGCTCTTGCTAGGGTCAGTGTTAGCAACTCTCCGGTTTGAGCCCCGTGAGCTCACCTACAAACGTTAAGGTGAATTTGAAATAGCCTCCCAAGGCTATCAGCATAGGTAGGAAAAATAATAATGAAAAAACGGCAGAAAAAGCACTATATTCTGGAGTAAGCACATATCTAAAGATTGTACAAGTGGAGATACAAATAAAGCAATACAGAATTAAGTGAACTA
Source organism: Bombyx mandarina (assembly GCF_030267445.1). Classification (NCBI taxonomy): domain Eukaryota; kingdom Metazoa; phylum Arthropoda; class Insecta; order Lepidoptera; family Bombycidae; genus Bombyx; species Bombyx mandarina. Next base: position 13,396,856 of record NC_143223.1, on the reverse strand, counting down.
TTGCAATCTGTGTATTTATTTCCTGGCTTTGGTAGTAACTCTACACTATGAAAATTTTAGTTTTAATTAGTACAAAATAAACAGGATTAGTGCTAAAATAATAACCGTTAGTTTTTAAGTAATCGAAATCAAATAGATACGTATTATACCTTATTACAAGACATGTTGAACATGTTTGGAATTTTAGCAATAAAAAGTATAAAATGTTCATTATGCCGATCTACGTAAGCTGTACGGTATGTGATCTATCATGATCTACCAAACTAGTATAATTAAAATATATATCTTTACAATCAGTTCGCCATATCAATCACTATTTATGAGGAGGTAATAATAGATTAAAATCTATAAAAAAATACCGACACGACAAACAAAGGCATCATAGATTTTTTTAAATTGCCTTTCTAGGCAGACGAGCATACACGCCCCACCTGATGGTGAGTAGTTACCGTCGCCCGTGGACTTCAGCAATGCCAGGGGCAGAGCCAAGCCGCTGCCTGCCGCTTAATGCTCTCCACAAGCCTCTATTAAAGAAGGACATGTCATAGCGCTCGGGAAACACCGTGGAGGGGAGCTCATTCCATAGCCGGATACCATAGATAGAGTACTTGTATCTTGTTTGTATGAGATTCGAACAGAAACAACAAGAATCGTGGTCTAACAATTATTTAATCGGTCCCAAGGCACACATCACTGCCTCGGTCTCTCCAATTACAGCGTGACATCCATTCTTCGAGCTTTAAACTGCAGAGAGACACGCGATCAACCAGACAATACATTATGGGCACGCCTTAAACATTGCGACCTAAACAAAAACAAAAGTGCACACACAACAGGAATGTTTATCTTTAATTTTATTACATTATTTTATATCCAACGGTTAACACCATTAAAAAGGTTTTTTCGTGAACAGAATAATGAAATAGTATGTGTAAATGTATCTCTATATATAAAAATGAATTGCTGTTCGTTAGTCTCGCTAAAACTCGAGAACGGCTGGACCGATTTGGCTAACTTTGGTCTTGAATGATTTGTGGAAGTCCAGAGAAGGTTTAAAGGGTAGATGAATATGAAAATGCTTGGAATTAAATAAAAATAACAATTTCGTTTTTCCTTTGATGTGTCCCCCGTCGGACGGATTCCTTTGGTTTGTTTTAAGTTTATTTTATACAAAAGTTTAGGTCTTTTATTTATCGATTGAGGCACTACGAAGTCTGTCGGGTCAGCTAGTAATTAATATTTTACTATTTCACACACACGCCTCTATAATAACGGTACGACACATCATAATTGTTGATGTTCCCCCAGTATACACTTTTAGTCGTAGGCTCATCTGCCAATCAACAGCAGACGACAGAAATTACGCCGTGGTGGCTTAATGGTTTCGATATAGCTTAACATCAGGAAAGCACTGAGCTTTTTTGGCTGTGTATTGAAGAGAAAAGTCGGTGTCAGACTCGGAGGCTTTTAAGGTAATAGAATATCGAGTGGGACACACAACTACAGTACAATTCCTTTAATAAGTTTGAAACAAGCTTCGTCTCGTACATGTATGTGGTTACGAAAGAGAACCAAAACGTTTTTTGGCCCTACAATTTTTTTCCAATATTGATACGTTTTAAAAAGGAAAAACTTTCGCATCCTCGTGATTTGAAAGTCGGCGAAACGGAAAGCGACACAAAATATACTTTTATGGGATTTAGCCTGCGAGATAACGAAATAGAATACTCCTGAAAGTGGGAATTGCACCTGTTTTTGGAACGAAGTTCCTTATGGGACGATGCGGAGGGGTGCCCTAACCGGGAAAAAACGTCCGTAACGTAAGATTTTTATTAGTAATGCACACAGTGTACGACTTAACTTTGTAATACCGTACAAATTATTTAGTAATGCACACAGTGTACGACTTCACTTTGTAATAACGTACAAAAAATAACATTTTGTTTATCATTCATTGACCACGATCTCCCGAGCGTTCGTTTGCGCAATACATTAACTCTTATGCAAACAACCGCGAATGAAGTGTACCACAATAAGTTCGCACGTTACCGAATGACCGTGGGTTGTGGCGAAACCTCCAGTTTTATTTTCTTTATACCTCGAATAGAACTTAACATTAATATTATTATAATAAGGAACTTCGTTCCTATCCGGTGTCCCACGACATCACTCATCTTTTTTTTTAACTTATTATCCTTTGAACTCAATTCGGATTTCATGTAATAAGGAGATACGTAAAGTTGTTTTCTAAGTAGAATGTCTTATTCTGTTTTGCTTGGAATTGTTTGAATCGTACCTATCGCAGGTAGATCGACCAGTTTGCAGTTAATTGGCGTGACCATTCGCAAGACGTTCCGGACTGACCGGCACACTCGAGCCGAGAGCCATTGTCAGCCGATCAGTTGAACGTAACGCAATTGCACTTCGAGAATTCGGATAATCTGTAACGTGCAAACGATATTCTTTTCTAATTCAAATATGTATATACAACAAAAAAATTATCAACGGTAAACGTATTACAAATAATACGTTTCGTAATAAATAAATAAATAAATAAAAAATAAAAACGAATCGTATTGTTTTCGACAGTCCTAAGCATTTAAAGTTTTATCAGTAAAGTTTCCATTAAAAAAAAACTCGGTTCGAAAACAATAAAAATGTTTCTTCGTATTTAACACAGCAATAAAGTCCAACTGTTGTAAAACCATAAAAAAAAAAAAAACTCCGGCACGCTAGCTACGTGTTTCACAATTCGATACACTAAAATCGATGGTGGAAATAGAAGTGTGTATGTATGTAATATGTTACGTATTCGTAGCGAAGATTACATTTTTATTCCGGCACAATCGTTGCGCTTATTGCAATACCTATACGTTGTTTGTACAGACACGTAAACACAATTGCAAACAATCGATGACGTTCCGCTTCCAATACTAATGGAACAGGATCGGAGGACGAGTCGTCGCTACGGCTCGCCTCAAGTGACACTTGACATCAAAGGCGAGTGTTTGCCCCCTTTGTCTTACCGGGCAATTAGTGCAGTCCGCTCATTTAATTCTATCGCTCGATTAGCAACAGAGCCAGGTACCCATTAATTGGTCGACACCAATTTGCTGGTACCTTGTCGGGCGCCATCCTCACGACCAACGACCTTGCACAAAGTGATGTTCGATACGGTATTATGTTTCCGCTGAATACCATACTAAACACAATAACGTTAGACATTAATTACTCTTGCTATTAAGCATCTTTGTAGGAAAACGCAATACGTAAATGTGGCATTTACTAGTGTGTATTTCGTAAACTGGTAAAACACGAAAATAAATCGATCTCAACATTCGTATCGTTTGATAAATCGACGTTAATATTGTAGTCATTTTAACTAATACATTAAATCCGCTGTAATAAAAATAAAAAATAAAAAACTCAAGTTGCCTTCAACAAGTTTAGGCACTCGAAGATTGAATATTTATCTTGGCAAAAGAAAGAAAAAAAAAAGGAAACTTGGTAAATCAGAGACGATGCCCGCATCTTCGCTCGCGTACCAACTTTTATATCACGGGATTGGACGAAAACTCCTTCAACTAGAGTAGCTGAAAATTTGTATTTGGAGAATATTTCGCAGTTTTATTTATTTTTATTATCATTCTATGGGCAGTCGAGTTCACCACAGCCACCCGACGTTAAGGGTTTATTGATGCCTGTAACTTGACCAACCACAACACGTGAACAACCATAGCTCACCTTGAATAGAATTCACTCTCATTTTCTCGTATTTTTAAAAACCTTTCAAATTGAAACACGTAATGTTTGTCGGTGGAAATGCACAGCATGGCAGTACCTACCCGGTAGTAACATCAGGATCGTCATCTTCGTCAAATTAGGTTCTAGTTTTAAGATGTCAACGTTTAGATTTAAGGAACGATTTAACTATGGGTCATCTGTATTGCTATTTTCCACACAAACGTATTTTTTTCTAAAAAATACAAATACATTATCTATGATATATAAATGAATTGCTGTTCGTTAGGCTCGCTAAAACTCGAGAGCGGCTGGACCGATTTGGCTAATTTTGATCTTGAATTATTTGTGGAAGTCCAGAGAAGGTTTAAAAGGTAGATAAATATGAAAACGCTCGGAATTAAATAAAAACAACAATTTTGTTTTTCCTTTGATGTTGTCGGACGGATTCCTTTTGTTTGTTTTAAGTTTATTTTATACAAAAGTTTAGTCTTTTATTTATCGATTGAGGCACTACGAAGTCTGCCGGGTCAGCTAGCACATTATAAAATGTAAAAGCTAAATTACTATTGTAATCTTTCCCTGCTTATTAGAAAGAAAGAAAACTAAAGAATTCACGTTACTGTTTATGTAATACATTTTCCACAATCTATTAGGAATTTTTAAAACGAAGATTAAATGTTTAATACTATATACCTACCGTTTATAATATAGACGTATATAATAATAAAGATGACAATAATCGCTGAACTGTACAAAAGCTCTACGTAGCAAGCAAACTTCGTTGGATAGCACAAATTGTAATGATAGACGTTAAAACAAACATAACTTTTTTCTCGTAGCTCCATCTACTTGTCTTTTGACACGTGATGGTTCATTATTATGACATTCTAAAGAACCACTGCAACCGGTACAAGCAATAACACTTTTAAGAAATGTTTGTGTTGTAAATATTATGTTTGACGGTACGTTCAATATTTGGATTCGTGGAATGCAATTTACATGTTTTTTTTTTTATGATTGAAAGATTACGGGTGGCTCGGAGGCCTTTTCAGTTTCACCAGGACAGGTGGGCGAGCAAAGGTTCAGCCAGGAGGGGTGAGATTTGCTAACAGCTGCTCGAGCGCCTCCTAAGGAGACATAACAACTCAAGAGCAACTGCTTCACGAATAAATCTACTACCGGATCGGAATCGCGACCCGCTGAGAAGATCCGGCGAGAAACTCGGCAAACTGATGCATGAGTTAGGTTGCACGTCGACCTCTTTGTCGAGTTCGTCGAGTACGGTTACCGGGGTCCCTAAGCCTGCTCTTAGTGTTAGAGAAAACTATTCATGTGACATTATCTCGTTGATTATATTGAAAACTGGCTGACCCGGCAGACTTCGTAGTGCCTCAATCGATAAACAAAAGACCTAAACTTTATTTAATTCCGAGAATTTTCATATTTATCTACCATTTAAACCTTCTCCGGACTTGGACAAATAATTCAAGACCAAAATTAGCCAAATCGGTCCAGCCGTTTCAGAGTTGTAGCGAGACTAACGAACAGCAATTCATTTTTATGTATTATATAGATAGAAGATAGATAATGCGATATTAAATATTACTTGAATTTACATTATTGCATTAATTTGTTTGTGTGTAGTGATGCTTTTTACTGATGGTAGGACCTCTTGTGAGTCCGTGCGAGTAGGTAGGTACCACCACCCTGTCTGTCTCTGTCGTGAAGCAGTAATGCGTTTCGGTTTGAAGCCGTTGTAACTATACTGAGACCTTAGAACTCGTATCTCAAGGTAGGTGGCGGCATTTACGTTGTAGATGTCTACGGGCTCCGCTAACCACTTAACACCAGGTGGGCCGTGAGCTCGTCCACCCACCTATGGAATTAAAAAAAAAGTTCTAACGCGACTTTTCTCAGTTTGATTTGTAACTTGGTACAGTTGGTATTTCAGAGACTATTATTGAAAAAATACTACGGATGAAATGGTGCGCGAATAGTTAAGTCAGTGCCCGTGTTTGAAGCTTTTTTAAATATTTCTAGAGACAAAGAAATGTTTCGTTTCAATGTTAATAATAAAAATAAAAAAACAGAGTAATATTATCTATCGTAGACTTCCTGGGATTTTCTTTAGTATTTTATCGAGGGTGAAAGGCTATTTGGGTTAAGCGACATTTATCTTTGTAATTAAAGTGGTGTTTCATTTGGTATTCGCATCAATAGTTTGTTGCTTTTAATTGAACTTCAATTAAGTTTATTCCATTCAAATAGCTGAAGAAGGTTTTTTCATTATTTTTTTCCAAATTTTAAGCTTCAAATGGTTCTCCTATAAAGTTGCAAAAATGTCGCTTAAACCAAATAGCACTTGACCTTTTTTTTTATTTTTTTTTATTTATTTTTTTATCTACTTGTAGGTAGACGAGCACACGGCCCACCCGATGGTGAGTGGTTACCGTCGCCCATGGACTTCAGCAATGCCGGGGGCAGAGCCAAGCCGCTGCCTACCGACCTGTAGCTCCAACATTATAGGTTGCCTATAAATAAGATTTATATATGTCTTTGAAACCCTAGATAATAACGCTGTTGTGAGCGTTTAGTGAAGATTAAACGGAACATTTCTTTGTGTTTCTAGAAAATATCTAATAAAGCTTCAAACGCGGACACTTGCTTTGTGTCCGGCGCCTCTCGCGACGGACACCGAGCCCCACTTCTGCGACAAAGCAATGAATCCCCCTTTAGCATTTGTCGACGCAAAGGATCCGAGGAAAAACTACGTAACTTGATTATTTAACGAATTCATTATAATATTTGACGCTTGTAGCTGCTAGCCGTGTATTTAAACGTTTTACTGAAACATAGTATTTTTTGTTGATCGGTGAATGATATATAATTGTTAATTAATTTGTACTTATATACTCCTCGAAAATGCTGGTCAATTTTTGCATTTTTTGAGATTTTTACACTATTAATTTATTTCACTAGTCTGCTTTAAACGACTTAATAAATGAAAATCATACATGGCCTATGCACATTTTATATTCATGATTTTTTTTCAATACAATCTTGTAGACAGTTTAATTAAGACTAGAGGTCGCGCAGTAGTCGAAATTCGACTATAATTAATTGGAATTGTAAGTTTGTACACTATTATGATTGTATTTTATACTTCTATAATCACAAATTTCGCCAAGACTACACTATAAAAAATAATAAAGACAAACAATATTTAATCTCAATTTGACAACAGACGTCAAGAACAAAGGTTTGACAATAAATAGTATGCATGCGTGTGTGCGTCAAATACATGGTATGTAGCGTGTGTAATGTTTTCTTTATTGATTTAATGTATCTTTTATGCATTATTTTAAAAAAAATATTAGCATTGTGCACTTCTTCTCTATATTCTCTAGAAGTGTGGAAAATTTCATACTCCTCCGTCCGCGCAATTTTCGGAAAAAGGGATACAAAGTTTTTCCTTCACGTATTAATATATAGATTATGATTTAGAAATCATAATATCTAAAATAATCTAATTTCGATACAAAATTATAAATATAGACATATTAGTCAAAATATTAATTAAACTTTTGTATTTTTATTAAGAAGAGAGCTTCCTGTGTCCGTGTACAAAAACAGCGTAGAATCGATACATTTTTAGTCCATGAAACTTCAAAAAGGCGGTTACGTCGTTTAGCGCCGCGACGCCGGTATTAGCGCACTGTCGCATCTTCAGAGGGCGGCGAGATCAAAGGATAGGTACACAGTAACCGCTCTCATTGATGTCGCTCACAAAGGGAATTGATTGTTGCAAACCTCGTTTTTTTTTACAAAAAGAAGAGAGGGATTGATGACACATCTGTGTTTTTTTTTTTTTTTTTACTTTTTTGACATTGTATTGTGTATTATGTACTGTACTAATAATATATTTGCGTTTTCTTATTTGTAATTTTAATGTTGGTGACGGCATGTTATGAAATTCTATACAAAGTTTACAAGATTGCAAAGGTAATAAGTTTCGTGTTAATTATTTCCTCAAATTAGATTTTATTTTCATTTCAATTAAGTGATGATATAATATATTCTGATTGTCTAAGATATTTTAATTACCCAATTTCATTTTGAATAAATTATTATGATTCCAGCTTTTTAATGCTGAGACACTGCATATACAATTTTCTTAACATCTTTTTACTATGAAATATTAACGATGAGGCAATCCACCGGCTTAGGCCCCAGCTGGAGTTCCTACTAAAAAAAACATTTTTAAGCAAGTTTGCATTATTCTAAAAAAGGTTTTTATTTGTTTTTTTTTCATAAACTTGTATACGTTTATATCATTACATTATGTCATCTCATCATCATATTTTTATACATAATTATTCCATCTATCATCGGTTATGAAGTCACTGGGAGCAATATGTCAATAATTATACTTCACTTAGGTTTGTACACATATCAGACTTTTCTTCGGGGAATGTTAAAAATGAATAAAATAATGGTGAATGCCTATTGTTTTTCAAGCCATACAAAAAAGTACTGGCTGTAGAAATAGTTTTAACACATGTTCATAAGAATTTTCTAGTTTAAATTACTGGCTACTACTACTAGACCACATACTAATTAACTAAAAATGTTTTTGTGACAATTCAGGTATCTTTAAGCAATTGAAAATTTATTCCATAGCTTTACAGTAAGTCATATATATAATTTTTTGCTTCATTATATAATTATTTTGAGAATGAAAAACCAGTGGTGATTTATATATATATTTTGAATTTTATTACTATCTATCAGGCATATTATCAATTGTAGCATTAATTACCTACTTACAAATTAGTGTAAACAAATAAACTTTCGATTTTTAGATTCTCTCAATATCACTCAACAGTTATCTCTGTAAAAGTAATTGAAAGAACTTCGTAATTCATGATTTAATTTTTAATTTTACCGATCCGTACCTACTCAAAACAATATTAGGTCACTAGGTGAGTAGGTGACTCAAAAGTTTTAAATAGTTCACAAACTTTTTGAAAGTACAAAAAAGGTGAAGTTTTTTTTAAAATATATATTGAATATCTAGCCCGTAACATAACTGGTTGTATAAACGTTCAACACAGCGGTAGACGACACAAACCTAACCTTAACGCAAATTATTTATAACTATTACCTGCTCATTGTTGTTAATGTAACGTTTTTATTATTTCGGGCTAATTACGGGGTTTAAGATAACTAAAATGTACACCAGCATCGTGAGTGTTAATTTTAGAAGGCGTATTCTTGAAATAAGCATCAATTTCTTACCTCGTTGACACCTGAATTCCGAAGTATTCCGAGAGTTCGTTACAACTTCACACACAAAACTTTTAATTTTGAAATAATAGTTCAAGCACTTAATAACAAAACGACACCGAGAACAGCTTTATTGTACAGTCTTTCAACTTATAAACTGACAAAAAACAACACTTTCGTATAGAAAACAGAAACTTATTCACGTTCTTGACGTCGCCTTCGCCATGGTGTTGATGCACAATAGCGTAACCTAGCGGCACATTGGTCAACTAATGAACGCTTTGATGTGTCATTCCGTCACACGCATAATAATATAATTATCAACATACCTACTAATATTGTGAAATAAAAAATATTTTAGATTTTTGTCAATTATATTATATTGCATGTATTTATATATCGGTACAGCATACTATAATATACTAATACTAATAAGCTTATTTAAAAAAAAAAAACACTAAATCAAAGACGCCCTCTTGCGCCCTGAACTACTAAACAAAAAATTCTAACACATTTTTTGTGTTTTTAGAGGGCAATAGATTGACAGTTTTAGTTCATGGATATGTTACTCTGGCCTTAAATTTTTGGCGGGAACGCGAAAAGCGAAGTTCTGTAAGTCGTTTTATTTTGTCAAACTTAGTTAGATTTAGTGTTTCTCCAAGTTAATAACGCTGGTTTATTAACTATTTAGTATCTGCGAAATCGCACCAATACGAGAAAATGAAACAAAGCTTCTGGAGGTAGCTCCTCGGTTCTTCCAAAAATTCCACTGAAAAGTCTCTGTAACCATTATGTAACACTATCCCCAATTGATCAGACTCATTGCGTCTCAAATCGTTTTTCATGTAATACAACCATATTTGGATATAACATCACCTTGCAAACGACATCGGATTTATTCAGATGATTCGATCTTTCCACTTACATTTCGGACAATTAATTATTTCACCAGTGTCATTCCCCTTTTATTTGAATACTCCTAAAGTGAGTTTTAATTAAAATACAGTTTAATTATGTACTATTATTATTTAGACGATATCGAAAAACACAATTTGCGACAAAAATACCAAGGCGAACTTACTTTTTATTAATATCAAGATAAATTTTAAAGGAATGGACAGTAAAACTCTATTTAAAATTAAAGATTTATTCATATTAAATTTATTTCCACATATGCAGGTACAAAAACACGAAATCAAACACGCTAATCTAAAAACTACACAAAAATGACTAAAACAAATGACTTCATACTTATAACGCTATTTAAATCAACTAAAAGTTTAGAAACAAATTGTAGACAAATTGTGAGGTATTTCTTATTTATAAGGAACTTATACATAGCGAAGCAATAATATTGTAATGTTTTATAAATTAATAAAACCCTTATAAATTACGATTTTGACTCTATAGTATTTTTAACTACATCAACACCTTTATTACAAACTGTGAACCGACTTTGTAAAAATATTCAAGTTTGAAAGGAAATATGTCAGATGCCTCTACGTTTGAATTTAATGTTTGAATTATGCACCAAAAATTGAAAATGTGAATCATCTTATAATTTAGAATTTGGATAATTAGAAAATTGTGAACACGGTTTTCTACGACGAACAAATTTTTGAGTATCCAAAAGTGTAAAACCATAAAAAAAAAATTCGAAATATATTGTGCCAAATTTATTGATGTATGATGTAACTTATGAATTGATAACTAAGAGAATCTTAAAAAAAGTCTGAATTAGATAACTCAAAATTATAAAATATTTAGTCAACAATCAGGAATATCATATTAAAACTAATAGAACATTATAAATCAATCCGATAACATATATCAGCATTTTAAAGTTTACAAAATTTACTTTGTATCGTATGTTAATTTTCAATTATTTTCTACAGGAAATATTACACTACAAAAAAACAATCAGCCTCTTGTGTTTGTGACAAACTTTCAAAGTATGCATAAAAGTGCACAAAATATAAACTGACATCTCAGAACGGTTTTTAGTGAAACCAGTAGCATTTAGTTAACCGTGGTATCAAGTATTTTTAGTCTAGCTTAAATACCAAATTTATTTTCTACTTTGAAAGAACGTCCTTTAAAAAAAAAAATCTTTAATTTACGATGGTGATCCAGCATCGAGGTCATTTATAACAAACGCAACCGTCATTCGTGTCATTAAGAATCTCAATGGCCAAGACATGAGGCACGTGAGCACTCGCGACCATATTACGATACTGAAATTTAACTCGAGAATAACTAAAATCGACGCCACATGTTCACTCGCAATCCTTCTTGACCTAGTAGTCTGCGAGGGGAGCTCAGCTTTGCCACCGAGAGCAAACGAATAGTCAAACTTAGTAAAAATTGTATACATTTATTATATACCCGAGGTCTAGCAATAAAATTACCAATGTCTTATAAATAGGGCCTTGTGCAATTCAAAGCTACAGCACATATTAACACTAATATAATATATAAAATAGAATATACACAAACAACAACAGGTTTATTGGTTTATTAATTGACTTGTGTATGTGACATTTTGAAAGTTTGTAATGTAAATACCTACTTATATCATTTTATATTTATATTCTACCTATTGAAATAATAATGTCATTTGTTTGTTGTAAATGTTAATAATATGCATGTCTTCTATGCGTTCCTAAATCATAGATCCTATTGTGATGAAAATTCTTAGTGTTAGTGTGGTAATAGTAACTTTGACGTATAAAACACACTCCTAATGATATATAATTCTTCAGCACGCGTGTTTGTAACTGAAGTTTGTAACGACTGAATCTATTTTTATGAGCAATTGTTTCGTGTGTGAAACTACAACAGTATGTAGTGCTGTATTTCAGTTATAGGTTTTTTTAAAGATGTTCAGAACCTCACCCAGATGATTATATTATGAACTCTATTTTCCTTGTTTTTTTTGTAGATAATCGTTCCTAATCATTTGATAGGTGGCGCTACGATCAACTTCCAAGATTTTTCAAGGGAGGACGTCAAGTGTCCAGTAGTATCACTATTATTTTAAAATTTCAATATTTTTTTGTTTAATTTTATTTGAGGTTATGTAATTTAACTCATAGTATTTTTGTCGGTTTTCTGTATCGTAGACTGAATTAAATATAAGCAAGTATTCGAATACGCGAGATTAAAGCGTAAAAGCGATTTTAATGATTTTAATTTACTATCACTTTCTACTTCACTAATAACAGATGTGTGCTATAAAGTGAAGGCGTCGAAATAATGTTATAGACGCTATGACGCAGATTTCTAATCTAACAGACTATTATAAATTCACATAGTTATGAGACTTGTTTTTGTCCCGTTTTTATTAGTTTCATTTGCAACGATGTGTCGGTTAGGTGATTTTAATAAAACTAGCGTTTCTCTAACGATCAAAAATTGAATCAACTACACCTGATTTAAGATATGTTCCAATATACACTGGGAGCACTGTTCAGTGCACTCACTGGCGGAGAAATTCGTTCCGTTATGGACCGACTGTATACATTGGCGGTGTATCCTAGCGAAATATATGACATAAATCGTCGCCATTTTTCTACTATGAACACTGCTGGTGTTTTCTATATAGTGCTTTGATCACGGGATTACTTTTACTTTACCGTGCATAACTCCATTTCAATAATTAGGTTATTAAGTTATTAACATTGCTTGAAAACCAATATTTTTTTTACTAAAAAGTATACTTGGTTTCATAATGCGATTAATTCAGCTGGCAATAACTAGAATTAAATTTTAAATATAAATAAATTTAAATATTTATTTCTGTCGACGTGAAAACAACGCCAAAAAATTTCGATGGCAGAAAACTGTACTACTTTCCGTTTTAAACAGTAACCAGTATAGCTAGCTATAAAGAAACGGCTTCACAATATATTAAATTGGCGTCACAGCCTACAGCGCTCGCAGCGCATATCGGAACAAAGCTTTAGATTAATAGTATGTTCACACTTTCTCTTTTGTCACGATATAGATATTTAAAAAAAAACTGATTCAATTTTTTTCTCATCGACAACACCAAAGCTTGAGTAACATAGGAGAAAACGATACTAACTGTTTTGTCTTTACAATCAACTTAATATTGTTAAACCAGTGTTAAATCATGGGCATTTTGGAACTGATCTAGTAATTATGAAATACAAGGTTTTAATTCAGCTTAGATGTACATATTAAATTATTAATAATATAGATTATCAGGCTATCAAGTATATGGGTACAAGGATCTAAGAGTTATTACTGATACTGAATTACGTCCTATCATTAGTTCATAGTACATACATTACGTTCTCCTTTGCACAAACTAGTAACTCTCTTTAAGTATTTGGCTAAGCAAGCGTACTAGTTTCAAAAAATCGAGAGAGAGAGAGATTTGTTGTATAATATCTGTCAGCAAAAACACTATGTGAATTGAAAGTTTAAATTAATTCGATGGTAATGTTACCATGAAGGAGAATACCAGAATGCCAAGACAACTGCTTGATGGCAAGCCAGAGGGCCGCAGAAGTCATGGCAGACCCAAACTTCGATGGTTGGATGGCGTGGAGCGTGACCTCAAAGCTATCGGCGTCAGGAACTGGAAGAAGAAATCCCTGAACAGAGCAGTCTGGAGAGACTTACTGGACCAGGCTAAGGCCCTCCCTGGGCTGTAAGGCCGAAGATGATGATGATGAATGTTAGTGCGCGTTCATTTTGTTCAATCCCTTGATGAAGTTAGTCATGTCATATTCCTCTTCGTACTGTTTGTCGTCCCAGAGGTCGGGCAGCGCCTCGAGCACGGACCTGGAGGCGGCGGGCTGGTCGTGCGAGCGGCCGGGCTTGAGGGTGAACAGGTCAAGCAGCTGGTCCGTGCCCATCGTCTCTATGGCCGCGTTCTCGCTGCTTATAACCGTGTTCGCTGTCATCAATTTAAATTTTTGTAGCCTGAAAAACAAATATCAAAGTAGATTTATTAAGGAATCAAATGCTAATCAATAGCTATCGAATTATTTTTAAACGAAACTCAATAGTTTTCAAGACTTTTTTTTTTAATGATTATCGTTGCAACTGGTAGAATGTGTAGAACATGTTTTCTTCATATGGTGTACGAATGTTTCACGGTAAATGGTACAATGCGGAGCTAGTCCATTAGTGACTTTTAAAATATAAAATAGTTTAAACTAACAAAATACGTTTTTATAGAAAATCCAACTAAAAAATAGAAAACGAACGAACGATAAAATCATTTTTTCGTACACTGTTTTTAATTCAAATTAATTAAAATTTATTTTCTATTTTTTAGTTGGATTTTCTATAAAAGCGTATTTTGTTAGTTTTGTTAAACTATTATTTATTTTTCATTTTCTAGTTGAATTAAAATTTTTTCAATTATTTTTTTTAAATATTGAATTGTTATCGGTCCTTAATAAGTATACCAAATTTCTAGTTAATCCGACGTTTTGAAGGGGGTCAAAATTATGTTCAAAGTTTCCGCACATACATACATACGTCTGAGGCTAATAAAAGCGTATTGATAAAAAATATAATATGCACCCCATTATCTTCTCTTCGAGTGTATTCCTGGTGATGAGTCTGTAGACATTAACAACTTTCTTTTGTCCGATCCGATGAGCTCGGTCCATGGCCTGCAGGTCCTTCATGGGGTTCCAGTCGTGTTCCACGAAAATCACAGTGTCCGCGCCGGTTAAGTTCAGCCCCAGGCCTCCCACCTGAAACATAAAAGATGCGTTTAAATTTCATTGTTTGCAAATTTAGTTGAGATTCCCTAACATAGTTTAGTGGGACTCACATTAAGACATACCACTATAAAATTTCTTTTTTTAAATCTATTTTGAAGATTGAAAATAGGTGCTGGCATTCATAGTGTGATGTTTACGAGTTCTGATAATAGTTTACGCCGAAAAGTCTGTTAGTATGCTCACCTGTATAAGCTTTAACTAAAAAGTAGATTTGGTTTTTATAAAACTATGTTAACCTTCATCGGGAAGTTGTTAATAAATATGTAATATACATATAAATAAGTAGATATTTATATAGTCGCTTCACTCTATACAAATATATGTGTCACCCATCACGGCGTGGACGCTACACGACATTTCGAATCTTCTCGATCCACTAACGGTGCTTTTAGGTACCTCAAGCACCGGTCATCGTTCTCGTCGAACCCGTCGCCTACGACGAAGGGCTCGACGAGTAAATTAACCCTCAGACACAGCCCACTGAGTTTCTCGCCGGATCTTCTCAGTGGGTCGTGTTTCCGATCCGGTGGTAGAGGTGGTAGAGGAGGAGGCTAGGGTTCGTGTTAGCAACGTCGTCAGGTTTGAGCTCCGTGAGCTCACCTAATAGTTAAGGTTTACGCTGATATAGCCTCTCAAGGTTATCTGCATAGGGCTGCACGTATGAGCGCGACCACTGAATAGTTATCGCGTTGCGTGATCCCTTACCGCGGTCGTGAGGAGTAACAAGTCAATGGAGACGTCGGTGTTGAAGCGCGTGACGATGGCGTGCCTGTGCTGGGGCGGGACGGAGCCGTCGAGCCGCAGGTACGTCACGGAGGGCAGATGCTGTAGCAGCAGATCTCTCTCGACGATATCCAACATTTTCTTGAGCTGACAGAATACAAGCGCTCGGTGTTGCGACACGACCGGCGAGGACTCGGCCTCCGCCCCCGTCGCGCCGATCCCGCAGTCGAGGAGCAGTTGTCTGCGAAACGAGATGTAATGTTTCATATAGATACGTATCAAGTTTAGTTGGTTCGGAACATGCAATAAAGCGGCCTCGTTCCTGATATTTTTATATATCCAAGAGAAACGATTCTTTGTTTCCATTTTATCATCCGCTAACGTGTCCGTCTGCTACAGGGATAAACGCAGTTAAAAGTAAAAGAAAAACCCCATTTAAACCATAAAAGTTTTTTTTTATTGCCCTTGTAGGCAGACGAGCATACGCCCACCTGATGGTGAGTGGTTACCATCGCTCATGGACTTCAGCAATGCCAGGGGCAGAGCCAAGCCGGTGCCTACCGCAAAATAATATCATATTATTATTAAATTAAAACAGCAATCGAGTTATCTTAACTAGAATATGTACTATGAGTTACTTTTTTTTTTTATTGCCTTTGTAGGCAGACGGGCATACGGCCCACCTGATGGTGAGTAGTTACCGTCGCCCATGGACTTCAGCAATGCCAGGGGCAGAGCCAAGCCGCTGCCTACCGCTTAATACTCTCCACAATCCTCGTTTGAAGAAGGACATGTCATAGCGCTCGGGAAACACCGTGGAGGGGAGCTCATTCCATAGCCGGATGGTACGTGGCAAAAAAGATCTCTGGAAACGTACTATAGCTACTAAACACATGAATATGATTGGAAAAGTTTAAGAAACTGCACTCGAGGTGAAAATCAAACTTTACGGCATTTTATTTATTACACAGATAATCTAAATATAATACTATTAATATCGATTTAGAGACGGATTATTGTCATAACTTCACATAATTGAAATACAAAGATATAAATAATGTCTCATTAATGAACAAATGTGTGGCTATTAATTAATGAAACGTCTTATGTTAATAATAAATAAGTTGACTAACTTTAAGGCAGGCAGTTTAGCGGAATGTTCAATGTCGTCGAGATTAGAATTTTGCGCTCTCAACTGTTTGGCGATGGTCTGTGCCTCGGGATGGTCCGGAGTCAACACCAGCTTCGGGTGGTTGCAGACGTTTTGGAGGTAATGTAGAGCCTGAAACGACAAATAGTACACTTACCGATAGGACTAATTAAATTTTGTAGCACTTTTGCTTTTTTTTTTATAGCTTATATGGGTGGACGAGCTCACAGCCCACCTGGTGTTAAGTGGTTACTGGAGCCCATAGACATCTACAACGTAAATGCGCCACCCACCTTGAGATATAAGCTCTAAAGTCTCAAGTATAGTTACAACGGCTGCCCCACCCTTCAAACCGAAACGCATTACTGCTTCACGGCAGAAATAGGTAGGGCGGTGGTACCTACCCGCGCGGACTCACAAGAGGTCCTACCACCAGTAAGTATAGTATCATATAGTAGCGTTTCAGTCACAACACAAGTAAGTATAGTATATATATATAGTACCATAGATTATAAATATACTCTTGTTTTAGAGGTGATTGATGATTTAAAAAAAAAATTAAACAATTTTGTCCCTATTCCTCTGAAGTTTTTCTGACTTAAGGAGGATATTATCAAAAGTAAATTTATTTAAAAGCTGTATAATAGCAGCAGCAGATTACCTGGAATACGTGTGTGTGACTAGTGCTAGTGATGTCCTGCGGCACGTGGTCTCTCGAGAAGTCCTCGTACAGGCATCGCTGAAGGGGGCTGAGCTCGCAGTAATAGTCCTGCGTTATCTTCGGTGGAAGCTCCTTCAGTACGTCTTCTTTAACACGCCTCAACAGGAACGGTAGCACCTATGGGAAATATATTTTTCATTTATTTTAATGGGTTCCATGATATTCATAAACTGTCACGAAAAGGCGTTCGATTCGTCATTGTCACGAAAAGGCTTTCGATTTGGCATTGTCGCGAAAATGCGCTCGATTCGGCATTGTCATGAAAATACGTTCAATTCGGCATTGTTGCGAAAAGGCGTTCGATTCGGCATCACTTAGAAAACTCGATGTTCGCGAAAAAAGCGCCTAGGTAATCCTTCTATAGTCTTTATTGATGGTCTGGGATGGGCAGTGGTACAAGTAGTACAGGGTCGGTGCAGCTGCCCACTATGTTTCTCGCCGGATCTTCTCAGTGAGTCGCGTTTCCGATCCGGTGGTAGAGGTGGTAGAGGAGTAGCTAGGGTTCGTGTTAGCAACGTCGTCAGGTTTGAGTCCCGCGAGCTCACCTACTAGTTAAGGTTACGCTGAAGTAGCCTCTCAAGGTGATCATCAGCTTAGGTAGGAAAAAAAAGGTGCAGTTACCTGCCTGTGCAGCGCCTCGCAGGCGAGCGCGCCGGCCTGCAGCTGCAGCGGGGAGGCGCGGGGGTCGCGGGCGGCGAGGATGGGCCGCGAGTAGCGCGCCGTGAACTCGCGCGAGGTGCCCAGCAGGCCCGGCATCAGGAAGTCGAACAGCGACCACAGCTCCAGCACGTTGTTCTGTTCAACACGCAACACTCGTTACATTACGTTACACAGTACTCGTTGAAGTCGTCGTGGCCTAAAGGATAAGACGTCCAGTGCATTCGTATGTAACGATTCAGCGGTGTTCGAATCCCGCAGGCAAGTCTAAAGAAATGCGTACTTAACAAATGTTCACGTTTGACTTTCCGGTGAAGCAATAACATCGTGTAGTAAATATCAAATCCGGAAAATTATAATTTAGTAGTTACTGGTACTGGTAGGTACCACAACCTTGCCTACATATATTTTTGCCGTGAAGCAGTTATGTGTTTCGGTTTGAAGGACGGGGCAGCCGTTGTAACTATACTTGAGATCCTAGAACTTATATCTCAAGGTGGGTAGCACATTTACGTAGTAGATGTCTATGGGCTCCAGAAACCACTTAACATCAGGTGGGCTGTGAGCTCGTCCACTCATCTAAGCAATAAAAAAAGCATAATATTAGATAAAATATAAAGCCAATTAACCTGAATAGGTGTTCCAGATAGTATCAACCTATGGTTGGCTATCAGCATTTTAATGGCTTTGAAAGCCTTCGTCTTGTCATTTTTGATGACGTGTCCTTCGTCCAGCACGCAGTAGTTCCATCGGATGCTGCTGAAGAAGTCTATATCCTTTCGGACGATATCGTATGAGGCGACGATGAAGTTGTGGTACTTCACTTGATGCCGAAGCTTCTCACGTTCAGCCGGCGGCCCCACGTACTGCAGCGGCCTGAGGATCTTCGAAGGTATGAACTTGTTTACTTCGAACACCCAGTGACCTGGAATACACAGATACACGTGAAATGTTTTAAGGTAATAAAATGTAGGCATCGATTTAATGGACTCTTGAAGTTGACTTGGTGACTTGAAGTCGTCGTGGCCTAAAAGATAAGGCGACCGGTACATTCGTATCTACGATATTTTAGGTTAGACAGCGATGCACCGCTGTTCGAATCCCGCTGGCAAGTACCAACTTATCTAATGAAATACGTATTTAAAAAATGTTCTCGATTGACTTCCACGGTGCAGGAATAAAATCGTGTAGTAAAAATCAAACACAAAATTATAATTTTTGTGTAATTACTGGTGGTACGGCATCTTATGAGTCCGCACGGGTAGGTACCACCACCCCTCCCATTTCTGCCGTGAAGCACTAGTGTGTTTCGTTTTGAAGGGTGGGGCAGTCGTTGTAACTATACTGAGACCTTAGAACTTATATCTCAAGGTGGGTGGCGGCATTTACGTTGTAGATGTCTATGGGCTCTGGTAACCACTTAAGCAATAAATAAAAAAATCTTAAATGTTACTGTTAGCTTTAACATCAACAGGTGTCACAACATTATTGTGAGCCCAAATAGGTTAGCACCGCTTGTAGTTTAAATGGTAAGCTGTCTTTAGGCTGATGCGATTTTAGTCATTATCGAAAATCAAATTTATATCTATTTTAAATTGTATTGATGAGGGTGTATTTATTTCTCAGAGTAGCCAGGTTCAATTTCTGGTATCTATGGGGTGTCTCCTACCGCTCAATGTAAGGTGGATCATCGTCGTTAACAAATTAAAAGGTAATGAAACATTAAAAAAGACCTGTGAGTGTGGGGGGGCAGACGACGAGCGAGGGGAGCGAGGGCAGCGCGTGCGCCCGCGCGGCGGCGCCCTCCCAGTGCGAGCCCGCCACCACGGCTATGGACTGCAGCGTCTTGCCCAGCCCCATGTCGTCGCACAGCACGCCGTGCAGCTTGTACTCGTACAGGAACCGCAGCCAGTTCACGCCCGCCTGCCGCCAGCGACACATTATTATTATTTTTCCTACCTAAGCTGACAGCCTTGAGAGGCTATTTTATCGCAACCTTAACTAGTAGGTGAGCTCGCGGGGTTCAAACCTGACGACGTTGCTAACACGAACCCTAGCAAGAGCCGTGCTTCGTCGAATCTACCAGGCTTTTTGGCGGGAACGCGAGATGTCAAGTTGTAAGTATACTTTAGAACTTATATCTCAAGGTGGGTTGCGCCTATACGTTGTAGATGTCTATGGCCTCCACTAACCACTTAACACCAGCGGGACTATGGAGCTCGTCTACCCATCTAAGCAATAAAAAAAAAGATAAATTCGCGGTAAATACTGTATTGTAACGAAACATTGCGCGGTGCGGCCGCTAGAGTTTGTTCTCTCTCGCACTGGTCTAGGGAATTTAACTGACCTGTTGATAGGAGCGTAACTCGGCGGAGAGCGGCACGGGGATTTTATAGTCTTTGATCGATTTGGGGTTGAAGAGTTGTTCCAGGAAGTTCTTGTCGTGACGTATGCGGTCGCGCAGCGCGGGGGCCAGGTCGGGCGGCTCGGGCACGGCGCCCTCTAGCGGCATCAGCTGGATCAGGGTCGCGAAGCAACGGGTCGACATCATGCGGACGGCCTCGCTGTGGTCGCTCATACGACCTGTCCGATCAAACAACTATTTTTAGTAACTTTATTATCACCTGCTCTGTCTATTTAGTTTAAATCTGTGTGTAGAGTAGGGCAAAGAAGAGATAAAGAAGTAGTTTGAATTTGAAATTTGCAAGATCCATTTATAAAAACGCTGATAAAAATCTTCTAGAGCAGCTTTTCTCAAAGTGGGCGATAATACCCCCTTGTGGGCACTGCAGTTCTAAAGGGGGGCGGTAAGAGACCCAGGAAATAAAAGAGGGGCGGTAAGAGATTCAGAAAATAAAAGGGGGCGTTGTGTAGAGGCTTGGGAGGCGGGTTTTAATTTCATCTAGGAGGACTCTTAGACACCGACTGAGCTCTCACTATAGTGGTTTTTAAGTAGGTGAAAAAATGGGGGCGCTAAATAATAATTTATTCTCAAAGTGGGCAGTAGACAAAATAGGTTTGGGAGGCCCTGTTCTAGAGCGTAATTTATTAGTGCTTTATTAAAATGTGTATACTTGATAAAGCACTAATAAGCTAAGCTCTTGATGTATGATAGATGTATAGATATATGAGTGGAGGGTAGTTACCGAGCAGCGGGATGACGAGCAGCACGATGTAGGGCACGAGCTGCAGCTGCAGGGCGTCCACCAGCCGCGCCAGCGCCTCCGCCGCGCCGCACCGCACGCGCTCGCCGCCCGCCTCGCCCAGCGCCGGCACCAGCTGCACACACGCGGACTTGTACATGGAGCCACCTGATACACTTGTTGTGAAATCGCTTTATTTACAGATCTCTTTACGTTTTTCTTTTGGAGTATTTTGATGGTGTCATTTAAAGGTCGTTCAAACTTATTTTAGAGCAATTCTAATATACTTCAATTCTAATTTATTACTGGTAGTAGGACTTCTTATGAGTCCGCGAGGGTAGATACCACCACCTATCTAAGCAGTAATTTTTTTTTATAATAATTAATCTTAAATAATTTACAACTGGCATTATAAGGACTGACACTAAAACTGTACTTTCGTATTAGATTCTATTTTTAATCTTATAAGCAAATGACTCAGCTCGGCAGCTGTGGGTTGGCAAATATTACGACTTGAACGCGTTTATTTCGTGCAAATCAGAGATTAATTATAGAGCATTGTGAGTTTATTAATTATATAAAGCATATCTGTATATGTAAAAATGAATTGCTGTTCGTTAGTCTCGCTAAAACTCGAGAACGGCTGGACCGATTTGGCTAATTTTGGTCTTGCATGATTTGTGGAAGTCCAGAGAAGGTTTAAAAGGTAAATAAATATGAAAATGCTTGGAATTAAATAAAAATAACAATTTTGTCTTTCCTTTGATGTGTCCCCCGTCGGACGAATTCCTTTTGTTTGTTGTAAGTTTATTTTATACTAAAGTTTAGGTTTTTTATTTATCTATTGATGCACTACGAAGTTTGCCGGGTCAGCTAGTTATTATATAAATATTACACAACGCATTTACAATATACCTGATCGATGATGGCGTGCATGACGTGCGGGTGCGCGGTGCGGGCCAGCGCGGCGAGTGCGCGCGCCGCCATGTGCCGCAGCGCGGTGTAGGGCGCGCGCGTGTACCCGCAGCACACGGCGGCCGCGCGCGCCGCCCGCACGCCGCCCCCCGCGCGCCCGCACACCGCCTCGAACACCTGCAGCCGGGAGATCAGCTCCTCGGCACCCTCCACGTCCATGCTCTCCAATTCTGGTCAAGTAACCATTGCTTATGAGTATAATTATTACTGGTGGTAGGACCTCTTGTGAGTCCGCACGGGTAGGTACCACCACCCTGCCTATTTCTGCCGTGAAGCACTAATGCGTTTCGGTATGAAGAGTGGGGCAGCCGTCATAACTATACTGAGACCTTAGAACTTATATCTCAAGGTAGGTGGCGCATTCACCTTGTAGATTTCTATGGACTAAAGTAACCACTTAAAACCAAGTGGGCTGTGAGCTCGTCCATCCACCTAAGCAATAAAAAAAAAGAATATACTTGTCGAAGATGGTCATTAGTTTGGTAGCTAAACGAAACGCAGCACGAATGTCAACACGATTGCGGTATCGTCGGAACTCGGCTAACTTCGTGCTACGACAGAGCCAAGTCGATGGAGGCGCGTAGACGCCATCACACTTACCAACCAGCTTTCTTGGAGAGCGGTGCCTCCGTCTTAAGAACTATCATTCGTTATCGTTTGCTAACGTCAAGAGAGGATTTCTAAATTGTTCTAAGACAACAAACGTGATTAGTGTACTCAATATTTCTCTTAACTCGATTACCCTATTTGCCCCTACGATGTCTGACGATGGTGTTAATAATATGGCTTCTCCGAAAGACTCCTGTGATAAAATCTATTGCTGTTCGCTATACATGTAACAAGTAATCGAATGTATAATAGTACGCTCAACATATGAAGGAACTATGAACCTTCAAAACAAAATGTAAATATCTCACCGGCGTCAGTCAGGACCCTTTCGAAAGGTTGTGTGATAAACTCCCACAGCTTGGGTAGTTTCTGCGGGAGTGCGTCTCCAAAGTGTTCCGTCAGACTGACGAGCGCCAATGTCGCG
Source organism: Bombyx mandarina (assembly GCF_030267445.1). Taxonomy (NCBI): domain Eukaryota; kingdom Metazoa; phylum Arthropoda; class Insecta; order Lepidoptera; family Bombycidae; genus Bombyx; species Bombyx mandarina. Next base: position 13,373,656 of record NC_143223.1, on the reverse strand, counting down.
CCTCGTCTTTGTATTCTAAGTAATTTTCTAGCCTACAATAAAATAATAAATGTCAAAATATATCTTCATTTTTATTTCATACTAGCTGACCCGGCAGACTTCGTAGTGCTTCAATCGATAAATAAAAGACCTAAACTTTTGAATAAAATAAACTTAAAACAAACAAAAGGAAACCGTCCAACGGGGGACACATCAAAAGAAAAACAAAATTGTTATTTTTATTTAATTCCGAGCATTTTCATATTTATCTACCTTTTAAACCTTCTCTGGACTTCCACAAATAATTATAAGACCAAACTTAGCCAAATCGGTCCAGCTGTTCTCGAGTTTTAGCGAGACTAACGAACAGCAATTCATTTTTATTTATATAGATAAAACTAGCTTTTGCCCGCGACTCCGTCCGCATGAAATAGTTACTTTGGCATAACGCTAAATTTTACCCCCCACTTGGGATGTATTGCGTGAAAGACGATATGGGTAAGGGGGGAGTGAGCGAAGAAATGGTATATGATAGAAGAGTATGGAAGGAGAAAACGTGTTGCGCCGACCCCAGGTGACTGGGAGAAGGGCAGGATAATGATGATGATGAGATAATAAATATTGGTAGGTTGTTTTGCTCATTGTTTAACAAATTAAAGTGATCGTTAAGACATGTTTCTAGCTGTTCAGAGTATCATTGCTAGAAGCAGCTACCTCGTCCTCGTTGTCGAGCAGCGAGTCCAGGTCGAGGTGCGCGGCGGCGGGGGGGCGGCCGCGGCGGGGGGCGGCGCGGTCGGCGCTGCGCTGGAGCTCCCGCAGCGTCAGGATGCCGTTGTACTTGTCCACTGGAACATCACGTGCCAACATTAACCATCGCTGGACGTAGACCTCTTTTTTTTTTAAAAGATTTTATGACCTGGTAACTGAGATCTTTAAGTCGTCTTATTTTAATTTATATTATTCATATTTTAATGAAAAATTATATTATGGAGTGAAATGAAATGAAGATGATTAATTTGAGACACTAATCAACTGGGATGAAATTAAACGAAATGAATTGAGATGATATGGGATGAAATATAATCTCAGTAAAATGGTGGTCATTTACTAAGATTTTTTCAGTGGACTTTTTGGAGAATCCCGAGAAGTTACGTCCAGCGGCTTTGTTTTATTTTCCCACATTTGTGCACTTTCACAGATATTAAACATTTAATAAACCACCGTTATTACACATTTAAACCCGAAGAAACACTAAATAGACAAAATAAAACAAATCACACAACTTCACTCCTCGCATTCCCGCCAAAAAGTCCGACGTAGACCTCTTCTCCGGTTCACCACAGCGTAACCCAGACAATTATGTAATTGTCATTTAGGGCAGGTGTAGAGTATATTGGCAGTCGTCGTGGCCTAAAGGATAAACATGTCCGGTGCATTCGTGTTGAGCGATGCACCGGTGTTCGAATCTCAGGCGGGTACCCATTTTTCTAATGAAATACATACTCGACAAATGTTCACGATTGACTTCCACGGTGAAGGAATAACATGTGTAATAAAAATCAAATCCGCAAAATTCTACTTTGCGTAATTAAAGGTAGTAGAATCTCTTGAGAGTCCGCGCGGGTAGGTACCACCACCCTGCCTATTTTTGCCATGAAGCAGCCGAGTGAGGTGGGGCAGCCGTTGTAACTATACTGAGACCTTAGGACTGATATCTCAAGGTGGGTGGCGCATTTACTTTGTAGATGTCTATGGGCTCCAGTAACCACTTAACACCAGGTGGGCTGTGAGCTAGTCCACCCATCTAAGCAATAAAAAAAAATCATTAACTGAGTTTTTCGCTAAGGTCAGTTTTAGAGTTGTGGTCCTGCCGATGTTTTTAATGTTGAGGTTATTGCAAGAGATCCGCGTGGGGGTAATAATAACGTAGAAACTTTTATGTGATTGTTCCAATTTGGAGCATTATCTAAATAGTTATGTACTCACAGTGCGGCCCTAGAGGGCGCGTGTGGCGTCCCTCCCCGGCGGAGTCCCCGCTGCCGTCCTCGCCGCCCTCCTCTACGCGCTCCAAGGACACACGCGGCGTCACCTCCGGGTCGCACCTGCACCACACAGTACAATTGCGTCTCTGCCTGGCCACCGGGCACTGAACTGGCTACTTATCGTAATACAAAGACTACCGGAGCAGAAGTGCTCGAGGTTCAACTGAGCTTCAATGGCTGCCAGAGCGCGAGGTCCTAGTCTCACTTGTATTGTATTATAGGTATCCCATCGTTCAAACTACAATGCACAAGGAAATGTACACAATGGCGATGCTAACTGGTAGACTGCAATGCGACGGTGCGAACTAGAACTTGTAATGTTTGAAGGAAACAACAATAGCTTGCCGGTCATCGTTCTCGTCGAACCCGTCGCTTGCGACGAAGAGCTCGACGAGTAAATTAACCTACAGACACAGCCCACCGAGTTTCTCGCCGGATCTTCTCAGTGGGTCGCGTTTCCGATCCGGTGGTAGATTCTGCCAGTGTTAGCAACGTCGTCAGGTTTGAGCTCCGTGAGCTCACCTACTAGTTAAGGTTACGCTGAAATAACCTCTCAAGGCTATCAGCATAGGTAGAAAAAAAAATGTCTTGATAAAATTACCTGAGAAAGGCCTTTAAATTAACCAGCACTTTATTATTAGGGCAGGGGTCTCGGTCTGCGAGCTGCGCCAAAAGCGTCGCCAGTGTCTTCGCCGAATTCGCCTGAAGTTCCTCACACCATTCCTTCTTAATGCTCTCCATCAGGGGCCTCACCACTGGGTTCAGTTTCTCTGGCAGGCAATGGAGATTCGCGCAGGCCCCCGCTATGGCAGCTTGAACCCTGCGAAACGTTTTTATGAGTATATTATAATTTTTGAAGTGAAAACTTCTTTAGAATCATTGTGATTTCAAACCGGATGCAACAGAAAAAACGACAGGTAAGAGACACAAATACAAAAATGTGTAGGATGAAGCCAGCAAAGAATGAGACAGAAATATACATACTATTTAGTACAGCGCCATCTGTGAGATTTTTTAATACTAACGTGTGTATGACAGCTCTTGTAGTGAATTTTAATTTAGGATTATACGTGAAATTAAAATATCAATTCACAGAGGGCGCTACCTTACAATTATTTACTAATGACAAAATGTTACTTAAACTTAAGACGTTGAGGATAATTGTATTTTAATTTTGGAAGGTTTCACTTCTACCACGTGTAAATTGCACACATTTTGTTTTTTTATTGTTTATCAGAACTCATCAAATCCAAATTAGCTAAAAATCAGGATCAAAGGTTCGAATGTAAGAATTGACGTTACATTGTTGGTGTGTGATATTTTACAATATTACAATTTCAATCTTCTCATTTTAATTACAATAATGTAATACTTAAGCTCGTCTATACTAATATTATAAAGAGGAAAGATTTGTTTGTATTGAATAGACTCCGAAACTACGGAACTAATTTCAAAAATTCTTTCACTGTTTGGAAGCTACCTTTCCCCGAGTGACATAGGCTAGTTTTTTTTAAAAAAATTAGGGATCCTTACTAAAACTCCAATAATGTTAGAAAAATTAGAAAAATAAATAATAAAAGAATATAATGGATAAAAACAAATATTATTTAAATGAAAATAAAAGTTCATTAAAATAATAATAATTATTCAAACTACCTTTATAATTTTCTATTTTTAGAAACCCGACGCAAATATAAGGGTTAATGTGTGTGTATTATAATTTTTTATTTTAAATTTTTTGTTAAAGACCCGAGCGAAGCCGGAGCAGGTCGCTAGTAGTTGGTAAGGTTAATTAATTTCCGATCAACGTTCGGGTGTTGGTCTCCTTCAATTTGATGTATTTTTAACTTTATTGTCTTGGTTTATAGTGTAATAACGTTTAACTTTGTCAATGAATACTGTTCGTATTAATTTTCAAGTGTAATGTGTTGATCTGCGATGGTCGGGTACGTACGCTATGGCGAGCGCGGCGTGCATGGCGTGCGTGTGCGCGGCGGCGGCCCGCAGCGCGCGGCGGCGCTCGTCCAGTGCGGGCGCGGCTCGCTTGGGCTTCATGCGGCTCAGCATGCCCTGCGCGGCGCCCGTCAGCTGCACCACCTGCCGCACGCACGCACCCTACTCATTAACTACTTACACAAGACAAATATAGCTGTACCCTGTACTAGTACCGACCGCACTATGCTTTGAGCTGTTGTTACGCGCGCGTGGTTAAATAAAACTTTCACCAAAGTACAAATTAAAAGCTATTCAACACTTAAAACACTTAAGGAACACTTAATTCGCAATTCACTTCTTCCGCTTCGATATGAGTTTCCGCTATTTGATAATAGACGGCGTTCTCGATATTACTATAATAGTCCTTTTGATATTTGTTTCTGCTATTTCATGACAGATGGTATTACTCTTACCGGCGTAACACCATCAAGTCGTTTAAGGCACAAAGAGATATGCTTATTTAGAATTAAACGAATGACAGTAGTAATTTGGGATGTACCTGTTCCAATCGCACAATGTTGTTGAACTCCTCACCGTCAACTGGTAACTTGTAATGTTTCAAGGTCGCCAAAAAATCTCTTGCTTCTTGGAGTATCCTATAAGCGACGCGATAAAATTATTATGAACACCAATATTTATTCATCTTATTTTGTAATTAAAATAGAACTTATCAAAAATATAATCTAGATAGCGACTCAATTCTGTATAGAATTTCTTTTATTTGCTGCATGAAAAATACTAACTAAAAAACGAAAAATAAGCTCTCTAATATAAATTAAAATGGCAGTAAGGTATTTCCGGCGCTGACTTTTTATTGCGGTTACGTTTTTCGTGACACCAATAATACATTCAAGTCCTAGGTCGGTCACGCGCAGGATACTCGTGTCGGAGCAGCGTCTACTCGCCTGTTGCAGTTGAGAGCCACCTCATCATAGTACAGCGCCTGGTTGAGCGCCGTGTGCAGGGTGGACACCAGCGACGCCGGGGCCAGCTTTGATATGTCGTTCGTTTCATGATTTTCATCTTTCTCTTCATCCTGGAACGCATTAATGTTTGTCGTTAGTGACTTTTAGTTGGAGTAGAGTAGAGGGTTGCGGGCGGTGGCGTACCGGGTGAGCGGGGCGGGGGGCGGGGGGCGGGTAGAGGCCGCGGCGCCGCGTGTGGCGCGCCCAGGCCGACACCACGAGGCTGGCCACCAGGCGCTGCAGGGCGCTGCCCGAGCGGAGGTACACCACCATCACCTGGAAACGTCATTACCATCTTAGGTTTGAATTGAATTCGTTTCGACTGTTCAGCATTTCATATTATAACGTTTTGATTTCTTAGGGGTCCGTCAATAAAAATCCTCAAAAGCACTACAACAATATTATGAAGTCGCTTAAAGGAAACATTTTGAAAGTTAATGCGGCCGAGTATTTCTTGCCAATTTGTTTAAGATGATATTAATAATCCGGACAGAAAGTGGGAGTTAATAATGTGACTTAAACTTCGACCTAAAGTCTGCATGTTACATTGTCTATGAAACCCAGTCACCGCTCGATATACAGTTTAGACCGTAAATTAGTCTATTCGTTTACATTAATAAGGGAAAAAGTTAGATCATATAAACGTTGGATTTGTTCTAAATCTAACGCTGAAGGATACTCTAACGCCATGCGCATGCGCAGTACGCACCTTCACGTAGCAGTCGATGGGGCTCTCTTCTTCCGCCGTGTAGTCGATGCCGGGCGCGGGCTGCACCAGGTAGCACGACAGGTGCCCTGATGGCAGACACACCATGAATCTTGTATATTAAAGCTTTTTATTTTATTATTATAGCCCACTGAGTTTCTCGCCGGATCTTCTCAGTGGGTCGCGTTTCCGATTCGCTGGTAAATTCTGCGAAGCACTGCTCTTGTTAGGGTCAGTGTTAACGATAGGTTTGAGCCCCGGGAGTTCACCTACTAGCCCAGTGACGCTGATATGGTCTCTCAAAACCATCAGATTAGGCAGGAAAAAAATATTGCTAAGCTGAGTGGACCACCCATCTGATGTTAATTGATGGTTAAAGAGACAAGACTCTTAGTTTTACAGTACAACGCCTGCTCCACTCTTGAACCTGGAACTCATAATTGCTTCGCGGAAGAAATAGGCGTGGTGGTGGTGCAAGTGAGCTCACGGGGTCACGTGCCTCCGGTCGAATCTACGAGTTTTTTTTTTATGATTGAAAGATTACTGATGGCCCGGAGCCCTTTCCAGTTTCACCAGGAGGGGTGGGATTTGCTAGCAGCTGCCTGAGCGCCTCCGAAGGAGACCTAACAACTCAAGAGCAACTGCTTCGCGAATGAATCTACTACCGGATCGGAATCCCGACCCGCTGAGAAGATCCGGCGAGAAACTCAGCGGGCTGATGCATGGGTTAGGTTGCACGTCGACGCGTACCGGTTACCGGGGTCCCTAAGGCTGCTCCTAGTAAGTCTACAAGTAGAGTGCGCAAGTACCCAGTATGTCGGCGGCGAGACAGCGCGCCCGCGACACGTTCTTGTCCCGCGCGGCGCTGGCCTGCGTGTCGGCGCCGCCCACGTACCAGCGCTGCGCCGCGCGGACCTCGCCCGGGACCGCCTCCGCCGGGCTCGCGCGCGTGCGCCGCTCCTGCGTCGACATAACACAACATTACGATCTCAAAATAAAATAATTACGTGTTTTGCGGATTTACTTTTTTTTAGGGATTTTATGACCTGGTAACTAAAACCTTTAAGTCATTTCTTATTTTAATTTATATTCTTTTTTTTATGAAAAATGATAATATGGAGTGAAATGAAATGAAATGAAGATGATTGATTTGAGATATTAATCAACAAAAAGTCTTTTCTGCGGAATTACTGAATCCATCAATATGACGACGATATTATGGACAAACTATACAAATTTAGAATAATTTAAAAAAGGACAAAATATTTGTTTTTTTGTAGGTTGTTCTCCTATAAAAATATGTATTACGTAATGTATTCTTACGTACAGCAAATTCGTGAACAAAAATATGAGAATTAATAAATATTTGTGGTATAAACACTGGTAGTAAAGGCAGCCCAGATAGAACAGAGACTAAACCTCGCATGACGAAACTTACCAACTCTATTTTTTTTTTTTATGATTTATAGTTTACTGATGGCCCTGAAGCCTTTCCAGTTTCGCAAGGATAGGTGGGCGAGCAAGAGATCAGCCAAAAGGGGCGGGATTTGCTAACAGTTACCCGAACACCTCCAAAAGAGACCCAACAACTCAAGCGTAGCTGCTTCGCAAATGACTCCTATTCATACACGACTACAGAATTTGCTGAATATTATGGAGACCACACCCCCGACCGTAGTGATAATAAATGCATATCATTCAAGAGGTCACAGCTCGCAGTGATGGAAAATCCAATCGCTTACTTTTGCATCAAATGAAGAGGTTTGTGTACCTTGAGTGGCGGCACGAGTATGAGCGCCGGGTCCACCGCCAGGCGCGCGGGCTGCATGGCCAGGCACAGCCACGTGGACAGCACGGGGCACGCCGCCACCAGGATCACGCCCAGGGACGCGTGCCGGATCAGGTTCTCCCACACCTGCACATCAACCATCAGAAACGATAAGAACAACTAACAGGGTAACATGTACGTATATGTATTTATTGCACGCCTATGTCAATGATTATCCAGAAGATTGCTTAAAATGGGAATGAGTTGCTCGCTCCGGGCATTTCAATATTGCAATAATTGTTACGTTATAATACCCATTCTAAAAATGAATATTAAAAAAAAATGTTATGTAAAGGGCTTGGGCGAGATCCGCCTCCCTGGCCCCCGCTCGACGGCGGCGAGCTTGTGCGTCTCTCACGCGCCCCGCCACCTCCTTCTGCGAGATGGTGCACTCGCAGAAGTCGAGCATCGCCTTCCACGACTCGTCGTCGCCGAGCATCGATGCCACAACACTCGGCAATGACAAGTCGTTTCCTATTTTTGCGACGAAGACACGGCGCCACCCCTCCCATGCGGGGCAAGCAACGAGCGTGTGCTCCGCCGTGTCCAAGTCGCAACCACAATGGTAGCACTCTGCCGTCGGCTCGGCTCCGATCCGGTGCAGGAACTCACCGAAGCAACCATGCCCAGTGAGCACCTGCGTGAGCCGGAAAGTGAGGCGTCCTCTGTCACGATTCACCCAATCCAAAAGAATCGGGTGAATCGCCTCGACGGTCCTACGACCAGCCGAAGGATCGGCCAGCCGCCTGGACCATGACTCCAGCACGGATCGCCGAGATTGGGCCCTCCGCGCGCTGACCACACTGGGGCTGGGACGCGCCACGCCCCGGGCACGAAGGTTAGCCCGCCACTGATAGTCAGCGGCGAGCGCCTCCGCCTCCAGGACCCAAGGCGGCGTCCCAGCCAGTACACACGCCGCCTCAAAAGAGATGGTGCGATAACCACGGATGACTCTGACCACGATGGTGCGTTGCGGCCGTTGCAGCAACTTCGCTACCCTCACGACCACGGACTGGCCCCACACGGGTGCCCCGTATAAGGCCATTGACCGCACCACCCCTGTAGAGACGGCGCGTCACCTGGTCAGGCCCCCCGATTTTGGGAAGAAGCCGGCTTAACGCGCCGGCCACCCCCAACAAATGAGGGACTAGGTGCTGAAAGTGAGCACGGAAGGTCCAACGACTGTCCAGAATGAGGCCGAGGTACTTTAACTGCACACCGACCCCGATCCGGACGCCTCCAACCACGATATGGGCATCGACAGGTGGCACTCTCCGGGGCCTGTGGAACCACATGGCCTTGGATTTACTGAGCGCCACGTCGAGGCCCAATCTCCTGATTGTTCTTATCGCTAAAAGCGATCTCTTCCAGACAAACGTTTAATTTACAGAAATTCTGGAAAATATAAAAATATAGCAGGTATGTTGCGGTGTACTAAAGACAATACATTATTATGGAAAATATATACATACGATAAACAGATAACAAATAGTATAGAATAACAAATAGTTTTGCAATGGCACTATACATCCAAACAAATAAAGAGATAACTTTCAGAGGGAGTAACGTGAAGTAAGAAAGGGGGGTTAGGGGGAGAATGAAGTGGGAAAAAAGAAAAGAGGGCGAAGGAATGAAATATTTAATGGGAAAGTAACCCGAGTCGAGGTAGAGGCGAACTCACTTGCACTGCAATTTCTTGTATTTCATAGATATGTTCGAACAACACTCTCTGGTAGACGTATCTCATTGCTTCCTGCAACAGCTCCGGGGTCCACATCAAGTACTGTTCGTCCAGCCCGTTCGGTTGGTCCTCACTGGGCGCGCCGGTGTCGGGCGGCGGGCTGTGGGCGCTGTCGGCGCGCGGTGCGGCTGTAGTGACCAGGGGCCGCGTCAGGGTGCGGAGAGTCTGTAGCGTGGCCTTCCGCACTGATGAGGTCGCGTGGTCTAAATACGGCCACAGACGGGGCAGTACGTCTGCCAAATCGATCGGACTGTGGACAAAAAAATTACATTTAATTTCCTGATCGAGCAGATTGAATCGATAAGCTAGCAACATCACAAAATAACCGCCATAAGCTCTGAGATCTGTCAGTTACAACAGACTATCAGCAGTACCCGTACCTTTGCATTTGTATCATTATGTACTAGTAATAATTGTATTGTTTGTGATATACGTCAATTTGGAGGTAAAAGAAAAGGCTCCCAGGGTTAACAATATGTTGTCATTTCTTCTCAGCGATAAAACTGTACTTCGATTCGGCGATCGTGTAATAACGATTTAATTTTTGTGATTACAACTTGTGCAGGCCTATAATGATACTTCTTGTAGCCATGTGCAAGGTACAAAGCTAAGTCTGTTCAGAAGCAAATAAAAGAGTAAATATGATTCATTAACCGATCATTTGGAAGTAGTAAGTAGGATAGTTGGAGAAGGTTGGAGTGGCGTTCACGTTGTGATGTCTAGTAGTTGGCGGTATTGACTAGCCCACTGAGTTTCTCGCCGGATCTTCTCAGCGGGTCGCGTTTCCGATCCGGTGGTAGATTCTGTGAAGCACGGCTCTTGCTAGGGTCAGTGTTAGCAACACTCCGGTTCGAGCGCCGTGAGCTCACCTACTAGTTATGGTTCCGCTGAAATAGCCTTAATATCAACTTAGGTAGCTTAGGCTTAAATATTTATGATTGACTTCCACGGTGAAGGAATAAATAACATCGTGTAGGTAATAAAAAGCAAATCCGTTAAATTATAATTTGCGTAATTACTAGTGGTAGGACCTCTTATGAGTTCGCACGGGTAGGTACCACCACCTTGCCTATTTCTGCCGTGAAGCAGTAATGCGTTTCGGTTTGAAGGGTGGGGCAACCGTCGTAACTATACTGAGACCTTAGAACTTATATCTCAAGGTGGATTGCGCATTAACGTTGTAGATGTCTATGGGCTTCAGTAACCACTTAACACCAGGTGGGCTGTGAGCTCGTCCACTCACCTAAGCAATAAAAAATAAGGTTACTGACTGCAGCAGTCGCGCCGGCTCCGGCAGCGCCATGAGTGCCGCCAGCAGCGCCATGTAGGAGTGCGCGGGCGCGGCGAGGTCGTCCTGGTCCCGCAGCAGGCCCCACAGGCGCTGCACCAGGCGCGCGGCGGCGTGCGGGCGAGCGGACACGAGCGCGCCCGCCGCCGGCACCAGCGCGCCCGCCGCCACGCCCGACACGTCCTCGGCGCCGTCCTCCAGCCCCGACATCAGGTGCTCCAGGGCGCCGCTGCTGCACGCCACCTCCTGCAGACCACCCATTATGCTACTCATTTGACTGCACCGTAGGTCACTGTTGCCCTACGTGGCGCACTAAAGTAATTATATTCATTTCTGTTACGGAGCGCCTGGATTGCCTTTTTTTTTTTTTTTGGTTAGAGCGCCGAACCTCCTACGAGGTCCCCGCGCAAAAGGGGCGCGCGGGGTATGTGAGACTCAACGATCTGCATGGTGTTGTGAGCAGACCGCGGGCCCAAGGATTTTAGGACCCACCCACTAAACGACTCCCCTGCACTCTTACACCCGACGTCCGATCCCCTCCGAGGTCAGAACCCGGATGAGGTAGGGGGGTTACCGCGGTCAACACTACAACCAGACGGCGCGGCTCACCCCAAGGACGCCCGGCCGACGGAGCCTTCGAGGCGAATCGAAGGCTCTGAAACGTCGGCCGTCTCGGTACGGCAGCCCGTCGGGCCGCCCAGACGGTGCCGCTGGTGTCCCGGAATACCCCGCTGGACCAGAACCAGCCTGCCGGGTCGGGACGCGATACACCGTCGACCGGTCGCTCTATTCACTCCACGGCAGCGCGCTAGAGTGCTGGTAGCGCGCCGCGCGGCCTCACCCCCTCAGGTCGCCCCTTGACCTTCACCGGGGGGAGGCCGCTACCTACAGGGGCCGGGACGTGAGGGCGTATTCCCGCCTCCACGCCTGGATTGCCTAACTTAGCCTTCTTTTGTTTTTAATGTACATAATATGTTTTAGACTTCTAGGCGTCTTAGAAATAAATTCATTCTCAGTATGTTCGGATATTACTTCAGTGCGCCACGTAAGGCATCGGTGACCTACGTGGCAGTTAACGTATTGAGGGTGAAACTGTCGTTGTACAATACAAATGCGACTTCGACCTGATGCCCGAAAGCGGACAGCCGCATTCACATCGTGATGTCTATGGGCCGGCAACTTGCACAGTGACGTATAAAAGAACTCCACAAGTAGAAAATTCTTTTTTTTTATTGCCCTTGTAGGCAGACAAGCATACGGCTCACCTGATGGTGAGTGGTTACCGTCGGCCGTTGACTTCAAGCCGCTGCCTACACACATCTACCCTAGTAGTAGTAATAGTGTTGAACCCTGACCTGCCTGGCGGCCAGCATGTACTTGAAGCCGAGCAGGGCGCCGTGGCGGGCCTCCCACTGCGCCTGCGCGGCCAGCGAGGACAGCAGGCCCGCCACCTTGCGCACGCGGGCCTCGTCCAGCTGCGCCAGCGCCACGCCCAGCGTCTGGGCGCACGTTTCCCTCACTGGAGCCACCACCTGAGAATTTCCATAATTATATGATGATATTAATAAGGTGTAACTTTCATTACCACCCACGCACTTCAGAAACAAATTAACTTTTGGAAACAAGGAGTTATGGGCTATCCTTGCAATTCCAAAATGACATAATCGAAAACGATCGCAAATTTGAGGAGGTTTGTTTTTGTAACATTTATCACCAGACAGAACAAACATTATGCGACCATGTCATTGCATTTAAAACTGTATTCTTTTAACGGTAAACGTAAAATTGCATGTCAGAAACCATAAACCTATTGGATGGTTAAAAAATTGATGATTTCAACAGCCACACTTCGAATAAATATCTCAAACTAACTACATGTAGGCTTGTTTGTTGTATTTTATACATCCACTTCTCATTTGTTCGATAAAGTTTTTTCAGGTTTAGGTTTCCGGCATAGCATTAGGGTGCGACAGACGGCAAAAGGGTGTATTTCATGAATTAAACAGGTCATAGCCAAACATAACCAGACATACTGGTCTTGAAAACAGTTACCTGATCAGAAACAAAGTCTCCGAAGCGGTCCAGCGCCAGTACGCACAGTAACCTCAAGGCCATGTCTTCTAGCCAATCTTGATGCGCACACTCCATCTACAAACACGAAATATTAATAAATATGATTTAATCAGTATACGAAATTAAAGACAAAACAGTTCAGTACCGTTTTCTCTTTTGTTTATGAACTAATTTTTTTAAGCTATTGCATAGCTTTTATCGCGGGCCTTGAGCGCGGCGACCGAATCATGAAATTCCGTAACGCAAAAAACCTTACACCCCTTACTCCGCCTACCATGTAGCTCGCATTAAACACATTCATACGTTGCGCTTGTGTAGTGTTTGTGAATAAGCGCGTGGCGTGACGTCACACTACATGCGCATCATGAAAAGTCTGCCCATCTCTCTCTCGCGCGGTCTAGCTTATGAGTCTGAAGGGGATAGTTAAGGTTTTGCTTTTATTAATGTTTAATATAGCGTAGTCTTGTTTTATTATTGTTTTAATATTAAATTATCATTGTCTAATTATAATTGCATAAGTTGATAAAAAAAATTATGCAATAGCTTTACCGCGGCAGTTCCCGAGTGCCACACATTTTTTTATTAGTCAGCTACTACGCTTCGGTGTGACCAATAAAAATATTTGGAAACCGATAGTTTTAATCCATGAAAAAATGACAATTTAAAAGAATAAAAGAGAACATCTAATTTATAAATTGAGTAAAGATCTTGATGCGTCAGTGATTTATGGTCGAATTTGTTAATGTTCGAATGACGGCATCACCCAATCGCATGGACTTCAACTAAAGCTGCTTTTGTTATTTTTGTATGAATTATTTAAATGTCTGCAGTAATTTCTGATTGTTTTGAGAATTTGAATGGCTAAAGAACGTTAATGATAAGTCTCGCAATCTGAAGAGACTATTATTTGAGTTTTCCTCAAACTGCCTCTACTTCTTTATTAACTATTCAGAATGTTAATATGCTCACGTTATCCTTCAATCCTGATTGATTACACGGGAAGTTATCCTTTTTTTATGATTGAAGGATTACTGGTGGCCCGGAGGCCTTTCCAGTTTCACCAGGACAGGTGGGCGAGCAAAGGCTCAGCCAGGAGGGGTGGGATTTGCTAGCAGCTGCCTGAGCGCATCCGAAGGTGACCTAACAACTCAAGACCAACTGCTTCGCGAATGAATCTACTACAGAATCAGAATCGCGACACGCTGAGAAGATCCGGCGAGAAACTCAGCGAGCTGATTCATGGGTTAGGTTGCACGGCGAACTCTTTGTCGAGTTCGACGAGTATGGTTACCGGGAGAAAGTTACCCATCATGAGCTACAGTTACTTTGATAAGAAAACTCACGTGTTGAGGCTCGGTGTAGCGAGTGATCCCGGCAGTGTTGGCTATCTTGGCTCGTAGTAGTTCTCTGAGTGCACTGGCGGCTCCGTGGCGAGCCTCCCAGTGAGGGCTGAACAGCTGCGTCAGTAGCGCGCTGCACCACGCCTCCAGGGGCCACCGAGCCGCCTCCCCCTGCCAGCCGGCGGCGCACGGCACGGCGGCTCCTGCCTCCACTACCGACAGCACCGAAAATTACATCGTATTCAAAAATATTGCACTTGTCGCGTAAAAGGTGGTGGTAGGACGTTTCGTGAACCCACACAGATAAATACCACTATACCTATTTCTGTCGCACTGATGTGTTCCCGCTTCAAGAGTGCAGTAACCATTATACTATAAAGTTACATACAATGATGTGTATGGGCTCCGGTAACTACTTAAAAGCAAATTGACCATGACATCTTCACGTCTACACAATAATAATGTTATGCCGATAAGAGTAACGCAATCTACCGCCGAATAGTTGAACGAATATCGAAGGGTCTAGTAGCACCTAGAGCGCTGAAGAAGTACAACGCCACCTATTGTCAGATAGCGGAAACACAATATCGGCTATAAAAGCGTTGCGGAGATGGCACGCAGCAGTTAGTAATCGCAACTACTCGAAGTGAAACAGCGAACGGATAACCTGAAGCGAAGCGGAAGAAGCGAATTGAGAGTTTTAAAGTGTTTGTTGAGTGTTTTAAGTGTTCTAAGTGTTGAATACAGTTTTTAGTTGTAATTCGGTAGAATTTTATTTATCTCGAACCCCAGCGCGTAACAAAACAAAACAAATAGTGGTAAGATATATTGAGAGGGAGTCGATTTCAAACTATCAATATTCAACGAACTAATGAAGATGATAAACATGTTACGAAATTCCAGGAATAGGTAGTATTCGAAATCGTATCGAAATACCATAACCACTGTTATTGTTTGTAATGAAGACAAAAATTTATTGCTTTTGCGATATTGAATCATACTTTCATGTCAGCATGACAATGTTACAAGTCACAAAAGAGCTAAGACTGTAAAGCTATAAAACAGAATAGTCCAAAATTCAGATTAGGTAAGCATTCGCAACAATAAGCCACTGGACGCAAATAGCAAAATTATTTAAAAGTTGATCATGTAATCTATATTTTTGTAGAATGATGGTGATCACTCTAGATTTTAAATCACTGAATAAAATATAATAATTCTACACTTGATTTATTTTTTAATACCAGTCACATTGAATGATATCTTCTAATTATTGTCTAATTATTGTGCTATAGTACGAGTATATATCCTGTGGTTAGTTTGTCGCTTAAACTGACCACAAATGACGTCACCCGTATCAATTTACTTAAGCCGCGTATTGAAATTAATGGAACAATATAAGAAAAAAAAACTAATCAACAATAACTGTGTGGTTCTCTCTATAGATTTTGATGGCGTCATCTATGACTATAAAGTAATATTTTAAAAATAAGGAAAATCAACATCGTATTCAAAGTAAAATTTAGTTAAAAGGACTACCATTCAATGATTTGTTTTGCTAAATGTTTCTTCTACTTACGAAAAAAATCTTCAGTCTGTTCTAATTTCATTTTCTTCTTCTCGGGTTCTATCGGGGGCGTAGGAGGAGCTGAGGTAGACTCCTCGGTGCAGTCTCTAGACTTCTGTTTGCTGAGAGCGGCACGAGCTCGTCTCTTCGCCAAATTCTTTTCCCGTGAACTGAGCGGTTTCGAAGAAATAGGGACTAGTTCTTGCACCGGCATCTATTGAACATTTAGAGAAATTTTGCCACTGAATGATTAACTATGCGATATACAAGTGTTTAGAGTGAGTTTAGTGTCGAGAGTTTTAGACATAATTAAAAATTATTTTTTCAGTTTAATATCAATTTGAGGGTAGTTAGCGCAATATTGAAATGTCTACGAATAAGGGCATACAATATTCGAAACCAAATAATTAACGCATTAATTTAATCTCGCAAGATTAAAATATAAAAATAGTTTTAATTAGATTAAGGACGTTTTTATTGATATTAAGGCAGCCTACTGGATGGTGACTGGTGAATACTGCCTATGGCCGTCAGCTGGCCAGGAGAACAGACCTGGGTCCTGACACCTGGGACTTAGGGCGGTTTCACACCACGTTTGAGAAAGGACATATTGTAGCGGTGGTGAACATCATCTCTAATAGATAGGGATCGACTGACATATCGTAACAACCATGGTTCTCCGACTTCTACAGTTTTCTGCCACATTGTAATCGGGCGTCACACACTCCGCTTATTCTAGTGTACTCTCCATTCTAATACCTTTCTACCAGACTGTCAGTTTCAGACTAGACTGTGATGAAAGTGAAAGCTTATAAATTAATCGCAGTACATGTTTGAAGCTCGATAATAATATATATCTGTATATTAATACGTGAAGCAAAAACTTTGTATCTCTTTTTACGAAAATTGCGCGAACGGAGGAATATGAAATTTTCCACACTTATAGAGAATATAGAGAAGCAGCGCACAATGCTAATATTCTTTTAAATTATGCATTAAAAATACATTAAGTCGATAAAAAAAACATTACACACACTACCATGAATTTGTCACACACAGACGCTATTTGTTTATTGTCAAACTTTTCTTATTAATTATAGTCTGCGGTCAAATTGAAAATAGACTAAATATTGTTTGCCTTTATTAATATTTGTGTAAAGTGTAGTCTTGGCGAAATCCGTGATTGTAGAAGTATAAGTCTTTGTAATGAATTGATGAAGAAACAGAAATACTGATTTGGCTTAAAGGACTTTGTTGTCAAGCCGGTAAAATTTATTAAGAAAAAAAAATGTCTTTGACAATAGAATTATAAGTGTACAAAAACATACAATTTCAATTAATTATAGTTGAATTTCGACTACCTAGAGACCACTGGTTTATTTTAGTACATAACTTACTCTCTGCGGTTCAGCCTTGTTTGTTTGCGGTCTGACGGGGCACAGGTCCTCGTTCGTGTATATAGAGGTCAAGTCGACGCCGAGATTGGCCGCAACGTCCAGACCTAGACGAGTGTTTAACTGCTGCCGTTGCTTCGCCATACGCTCCTTTGCGTCTGTACGAACAGAGCACATTTTTGTCTAACAATTATATATGTTAAATCTATTTATAATATATTTTAACAGAAATTTACCGTATTGAAGTCCACAATTTTTTAAATATTATTATTAAACTGGTACTCCTTTTTAATTCCACAACATCGTATACCATTTAATGTCTTTTCTGCTCGTCAGAACCTTAACTGTGAGACAGAGTCGGATTCAAGTACTCGTGATTCAACATAGCGATGCGTCTCAAGTCTCCATCAAGACATTGCAATCGCCCTACTACTCTTATAGTTACAAATTAAAGAAAATAAATAGAATATAATTGAATAATTAATCTTTCATAAAAAAATTATTGCCCTTGTAGGCAGACGAGCATACGGACCACCTGATGGTGAGTGGTTACCGTCGCCCAAGAACTTCAGCAATGCCAGGGGCAGAACCAAGCCGCTGCCTACCGTTGACGCTGACCTAATAATAAATCTTATTAAGCCAAACAATAATTTTGGGATCACAATCAGCTCCACGATATTCTCGTTAAATCCTACTGTGCATAATTTTAATTTAACATCCCCTATATTTTAACTGCAAATGTGTTGTTCAGTGACGCTACTCCGACGGAGTACACTGCGAAAGGATTCGTAGTAATAAAAAGTATTAACTATACAAATAAATAAAATTGAAGTGTCTGTTTGTAATATTAATATAACCACTTTTTAATACATGAATATGAATGTATATACGACACATAGGTATACCAAAATCACTTTTCCTATAATTTTCATCTGTCTGTCTGTTTGTTCCGCCTAAACTCTGGAACGGCTGGACCGATTTCGAAGGGACTTTCACTGGCAGATAGCTGGTATAACAGTGAGTAGCTTAGGCTATTTCTATTTTGTTAAATTCGATGTGGACGAATTCGCGGACACAGCTAGTAAATAATACTTTTTTACTGGTGGTAGGACCTCTTGTGAGTCCGCACGGGTAGGTACCACCACCCTGCCTGTTTCTGCCGTGAAGCAGCAATGCGTTTCCGTTTGAAGGGTGGAGCAGCCGTTGTAACTATACTAAGACCTTAGAAATTATATCTCAAGGTGGGTGACGCATTTACGTTGTAGATGTCTATGGGCTCCAATAACCACTTAACACCAGGTGGGCTGTGAGCTCATCCACCCATTTAAGCAATAAAAAAATTTAATGAGAATAATAATACTGACCTGCTGTGGAGAGCGAGAAGTCATTCTCGTCAAAATCATATTCGTTTCCCTCGGAACCCATCAAGTGCGCTCCGTTCTGAAGGACCCGCTCTATGTCGAACGTATCACATTTCAACAGTCCGTATTCTTCCGGGTCTGGTTTAATCTCTGTAAAAAAATTTAATACGTACTTACTTTCCGAAAGAAATTAATTAAAGTGATACGCATCATGGTTACGTTAACTTGGTTCTTAAAAAAAAAACGTAAATTCACAGCAAAATAAAATACAAAAAATATATAATTGCAAACTAAATTTCATATATTTCTAAAACTTCTAATCGTGAATGAAATGGTATATCATTTTAAAGATATATAAGCGAATGTGTTTTTTTATCGGTTTGTCTGTAACGAAACCATTATAATACTTTAGCCATACTCCATACTTTTTAACGTATGGTTTATGTATTTTATTATTCTAAAAACGTCAACTTATTGTAAGAGAAATTAAGGAACAGCCTCACAGAAAAAAAAAATTCAATCGGCGTACCCGTTTGTTTTAATATTTTTCAGTCAAATAAAACCGAGAAAAAAAATCATAAAATTTGTTTGTTGGCTCTGTGTTAAATATAATACGTTTTCGGGTCTTTTATTAGATTGAATTGAAACTATGAGTAGACGACGACTTAGCTATGCACCTGGCATTGTTAATATCCAACAGCATCAATGTGAACATTCACCATAATTGGTTTACATGCTCGTTTGCCTTCGAAGACAATAATTTATAATTATTTTTTTATATATTGCTTAGATGGGTGGACGAGCTCACAGTCCATCTGGTGTTAAGTGGTTACTGGAGCCCATAGACATCCATAACGTAAATGCGCCACCTACCTTGAGATATAAGTTCTAAGGTCTCGAGTATAATTACAACGGCTGCCAGACCCTTCAAACCGAAACGCATCACAGCTTCACGGCAGAAATAGGCAGGGTGGTGGACCTACCCGTGCGGACTCACAACAGGTCCTACCACCAGTAAAAAATGCATGAATAAAAAAAAATACCGACCTACACAATACACGGTGCGAGTGAATTCAACAGAGCGATAAATACTATTTTATAAACATAGTTAGATTTAGTAACTGCAGCGAAGCATCATCCGGCTTTACTGGCCAATAATAAAATACATTTAAAATAGTAAATATATACGTTTCTCATTCAATAGCTTCACTTTATGTACTCGTTTATGTAACGACTAAATAGTATTATCGGACGGAAATCCGGTCCGTGTTTTGTGACCTCTCCGTTTTCCTGTTGTACATTATTTATTATGGTAAACAAAATCTAAAATTTCACATCCATGTTTATGTTTTTTTTTTATTGCTTAGATGAATGGATGAGCTCACAGCCCACCTGGCGTTAAGTGGTTACTGGAGCCCATAGACGTCTACAACGTAAATGCGCCACCCACCTCGAGTTATAAGTTCTAAGATCTCAGTATAGTTACAACGGCTACCCCACCCTTCGAACCGAAACGCATTACTGCTTCACGGCGGAAATAGGCGGGGTGGTGGTACCTACCCGTGCGGACTCCCAAGAGGGCCTACCACCAGTGAAGATGTTTCAATTTACTGATTTATGAAAAATACGAAGGTCACGTAATGCAATGAAAACAACAGGAACAACTATACCAAGATTCATCACAATCGAATTAATTGTATCGGAACGCATACAGGACAAACATACAAAAACTCATCATTTGATAATATATAAATTAAAACACCGTTTCCACGCTCGATTTTCTCCTGTACCTATAATAGGAACTAAAACCATACATTGAAGAAAATTACAATCATATTCAGAATATCTTTTGATGACATTGGCTCTACTGCGATCCAACCTCATGGTAAGGAAATCATGATCCGTTACCACTACACCAACAAGCTTGTGATTGAAAAAATCACGTATTTATTAAAGGAGATATGTGATTTTACATGATTAAAAACATGATTGCGTAAGAAACACAGATGTTTGAGACATCCAAATTATCACATTCATAAATGAGCATGCTGGGTTTTAAATGAGATCATCTTTCAATTTGCTTCCACGGTCATACGAAGCGATAAGATAAGAGGTCACCCACACAATTTCTGAGCCAATTTTTATCTGTATGCTTTATGAAAATAAACTTGGATATCGGAACTTTAATTCGGTCATCTCAGAAGTGTTCATTTTTATTTAATTTTATTAAGAGAGAATCGCCGGACTTCCGTCTACGCGTCGGTGGACGTTAATGTGTCGAAGTTAAAGAGACTAAATCCTCTGGCGCTTAACAACCTACGTCCGAACCTCTAGCACTATAACACGTATCGGGCCGAGCGCATGTCTCCCGGCCATATCAAGTACGTATATCCTTACAAGAATTGGTACCAGCCTACGAGATATAAATTTAATAGTACAAGTGCACCGGGCGTCTTTCGAACCAAGAGAACAAACTAAATCGTTTTCCGGCACACCTTACCACATACAAGGACTGAAAAATACACTTCTGCGCAAAAGGTGAAACCAACAAACACTCGGCATGAATCGTGCCTCTTACTAACTTCGGTTTTATGAGAATACATACGACAATAAAATCATAAATAACATTACGCAACTACACATTTAGAAAACTAAATGTATTTATCTTGAATGCTTTCACTTTAAACAAAACGTTGACTGGACCGCGTAGTATGTATGTATAAATAAATATGAAAAAAACCGGCTATCGCACCCAAATGTTCGTAAAGCGTGCTATAAAATTCCTGATTAATTTAATTTTTTTTTTAATTTACTAATTTTAACTTACTAACAATCACGCCACGTTAACTGGTCCCGTGATAAGTTCGTAAAGAACTTGTGTTACAGGTACCAGATAACGGATATAAATGTAAGATTTTTATTATACACATACATATATTTAATATACATCCATAACCCTGGAAAAGACATTTATATTTATCATACAAATATCTTCCCTCGGCGGGATTCGAACCCGCAACCGCCTTGTGTAGTGACCATGTCACTTACCACTACACCAGACGGCCGTTTTATAGTTTTAGGCCGTTGCTTTAATAGTTTATTTTACACGCCATTTTTATACAGTTTCACAAAGAGAAGGATTATTATGCAGACACAATGGAATGCAAAAACAGCTTGCTAACTTGCTAGTTTGGCAGATGAGAAGACAACAGCCGTGTATCCCAAGTCAGAGACGTTTTAATCTCCCCACTGGTTACTCCTACTACGACTTTACCAATGCGTTAAGTAGTAGTACTTTATATTTGGATATATTTATGCAATTGTATATTAGAACTCATGTCTCAAGATGGGCCGTGAGCTAGTCTTGATTTTTTTTATTTTTTTTATTTTATGACCTGGTGACAGAGACCTTTAGGTCATATCTTATTTGGAAAATGTTCATTACTTTGGGGTCACTACACTTCACTTCACTAAATTTTGTCATTTAAATTGTTTGAATTGTCTTTTTTATGTAATTATAAATAGGTTTATAGGATGTTGGATCTTTTAGTAAAAAGTTAAGTGGCGGCGGGCGGGAGGAAGAGACACACTTAAATGCATTGGTATCACTAAGCTCACTAGCCAGCACAAGTCTTTGAATTAGGAAACTTTGGCAATCGAAAATAATTTATTTATTTTATTTTATTTATTTATTTATGTACACACAGAAAACAAGACACAGTACAGAGTAATAGGAATATTATGTACAAAGGCATATAATGTGATGGATCGTCCCTTCTTCTGCTTGACAGTGTATACATTGGTTATTTGAAACAATGCCAAGTCTTGCTAGGTGTGACGGCGCAGTATTATGGCCAAATCTCAATCTGTTTATTGTTGTGATGAAAACTCGACTTTCACTAGTTTTCAATTTTTCATACCATGGTTTAACAGGCAGGTTATCTTGGATACTTCCATACCACTTTCCCTTGTTTTCCTGATCTTTCTGCCACAATTCCGTCCACAGAGTGTAACTGTTTTCTTTAATATTTAGAAAATAGTCAGTGAAAGGTACGAGTAATAGCTAGTCTTGATACCTATTAACCTAACCTAACCTTGATACATTTAGTACCTTTTTTTTACGTCTTCTACTCTATGGATTGGTGATTAGAAACTAATGATAACTAAAGGAGACAAGGTATACCCCCCTAATTAAATAGCCGAATTTAAATACATGTAAATGAAGCTCTCTCAGTATATTTAAAATTTCCGCGGCTTAGCTTCGACTATCATAATAGTATTATGTATGGTGGCAGCTATGTTCATTCTATAATTAGAAAAAATGCTCTCTGGTTTTGTACATTCAAATAGATAACGTGCTTTCTTAAATAATAAACATTTCAAATTTTAAAAGATTAGTTATTGAAGCAATAGCTTCTTACAATGTTGTTTCTCTTTGCAGGTTCGAAAATAATTAAAATAATTGTAAGTGTAGAAGTAAGTTAATAAAATAAATAACTCTTTGCAGCGCAACAACTTGTTTTTTTTTTGTTTCGACAAACAATACATTACATACATACATAAACGAGTATAAGGCAAGCCGCGATCATTTATATCATCCTCCGATTTGACTTGTGCATATTGTCGAAAGAAGGTCAACGCCACATTATATGCAATTTTAGCCATAGAGGACGCACAATATGTTCAAGGATATATACATATATATGAAACATATCGATACATACATAAATGTGAGTGTGTGTGTGAATGACGATATGAGAGAGAGAAGAGTGAGTGTTGAGTTGACGGCTGATAGAAGAGAATGGAAGAGAAAAAATTTCTGTGCCGAACCCACCTAGTGGGATATGGTAAAGAAAAAGAAGAAGATGAAACGGAATCTTATAACAAAGTGGTGCCACTGAATGACAATGTAAAATACTCTGCCATTAATAATAATATGCAATATGAACTTGGTAGGACCTCTTGGGAGTCCGCACGGGTAGGTACCACCACCCCGCCTATTTCCGCCGTGAAGCAGTAATGCGTTTCGGTTCGAAGGATGGGGTAGCCGTTGTAACTATACTGAGATCTTAGAACTTATATCTCGAGGTGGGTGGCGCATTTACGTTGTAGATGTCTATGGGCTCCAGTAACTAACACCAGGTGGGCTGTGAGCTCGTCCATCCACCTAAGTAATAAAAAAAAATTGGTGCGATAAAAATGAGCACACGTCGTAAATGTCTAATATTCGAATCTTATTTATGTATCAATTACCTACCATCTTTTATTGTTATATTAAAATTTGTATGAAGTTACAAATGCATTTAATTTTAAATTACATTAAAACCAACATTATTACCATGTATTACACACGAATTTGTTTATACTGTTACACATCTGTATTCATAATGTACCTCTACACTGGAAGAAATGAAATTAAAAATATTCATGGCAACGTGCCAACTAAAGTATTCCATGCTTGAACTGTAAACTAAAACTTCAGAATTAGCACAGAATATATAACTAATTCATAGGAAATAACTTTTGACTAGAGGTCCCGCAGTAGTCGAAATTCGACTATAATTAATTGGAATTGTAAGTTTGTACACTATTATGATTGTATTTTATACTTCTATAATCACAAATTTCGTCAAGACTACACTATAAAAAATATTAACAAAGACAAACAATATTTAATCTATTCTCAATTTGACAACAGACGTCAAGAACAAAAGTTTGACAATAAATAGTATTCATGCGTGTGTGCGTCAAATACATGGTAGTGTGTGTAACGTTTTCTTTATTGATTTAATGTATCTTTTATGCATTATTTAAAAAAAATATTTGCATTGTGCACTTCTTCTCTATATTCTCTATAAGTGTGGAAAATTTCATACTCCTCCGTCCGCGCAATTTTCGTAAAAAGGGATACAAAGTTTTTGCTTCACGTATTAATAACTTTTGATAACTTGCGACATGACATTCAAGGCTTATTTTGTATCGACGGCTGTTCTATCCTTCAAATTGGAACGCATAAATGCATATTGAGGAAGCGATTGGAAAAGGAAAGCCATGGACAAAGTGCTTTGGAAGAAGCTGGAGGAGGCCTTTACCCGAGAAGGGGTTCCGATCAATGTGGTACAGAAGAAAGTAACGTTAGCGAATAAAAGAAAATTAAAGAAATTCTATTCTACCCTGGTATATTTAGATATTAAATCGCATGTAATAACGATATCATTATGGATTGGAAATAAACGGGCTTTATTATTATTATTATTAAATGCATATTGACATTATTTTACTGGTGGTAGAACCTCTTGTGAGTCCGCGCGGGTAGGTACCACCGCCGTGCCTATTTCTGCCGTGAAGCAGTAATGCGTTTCGGTTTGAAGGGTGGGGCAGCCGTTGTAACTATACTGAGATCTTAGAATTTATATCTCAAGGTGTGTGGCGCATTTACGTTGTAGATGTCCATGGGCTCCAGTAACCACTTAACACTAGATGGGCTGTGAGCTCGTCCACCCATCTAAGCAATAAAAAAAGGCGCTAGAAAACATGTATTATTATTAGTATTTCTAGTATCTCTACAAGTGCGAGGTGCATAAACACTCGCTAACATTAACAATTCCGCAAATTTATACATACTTTTTTTACAGTTAAGGTAGAGCTATTTTTCGGGAATAGTCAACGTGTAACATTTCATGAAGATCAGTTGAGTAGGTAGTTAGATGTCAAAAAGTGGAAAAAAAAAGTAAGAAGTCGTCGTGGCCTAAATCATAAAGAACCCTGGTATCGAGTGAGGCGACTGTACCGGTGTTCGAATCCCGCAGACAGGTATTTTTTTTTTTTCGAATGAAATACGTACTTAATAGATGCTCACGAATGACTTTCACGATGAAGGAATAACAATTAATTAGTGGGGTGGTAGGGCGTATTGTGAGGCCGCACGGATAATGAGTTTCAGTTTGAGCTGCGGTGGGTCAGCCGTAAAATTGAGATTTAGACCTCATGTCTCAAAATAGGTGGCGGCACATACGTTGATGTCGTCTACGGGCTCCGGCAAACACTTAAATAAAATTTGAACCAAGTTTTATTAATCGTTAGTTTAAACTTTGATATTTTGGGCCTAAAACTAGTACATATTGTCAGATAGTGTAGCGTAATTCTGCCCAATACTAACATATTGTTATTCGATTATTGTACAAATATTGACAAGCATCGATGGAAGCTTATTAGCGCATTCGTGCGATACATATACAGTACTACATTTATAAATCACGACATACGTGTATGGTTTGAACTTTGAACACCGGTGGTAGGACCTCTTGTGAGTCCGCGCGGGTAGGTACCACCACCCTGCCGTAAAGCAGTAATGCGTTTCGGTTTGAAGGGTGGGGCAGCCGTTGTAACTATACTTGAGACCTTAGAACTTATATCTCAAGGTGGGTGGCGCATTTACGTTGTAGATGTCTATGGGCTCCAGTAACCACTAACACCAGGTGGGCTGTGAGCTCTTCCACCCATCTAAGCAATAAAAAAAAACATAAAAATATTGTATTTGATTTAAATTGAAACTCATATATATATATTTTTTTTATTGCCTTTGTAGGCAGACGAGCATACGGCCCATCTGATGGTGAGTGGTTACCGTTGCCCATGGACTTCAGCAATGCCAAGGGCAGAGCCAAGCCGCTGCCTACCGCAAATACAGCATATTATTTAGTCGCGGCGGAAATAGGCAGAGCGTAATTAACTAAGGTGTTCTGATATAAGTACTAGCGCTACTTAGAAAGCATGCTACGTAGTCACTTTCGCGTAATAATTTTTAACTATTTTTTTTATTACTCGCTCGCCACTTCTTTATTTGATAGTACATGAGAAAACTTCC
This sequence comes from Bombyx mandarina, assembly GCF_030267445.1. Lineage (NCBI taxonomy): Eukaryota > Metazoa > Arthropoda > Insecta > Lepidoptera > Bombycidae > Bombyx > Bombyx mandarina. The sequence goes on along the minus strand of NC_143223.1, from coordinate 13,347,510 downwards.
TTATAATGCCAACAACTGTATAATTTTTCAAATGAATCATATAAAAATTTAACATAAATGCATGGACGTGGAGCACGACAGAAATAAAATCACAAAAAAACATTTCTACATATTACAGGAATACGTGCTCATTCGTAAATAGTACTCTAATCGCCCACCATTGGGCGTATACATAAATAGCTGTTGCAATTCGTGAAACGAAAAAAACAACCATAGATTAAAAAATCCACAAGTCTATACGACACGCGTCATCATAATATTATGGAAAGGCCTCCGGGCCAGAAGTAATCCTTCGACCATTAAAGGAAAAAACAAAAAAAAAACAATATTATTTTCAGCTTATCTTAAGGAAGAATAAAGTATTTATAAAACTCACAACAAAATCTATAAATTCGTATACCGAACAATGAACAAGTCGTAGGGTATTTTTAGACAGAATACAGGCCGGTTTCGATGGAAATATAAACCGCAAAACTTTATAATAATGAAACTTATTAGTAAAAAACGAGAAAATGTAAAAGTGAATCCAGAACGTTCTATTCGTTTCTAATTCACCCAAGATGGCGGGGCATTGAGAGATGCCCACGTTGTCTTTTTACACTGTCTGGAACTAATAATAATATACACTGACTGACCTTTCTTATCCGCCAGCGGTGTCGGATGCCATTCCGGAACGTTCGATAGGATCGCTTCGACCGCCTGCGAAATGCAATAAAACGTCATTAAAATTCCTGTACAGTGGAGAATGAATGAATGCCGAGAACGCTTTGGATGTCGTAATTGAAACAAAGATAGTATTTTATTCTATCGACTATATTATGTTGGCAGGATGCGTAATTATTATTCATAAACTAAAAAGGGAGTGATCAAAGTTAATAACATTATGCTCCTTGAAGATATTTCAGACTTAAAAATATTCTGTTTTAATATAAATGAAAAAAAAAAAATTATCTATGGTGATACGGTTGAATCTTTATCCTATCCTATGAAATCCTCAGTAAGTCGAAAAAAAATTATCATTCTCTGCCACTAAACGCCCAAATACTCGATATCTCGAATTATTTAGATTTTGTAACTCGAACAAAATGTTATTTCCCTGTGAAGGCAATTTAGTCTTCGATCAATAATACTATTATTGATCGAAGAATTTAGTACATTAATTAGTAATTTAGTACTCGAATAGCTTTTGCCCGCGACTCCGTCCGCGTGGAATAGTTACTTTGGCATAACGCAAAAGTTAACCTCCCACTTAATTTACGTAGAGAGTGAAAATATTTTGAAGCATTGTTTATTGGTGCTTCACTTGTATCGGTTTTACCGTGATGTTATATTATAGCCTTATAGCCTTCCTCAATAAATGGCCTATATAACACTGAAATAATTTTTCAAATTGGACCAGTAGTTCCTAAGATTAGCGCGTTCAAACAAACAAACTCTTCAGCTTTATAATATTAGTATAGATAATTCAAATTTCAAAGAACAGACTATACAAAGTTAGTCAAATATTCGTATAATTACGTCTTACATGGAATTCCCCGAACTCGAAGAAGTAATTGATTTCAGTAAATATGTACTACCATAAAACTTAAATCAAATTTTATTTTATTTTTTGACTCCCCGAAAAATGTATTCACAAATCGCGCCTGCTTAAGTCGAAATTTTAGACATCAAGTACCCACTTCATATCTCGAACGTCTTGTTAAGTCGAAGTTTTCTGTATTTCCCTTGACATTCGAGATATTAAGATGCTACTGTATGTACACAGTATGTTTGTGTTTACCGGCCCGGCTTAAAATTTCATTTTTTATAATTTACTAGCTGAGCCGACAGACTTCGTAGTGCCTCAATCGATAAATAAAAGACACATCAAAGGGACACATCAAAGAAAAAACCAAATTAATTGTTTTTATATAATTCCGAGCTTTTTTATATTTTCTCACTTTTTAAACCTTCTCTGGACTTCCAAAAATAATTCAAGACCAAAATTAGCCAAATCGGTCCAGCCGTTCTCGAGTTTTAGCGAGACCAACGAACAGCAATTCATTTTTATATATATAGATTGCATATACGAGTGAACGAGCACACGACCCATCTGATGTTAACCCGACTTAGAACATCAAGTCAAATTCTCAATTAAACTTTTTTTTATGTTTGAGAAATCACTGATGGCCCGGAGGCCTTTCCAGTTTTACCAGGGCAGGTAGGCGAGCAAGGGCTCAGCCAGGAGGGGTGTCATTTGCTAACAGCTACCCGAGCGCCTGCAATGGAGACCTAACGACTCCAGAGTAGCTGCTTCGCGAATGAATGTATTACCGGATCGGAATCGCGACCCGCTAATAAGATCCGGCGAGAAACTCAGCGGGCTGATGTTTAAGGTTAGGTTGCACGTCGAGCTCTTTGCCGTGTTCGACAAGTACGGTTACCGGGGTCCCTTCTCCTAGTGTTAGAGATAAAGGTGTCTAATGCAAGGTTTATTGGATCTGATGGATCCGCAAGGACGTGACCAATTAAACTACTTCGCGGGGAGAAGGTGTCTACCTACCCGCGTGGGCTTACAATACGACCTACCACCACTAAAACAATAAAGTTTTCGCTCCAACGGCCCGAGTAATCGAGAGAGTTGCTCACTCGTAACAAACGTCAAACACTATTAATGTATCTGTAGGTATACGACAAAGGTAAGATCTTCCACCGAGCGGGTGATATTGCTCGGTTGCAAATGTTGTATGATGGCTACATGCCACATATCTATCTATACATAATATGTACTTGATAAACAAAATGAACCGAAGATTCCGGGCAATCAATAAATATGCGACACAAATGATGCATTTGTCAATTCGTACGCGGTTGCGATAAATTGAACACATATTGAACATCATTGTGGCAAATAACAATTCAGTTCAATTCTTTTGTATTTATGAAGCTGTCGTGTGAACAGGTCGCAAGTCTCAATTTTGTGAATGAGCAAAAATCGCCCCTTCGCTCTTGTGCGGAAAAGTTAAAATGCATTTATCGATATGTGAAGCAAGCGATCTTTCGAATCACAATAATCATAATCGTTATTGATTTCTGTTTTAACTATCTCCAATGACATGTTAATAAAATTGTGCACAAGAGAGTAAACAATACACAATTTTTTTAATGCTTAGATTGGTGGACGATCTCACAGCCCACCGGGTGTTAAGTGGTTACTAGAGCCCATAGACTTCTACAACGTAAATGCGCCACCCACCTTGAGATATAAGTTCTAAGGTCTCAGTATAGTTACAACGGCTACCCCACCCTTCAAACCGAAACGCATTACTGATTCACGGCAGAAATAGGTGGAGTTGTGGTTCCTACCCGTGCGGACTCACGAGGTCCTATTACCAGTAATTACGCAATTATAATTTTGCGGGTTTGATTTTTTTTCTACACAATGTTATTCTTTCACCGCGGAAGTCAATCGTGAACATTTGTTAAGTCCGTTGTATTTCATTAGAAAAATTGGTACGATGCTAGTAGATACGAATGGACCGGATGTCTTATCTTTTAGGCCACGACGATTTCAAATTCTCCTACGTACAAGATGTATCGATTTTTATCTAAATTATAATTAAATATTAATGTAACAAACAGCAAAAGGCAAATCCCATACGTCCATGAATACTGACGTTAATTTAATGACTTGAATAAATTTTTAGGGGGGTCTTAAAAATAACGCATTGTAAAATACGTTTCTAAAGTAACAAAAAATTAGTAATTGAATATAATACATATACAAACTGTTTTTTCATAACTCGACGAGTGCCACAAGCATTAATTTCTTTGTTTTACGGAGGTTTTTTTTTTCATATATTTCTTGCTGCGTTGACTCGATAAGGAAAATAGTTCAAGGATACAAACAGATGTCAGTGTCTTGAAAATTAGAATTTCGAATTGACACAGTAGGAAAAATGAGTTAAATGAGTTTGCAAGATGATTGGCTACTGCTGCTTGCAACTCAGACCGTAACAGGAATAAGCGGTCACCACCCTCGTCGAACCCGTCTACCAGCGACCAGCGAACTAACCCAAAGACACAGCCCACTGGGTTTCTCGCCGTATCTTCTAAGCGGGTCGCGATTCCGATCTGGTGGTAGAAACTGCGAAGCACAGCTTTTACTAGGGCTAGTGTTAGCAATTCTCTTAGGTTGAACCCGTGAGCTCATCTTTTTTTTTATTACTTAGATAGGTGGACGTGCTCACAGCTCACCTGGTGTTAAGTGGTTACTAGATCCCATAGACATCCACAACGTAAATGCGCCACCCACCTTGAGATATAAGTTATAAAATCTCAAGTATAGTTACAACGGCTGCCCCACCCTTCAAATCTAACAGTCTGGGCGTATCTGGAATAGCCCCTTAGGTTAACAGCGAATAAGTAGGGGAAAAACAGGAATACCTTCACCTAAATTAAGAACTGAAATAACAGTGCATTATAATCACGATCTATCCTCAGGGACGTCTTAAACTAAGATGGGGCCCTTGGGCACACAAGAATTTGAGGCCCTTTTGGAAAGTAAAAAAAACGAACTATAATAAAAAAAAAACACTGAGTATGAGACCATTTATTATAGGTAATCAAATACAGTATGATATAATATGTCATTAATGATATTAGAATGCTGCTGGTTTTTTGGTTACGATTTCGATAACGGTTTCTTTCGGGAATTCTGTTGAGCAAAATCTTCTATTACAGGCATAGTACATGCCTTATATTAAATACTAATAAGTAATACCTTCTGATTACTGATTTGTGAAAAAAGTGTAATGTGCCCACAAAAATGTTTTAAGAAAAAACGTGTGAGAGAAATTGTCGGTCTTTCGGGGCCCCTTGAGAATGGGGGCCCTGGGCACGGGCCCCGTGTGTGCTTATGGTAAAGACGGTATTGCCTACCCTAGATTTAAAACGTTTAAATGTTTTTATAGGTAATGCTTACGTATATATACTCGTATAAGTATAGGTAATGCTGTTATGTCATATTGTTTGTTGGAAACATAGGAACACGAGAATCACTTGCTCCATTTTATTGCATAGTTGCACTATCGTATTGTTTACGCTGCAGGTCCACGTTCGGTCAAGGCATGGCCGATAACGAAGCGATTAGAATATTATGCAAAACAAATTCATTAAACTAGGTGAACTGATAGATTTACATCAGTTCAGCTGTATTAGAAACTATTATTATTATATTCGTAGAACATTTGTTTTTTGATTGGACATAAATTTCCGAAAAGTTATTTCGATATCGGCAAAGATTGACACGTTAAGTTGTAGGGGCAAAGGAGTTGATTTTTTTTTTTTTTTTTTTATTGCTTAGATGGGTGGACGAGCTCACAGCCCACCTGGTGTTAAGTGGTTACTGGAGCCCATAGACATTCACAACGTAAATGCGCCACCCACCTTGAGATATAAGTTCTAAGGTCTCAAGTATAGTTACAACGGCTGCCCCACCCTTCAAACCGAAACGCATTACTGCTTCACGGCAGAAATAGGCAGGGCGGCGGTACCCACCCGCGCGGACTCACAAGAGGTCCTACCACCACTATAATTACTTACTAAAATTATTCATACAATACATGACGTAACCGCCACATGACAAATAATGACATCGTTTTGGAATAGAGAAACACCACTCCTGATTCATATGTGTTTTCAATAAATATTAAAATTATATCGAGTAATGGTACTATTAATATATTATTAACCTTGAATGTGAACCGTCGATAGATCGACTCTCTATTCATGCGTATAAAGTGCGGAGCGTCGGAATAGCGACGATTTGCGCAGTTTAGGTTTCTAGCTGTACGGGCAGAATAAGCGCGAGCTTTTATCACATTTTTAATAAGTTATTAACATTTGAAAATAACCACATAAAATTATTTAGCTGTGAATTTAGCATAGAATTTTTATTAATTTTTTTATTTCAACTTTTTTACATGGCACTTTTTTCAAAAATCCTTTAGCAATTTCTGCAAAACATGTGAAGCACTGAAAGGGTAGTTCGTTAGTAGGGTAAGTTCTTCTGAAAGGCAAAATCACAGTACCCCGTTTTAACCGTGAAGCATATCTACGTATGTAAATATCAGTAGTCAGCAATTTTAGTTTCGTAGGCAATAACGAGAACGCAAAAGATTATCTGTATAATATACAAACGCTCTATCATTGTGATTTATGACGGACCGACCCGGCCAAGTTGCGGTGCGATAACTGACCAGGCGCGTTACGATAAAATTATCGATTTTTGAAAAACGAACCGGATAGTATGTAAAATTAAAAAAATAACGGGATAATCTCTCGAAATAGGATTTTAAGACGCACAAATTTTTTTTTGCTCGATTAAATGAGCAGAGTATCCCAAGGTTGGTCAAAATTCGACACCAGAATGTAATGCAAACAACCCACTGAGTTTCGCGCCGATTTTTTTCAGTGGGTCGCGATTCCGATCCGGTAGTAGATTCAGCGAAGCATCGATCTTGCTAGGGCAGATCTTAGCAAAATCTCTCAGGCTGAGGTCCCAGAGCTCGCTTACCAGTCCGATGAAAACAGAAAAACTAGACTCGTGGCTATTAGTAAATAGGTAGAAAAAAGTAATGCAACTATCGGTCGATACAAACATTTCAGCCCACTGAGTTTCTCGCCGGATCTTCTCAGTGGGTCGCCTTTCCGATCCGGTGGTAGATTCTGCGAAGCACTGCTCTTGCTAGGGTCAGTGTTAGCAACACTCCGGTTTGAGCCCCGTGAGCTCACCTACACACGCTAGGGTGAAGCTGAAATAACCTCTCAAGGCTATCAGCATGGGTAGGAAAAAAAACAAAAAAAAACAAACATTTTACACCAACACATTCTTCTTACATATATAGTTTAGTTTCTAAATGCAATTTGAAAAATCAGCACGTCCAATCACCGCGGCACCGGTCAAAATGTATTTCATTCTAGTAAAATATTAGGCGATTTCGTCGCAAACTATTAGTTGATTGGTAGCGATAAAAAAGCCCAACAAAATGTTAATTTAACGTAACGACATCCTGTGCTTCTCGTGTCCTGTTATAATTCCCTCTATTAACTGTGACATGACCATCACTAGTGACATTATTTAACGGGTCAATAGGTACACCAAGTACATTCAAACTTGCTCGCGGCTGTTTAGATTTAAGCTTACCAGGGACGATATTAAAAATAAAAACCAAAAATATGAATTTCATTTATCCTTTACTGCGATTTATTCATTTTATATTTAAAGAAATTCATAAAGTAAAAAAGCATTAAAAATAGTGAATATTCAGTAAAAAAATTATGACCACATGAGTGCCCTGAGGAATTGTTTGAGATGATCCCCTCATCTCCTTTTTATCATCGCACCACCCGCCATCGGAGCAGAGTTCATCCATATTATCAGGAACCGCTGCGTTCATTGACAGTGCGTTTCCAGAGGTATTTTTTGCCACGTACCATCCGGATATAGAATGAGCTCTCCTCCACGGTGTTTCCCGAGCGGTATGAGTTCTAAGGTCTCAGCATAGTCACATCACTTAAAACGATATCTTCCAAACAAATGTCAGACGGACAAGAATAAAGAAAATAAAAGTCTGAATTGCGATGTACTACTTCCAAGATTGTTGATTTAAAACCAAAACAAAACAAAACAAAATATTTATATTTTTTAAATATAACTACATATTTACATTTAAAAACATTATATATAACGCGGAAGATGTCGGAAGGTCATTTAGAACTTATTCGAGGTTGCGTGGATGTATTCAGATCATTTTGCCAGTGTTTAGCTTAACTATTTAATAACAAGCGGCTTGAGATATAGTTTGCACATTTACAGAGTAATCACGGGCTAAAAACTAAAAAAAAACCACGCTCGAATAGCCAATAGGCCAAATAACAAATTAAAATCATTCTGATTGTGATCAGTAAATTATTAAAATAAAAGATAACTAGCAAATATGGTTTTGATTTTTTGGCTGGTCAGTATAATATTAAGTTAATAATATTATTATTGATACGTTTGCAAATGTTCCAAGATAATTATAATCAAACGTCTTGAAGATGAAAATTACGTTAAAAAGTTTCATTACATACATATCTAGATACATAAAAGTTCAATTAAATTAAATCGCATTAAAAAGTATGAACGAATCTAAGAAAACATTGCATCAAACACTTGTTTCCATTTTGTTATGATAATACATTAATAAATCATTCTACAGTGTGCTCTTAGTAAAACGTCTGCTAATGATAGAATGTTCTAGTTCGCTCTATATTGAGCGGAGTTTTACTTAACTTTACGTCACTTTAAGGGGACAAACCGGATTCGTAATCACGTGTGCGTTATAGGTGCATATTATTATCTATGTATGATTTATATTGATGATCGTTTATCAAAAGTTAATAATTAATTGAACTTGCTAGATGCATTTATTAGAGCACCGTTCGATTTGAGCATAAACAAATCTTGCTTCGTGAGTGCGAATTTCTTGTTTTGTTTAAAGAATTGCTAAACAAAATTGTTATCGTTCAATTTTTCATCCAAAAAAGTTACACATATCGTATCTTTATGTAAGGCGATGCCATACAAAAAAAACGAAGACGGAATATCTAATTCGGAATTTTGCCGATTAGTGACTGGTCAGTTTTACTGGTGGTAGAGAGTCTTGTGAGTCCGCACCGGTGGGTACCACCGCCCTGCCTATTTCTGCCGTGAAGCAGTAATGCGTTTCGGTTTGAAGGGTGGGGCAGCCGTTGTGACTGTAGTGAGACCTTAGAACTCATATTTCAAGGTGGGTGGCGGCATTTACGTTGTAGATGTCTATGGGCTCCGGTAACCACTTTACACCAGGTGGGCTGCGAGCTCGTCCACACATCAAGCCTTGCGACAGTCACTTGCAACATAATTTAAGTCGGTACATATTATTATAGATCAATAACATCTCGAGATTATATACAAGTCTCATTTCTTTGTCCTGTCAAGAACTCTTCGATTTCTTTGCTTAGTAAGATAAACTCATAACGATAAAATCAGTGTTCATATACAATACACACAATTGTTTATACCCGATTACGTACAGTGAAAAAACGGTTTCTATATAGTTAATTTCTAGTTGCATTTCATTGGAATTACAATTTCTGACATTCCCAATGCCAATCCATCCATTTTGTCGCGTGTAAAATTCATAAAAGCCATTAAAGTAAGCGAAACATCGGAGAGTGTTAGATTAATAAAAATGCAAGGTTAGATCATCATATTGCTTTTGACTATCTGTGACTCCTGTCTAGGACACTTTTTTTTATTTATTGCGTAGATGGGTGGACGAGCTCACAGCCCACCTAGTGTTAAGTGGTTACTGGAGCCCATGGACATCTACGACGTAAATGCGCCACCCACCTTGAGATATAAGTTCTAAGATCTCAGTATAGTTTACAACGGTTGCTCCACCCTTCAAACCGAAACGCATTACTGCTACACGGCAGAAATAGGCAGGGTGATGGTACCTACCCGCGCGGACTCACAATAGGTCCTACCACCAGTAATAAATATATAAATATACATATATAACATATATAAATATAATATATACATATAAAAATCCTCAAAATAGCATCATGCTATTATAAAAGTTCTTAGTCAAAACATCGAATTGTCGTAAGCTGATAGTTAACAACTGTATATGTTATCTAGTTTTTCAATAGCTCGGCCATATAACCTGATGTCGGCAAATGGACCGCCGATGTCATTGTAAAAAGGCGGATGTTAGGTAAACCATTGTTTAAACAATAACATTGTCAAAGTGAAAATCTTATGACAGTTGTGTACATCTTCAGGTTTTATAGCCAGAGGTTCGTAAACTTGAAAATAACGTCGGACCAAGGTACAAGTGTGCGATTAAGACTTTCTTAAAGTCATAATATTTTCGCACGATCAATTCGCAGTATCCTCAGCTTAGTTTTCTACAAAATCCAATTCAAATTTCGATTTCCACAATTCGAATCATTAGTACTGGGTGAGATACTAGGGAACAAAATTCAAAATGTAAGTGTTAAGTGAAAAAGTAATATAATATATTGACAATGAAAAAAAAAAAAACGAGACCAAACCGTAAAAGTAGGGTAAAGTGTGCTTTATTGTACACAAAAAAAAACACAAATGCGAAAAATTAAATACAAAAGTGTAATGGGTAGTCTTATGGTTAAGAGCGATCTCTTCTAGCTTCTAGGCAAGCATTGGGTGGACAAGAATCATTTTAGGAAATAAGCTGACTGCGGTGTACTTATCGAAAAAAAAAAAAATAATAATAAATATGAACAATAAAATGATAAAATTAGATTTAACGATATATGAGATTCGCATAAACCGAAGAAAAAACTAAAGTATCGTTCCTCATGATAATAAACAGGATTCCGGAACCAGTCAGCAGCAAATAGCAGATTGACCGTGATTTTTCTTTAATTTTATACAAAAATACTGATCCTAGAACCCAAATTGTGAGACCAGACGGGTAGGTACCAACGACAACCCTGCTTTTTCTGCCGCGAAGCATACCTATACCTCCGCATTTACATTGTCATATCTAGGGGCTCCCCTGGTAACAAGATACGCCGTGAATTCATTCACCTATCTTACTAATAAAAAACAAGAAATGATAAATTTAATAAAAATAAACACCGATTAAAAATATCTAAACTTGATTAAAAGAGATTAAAAGATTTCAAGAACAACTTGTTTGCACTTTCGAATTTACAAAAAGAGCATTCGCACATTTTCACTTTTGTTACGTTTAACACATCAAGGAGATTAAATTAGATTAGATTAGAATTATTCAAATAAAAATGAAGATACGCAATGTAATTTAGAATTATTAACCATATGCTGTAAATCCCTTATACAAGGAATTTTACTGGTGGTAAGGGCATCTAAGTTTGTTTGTGAAACCCCCATTACTCATATGATCGATATTTCGATATGTATTCTTGTTGGGCATCCCTCATTTCTATTGCAGAGCACTAGTCCATAGGTGGAGGGACAATACGAGTTTCAAGCTATATAAAAACCCCCATTCCTCATGCTCGTTTTTCGACACATATTCTTGTACGACATCCCACATCTCTATTTCAGTGCAAGTGTAATAAGATTGGGCTGTATCGGTCAAAAAGTCCGTATAGATGCCGAAATCTCATAAAATTCTATCACTATAGCATTGATGCTGGCAATTAAACAGGATTTAAAAAAAAACAACAAATAATAAACCCAGTTAAAGGTCTCGTTACAGTAAACTAGTTAATGAATAAAACATAACTCGAAATAGATTCAAGAAGGTCAAATGCAAGATCGTTACAGAGAAACAAAAATTGTTTAACATTATACAATGTAGTGTTTATGTAAAATTCTTATTATTATCATGATGCCAGTGAAATCTGATCGCGATCCGCTATGACTATCGCTCACTGTATGAACATCGCGTGAATTTTCAAAAGTTTTTGTTACATACAAACCGGTCTTGACAATGATGACAAACAAAAAATTAATGAACCAAATTCGTTGAGTCGTTCTCAAGCGCCGCTCTGTGCTACATGTGGCAATTGATTTGTATATCTATACTCTATATCTATACTAATATTATAAAATACTAATATTATAAAGAGGAAAGATTTGTTTGTTTGTTTGTTTCGAATAGGCTCCGAAACTACTGGACCGATTTGAAAAATTATTTTTCCATTAGAAGCCGACATTGTCTCTGATGAACATAAGCTATTTTTAAAAAAAAAAATATATATTATTTTTTTGGTTTCATGTGTGTTTTAATGTTTCCGAAGCGAAGCGAGGGCGGGTCGCTAGTATTAATGTATATTTATAAATTTAATTTATTCGCGAGAAAAACCAGGTGCCTCTGTAATTATTCATTTATTCAACAGATAATCCATAAGGTAGTTGTGTATTTTTATATTCTCCCTCGTTACGAAAATGTGACTTTTATCTAACCATTTTAAATTTTATGCATTTTTTAAGCCCCGATATAGGGTTTTTTTTGCTTAGATGAGTAAACGAGCTCACAGCTCACCTGGTGTTAAGTGGTTACTGGAACCCCTAGACGTCTACCACGTAAATGCACCACCCACCTTGAGATATAAGTTCTAAGATCGCAAGTATAGTTACAACGGCTACCATACCCTTCAATCCGAAACGCTTTGCTGCTTCACGGCAGAAATAGGCAGGGTGGTGGTACCTACCCATGCGGACTCACAAGAGGTCCTACCACTAGTAAAAACAGGGTAGAGCAGGGTATCAACCTTAAAAGTTCAGCTTTTAGAATCTTCCTTGCGGCCTTATTGGTTAAACGGCCCGTGATTTTATATATTTTCTTAAGAGCATACGGCTCACCTGATAGTAAGTGGTTACCGTCCCTCAAGAACATCAGCAACGACAGGGGCACAACTAAGCCGCTGCCTACCACAAATGTGTAGGTATATGACATTGTTTAAATAAATAATAATAATAATCGGAGTCAAATTACAGACGGTAATTTGGCCCCAAATTAGGATTCTCTTGTTATATTCGTGTAATTACGGGCAGATAACAGCGCAATCAATATTTCGAAGATAAATGGCGTCAATCGCGTTGAACTTCGGTAATCACCCTGGGCCACTGCCAAATGACTCTGTGAGATCATCTACTAATATTAGGTACATATTTGGAATAGCCCCTTCGGCTAGCAACGGTTAGGTAGCGAAAAAAAAGAGCCCGTCTCGTCTAACCAACTGTAATACCGTAAGTCAGAAAATTTATATAGATCCATGGATGTGTAGACAAATTTTTCATGAAAATCATGTGTACAGCTGCAGATTGCCTCGCGTTCGAAATAGTACAGCAATATTGATTGATATTTACTGAGTTTATTGAATATGTAACAAGACACTAAAGTCAGGTATATGTAGTTTATGAAGATATCCAATCCTACTTTTTACCATCGCACCGCCCGCAACCGGAGTAGAGTTAATCCATACCACCTGGAGCCACTGCGGTCATCCACAGTGCGTTTCCAGAGATATTTTTTGCCACGTACCATCCGGCTTTGGAATGAGCTCACCGGTGTTTCCCCAGCGTTATGTCCTTTTTCAAATGAAGCTTGTGGAGAGTATTAAGGACATTGCTGAGGTCCATGGGCGACGGTAACTACTCGCTATCAGGAGGGCCGTATGTTCGTCGGCCTACAAGGACAATAAAAATAAAACTCACTTGAGCTGCAGCGACTCTTGTCTCCCAAGCTGGCGAGCGGAGATGTGTCATCAGTCTGCCGAGGAGCCGGTGTAACTCCTCGGGATGGGCTTTCTGGACCTCGCCGAGCTGCCTCGCCGCCGCTCGCCTTGTAGCCGAGCCCGCTCCGGCCTCCAGCAAGACGAAAAGACGATCCAATCTGTTTACAATAATTTAGTCATGTACATATGGGCACAAACGCCATCATTGGCAGTAATTAACATATATATTGTTTAGTTTATTCTATGTTAATATTTATTTATTATTAGCAACAAAATTGTTATTCTACCATATTTCATAATTAGCAGACACTGTTTTGATGTGAAAATGTTCAGAATACGTTTAATGTTTATATTATTGTTTAAAGGCACAAATGACTGTATAAATGATTAAATATGAATAAAGCATAAATATTAATAATAATTTATATTATAATTAACAGTACTAATAATTTAATTAAGTAATGTAATTGTTATGCAATGATGTTGTTGGCGCCATCTATGATTAGGCTGGATAATAACAATGTTAGTTAATATTACTTAAAAGTAATTCATGTAAAATAAATTAAATGTCAGTCATGTAAAAATTACTAAAATATGTATTGTGAATATTAAGCTATATTTTGTGAATTGTTTCGCAGTAATTACATTTGTTTGTATAAATGAAGTTGTAGTTGCTTATAACCAACACAAAAAGGCTAATTGTGTAAGAACCACTGAATAACTAAGGCGTGGCTTTTTGTTGTAAACACGTAATGTTAGTTTTATAGAATTGTATTGTATTTTCATTGTAAAAGAACTTATGTGTGAAAACCCTGGCTTAACGCCGACATACACAATCTATACTAATATATAAATCTACAGTGTTTTTTACGGATGTTCCGTTATAACTACTGAACCATGCGTCCGATTGACTTGAAACTTGGTATCCATATAGAAAATACATGTACTTAATGGATAGGCTAATATTTATATGAGTGTTGGACTCCCTACACCAATTGCGATGCTTTAATGATGAGAATCTTTGTGGAGGTGGTGAGAAATAATAATGTTAATTTGAAATGCCCGGCGAAGCAGACGGGTACAGCTAGTATTCAATATAAACGAAAAGCCGGTCATCGTTCTCGTCGAACCCGTCGCTTGCGACGAAGGGCTCGGCGAGTAAACTAACCCACAGACACAGCCCACTGAGTTTCTCGCCGGATCTTCTCAGCGGATCGCGAGGGACCTGGAAAGATTCCGATCCGGTGGTATATTCTGTGAAGCACTGCTCTTCCTAGAGTCAGTGTTCGCAACTTTGCCAGGTTTGAACCTCGTGAGCTCACCTAGTCGTCCGGTATCCTCCCAAGCCTATATAGCCTATATAGCCAGATATAGCCTCCCAAGGCTATCAGCATAGGAGAAAAAAAAAACGAAAGCAGAAATTTCTCATGTCCGTTGGTATTAGTCGCGTACAAAAATGTATATTGTGATATTTAGCTTCAAAAGACAATTAAGCATAATTATATTAAAAAAAGCAATAAAATTTAAAGTTCACTTAGTGACTAAACAATTGTATTGAACACTTGTACAAATAACTGGATGCATGTTCTTCTATGTGACATAAAACACGCACACGTCGGCTATAATTACACAATATCACACAAAGTAAATACTGCTGTTAATAAAAAAGAATATATTATATACAGTTTTATGGAATGTAGCAAATACAATATTGGGCTAATATTCCGAAGACCAGTATCAGGAGGAATTCATCGGAGTCTTTGAAGTCATTTTTCTTGATGAATTTTACTTTGAAATGATATGAAATACAGGAATATTTTTTGTCAGTTGCACAATTACTTACTTTTTTTTTTTATTTTTTTTTTTTTGCTTTTTTTTTTTTTTATTGCTTAGGTGGGTGGACGAGCTCACAGCCCACCTGGTGTTAAGTGGTTACTGGAGCCCATAGACGTCTACAACGTAAATGCGCCACCCACCTTGAGATATAAGTTCGAAGGTCTCAAGTATAGTTACAACGGCTGCCCCACCCTTCAAACCGAAACGCATTACTGCTTCACGGCAGAAATAAGCAGGGTGGTGGTACCTACCCGCGTGGACTCTCAAGAGGTCCTACCACCAGTAACATTACATACATTATCTAAAAAAACTTTTGTTTTTCATGTTTCTTGTCTTTAGTTCGAGAATCATTTTCACATATAGCCCTGCCTCATGAGTGGATTTTAAGTTATTGCACTCATATACTGTCAATCAATACTATTTTTGAAATAACTGATATACTTTTATGTATACTAGAGGTCCCGCAGTAGTCGAAATTCGACTATAATTGGAATTGTAAATTTGTATACTATTATGATTGTATTTTATACTTCTATAATCCCAAATTTCGCCAAGACTACACTATAAAGAATATTAACAAAGACAAACAATATTTAATCTATTCTCAATTTGACAACAGACGTCAAGAACAAAAGTTTGACAATAAATAGTATGCATGCGTGTGTGCGTCAAATACATGGTATGTAGTGTATGTAATGTTTTCTTTATTGATTTAATGATCTTCTCTATGTTCTCTATAAGTGTGGAAAATTTCATACTCCTTCGTCCGCACAATTTTCGTAAAAGGGGATACAAAGTTTTTGCTTCACGTATTATAATTTAAAGATTTATCCATTCAGAAGAATCACACAGAAACGAATGAATAGCTTCTTATGAAACTAGTGGCAGAGGTGGCATTGTGGGTTAAGAACACTAAAAGATATGGTTCGGCGGCACCTGCACCAGTGCGAGTGGCAGAAATATAAAAACAAAATTCGCTTGTAGTTTGTAACAATGAAGCTGCAATGCACGTTACCAATCTACGGTGATATTGTCACAGTATTAATATATGTACAAAATGTACTAAGTACATATATTATTATCCAACTGAAGCTTAATACAAAAAGCCATAACAATGAAAGTCTGAACGAGAGAAGTGCGTAATCAATTAATTTTCATCTAAACAGTGACACAAGTGAATGGCAATTTATACAATAAACCAACTTCATCCCGATAAATTGACACTGAACTGAATTAGGTTAACTTCATTCAATAAAGTATTGTTGTGAAGTTGTAAACATACAAAATACCCCAATAATATTTCTTTTCTTAAAATAGTAACAAGGTACCCTCCTGAGTGACGACTTAGTGGCAAACTGGTAGTTGGACCTCTCGGGAGTCCGCACGGGTAGGTACCACCCTGCCTATTTCTGCCGTGAAGCAGTAATGCGTTTCGGTTTGAAGGGTGGGACAACCGCTGAAACTATAGTGAGATCTTAGAACTTATATCTCAAGGTGGGTGGCGCATTTACGTTGTAGTTGTTTATGGGCTCCAGTAACCACTTAACACCAGGTGGGCTGTGGTGAGCTCGTCCACCCAACTAAGCAAAAAAAAGAAAAACAGACAGCACTGTGCTGGGCACTGAACAAGTCCGCAAGAGAAACAAGAGAATTTTAAGAGGATACGTGAATGCGGATTATAGATTTTTAAATATCCTATTGATCTCTCACACCTTACCGAATATGAAAGAAGCAATTGCGGCACGAACTGAAAATATCAATTAAAAAAATCGAAGATGTTGTTTTATAGATACTAGTAGGTACATAGCATACAAAACGGAGAAGAAGAACAAAACAAGTTGCTATTGTACGTAAAAATATTTTTTACTTTGTAATTCAAATAATATATTATACTATCTATTACTGTATGACTAAACTCAAATGTTTTACAGATTGGGAAGTTTTGCTAATAAGTGTTCTTTCCATCCTGTGCGTCAATTCAGAAGTCACGTTGTATTGTAATAAAGCCAATCGGTTACGGTTACCGCCTACGAACAGGTGGGCTGGTATATCTATTGTCAATAACGATCTTTATTGGTAATAAAATCGGCTTTAATAGAGAGCGATTCGAAGAGCGTGACTGAAGTCACATTAGCCCGTTAATGGATCCGCACTGACGCAAGTTCACCGAATATGTAATTATACCTAGTCAGGTCATAAATTCTGTCACATGTTTAATGTAAAATAATTGAAACAAGTTTATTCATTATGTAACCATTCATATACCAAAATGAACTTAACAAAACATAGATTCTTATGACACTAAAGTTTATTCAAAATGACCTCCGTGATTTTGAATACATGCCTTCAATCTGCGCGGCCAGTCGTCTATCGCAGCACGAACGAGGTCCATGTCAATATCGGCGGCTGCCTTAATCAAGGATGTCTTGAGTGACTCCAAATTGGGATGAGGCTTTGAGCACGCCTTTTCCTCCAAGTGTTGCCATATCTTGTAATCTCACGGATTCAAATCTGGACTGGAGGAGGGCCAGTCTTCGTGCCGGATGAAGTCGATTTCACGCGCCGCCAGCCAGTCTTGTGTGCTCTTCGCTCTATGAGCTGGCGCCGAATCTTGTTGGAATACCCAGTGCCTGTTATTGAACATGGTATGAGAAACAGGTTCCACAAGGTTCGTCAGGACTGTATTTTGATACACAACTGCATTCGTTTTTACACCTTTCTCACAAAAATGTACCTCTTTTAAGCCCCAATAAGAAACTCCCAACCATACCATGAGCGAGGATGGAAAATTACCTCGTTGGACACGCGGAATACGGTTGCTCGCTTCTTCACTACTGTGTGCGTACACCTTATCATTTTGTTTGTTGTAGCTCTCTTCTACGGTAAAAAAATTTTCATCCGAAAAAAGAATTTCTCGATATTTTTTTCCCGCGTACCGCTTCAACAAAGCGCGGCATCTCTTCAGTCTCAGGTCCATTAGACGAGCATTCAAACGATGTCCTGTTTTTCTTCGATATGCCCGAAGCCCTAAGTCTTCATTTAACACCCTTTTCACCGTGGTTCTGCTTAACCCCATCTGAAGGGCCAACAGTTTCTGCTTACGTTTGGGATTTTTTTGAATTCGCGCCTTCACAGCTTTTATCACTGCTGGAGTCCTAACAGACCGAAGGCGACCACTTCTTGACCTGTCATCTACACTAGAGTCTTCATTGTATCGTTTGATGGTACTGTTCGATTTTGGGGTTTACATTTTGAAATCTCCCGCCAACTTGCCCGGTACCCGCGCAATCTACTGAGCGCGACACTAGCGCTACGTGTTGCCGCAGTTTGTGCAACATTTGAAAAAGGAGTCGTGAAATCTTTGAGCAGTTGGCGGTAAGTCCGTAATTCTTTAAATCTTTAAAATATCATAAAACTGAGCTATCGTACATTTATGGTCCTTCGAGCCGGATCTGAACCAGCGACCTATGGATCTACAGGCCTTTGTGTGATCTCTCTTTTAGTTATAAGTCAAGTTTATTGTTTAAATACTTAGATTTAAATACTTAAAATAATTTTAATATAAATACAGTCCACTGTGAAACTGAATCAACAAAACATTGTTATTGTTATCGTAATGGGAAATCCAGGCGGATTTCGGTGGGGGGAATGTTCGATTTTGGGGTTTACATTTTGAAATCTCCCGCCAACTTGCCCGGTACCCGCGCAATCTACTGAGCGCGACACTAGCGCTACGTGTTGCCGCAGTTTGTGCAACATTTGAAAAAGGAGTCGTGAAATCTTTGAGCAGTTGGCGGTAAGTCCGTAATTCTTTAAATCTTTAAAATATCATAAAACTGAGCTATCGTACAGGTACGATAAACGAATCTTTTGGTTATATTCAAATTTTTCAGTATGTTAAAAATTTGAATTGGCGCGTAACCGCAACGATGCAACGCAATAACTGCAACACGGTCTTCTTTAAGCATCCTCTCCATATTTAAAAATGAGTAAAATTCTAAAAGTATACATTTTTATTTTCATGAACAATTCGAAATTCGAATTCAATAAACTTTTTTGTGGCCAGCATTCTAAAAGAAAAGTTTTTACTGTGTGACAATACTTATTACCTGACTAGTTAATTTGCGTAATTACTGGTGGTAGGACCCCTTGTGATTCCGCGCGGGTAGGTACCACCACCCAGCCTATTTCTGCCGTGAAGCAGTAATGAGTTTCGGTTTGAAGGGTGGGGCAGCCGTTGTAACTATACTGAGACCTTAGAACTTATATCTCAAGGTGGGTGGCGCATTTACGTCGTAAATGTCTATGGGCTCCAGTAACCACTTAACACCAGGTGGGCTGTGAGCTCGTAAACCCATCTAGCAATAAAAAAAAAGAAGATATTAGCGTTAATGGAGTCTGGGATTCACTGATGAATTTGAGACAACCTCATTTTGTAATTACAGGAGAAGGGTAGTTTACTAAGGACAGAGCGAAAGGTTCGTGTAATGCTGTTTTGATGTAAAAGTGAGCCATGGTGGAGAATCACGGACAAGTCAGTTTAATTATTATTTTTAAGGCAACTTCAGCTGTGAAGATTGTTGAGATGACGGCTGATAGAAGAGAATGGAAGAGAAAAATTAGCTGTGCCGACCCCACCTAGTGGGATAAGGTGGAGAAAAAGAAGAAGAAGAAGGCAACTTGAGATTGGCATAGCCACCACGAAGCCATAATTACTGTCAGTAACCTCGAGGTGTAATTTTGGCTTCAAAGAATGTGTAGACAAGCTCACGGGGTTCAACCTAAGAAACTTTTCCTAACATCTACCCAAGAAAGAGCACTTGTTTTGCTAGGTCTACCAATGGATTCGAATAGTACTCACTAAACTGGGATTCACGAACCGAGTTAATAAAAACACTTCTTTGCTGATATTAAAAAGTTATTTCAGAATACAAGTGTTAACATGACAAACTATATTCCAATTAGAATCAAAAACTTTAACCAAGGAATGGTCAATAGTTCCAATAGCTTTACAGGTAGTATATTCTTAAGTTTTCACGTTTGGCAGATTTAATTGGTAGTGGTGGTCACTTCACGCTAAACTACGTCAAGTGACCACGAAAACTGTAAATATTCGAAACTACGAAAATAATACAATGCCAATAAGAAAGAGAGATTAAACCGTAAAAATTTACTGGTGGTAGGACCTCTTGTGAGTCCGCGCGGGTGGGTACCACCGCCCTGCCTATTTCTGCCGTGAAGCAGTAAGCAGGTTTGAAGGGTGGGGCAGCCGTTGTAACTATACTTGAGACCTTAGAACTCATATCTCAAGTTGGTGGCGCTTTTACGTTGTGGATGTCTATGGGCTCCAGCAACCACTTAACACCAGGTGGACTGTGAGCTCGTCCACCCATCTAAGCAATAAAAAAGCAGCAGTCTACCGCTGAGGACTATTTTCGAACTTTGTTTAAAGAAGGACAAGCCAAACATGTCACACAATTCTTCATATCAAACTTTATTCGTTGATAGAAAAAAAGCCCATGAGTTTCTCGCTGGATCTTCTCAATGGGTCGCCATTCCGATCTGGTGGTAGACTCTGCGACGCACTGCTCTTGCTAGGGCTAGTGTTAGAAAATTCCCTCAGGTTGAGCCCGTGAGCTCACCTAACCGTGCGGGCGTAGCTGGGATAGCCCATTAAGCTATCACCGCATAGGTAGAGAAAAAAAATTATAACAATTATTATATTTTTTTTCATAAAAAACAAAAACATGATACATTCGAACTCAATTTTGTTATAAAACTTAATTAGTTTGTGACTTGATTCAGCTCTCCGGAAGTTTGCTTTTCATGATACGGATTTTATCTTATGATAGCTTTACGACAGCAAAATAATCTCTAAACAAAATGTAATGTATTCTTAACAATGTATTCTATCGCACTAAAATTAATATGCTTTTCACAATGAGTAGTGAATTCATAACTGTAATTGCATCGAACGAAGAAAAGTTAGGAATTCCTGGTTACAAATAGTGATGTCAGCAAATAAACATTTAAATACTATTATCGATAGTACCTATACTAGTATCGATCACTACCAAA
Source organism: Bombyx mandarina (assembly GCF_030267445.1). Taxonomy (NCBI): domain Eukaryota; kingdom Metazoa; phylum Arthropoda; class Insecta; order Lepidoptera; family Bombycidae; genus Bombyx; species Bombyx mandarina. Next base: position 13,326,312 of record NC_143223.1, on the reverse strand, counting down.
CTCTACCAAGCCAAGCTAAGCCAATCAGAAGGTTTGCTGAAAATTTTATCGAAATCAGTCCAACCGTTTCGGAATCTATAGGGGAAAGAGAATACTTACATCGAATTTTATATATTATATACATATATGTTTAATGATTGATAGATAAATAGATAGACTAGTAAAACCCGGTCACAATAGCAATCTATATTTGTATGAAATGCGTCGATTCCTTGAAGCTACTACTCTGACGAAAATTAACGGTACTATGATAGAAACTATCCTTTTTCATAACTGAAAGATTACTGGTGGCCCGGAGGCCTTTCCAATTTCACCAGGACAGGTGGCCGAGCAAAGGTTCAACCAGGAGGGGAAATTATCCCTGGAATGCCAACAGCAACACCAAATTTGTTTGCAATCGGATAGTATCGCATAGTTTAGAAAAGGATCGACGACAAATATTTTTATTTTATTTATATATACATCGATAAGTGCATAAACAAAATGACATAACGTATATAAGTAACATAACATAATATAATCATTGCGACTTAGGGGCCATCCATAAAGTACGTCACACGTTAATGGGGAGGGGGGGTATCACCGAAGTGTGACATCGTGTGACAAGGGGCATGGGGGGGTCAATACTTTTGTGACGTCACATGTTAAAATTTAAAATACTAAAACGCAAAGTTTGTATGTGAATTAAAAATTTTAAAAATTTACAAACTTGATCTATATTTATTAATAATTTTTTGATATATATTTATTGATCTATATTTATTAATAATTTAGCGAAAATTCGTCCTCAAAGAATTGCGGCTAGACGTGCCCGAGAAATTCTCTGTTTAATGAATGATGACGATGCTTTATGGATGGAAGAGAATGATGTCGACACTAAGGATGTTCCTGACGTTCAAATTCAGAACGAAAATGAAGTGCCTGATTTACCAGTAATAGCTGATATAAAAGAGTGGATCCAAAGTCCATGGACACTCGATAATTAAGTTTTTTATCTTTAATTAATATAATTAATCGTTTATTATTTTCTAACTAGTCGTTTGTTTTTTCGGTTTTATGAAATGTTGGACTTTATGTTGATTTTATTAGATTATTATTTAATAAAAATAAGTAAAAAATGAAAATAGCTGTTTTCTCTCGATTATTTTTAAATACATACATAAATTTAAAAAATGTGTGACGTCACATCAGGAGGGGGGGGGTTATAAAAATGTGACAACCTGTGACAAGGAGGGGGGGGGAGGGGTTCAAAAGTCCTAAAATTCGTGTGACGTACTTTATGGATGGCCCCTTATCTTAGTAGTGTTAAATATACTATAAATATGTATTAATATGTAAATGAGAACATAGTGATACTTACCGCGACTTCATGATGACAAGCCGATCTTGTTCAAAAGTTCACTGCAACAAAAAATATGTTGAAAGACACATTGTGAAAATTTATCAAGAGATCATTTTGGGTCAATAAAGACATTTTAAAATTAGGTTAACAGTTTTTATTTTATCTTTTACTAGCGACCCGCCCTCGCTTCGCTTCGGAAACATTAAAACACACATGAAACCAAAAAAAAAAAAAAAATAAAAAAAAAAAAAGTAGCCTATGTTCATCAGGGACAATGTCGGCTTCTAATGGAAAAAGAATTTTTCAAATCGGTCCAGTAGTTTCGGAGCCTATTCGAAACAAACAAACAAACAAATCTTTCCTCTTTATAATATTAGTATAGATAATTACGACTATTAATTCGAATTTATAGCCGATTTTTTCTAATTCTTAACATAACTATGGATGGATCGCTTGTGTATTTACCTTAAAAACTAATAAAATACGACAGTCACGCTTCGTTCTAATTAAAAATTACAAAAAGTTACCATTTTACCTCTAGTTAATCTGTTAAGCATTCAAGCTCAGAGGTATAACATGACCCGTGAATTATTAATAATAAATAAAATAATAAATAAGCCTTTATTGCTGTTAGAGTTTAACTTATTTAATTAAACATAAAATGATAACAATAGAGGTAAGAAAACTATAAAATTAACTTATACTAAAACATATCCCGGCATTCCGCTTATCTCTCCTCTTAACAGCTTGTCTTTCGACAAAGGCCTCCTCTAAGGATTTCCATCTGCTTCTGTCCTTTGCTGTACGTAACCATCTTGGCTCAGCTACTTGCTTCAAGTCGTCTTCGAATTATTAATAAGCCAAATCAATTCAAATAAAAAAAATATATATTCAACATATATGAAAGTACATACTTGTTGAACGTCAAAAAGAACTACCGCTAATTCACAAAAACCAGCCTCCGTTCTGAGAAGAACTGGCAAGAAACTCAGCGGGCATGTCTTTTTTATTCTTTTTTTTAATGTTAGATTTTTTTTAAATATTAATTTTTACAATGAGTTTTATAACGTAACAATTGTTGCAATATCGAAATGCCCGTAACAAGCAACTCATAAATAACATAGATACTTCCTAAGCGAACATCATGAGCGATTAAGATATTCCAAAGTTTTGTTGATGTGGTAATCACTTATCACTCCATTAAGATAATATTGTCTTTCCATCAACGGCCAAACATCGCCTTTTACTGGTGACAAAGCATATTGTAAACCTGTACAACATTTACACTATACAATCGAACCTTAGATTTCTTATCACAAGGAGTATGTAGGTATTCCTATTATGATTTTAGATGCAGATTAGCATCCATGTACGGAATAAATAAAAAAGGGTGCCTGTACTTATGTACGCGCGTAAGAAGTTATACTTTATTTTTATTAAATTTATTTCTTTTTTTTAAATTTAAATTTTAATCAATTTGAAAAAAAAATCGATTAAACAACATCCTCAAACACGCATATTGGACATCCCTTTTCTTGACATCGTATAGATTCGGTAATTCTCAGTACGGTTCGGAAAGTTCACCTGCGGCTATATTCAGACTCGCCAAGTTACGTCGGTCGTATTGTAATGAGCGATTTAGTGGGCGACTTCATTCTGTTAATTTTGTGTCACGGTGCACGCGCATCATAAAATGTCACTTTCATCAATTTTTCATAACGCGCCTAAAGAAGAATAACTTCAAAATGGATGAGGTTTTAATAAAATTCAAACGTCTGTAAAAGCTACACAGTTAGCAGTACTAGAACGAGATCGTTCCAATTGAATAATTAACAAAGCGATCGTTTGTTAGTTAGTTCGTGACGTGTTATCGACGGGCCCGCCGCGCCTGTTGGACACCTGCGGTACGTGTACACAGGCGAGAGCTTCGATCGAGGGGCGCGATGTATGTATGTATGTACATAGCTTTAGTCGGGGTAAATATTTAGATTTGTTTATTCTCGTGGTAATTATCGTTGGTAATTTTCCACGATTATTCGTACGCTAGTTCGGGTTTCATTACGAATTTCAAATGTTTTATTTGTGCAAGAAGGAATAAAAAAAATTATTTTTTTGACAAATTTCTGCAGATTTTTTTATAGCTTAGATGGGTGGACGAGCTTACAGCCCACCTGTTGTTAAGTGGTTACTGGAGCCCATAGACATCCACAACGTTAATGCGTCACCCACCTTGAGATATGAGTTCTAAGGTCTCAGGTATAGCTACAACGGCTGGCCCACCCTTCAAACCGAAACGCATTACTGCTTCACGGCAGAAATAGGCAGATACCTATGTGTGATACACGTACGTATATGTGTAACATGCACTTTTAGTTTGTGTTATCTAGATTTTTTAGGAACCATTCAAATAGCTCAATCCGAGTTATTTTTCTCTCATTGTATAACACGAAATATGTATCTGCATATTACCTGATTATACATATCAATCAATACGTTCTGAATCTGCATTATCATCGACCGAAAATCCCTAAAATCTGCGCTCCACAATAAGATACGCCCGATTGACAGATCCAACAAAAGAAAGTTTTCTCAGATAACAGAGTCCATAAAACGTTGACATAATTTTATTTTTGGGGCCGACGCTTCTTATCGCAAGTGCAATATAAAATAAACGGCCTAGTTATACACGATTCGCGATTTTATCGTTCCGCTGTGTAACACATATCGGAAAATGTTGTTATAATCATATATTTTAAATGGCTCATTAAACATATGAGCGAAGCAAACATTTATAGATTATTTGGGGACATATGTAGTACGCCGGTGACTTTCTTCTTTTAACTCTTTTTTTGTACTTAACACTGAGGGTTTCGATATTAACATTTTTCTAACTTCATTAAACTAATCGAAACTATTATTGTTGACATTTTTTTTGGAAATGTTTTAAAAAATCTACAAACATTCGAAATGCAAATCTTTTTTTGTGAACTGTAATGCAAGAGAAGCACAGATAGTAATCATAATCAATCAAATCAAATCACTAACATTCAGATTTAATCAAGTTACTCGAGATTACCAAAACGATTCTTCAATGACGCAGTGGATCTGGTGATGTATTAAAATAAATCGTGTTCAAATTAAATTATGTAAGGCACCATAAAAATTTGCATATTCGTGAACGGAACTATGTCATTATCGCAGGAACGCATACCGCAGCTACAGGGAAATCCGTATTGTTATTTATAAAACCGGATGTTAAACAATAACCCTAGACTGTTTAGGCTTTCATTCTAATATTTAGAGACCGTGTTTTAATAGTTACATGCAAAATAATGCAAAGACGATTATCGTATCAAAATTATCTGCTTATAACTTCACTTTTTTTTTTAAATGCTTTGTTGTGTTGCCTGCGATATACGGATCACATCGACGACTTTCATCTCGATACCAAAGGATCATTGAAATAATTCTATCGATTTTGTGAATCGAGACTTTTGTTTTACGTAAATAAATGCCATGCAAAAATTCGTGATAAAACAAAAACAATCTTATTCGCAATATTTTATTCTGCCCGATTTGATTTCGTTCTCATTCGTTGTTTAATAAAATTTAAATTGAGTTAATAAATGAGATTAAACTAATTAAAAGTCGAACCTCTTTGTTTATGCACTAACGGATAACAATAGTTGAAAAGCACGCAAATAATATAATTAATTGACATCACTAATTTCCACGAATTTCGATACTTATATTAATTTAAACTAGTTGTTGATTAAATAATTTTATTATATCTACTTAATTAATAGTGGTCACCTGGCCTCATTTTTCGATCTACGTTTAATTAAAACATATTATTATCGGATACAGAATTTCTGAAAATCAAAAACATAAGAACGAATTGGAAGTTTATAAATGTTTTTTTCTCTCATAAAATCGAAAATCGGCTCAACGAAACGCGTCTAGTTATATCCGGCGTCATTGTAAGACTGCTTAGCTGGGGCGGCGGGAAATGGGCCAGGCCCCGACGAACTCACCCTTACACAAGGTGAATACCGGGAGACCCAATTGGAGATGTATTTATTAATATAATTAACATCTCGATCTTTGTTTATTAGAAACAAAACATTATTGAAGTCGTCGTGGCCTAAAGGATAAGACGTCCGGTGCATTCGTGTTGAAGCGATGCACCGGTGTTCGAATCCCGCAGGCGGGTACCAATTTTTCTAATGAAATATGTACTCAACAAATGTTCACGATTGACTTCCACGGTGAAGGAATAACATCGTGTAATAAAAATCAAACCCGCAAAATTATAATTTGCGTAATTACTGGTGGTAGGACCTCTTGTGAGTCCGCGCGGATAGGTACCACCGCCCTGCTTATTTCTGCCGTGAAGCAGTAATGCGTTTCGGTTTGAAGGGTGGGGTAGCCGTTGTAACTATACTGACACTTTAGAACTTGTATCTCACAAGGTGGGTGGCGCGTCTACGTTGTAGATGTCTATGGGCTCCAGTAACCACTTAACATCAGGTGGGCTGTGAGCTCGTCCACCCATCTAAGCAATAAAAAAAATAAAATAAAAAAATATATGTCATGCATGTAAATGTAGCCATGTTAAATTTAATAATTGGCAGAATTAAATTTTAACAACTATTAAATATGCCCTTTCTGATGTTCACAGCAGAATAGTTTATTTGAATAGCTAAGTTTTCTATGCATGATTTTACATAAATTAGCAAATGGCATTAAAAATGTTTCAGTATCAAAACAAAATGTTCATAACAACTACTAAAGATGGGAAGTATGCTTGTATGTAAGAATGTATGCTTAGGTGTCTCACGTATTAACCAAACTTTTAATGGCTATTAATGAAACAATATGTCGATACTTTTTTGTTATTTGACAACTAATATCCACATTATTTCTTTATTATCGGAATCAATTTATAATATTCTAGTAGGTAAAGGTCTGGTTTAAATTTTGTTAGCTACACATGAGGTAGGCAGCGGCTTGGTTCTGCCCCTGGCATTGCTGAAGTCCATGGGCGACGGTAGCCACTCACCATCACGTTTATTACAGGTGGTAAGGCCTCTTGTGAGTCCGCGTGCGTATGTACCACCACCCTGCCTATTTCTGCCATGAAGCAGTAATACGTTTCGGTCTGAAGGGTAAGGCAGCCATTGTAACTATACTGAGATCTTAGAACTTATATCTCGAGGTGGGTGGCGCATTTACGTTGTAGATGTCTATGGGCTCCGGTAACCACTTAACACCGGGTGGGCTGTGAGCTCGTTCGCCCATCTATGCAAAAAATAAACAGCTGGTCCTGAATTATAGTTTCACTAAATTTGAACAGAAGATATACCCGTACGTATATACATAAGACAAAAATACACAAGGTATAGTGTTAGATTTCAGTGATAATGAGAGATTTCATTTGGATAATTTTGACATTTTAAGACAGATGAGGAGACAAACTCACAGCTCTCCTGGTTTTTTTAACCTGGAGATACAATAGACAACAATGTGGCTCTCACCACCCTTCTTAAAACATTATCTCAAAGTCATAATTATATAAGAGTAACAGCTATCTAACTCTTATCGAAGTCTGCATGATTGTTTATTAGTAGAAATAGACCGGTAGTACAGACTATAATAATATGATCTGGCCACTATTCTAATAAAGAAATTGTGTGGGCACTGAAATTTGTGCTCAACACCGCAATAGAAACAACAGATCCTCGCCTAGTGCTGTATTCCAAGTCAGTGGTAAATTAAAAATCCATTTTGTTTTTTTCGTTCTACAATCTGCCCTAGCATGCCCTAAAATTTATGCAAAATATCAAACTTATACCTCTGTAAAGAAACACATTAAACTCTCCATATTTAATTTACTGAAGTAGTTAAAATCCTCACCATTTTCTTAAATTAATTCATAAACATATCTTAGACTAGTTACAGACACCAATTTAAAACAACACTTAATTATAAGTTGTAGACTTTATATAAAATATATTACCAATAATAAAGGAAAAACTAAATAATGGAGATAAAAGCTACTTATATATTAAACTCAAGTTACAAATAGCATTGACAAGTATTGTTCCATTTCCATTAGCTTCTGTAATGAATGGTGTTAGGTTTCTCAATAGTATAGAATAGGGAATGGGTGCCTAATTATTTTGATAAAATAACAAATCTAAGTAAATATAGTAGTACAAATCAATGTCAGTAAAAAAGATAATTAAAAAAAAAATATTTTTTATTTCGTATTTTTTTATTCTTATACATTTTTAGGTTACCATTTATTTATACACTCAGGGCATGTGTTCAAAGCTTTTTATTGTTATTATCTTTGTGTATGATTTTGATTATTTAATTTGATAAGCCAGATAACAATTTTACATTCTACAATTTTTTAAGGTAAATTAATAATTAAACAGTGTAATTGACTATTAAGTACTAGTTTAAAAACTCAATAATATCAAATATACACATTTGGAATGTTGGTAATGTTATTTGTTTGATTTTTGTGTTTATTGTACGCATTCGTAAATATTATGTTTTATTGATTTACCTCCGCATTGGTTCACCGTCAGCGGGAAAGTAGGCAACGTTCATTTCTCTTATTACTGGTTAACAAAATTCGACTGACAGAAATGGACTTTTGTTAGATCAAAAACGTATAAAGCACAGTAACGGTATGCGTGTGTGACTATCCTTTCACGCGTGCTAACATATGGCCCTGGTTACGCGAATGTATCAATTAACTCCAATTAGTACACCCCAGATCACATCCAAAGACCTTTGAATGTGACCTTGGACCACCTAAATTAAATTGTGACGAAAGCCTTGTACGTAGACAGATCTCAATAGATTTTTCTGTGCTATTTATCTTGTTATTTTTATAGACCTATTTCCTTAGACTTCCATCGTGAAATTATATTACTCACCTTGCACAAACAAGCTGATATCAGGTCACTCCACCCAAATCTTTCCATATTCCAGGCCACACAAGATCACACACGATATCATTTTCGTTAAAATACACAAACAAAAAAAACCAACGTGACGAGAGGAAGCGCATCGTTCAAGCTTCAAATTTATACTGACAGCCATGCTGCTGATGAGTCCGTCTTTATTGTGGACTTGTGCGCTGATTGGCTCCGCGCATCCTGATAAATAAAATTAAGTGCAAGTCTTGGCCAATAGTGTATTCGCATTTGAAAAATTCTTGATTTCACGCCAAAAAATAGTGCAACGTCGATAGCGTTTTGTTATTTAAAAATTCAAAATCCAATAAATTTCGGAAACAACATATATATTTTATTCAGTTTATTAAAAAAATGTAAAAATAATTCCACTCGTCGTTATATTATATGGGTTTATTTGTTTTTTTAGCCTATCAATCTGTAATCTTCCCATATTTCAATAGCAAAACGCAAAAATAGAAATAAATTGACATTAATAGAAACGACATTTGTGACATTGAAGTTTGTTTGTATTTTATTTGCAGATTTTAGGTTACCTACTTGTCAATTAACTACCATGCATTATTGATTTTCAGTGATTGTTATAGGATTAAAGAATCGTAATATCCTATGATATTCTTTTTGTCAAGCAAGATTCACTAAGAATTAGTGCTATTAGTTGTGACTACTTCTTCTACCTAACAGAAAACAACATGGGGAAAAGGAAAAACAAAAATCAAGTCCGAAAGAAAAAAGTAACTCTTGTATTTGATGAGGCCAAAAGAAAGTATGTAAAAGCATTTTAAATAATTGAGGTGTAATATTTTGATTTTATTTACTAGAATAATATTTTATTTTTAGAGACTTTCTATGTGGTTTTCGTAAAAGAAAATTGGAGAGAAAAAAGAAAGCACAAGAAGATTTACAAAGGCTTTTGAAAGAAGAGAAACGACGGATTAAGCAAGAGGTAAATTCTAGTTGGAATCTCAGGCGCGTACCAATTTTTCTAATGAAATACGTACTCAACAAATGTTCACGATTGACTTACACGGTGAAGGAATAACATCGTGTAATAAAAATCAAACGCGCAAAATTATAATTTGCGTAATTACTGGTGGTAGGACCTCTTGTGAGTTCGCGCAGGTAGGTAACACCACCCTGCCTATTTCTGCCGTGAAGCAGTAATGTATTTCGGTTTGAAGGGCGGGGCAGCCGCTGTAACTATACTGAGACCTTAAAACTGATATCTCAAGTTGGGTGGCGCATTTACGTTGTAGATGCCTATGGGCTTCAGTAACCACTTAACACCAGGTGGGCTGTGAGCTCTTCCACCCATCTAAGCAATAAAAAAAAAAGTAAATATCATTAATTTCATTTTCAGAATAAAGAATCTTACAAAAAACTAGTTGTTTCCAGTCGTCCTTTACCTGATATAGAGCAATTGCTGAAAGAAGAATATGAAGATGATGATGCAGATGTTAAAGTAAAAATTGTAGAATTATCTTCAGACACATTACAAAAGAAAGATCTAGTTATTGGTGAAAATAGACCAAAAGTACTACCTGAAAAAAAGGAAACTAAAAAAAAAGATCAGTCTGACAAAAATACAAATCATATTCCTGGTATGGGATCTGATGTGGAGAGTGCTGAGCCATCCGATGAAGAAGAAACTGAAACAGAAGGCTTAAAAACTAAAAAAGAGATAAAGAAAATGCTTAAAAAACAAGCAACTAAGAAAATTCAGAAGAGCAAAGTTTTTAAAATGAAAAGTAATATGGAAAGGGTTCAGAACAAGAAAAAATCTCAGCAAAAGAAAAGGCATATGACTGGTAAAACTGATCCACGGAAAGCTAAAGGAAAAAAGAAAATTGGGAGGCGAAAACAATAAAAAAATAAATTATGCTAAATATATAATTTTTATTTCTTAAAAAATCACACTTAATGATGTAGATAACATTTTTAATTATTATAAACTTACAGATGTTATTTTAGTGCTGACCGTGTTCTTTTTTTTTTTAAATCTTCCTGTTTTTATTTTCTGTTCTTTGATTAACTCTTGGCGATTTTCTTTTTAAAGGTAATTTAGGCTCATCGCAATGGACATCTGCTTTTTTGGATATTCTTTTACCACCACAAGTGTCTTTCGTATGTTTAAGATTTTCATAAGACTTGGAAGCTTTTGTACTAATATTTGCATCACTATGTAATTCAAATTGGTTATTGACTTCTGTTTTTTTTAATTTATCTTGATGTTTTTGTGGTGTAGATGTACTAATTTTGTCCAATTCTAAATCTTGAAATTTGGTATTCACTTTTGGACTTATAGTTTTCCAAGTCTTTTCATTTTTTACTTGAAAATCTTCCATATCAGCTTCAATTTTAATTCCAATTTCAATTTTATCTCTGGTTTGTTTATCAGATTTTTTTGGCGATTTTTTCCCTATAGTACTTGCAGGGCAAATATCATTATTCAGGCATTCTCCACAATTAGGTTTTATTGGTTGACATATAGTTTGGCCAAATCCAACAAGTAGATGATTAACTTCACTCCATTGTTCAAAAGGCAACCAACTCTGTAGAGCTAGGCGAGTTTCCTCAGGAGTTTTAGTTGGTTTTTTGACCCATCCAATCCTATTGCATATCCTATGGACATGTGTGTCAACACCTAAAATAAAACATTTAAAAAAATGGCTTTCATGTTTTCTTAACATTGTCAAATACCTACTTTAAGGTCATAGAGCCAGTGCAGCCTTTCCTTAACATTGTGGCCAGAAAGGATCTTTATCTAGACAATAAGTTGGCATAATAATATGCTAACAGGCCAAGAACTATAGTAAGTTCTGTAGTCAGTTAACTATCTCTTATGCATTTCATGATGAGACTTAAAACAGCACTTCCTGCCTCTATGTTTGAGAAAAATGTTGTGTAATTACCGATTCCAGTGATCTTGTTCCAAGCAACCTTCATACAAATATGTGCCATTTTAGGACCAACACCATTCAGTTTGCACAACTTTTCGACTGAATCGGGGATGTCTCCATTGTACTGCTCTTTTAGAATTCCTGTTGTTTTTTTTATGTATTTTACTTTTGTCTAAAAAAAATATTGGTATTACCTTAATGCATTTATTTTACTCTATTTGTTGCAACATTTGAACAGTGAGTTTGGCTATTAACAATTGATATATTTCAAATTGTAATTTGTTTTAAAGTGTTACATAATACCCAACCATCTTTAAAATATTTCTTTAATTAATTGATCTAAAAATTATGTCCAAGAGAAATAAAAAGATATGGAAATCTACATCTACAAATCTACAAAATCTATCTTAAAACCTATTAATTTATATTTATTTTAGATTAGATCATACTTGCCTTCCAAAATCCAACAGGATATATCAACTGACCTAGTTCTTCATCACTCATACTCAACACATTATCAACTGTAAGACCGCGAGCCCGAAGCCTCTGCATAGCAGCAAAGTTAACTTGGTCCTTGGTTTGGCTTGATAACATCAGAGAAACTAAGCATTGATATCTGTACACCTATTAAAAGTTTCAAAATATATAGATTTAGATGTGTGTGGTTGTGGATATTATTGCTCACACATTTTAATTATTAAGAATGTAATTAGCCTATAATTTTTTATGCTAGATTTACAGCTGTAGGAAAATGAAAAATAAAGTAACAAAAGCAATCGATCTCTTTGAAAATGAAACTAATGACCTCTGGTGGTACATTCTCATCCATGTTCATATGACATCCCATTGTATCTACTGGAGCATCATTATTAGCTCTCATAATCTTCAGGTTCAAGAAAAACTGTCTCCAATTTGGTGGTTCCCATAAGCCTTCAGCTTCCTGAAAATATTGCTAATTTAATTTAATATTTTAATAGTTCCTTGACATCAGAATACTTTCAGCTCATGCATGTATGTAATTTGTACTATTCATAAAATAAAATTACTTTTACGTCTTTTACACTTTTATTAATATCATAAATAACTAACTTGCTTGGTTGGAGATTCTTTTTCAAATTTAATTTTTACATGAGATTTTTTCTCAAATTTGAATTGGCTTAAATCAGGTGCTGCTATGGCGGTCTCTGAGCCAATGTTGTTTTCTGTAACCTTGTTCCTGTTCTCCATATTCTGTTCTGTATCTGTTTGCTTTTCACGTATTTTCGTTGTTTCCTTTCTGGTATGAATATTTTTAATTTTATCTTTGAACATTGATAACAGTGATATTTTTCGGAGTTTATATGTGAATGGCATCAAAATTAGCTTATTGTGCTTTAAGGTTAATTAGGGAAGGAAATCAAAATTAAGTTATTAGCCACTATTAACGATATTATTATAATCACTAGCACATAGCTATAGTCGGATTTTTTATTAGACGAAGTAAACTGACGTTTACTGTGTTGTCAGTTTTTGATGAAATAAAGATAGTGTTGTGACAAAGTGAATAATTGAAAAAACTCCTTAATGAATGAAATTGCCTCCATTGTCTAGTGAATAGTTAGTGTGCCAAACTGCCGATATCGGGTACAGCTTTGTACATACCAACTAGTTTTCGATGACTATGTTCCTATAGTATCGACCTATACTGAATACCGAGTGTTTTAAACATTAAGCAAAACATTGCGAGGAAACTTGTAAGACTGTCCTATTTTCAATACATCATGTACTTGAAACTATAGATGTATGATGTTGTAAAATATAATAATTATAGGTAGGTAATGAAAATAAAAAACATCGCTTATTACATAATTTGTTTTTATTCATCATCAGATAAAAAATCATCACTATCGCTTTCGGTGACATTAATTATAAATCTGTCTGAAACATTGTCGATCATGTGGTCGAGACCATACATTTTGTCTTCTTCTTTAATTATATGAGACACGCAGCTACTCCATTTTTCAGGTGTGATATGTTGAAGTCCTTCTTCAAAAAGTTTTTTTACTTCTGTCATTTTGAAGGTTTTGTTATTTCTTGCAACATATCCTTTAGCTTGCGCCCATACCAACTCAATGGGATTGAGCTCACAGTGGTATGGGGGCAGACGTAACACAATTACCCCATGCTGCGCTGCCATCTCGTCCACAACATACTTATCGCAATGTTCTTGTTTGTGCTGCCGTACAATGTCTATAAGAGTAGCTTTAACCGTTGTTGCTTCGAATGAAATATTTTTGCTCGTTAGCCACTCTTGTATCCTAGGTTTAGTCCAAGACATTGTAGGCAGCGATTCTAGTTTCCTGGAGTGGTAGGGGGCATTATCCATCACTACTACGGAATTAGGTTTTAGTTTTGGCAAGACCCCCTAAACCACTTCTCAAAGGAATCAGCATTCATCTCTTGATGATAATCTTCTTTATTCTTTTTGGCTTCAAATATTAATAGGCTGTCTTCTACGAATCCTTCTTCCCCGCCTATATGGCCGATAATTAATCGTTTGCCCTTTCCTAAAGGCTGTTTTAAACCAGTGGTCAAGCCATCTAGGAAGGCCTGGCGGGACGATAAAACTGTTTGGTCAATCCATACCTTTTTCGGTGCATGACCTTCAAGACAGTGAAAAATATTAATTAATTATTGAAAGTACAATTTAATGTAAAGAAAACAGAAAATTGTAATTACCTTCGTTGATCCAGGTTTCATCTTGGTAATAAATATACCTTCCTTCCTTTCGATACTCTTTAATATTTCGAAGGTATCGCTGGCGCCATAAAATTATGTCCTGTCTGTCGATTAAAATACTTTGTCTTGATTTTCTGATATAATTGAAATTTAAATGTTTCATAACATTTCTTAATGTACTCCAAGAAAAATCGGGCAAGTCTGGATCTTCATTGACAACCTTAAGAATCTGCAAAGTAATAAAAAAAGTTTTTGAGTAAGGAAGTCCACGCAATCTAATACTTTGGTTTTACAAAGAAATTATGGTAGACACAGAATATAATGCAGTAGAAGGAATAAAGTTTAAGATACCTTTATAATGGTGGGTGGCTCATTTGCATAAAAAAAATGATGTACTTTTCGCCTTATAGCGGCAAAAGTAAAATCGTCTAATTTATCTTTGAAACTGTGTTTCGGTCCACGTTTCTCGGGAGACTTAAATTGTTCATTTTGTTTGTGTTCTTTTAATACTCTGTAAACTGAGGTCACACCAATTCCCAAAATGTCAGCTGTTTTCGAAACACATTCTTTTTTTTCGGGAGCTTCAATAGGTAATAGTGGAGCAGCTTTCTCCTCAAATACGTGTTTGTAGACGTTTTGTATCATAGCTTTTTCGGTAACGCTTAAAGCAATCCGCGGTCTCTTCTTTCTTGGAGACAAACTTTGGCTTGACGTGCTTGGTTGAGGATCCATATCGTTTGTACGGAACAATATAGCAACAAATAAACACAACAATTTCCACAAACACAACGTAACGAAAAACTTAACAAAAACAATAACTAAACAGCGTGAGCGCAGAAAAAACATTCGTGCTATCAGACCAGAGGTTAGAAGCCGAATTACAAACAAAATGGCAACTGACGCGCGCGGCGTTGATCGGTGTTGGCACTAGTCGCCGCGCCGCGCTTTGTAATAAGCTGTCAAAAAACTGATTGTAGTTACATACTACTAGTAACTTATATCAGAGCACTTTTGTACAATTTTATTTTAAATTAGAAATAATATTCTTTTATAGTTTGAAATGATTAACTATTCACACTCATTGTTCATTCATCTGATTGAACAAGAACGCATCACTATTACTTTAAATATAGCAACATTATTTTACAAAGTGACATTAGCTACTGTCAGTGGGCTTCGTCTAATTAAAAATCCGACTATACAATTGATTCCCTATAAAATAACAATCTCAAAAATTAAAATGTCTAATCGGATCAATTCAAGTCATATAAAGTAAACCTTCAAGAGTGCAGTAACCGGATTCCGGGGGGACCAATTGTCATTTTAATTGTTTTATTTAACTGATGAAAGTTAAAGTTATAAACAAACCAATATCATAACCAATGTGTCTTAAATATGTTATTAATGAAAAACAGATTGTCATATCTTAATTAAGTAGCTATTTAATCAATAGAATGAACATTTCAAGAAAATGTAATTATGATTCCAAAATACAAAACAAATGTTTTAACTTTAATTTAAAATCTATTTGAAAAATTTATTTGTTTTGATTCTTTGCTTTTACAGGCAAAGGGAACATGCCTATCTGTCAAAATTTTGTGAATTTCGCGTCGAAACTAGATCTATGGTCCAAACGAAATGAAATAATGAAATTAAATCAATCTAACTAATTCATAATGGAATCATACGAGAGAAGAAAAAACCGTAAGTGTAGCATAAGATGAAATAAAATTACTAGTAAAAGGTGGAAATTTCTTAAAAGTGCAGTGGGCTAGTTCATTTTGGAAGAGCCTTTGTTTCACTTGCCTATATAGCCTTGTGCATTTTTACAGATACTAACTGGTTCATAATCGTTATAACAAATTAAGTCTGATGACTTAATTTTATAGAAAAAATTAAATTTAAACGACTTCCCTCCATGATTTCCGCAGAATGCTGAACCACAGATTACGGACAAGCAAAAAGGTCTTTTCGTTATATTTTCCTGCGTGTATCGGCTTCATGCAAAATATTGGTATTATTGGCAGCGTCCTTATCGAGTTACGATTTAATAATTAAAAAAAACTACGAATAAGTTATCTGAGATAGTCATACCCATAGAGTTACTTGTGGGTATTTATTAATACCTATACTTAGGTAATACACTTAATAGGGAACGCGAGAAGTGACGTTGTGTGATTTTTTATAATTTGCCTATTTAGTATTTTTTTTCTTCCTACCTAAGTTGATGGTCTAGAGCAGTGATGGGCAAAGTACGGCCCGCGGGTCAGCTTCGGCCCGCGGAAGTATTTAATCCGGCCCGCCAAGAGTCCATCCATTCTAAATATTCTAGTCAGAATATTGGCGCGTAAAATAAAATCTGACGTTTATAATTTATAATCTTCGAATTTTTAATGAAAGCTCCATTTCGTCAGGGGTGTTTTGAGGTTTCATTATCTCATAATTAACTTGTCATCATTATAATTATTTCGGCAGTCTGTCACAGTATTTATTGGAAAAAAAAACATTCTTTTCACCTATCTATCATACACCTCACGTCTCACACGCTTAACAAGGCATAATGTAAAAGGTATTTTGTTTATTAAAACGCTTAATATAAAATGTAATATAAAATTTAAAATAATTTTTTTCTTTAATTCTGGCCCTCCTCTAGAATTTCTTGAACTTTGTGGCCCGCCATTAAAAAATTGTTGCACACCACTGGTCTAGAGAAACCATGTCAGCGTAACCTTACTAGTAGGTGACCTCACGAGGCTCAAACCTGACGATATTGCTAACACGAACCCTAGCAAGAGCCGTGCTTCGCAAAATCTACCACCAGATCGGAAAACGAGTCATTGAGAAGATCCGGCCAGAAATATTTTTATTTTTTTATTGCCCTTTTAGGCATATATTTTAGCATACGGCCCACCTGCTGGTAAGTGGTTACCGTCACCCATGGACTTCAGCAATGCTAAGGGCAGAGCCAAGCCGCTGCCTACTCAGTGAGCTGTGTCTGTGGGTTCATTTACTCGCCGAGCCCTACGTCGCGTCGCAAGCGACGGGTTCGGCGAGAACGATGACAGGATTGTTTAGTGTTTCTTCAGGTTTAAATGTGTAATAGCGGGGGTTTATTGACTATTTAATATCTGTAAAAGTGCACAAATGGGGGAAAATGAAACAAAGCCACTGGACATAGCTTAACGCGATCCTCCACTGAAAAATCTAAGTTTATTTTACTGTCATCATCATCATCATCATCATCAGCCTTTATCTGCCAACTGCTGGACATAGGCCTGCCCCAATGCCTTCTACATAATGCGGTCCTCCGCCTTCCGCATCCAACGACATCCTGCCGTGCGCACTAAGTCGTCGGTCCACCTGGTTGGAGGTCGCCCCACGCTCCTGGTACCCATCCGTGGCCTGCATTCGAGGACTTTCCTGTGATTATATTTAATCCCATATTATCTCATCCCATTTCATTTAATTTCATTCCAGTTGATTAATGTTTCAAATTAATCATCTTCATTTCCTTTAACTCCATATTATCATTTTTCATAAAAATAAGAATATAAATAAAATAAGACATGACCTAAAAGTCTTAGTTACCAGGTCATAAAATCTCTTAAAAAAATGCACTAGAGTTAAACTCTTGTCGTTTCAATTAATATTTTGGCTAATAAATTCATATATTAAAAAATAAAATCAATTACTTACGACATAAGTGAAATATAGAATCTGCTAAGCCAAATGCCCGAGTTACTTTTAGATCCAAATATCCGATTTTGGGTGTTTCTACCCATTGTCATAATTACATTTTTGGTTGGAATTGTGAGACACTATGTATCACTTATACTGTCCTCTCAAAAAAAGATTGAACTTATTCAGGTTCAAGATAGGTAAGTAATAACATGAATTGCAAAAAACTTATCGCGTTAATTTTCAAAATTGTAGTGTAGTAGAAAGAACTGAAACCATACAGAGCAGTAAGCACTTTGAGCTTATCAAACTGGGTTCACACTGATATAGAAATTTGTACATCTCATTCAGTAATTTAAGAGCTGTATTTTGGTTTAATTATTATTAAGATTAAATATTTTGTTTCTCATACATTTTGTTAAATTTTCTAGTGTATTTTAATGTATTTTTAGTCAAGTAATGATACGTGCGAGGTTGCTTCGAGAGAACGGGAAGTATCTACCTAGGCAGTCATTTGCTATGCGTCGCCACTGGTTTAACAATGAGGAAACAGGCTATTTCAAAGTACAGAAAAGAGCTGCTGCTTCACAGGTGAAATAGGAGTAGAACTATTATTATTTTATAAGTTCATTTCAAAGTATGTTGTCAGTAAAAACAAGAATATACAACATTTAATTTTCACACCTAAAAAGCTAACATCCTACACATGTAGTATAAATGAAACACAATGTTCTGTAGAACTCAGTGAATTGTTTATCATTACACATAGAAGACATGAAGAGGGAAGGCATGTGAATCACATTATTATTATTTTATTACCCTTGTAAGCATACGGCCCACATGATGGTGAGTGGTTTCCGTCGCGCATGGACCAGGGGCAGAGCTAAGTCGCTGCCTACCGTAAATGAGTAGAGTGTATTTTATTGCACACCAAAACAAAGTTTAATCTCGAATATGAGTCCACCACAAGGTATAATGGTGGACTCATATTCATACTCATAATATATCAATGGCCTGTCCCACTAGATACAATCTCTTCCAGACAACCATTTACAGATAGAGTAATTCTGAAAAACATATGGCAGGCTTATTGTGGCGCAACATGTTGAATACTATTTTAATTAGTCTATCAATATAGAAATGATGTATTTACAAAAGTAATTATGAATAGGCCATAGAGCTTTAAACCTACTGTCCTATTATGGTCTCTAATTTCTGAAAATTAGAATACCTTATTCTAGTGGAAACATTACACTTACAGAATCCTATGACAGATCCAGGCATGATGACTGACATGTTGAAAGGTAATCTGACAAATGTCTTGCCTATGATTGTCATCGGGGGATGGATTAATTGGATGTTCAGTGGTTTTCTTACAAGTAAGTTAAAGTACATTAACATTTGAGTAAGATACATTATAGAGGAAATAGCCCTTAATGATTTAACAATTGAATACTGAATTAAATCAGTGCTCATTTTTAGTTTAAGTTTGTCTATACTATTCAGTCAAATTCAAGCTTATTGAAAAGGGCATTCCAAACAAAGCATACAAAGCAAATACTAATGATAAGTAATATTGTGTCATAATTTTAGTGCATTTTTGTTATTCTGTAGATTGATAAATGAATTCACTGCTCTTCTATTGTGTGTTTTTGACTGGAGTCTAGATGTCATAGTGTCATCACCCATCATGAAATATGCGGTGAACGCCTCAGTAGCTTTGTGCAATGACTGCTCAGACCTTCAACCTATGGCTGCTTTGTGTCAGAAATAGGATAGATACCTATCTGCCATATGGGCATACAATATGCCTTTCTATCACTGTAAAAAAGCATAATATTGTTATGTCTTGTCTATGATATTATATAGTTTTTTACAAAAATCTTCTAAATCGATTGACACCTCACTCTCGCATTAGAATAATATACTTACAGTTATTCAATTTACAAATACAATAAAATAGTGCTAAACTGAGAAATTACGATTCTGTTATGACAATTTGAAAAATGTTCTTGAAATTTACAACATTGTTACAGCCAAAGTACCTTTTCCGCTGACTCTGCGGTTCAAGCCGATGCTGCAGCGCGGCGTTGAGCTAGCGTATCTGGATGCTTCATGGGTGTCATCAGCTTCATGGTATTTCCTCAATGTATTCGGTTTGAGGACAATATATGCACTTGTACTGGGAGAGAATAATGGTAAAAAATTATTTAGTTACTGAGAAATATATTTAGTATATTAATTATAAGATATTATTGTGCAGTTTAAATAAGTACCAAACTTAAACAAGACAGTACCTACACAGAGAGCACAGCTCATAGTTGTTACATAGTTGTCACATGCTGGGAAACAGTTTTACAAGAAAAGGTGAATTACCTTTATTCTTTTTGTAAACTGTTTTTTTTTAATTGTTTTTATTTAGTACTAGCTGACCCGACAGACTTCGTAGTGCTTCAATTGATAAATAAAAGACCTAAAATTTTGTATAATAAAATCAACTTAAAACAAACAAAAGGAATCCGTCCGACGGGGGACACATCAAAGGAAAAACAAAATTGTTATTTTTATTAAATTCCGAGCATTTTCATATTTATCGACCTTTTAAACCTTCCCTGTACTTCCACAAATAATTCAAGACCAACATTAGCCAAATCGGTCCAGCCGTTTTCGAGTTTTAGCGAGACTAACGAACGACAATTCATTTTTATTATATAGATTTCTTGATGACCTGTTCTTGATGAGTTTGTTTTTTACATCTTACTGACAAACAAAGGATAACAGAACGAATCTAAATCTTAAGACGTCAGTAATTATGATCGAATTTCGATCACAGGACCGAAAATCGTTTATGTTAAAATGTTATCGGATTTAAAGTTTTTAAATTTGGAATTATGAATTATATTTCTCTTACAGCTGCCGATCAGTCGAAAATAATGCAAGAGCAGATGTCTGGAGCGGCCATGGCGATGCCTCCCGACCCCAAGGCTGCCTTCAAGGCCGAGTGGGAGGCTCTGGAGATCACCGAACATAAGTGGGCGCTCGCCAACGTCGAAGCAGACTTATTACAAAGCAATACGGAGTGATCCTAGTTTATTTATAGACTACTCTATCAGATTCAATGGTGGTTACCAATAACATTTGTAATCGTATTCAAAAAATTGTTTTTTCTTTATCAATGGATAGTGACACATACACTGGGGATTCTAATCACTTTATGTAACTGGTGGTAGGACCTCTTGTGAGTCCGCGCGGGTAGATACCACCACCCTGCCTATTTCTACCGTGAAGCAGTATTGCGTTTCGGTTTGAAGGGTGGGGCAGCCGTTGTAACTATACTGAGATCTTAGAACTTATATCTCAAGGTGAGTGGCGCATTTACGTTGTAGATGTCCATGGGCTCCAGTAACCACTTAACACCAGGTGGGCTGTGAGCTCGTCCGCCCATCTAAGAAATAAATAAATGAAAAAAACGTAATTCAATGTTTTACTTATAGAACCACTTACACACGTATAGATAGTCTACAAACAACAGCGGGGCGGGTGACTGTTGCGTGCTGAGCGAGCTGCGTCTGTGGTTTAATATACTCGCCGAGCCATTCGTCGCAAGCCACGGGCTCGACGAGAACGATGACCGGAGGTCGGGTGACTTCAACTGTCAGTATTTGTCGAATGGCTAGTAAACGCACACAGACATAACACATACATATGGGTAACATCACGCGAGTTACTATTTGCGGTGGCTGAGATTACCCCCTGCTCTCCTATGGCTTTACGGTGGAAATAAGAAGGGTGCGATATCTACCCGTGCGGTATACACGCCAGTTTATTAATATAAGGCAATATAAGTCTCGTCTGCCGCATTTAAGGGTAGGCAGCGGCTTGGCTCTGCCCCTGGCTTTGCTGAAGTCCATGGGCGACGGTAACCATTCACCATCAGGTGGGCCGTACGCTCGTCTGCCTACTAGGGCAATAAAAAAAATTTGAATAGTAAAACTTGGTTTTTGATTTAAATGATGTAAATGTTGATCTATATATATATTTATTAATTAAATATAATAAATTATTTGTCGGTACAAATATCTATGTTACTGTTTAGTCTTTACGACATTGTTACTGTCAAATGTGTAGTAAGATAATGATCAAATATGTAGTAAGATAATGATCAAATATGTAGTAAGAGATTAATGTGCCGATAGTATTAATTTGTGTATTTGTTGTAATAAAGTTGATGGGTTGACTGGAGATTTTATTAATTTTTTATTTATTATATTTATTACACTTCATGTAAAATTTACATTGGCGGACTTAATGCCTAAGGCATTCTTTACCAGTCAACGTAAGGTAGTGCAGAGTAAATAGTGGTAGGTGCAATGAAATTTATATTAAGTTACGAATACATACACAAAAAAGTATATAGTATATAAAATATATAATATATACAAAATCACATATACATATACATACATATAATAGATTATACAGTATTAAGAGGAATATATTAATAAATTTCATCTTAATAAGTTCATGACGATTCCGCTAACTTTTCCAACAACATTCGCCGAACACTTAACTTAAACGTGCAACGGTTAGTAATAGTCCTGATCTCGAGAGGAAGCGCATTCCATAGCAGAACAGATTGCACGACGAAAGAGTTACGAACATAACTAGAACTATGTGTGGGACAACGAATTAATAGGCTATTGAGAGAACGTAGGGCCCGCTCATGGCTGGAGTGAAGATCTTGAAAATAGGGAGTTAGATAGGAAGGAGGTTCGGGAGACATAAGAAAGGAATGAAGAGTCGTCAGTGCACGTAAATTACGACGCTGGCGAATCGGTAGAAGTTTGAGCTGAGCACGATAGGAAGATATATGATCATATTTACGAAGATTAAAAATAAATCGAATGCAGTTATTAAGAAGGTCTGCATTCAGGTCAAAATAACACACATCAACATAATCAATTATAGGGATGATCAAGGCTTGTACTAGCATAGTCTTGGTCGCTGATGGTAAGAAATTCTTGAGGCGATACAGAGCACGAAGAATTCCAGAGGTTCTTTGTCCAACGTAAGATACTTGAGCTTTCCAGTCGAGTGTGGAGTCTATGTAAAGGCCTAGGTTCATAACCACGGAACTTAGGGGAATCACTGTACCATTATAGAATATAGATGGGAGTGACATAGTAGTTAAACGTATGGCTTGGCATATATAATGACTTGGTATTTCGTTGGATTCACGGTTAAGCCAAACTTAGTTGACCAACTACATACATATGTAGTCCAGATCCCTATTTAACTGGTTTATTGCCTGAGAAATAGACTCTACAGTCGTCTATCTATAAAGCTCATACAGATGATACGCACACTGAAGATCATTAAGAAAAGTGTTAAGAAATTTATAAAAATAGAAAATAATAATGGAAACAAAATACCGCCCTGGGACACGCCAGAGTTGACACTACACCAACTTGAAGAGGTGTCATCAACACGAGTACAAAGCTGGCGTCCCGGAAGAAAAAAAAAAATCATAATATGGGACAAAATAGATAGGAGGATATCGTGATTGACGGCATTGAACGCATTTGAAAAATCAATTATTACCAGAGATTTTACATTTTATTATTATGTTACATACGTGTTCGGAGTTTCATAGAAAAACTGACATATCTGGGAGCAGAAGATATCCCAATCTCGTTGTATACAAATGAGTTTGCCAAAGCCTTGACGTGTACGCACGTACTTTACATTTTGGCTTAAAGAATAAAGCAGCCGCTGTACTCGTGTGAGGCGGCTTGCTTTGCGTTAAGTGGTTACTGAAGCCAGTACACATCACAACGTTAATGCCGACCAAGTTTTGTTCCCCTACCTATTCGCTGGTAAGAGGGTATTCGAGTTACACCCCGACGGGTAGGTGAGCTCACGGGCTCAGAAGAACTCCGAGAATCTCAGAGAATTTGCTAACGCTAGCCCTAGCAAGAGCATTGTTCGCAGTCTACCACCGGCTCGGAATCGCGACCCGCTGAGAAGATCCGGCGAGAAACTCAGTGAGCAACTTATGCCTTGAGGTCTCGATCGTATAGCATTTACGCAATTTATAATATTTGCGAGTTTGATCTTTATTACCTGATATCGTTCCTTCACCGTGCGAGTCATTCGTGAACATGCTTCAGCTAAAATTGGTATAAGCCGCGCCAATAAAGAAACGAATCTAATATGGCGGCGACGATCCGCCCGATCCACTAACGGTGCTTTTAGGTAATTCAAGCACAGGTCACCGTTCTCGTCGAACCCGTCGCTTGCGACGAAGGGCTCGACGAGTAAATTAACTCTCAGACACAGCCCACTGAGTTTCTCGCCGGATCTTCTCAGTGGGTCGCGTTTCCGATCCGGTGGTAGATTCTGCGAAGCACGACTCTTGCTAGGGTTCGTGTTAGCAACGTCATCAGGTTTGAGCCCCGTGAGCTCACCTACAAAAGTTAGGGTTACGCTGACATAGCCTCTCAAGGCTCTCAGCTTAGGTAGGAAAAAAAAAAAAAAAAAAAGGCGGCGGCGAACATGCGCTCTCCCTCTAAACTATTGCTGTCTTTAGTCGCACACGGTGCGTACTGCATACAAAAAAAGTATCAAGTCTGACTTTGTTGTTGATTTCGAGTTTTTTCACTTTCGAGTTGTGCGCCTTAGATGACTAGCAGCAAAAGTGTCTACGCAAGTTGCATCCCAGATGAGACACCTTCCCCTCTGCCAGGGCATAAAGTAAAGTACATTTTCATTTGTTTTTTTATATTTTTTTACAATAATTTTCTATCTTTTTATTTGTTGACCCTACCATCTGTCAGTGCAGGTACATAGACGCCATTTTCGATTCGTTTCTTTATTGGCGCGGCTTATAGGTACCTGCCTGCGGGGCTTGAATACCGACACAGTCGCGTCATTGGACGCGAGCGCTCCGTCGTCTTATCCATGCTGGTGCTTAAATTCCACAAAATAGATACATTTTTTTCTAAGCAAAGCCGAGTTCACGATCTCAACAGCGTATAATTAACGTAGTATAATAATAGTATACGAAAAAAAAATTTTTTTTTCGAGGGGTGAAAGTCTATTTCGTTTAGGCGACATTTATCTTTGCAATTAAAGGTGCGTTTTATTTGGTATTAGCATCGACAGTTCGATGTTTTTAATTGAGTAAGTAAATTTAATTTTTATATTTTTTAAAAGAATTTAGTAAATTTTTTTTGTTATCTTTTTCTAAATTTTAATCTTCCTGTAAAGTTGCAAAAATGTCGCTTAAACCAAATCGCTTTTTGTTCCACGACATAAATATGCATAATTACTGGCAGGCCGTAACGTGAGCCGCGGCTTGTTCAGTTTTTTAATGGTAAGACACACTACTATATTGAAACTTCGATCTCACACTATGCAAGCGGACGGCTAACGGAGCTAACATTATGAAGTTCCCGGGTCCGTTAACCATCAGCGTGCTTAATGCCAGCTTTTTAACGTTCTCGATAGCGTAAAAGTTAGCTCATATTTGTATCGAATGGGATCGTTTGCGTGCGTTTGCCGCTAGGGGCGCTGTTCCAACTGCATACAAAATTGGGTTAACTTTTACGCTATCGAGAACGATAAAAAACTCGCACTGGTACAGTGAGCTCGTCGACTTAACACGGGCAATAGAAAACATACACGGGCGAATTCATTCAAAACAATATATTTCAATGCTTAAAAATGAGTAATATATACATTATGAACTGTACAAACACCAAAACAAACTTGTATGGCTCTCGGCACAGGCACTAACGGGAAATGGAAACGTTCAAATTACTATTTAAAAATAATGTCCCAAGAAATTTAACTTTTACGATCGAGACGCGAAATTCTAATTAACAAAATCAATTGAACAGCAAATTAAAAAAAAAAAACGCGTATCTATAACATTTACAACGAATCGAATCAGTATTATTATTGTCTATAATTCAGCCTATTTATTTATTGGACATTCAAAACTTAAAACCAAAGATTAATGAAAAATCATCTTGCATAACGTTTTGTTATAGTTAAATCATCCTAGTATTTTCTTTAGCATTCTGTTTCGTTAAGACAAAACTTTTCTATACCTCTTGGTTATTATACCTTGGTCTTTTCAATATCAATGTTAATCAAATATATTATTCGTAGTAAATACAACATAGACAAACTAAAAAATAGGTGTATGAATACAAGAATTAACTTGGTTCATTTTACTATAGGAACCAGGGATCTATAACATAATTACATGTGTTTCAAATAATAAACTGGTTCCTCATATAATAGCCCGAAGTGGGAATTGAACCCTTGAATGAAATCTAATAAATTCTAATATTTTGCATTCGTTCTTCACGCTAGGCTATTTAATTTACCAAACGTGGTTTTCAGATGTGGCCAATCGTTTTATATAGTATAACTCGTTTATTATGCCCCACAAATTACGTCATCAATAATGAAATGGCGGTCACTGAAGTTTTGTAAAGCAATGTCGAGCAGCAATTTTCAAAGTATAATTATCTCTAGTTGTCCTTTTACTGTATTATAATAAAATTTTCACAACAGTACTGATTTAATGATAATTTTAATTTAATTAACAAACTTTCAGCAGTGTTTTTATTAATGGCAGTTGCTTATTAAAATTGAACGATGTAAGGTTTAAAATGGTTGTCAAAATGAAATCAATCGATCGTGGGTGAACAATACGACACGCGTGAGGTTATTTCTTGATAAGTTGGACGACATCTTCATCGTTGACGGTGTGGTTGATGCCGACGCGCTGCGGCGAGTACTTGGTGCTGGTGCCCCACACCAGCGCGTACTTCAGCTGGGCGGCCAGGGTCCGGTGGATGGAGTGGCAGACGTGCTCTACGGTCACACCCTGGAATCATACTCAGAAATTAATACAGAAACTAAAATTATTGTAATGCAAAATTTTAAGTTAATTATTAATTAAGTAATAAAAATTGGACGCCTACGATAGGCAGGAGATGTGGTTCGAATGGAGAATACCAGAATGCCAATACAACTGCTCTATGGCAAACCAGAGGGCCGCAGAAGTCGTGACAGACCCAAACTCCGATGGTTGGATGGCGTGGAGCGCGACCTCAAAGTTATCAGTGTCAGGAACTGGAAGGAGAAAGCCCTGAACAGAGCAGTCTGGAGAGACATACTGGACCAGGCTAAGGCTCACCCAAGGATGATGATAAAATGTTAAGTTAGGGGAAATTTGAACTTGGTCCTAAAATTCCTTGGGCCCGCAGTCTGCTCCCAACACTTGCAGATCGTGAAGTCCCACATGACCACTAGGTGCGGTGACCCCGTAGGAGGTTTGGCACCCGGCACGAAAAAAAAGGGAAAATTTTAACTCTGTGGTTAATTTTTTTTAAGTATGTAAACTATATTTTATCAACACTCCAGGTGTAAAAAAAACCTACTCAGTTATCATGTAAAATAAATAGGAAATAATTAAACAATTCACCTTTCTCAGGATAAGTCCATCATCAAAATCTGGGGGCTGTCCAGGCTTTTTGGTATATACCCTGATAAGAGACAGATATTCCCAGAGTATCTCTAGCAGATAATCCAAATTCAGTTTCATATTACAACTGGAATAAAATACAAAACGAATAAATATTTTTTGTGATTTACTAGTAGGCCCAGCAGTTATTCTGCTCTTAATATACAAAATTCTGGAAACTAATCACAGCATCACCTACAATATCCAATTAACGGAGGGGTGAGGGTGATTAAAATCGTAAGTGAATTTTAAATTTGACCTACATAAATAAAATAAGAGAACTGAATAAGTTTAAAGTCGTTCAAGAGGTCAGTGACAAAGAGATAGATACAATGATAAAAGATACAAGAAATAGATACAAACCACATGAATTTAAAAAGTCTTAATTAAATTTTGAATATGAACCTTGAATATTTTATACAATTTGGAGATAAAACAAATTATTAAGTTCTCTCAATCGTTTCTAGTTGCTAACTTTGTCTTCTTATTGGTATTTTGGTTGAATAAGAACTAAATCTAAGCAAAGTACAGCTCACCTAACGACTACAGAATGCGGTTGTCTCGCTATCCTGTCGACTTCCTGGATGGAGATCTGATCTATCTTGTTGTAGACGTAGAGGCAGGGCAGGTACACTCTGTTCGCGAGTATAACATCTATGAGCTCGTCCGGTGTGCAGTCTTCACGGAACAGAACCTGCGTTTTTTTTATTAAAACTGAGGGTACTAAATTATATTCTAAAAACACAAATTTTGTACTACACCTAACTACTACGAAGGACATTATTGCGTAATAAAATGAAATGAGCTAAGAATTTAAAAACATTTGTCCAATTGTGATTAGTAGAGCGTACATTGCGTGCCCATATGAATAGGTACCACCAGCTTTTGTCTTATACAGTAAATAAGCTGGCAGCCGTCCACTGATTTGTCAGGTTACCAATGTTTACCCCTCCTTTGAACACATTTCACATAATAGTATTTGCCTAGTTTCAAAATTGCAACAGCTGTCAAGAGTGGCATACATATTACTGGCATAAGCGCACTCTTCAATATGTAAATACATCAAATCCAAGTGAAACCAGTTTTAGTAGGAAAACAAGGGATCAAACTTATGATGCCCGTATTCAGTCAGTGTTTAGTAACTATTGAAACTATTCTCAGTCAGAGTCTGAACTTTTATTAAAGATTCAGGGTTTAGTTTGTATTTGTTCTCGTGTCCTGGGTTTCCAATATGCATAATCAAGACTGGGCTATGTTGAATATCGAATGGTGGTCTAATGGTCTTATACCTAGGTTTGCCTTTGTAGGTAATGACTATATACTACATACCTCAGCATTAAATATCTTGTATTCATGTAAGATCATTTGCACCATTTTCTCATCAATTTTAGTTAGTTGACAAGTTGAGTTAAATGATAAGCCACCACCTTTTTTCACCTGTAAGTTAATGAATTATTTTTGAGGTAATTATAGTTTCTGACAATTTTTTATGTTATAACTACTGTTTATGTGATAATGACTCATAATTTTAACTCCAGTTTGAAAATTACAATTAGAGTTGTGTTCAAATTAACTAGACTTAGATTTCACATCTTGAACTTACCTAATTTCTACATTATATTGTCGTAGAACTAATAAACCCGAGACTAGGGATTGAATTAATCTTTGGAGTCATATACTTCCAATTTTTGGGTAAACATACAAAATTCTAGAAATATCAAAACTGACAAATTTCTTAACATAAAAATTACAAAGTAACAACTGAATAAAAAACTGGACTTTTAAAAATACTCTTTGAATGTACAGAAACAATATACATCTATAGTAAGTGAATTCTAGACAGGAGAGTATTTCAAAGATTTAAGTTTAACTTTTTATTCTAATTATAAACCACATTTAGTGGTCAGATTGCACTCTTTTGAGTGGATACTGTTTCATGTCATGTCCATTAGTGGTCGATTTCGTGGGCCCGAAAAATATAAATGCTGTACTTTTAAATTAGTATATAATGAAAATTAATTACATTTAAGTTGGCCAGTTAAAATTGTTTTCTGCTTTTGTTCACTTAAGTTATTTTGTTATTATCTTTGAAAATAAATCTGACAAACCCTGAATATAAAATTAATAGTTCTAACTATAACTAACTACTTTACTATTAAGGTACAACTTTAAAATAAAGTATAACACATACCTTAAAATAAATATTAGGTTTAGGTTTGTTCAGACGGATGCCGACACTCTCTAATTCTTTTTCTAGAAGTTGTCTGTGCACATACGGTTTTGTAGCATCCAGCATCATTAATACCAAGTCTGCAGTACGTGCTACGGCTATAACCTGTTTTTAAAAATAATAGTTTCAGTTGAATCGTACCACTTGTAATAGATCCTGGCACTGGTGGTTACTCTCTGGGGTCATTGACATTAACAGCTTATTAACTAGTTGGTTAAACCGGTGTGGCAAGAGGAAAATTTTACTTGAACACAATAGCCACATATATTTCAACTGCAGCCACCAATTTCCAATTAGGTACCAAGTATTACTGTCTTTACATTAGAATTTTAGTATGAAACAAGAACAAAATTTTACAAGTATTTCAAAAATCTATTTAAATGGAGTCAGTGGTTTGAGTTACCTGTCTTCCTCTACCTTTGCCCTGAGCAGCACCTTCAATAATCCCAGGCAAATCTAGCAATTGTATGTTGGCACCTCGATATTCTATAACTCCAGGTATACATGTCAGTGTTGTGAATTCATAACTTGCTGCTTCTGAATGTGTGTGAGTGAGGGTCGATAAAAGGGTTGACTGAAAATTTAAGTTTTTCAGAATATATTCTATGATGTAGAAAGAACATAATCTATATTTAATTATGTACTTTAAAGGTTCATCAAGTTAGATTAAAATAGATGATTATGCGTATGATATGTTTCAGTTATAGTTTTGTTATGACTGAAAAATAGAAGATATATAACAATAAAGCTATGTTTCGCACTATATTCTAATAATATAATTTAAATTCTAAATCTATTATATATAGCATATTTTCTGTTATTTTTTGACGACAGGACAACCTACCTACCTATTCTGCCCACAAAGCAATTATACGTTCCTATTTTAAAGGCAGGACAACCAGGTGGCAGTATGCTGGTAGAAACAAATGATAAAATTTATCTTGTGATATCTATGGGCTCATCATTTCACAACAACTGAATTCATTCATCAGCAATAATCATTTTATTTATTAAATTAGAGATACAACCTTTCATGCTATGACAACATTTCTTACCTTACCCACAGAAGGAAAGCCTATCAAAGCAACTCGAGCATCACCAGACTTTAGTACATCGAAACCTTCACCTTTGTCTCCGCCTTTTTTTGAAGGTTCCAGCAACTGTGATCTATATTTTGCTAATTTGGCTTTTAAGAGACCCAAGTGATATTCAGTAGCTGAAAAATATATGAACAATAATTTAAATTAAATAAAGGCAATGTTAATAAATACTTTGTGATTTTTATTGCTGTCGATGGGGGAACAAGCCCATTGATTATATAAATACAACTGCAATAAGTTTTTCACAAATAACTTTTTTAAGCAAGTTACTTCAGCTCAAAAAGTATATTTTCCTGTAATTCTTCATTCATTAATAGCATCAATGAAGATATACAATTAAGAAAACTGATGTCAAGCACGAGTGGTGATTATTAAAAAAAATATATCATTGAAATTATTCTGAAAAATATAATATTTTTTAAGGATGTTTTAAAGTATACCATTTTGCAAGTAACTTTAAACCCAATTAAACTTTAAATGAGAACTTATAGAATACTCCGTTTAATTTTTTATTATTTATGACCAAAGGGACGTTTCACTTGTTATCGATGATCCACATACATAATTTCATTTGATGTTTGTAATTTGAAACTTCTTTTTCCTATAAACTTCGATTATGGTTTGTATCTGATTACAATAATTTCATGTTTGTAGTTTTTTTACCTTTATTTTTCTGTGTTCTCGCGATTTCTTTCTCAATTTCTGATATTTTCTCTAAAATCCCCATGATTCGGCGAGTTTATCTGACAACTATTTACCACGCAGTCAGTTAATGGATAATGTTTTTCGGCTACTTAATTAAAACAGAATTCACAGTATCAATCATTTCATACGAAAAAACTATACAGATTCTTAAATTTTATGTAATGCCTATCCAAAATATAATTATGTTTATTATAATCGTCTACGACAAAGAAGTGGGTAAGGTTAGGATATATAGGTTAGACGCACCATTGTCAAAAATGTCAAATTCAAAATGGTGCTGTCAATTGTCAAAAACCAAAAAACGCACTATTTTCATTAGTGACCCTTTTTAAATATTTTGTTGGAACCGCCGTAATATCAAAATATACTTAGAATTATATTTTCACATCCTTTTGTCTTTTTTGGCAAATGTTGTTTGAGAAAAAGCCTTTGTTGTCTCAGGTCAATTAAGACATAGCAAACATTTTATAACCCTGCCGATTTGGCATGAAAATTTATTCTGGTATGGTAGAAATGGATTTACTGAACTTCTCAAGTGATTGCTATATACTCCTCCTCACTGTTTCTATCAAATTGAATATATTTTTTTAATCGCCTTCTTATTTTTTCCCTTATTACTGGTTTGAAATTCGTGCAGTTAGCAAACTGGTTTAGCTGATACCAGTCTTAATTATTTTTTATCATTTATTTTAGTAAAAAGTAAGATAGTCAGGCTTCTGTCTGTTCAATTACAAAGCCTATAATACAAGGTGGGTCTTACAGTCTACACGTTAATTAAATTCAGGCAAGATCAAATTTAGTGCCAACACAATGCCCGTGATTCTGAAGTTAACTACAAGTTGAAATAACTTTGCTTAGATTTGAGTATTAATCTGGAGACTATATGAAAATGAGACGAGTTCTTGTCCTCGTCAACATTTCTCGTTTAAGTAGGGACTGCCTATCGGATAAAATGTCGTCAAAGGTAGACGGACCATTCCCATCCATTGTTTATAATAACCTAACTCAAAAAAAATTCAATAGAAATAGGTAGAAGCGAATAAAATACCTATGTAGGCATACAATACACCCTACTACCAGTAAAAACCAACTGAAATTATATTGCATAGATTAATGAATTTAAATGTTATCACTAGACTTAAAAAGGATGGCTTGCTTAAAACGGTGGCGAGAAATATGGCTTTACTGTTAAATAATTTCAGAGTCGTCGTAGCCTAAAGGATAAGACGTCCGGTGCATTCGTGTTGAAGCGATGCAACGGTGTTCGAATCCCGCAGGCGGGTACCAATTTTTCTAATGAAATACGTACTCAACAAATGTTACGATTGACTTCCACGGTGAAGGAATAACATCGTGTAATAAAAATCAAACTCGCAAAATTATAATTTGCGTAATTACTGGTGGCAGGACCACTTGTGAGTCCGCGCGGATAGATACCACCGCCATGCCTATTTCTGCCGTGAAGCAGTAATGCGTTTCGGTTTGAAGGGTAGGACAGCCGTTGTAACTATACTGAGACTTTAGAACTTGTATCTCAAGGTGGGTGGCGTCTACGTTGTAGATGTCTATGGGCTTCAGTAACCACTTAACACCAGGTGGGCTGTGAGCTAGTCTACCCATCTAAGCAATAAAAAAAAAAAAACCGGCTACCGTCATATTAACAAGATACAATTATGAAAAAAATTGATGCGAAAATTTTTTTGTTTTAGTTTATTGCCTGATATCTAAACTTGGAAACAGATTAGGTGATTGCCAGATTTTACTTATTTGTAACGAAAGTACGTACCTACTTACAAGTAGATCTACCTAAAGGTTGATTTTAAGATTGGAGTTTATTTCACAGCCTTCTCGTTATTTGTAACAAATATTTTATTCACGAAAATTGAAATATCAATTACAATTAGATTGAATACGTGTTAAATGATTCCTGGATATAATTTGATTTGTATTTTATGGTAAATTGTTTTATTTTAACTCTACTAGTTGAGGTCACGTTGATCCTTAAGGATGAGAGGGAGCAACTCGTCAACGAGGATCATTATTTTAATATATTTGGGCTAGTAATTTGACATTGAAATCAAATAAGCAAATGATAAAAACCGTGACTCAATATTAGGGTGCTTGATTTTAATGTACTACCAACTTAACACTTAGTTCGAGTATGTGATGAAATTTTATTTTTGTTTCAATATAGCTGTATCACGATGGTTCACGAGAGCATACAATACACGAAATCCATTGAAAATATGGTGATCGACTATGAAGACGATAAGAACTCTATGATCGCTCTTGCAGAACAAGGCACTGAAGATTTAACATTACTTTGATAGACTAAAGGCACTAGTAGCGATTATGATCTCATCCAAAACTAAAAATGCACATTCTGTCATGGCTGAAATAGTTAAATTTGATAAAATTAATAACGGAGGAATTCTATTTTAATATGATTTCAGAAAATATACATTTTTATGACGACTTTTACGATGAAATGGACAGTCGAATCAAAATGGAGAATTCCATGAATATGATTTTCTTTGGACCCGTAAGCTCGTTCATGAGAATAGATGCTGAAAGTTTGTTGCACATTTTGACTTTCACTAAAAAACATTTGATTCCGATATCACGGACTATTTTAATATGGGACTTGATCACAGGTATCTATTAGAAATAATAATGAGAAATTAAAATGTTTAAATTTTCTTTATTTGTATAAACAAAGGCATGGCTTTTATTGTTGCTGCATTGGAAACTCAAGCATATGATATTATGGCGGAACGCGGTGACTATTTAAAGCAAACATCCTCGCGATAAATATGTACATCCATCCCATCCCATATCCATGGCAATAAAAAACCTATTGGTATTTTTTCTTAGTTCTTCGGTAGGTACCAGACCAGAAAATCATAATAATGGTCTGGGGTAATAAGTGGGTCTTATGACCCACGGAATAAGAGACAATCCTATCTTGTGGCCATCGAAAAATTATCTAAGAATTGAAGTGTCAGTGGACAGTTTTATGTAGCAACTAGCGGCCCGATCCAGCTGCGCTTGGATCTTTAACAAAAATTTCAAAATTACAAATTATAATACACACACATCAACCCTTCTAGTTGCGTCAGGTTACTAAAAAATAAAATTATAAATATAGTTCGAATATTATTATTTTAACGAACTTTTATTTTAATTTAGATGATATATTTTTTATATCTTTTATTATTATTCTAATTTTCGTAAAAAGGTCTTACATACAAAACGAAAGCCATTGAGTTTATTGAGTCAGAACTTCTGTCACAGAAGTCACAGAACTGTAAACGATATTTTATTTTTGGTGTTTTATTTTTTAAAATAAAAGAAAACTTAGTGCGGCATAACTATAATGGTTAGACATATGCTGTCGCGACAATTTTTGTAAATAATAATGTATTTTACAAAGTTGTTGTCATCAATAGTTATCGCAGGGCACGCGATGTAAAGAATATATTAGGTAATTTCACCTTGGGTTACATTATTGGAGTTTTAGTAAAGATTCCTAATTTTTTGCAAAAAAGATTATAGCCTATGTCACTCGGGAATAGTGTAGCTTCCAAACAGTGAAATAATTTTTCAAATCGGTTCAGTAGTTTCGAAGCCTATTCAATACAAACAAATCTTTCCTCTTATAATGTAAGTATAGAAATATAGATAGTATAGAAGTATAGATATAATATTATTAGTCTTTCGCACTAATAAATTAAAATACGCGACGGGATTGATCGCCATGTATGTACATAACGGGTAAAATATTTCAGACGGTAAGACCGCTGCTTTCCTCTATAGTCGAGAGTACTTAGCACTCGGACCTCTCCTGAATTTTGTACCAGAAGAAGATTTATATTATGTAAATTTTGGAGATAAAAGCGTTCTTAGTTTTTTTGCGAATCACAACTTGGGCTTGCACTCGCGAAAGGTAATTTTGTCGGTTTCGTACCCCGGTAACGCAACGTGACTACGGTTTTAAGAGTGTAAATATTGTCTATAGGTTTCCACCGAAGTGGTGTCCACGTAGAATTGGGGTGGAAGTGCGCACGTGCCCATGTATGCCAATCAAAATCAAACCATACTCTTACACGACAGAGACTAAATTTATTTGATTAAGGCAAAACGAAGTGAATAGATAGGCATACAAAATTACCTTAATAATCATATAAGGTGATTTAATATTTATTTCCTTTCCAGTACGGTATACTTGCGGCTTCGTATAGACGTTACTATGGCGACATGTGGTATGAGGATAGTGATTACATAAACGAACTGGGATACCTAATATGCGGTTTCCCGGCGCATATAATAAGCAAAATTACCCCGGCTGTGTTTAAAAAGATCGACGTAGAAATTTTTAAGAAGCTTAGCTTGTGTTCCGTTAACCAAACGAAGGTAACAAGGAATTATTGTATTCGTTAAATGCCGAAATTAATAATATGTAAGGTATGGTTTAATGTTTTAGACTCTTTATAACTTAGCGACACATAAAAATGCCTATGGCAAGCCGTACAAATGGTCATCGCATGAAATCACAAAACTGGATGTTCTTTTCATTTGTAAGTACCTAAAGACAAAATATAATTTCGTTCCTTCCCATTTAACATAGTTTTGTTCGCGGGATTGTCTGGAATAGCCTCTGTAATTAAGTATTGAATAATAGTATTTTTG
Organism: Bombyx mandarina; assembly: GCF_030267445.1. Lineage (NCBI taxonomy): Eukaryota > Metazoa > Arthropoda > Insecta > Lepidoptera > Bombycidae > Bombyx > Bombyx mandarina. The sequence goes on along the minus strand of NC_143223.1, from coordinate 13,290,417 downwards.
AACGAGGTTTAGTAGTTTAGGTAAGTATTGCCAGCATGGCGTTGGCGTTTTTTGTAGTTTGAGAAGATCGCCATATTGAAGATCTTACTTGATGTCGGTCCTTCTTTCAGCTTACTGACGGTAATGTTGTTGTTATGGTTTGGAACTTGTATTTATTCAACTTATTTAGAATATAGCGTTAGGGCGATTCGGATTTTTGCCGTATTTCTTTTAGTCTACTTTTCCCTTGCTACCGCTAATCTATTGACCGTGGACCTTTATGTACCTACATAACAAATTTCAGCTACGTATAGGGCCGAGGGTCTTTCACTAATAAAAGTAGTAACAAACTGCCAGATGGAGATTACGTAATACACCTCATCCATAAATATAAACAACACCTTGTTTGGTCAGATGCCACTTTAAAAAAACCCAGAACTACCCAACCTATCACCATATTACGTTGATTAGGTATGCTTAGACTAATATTGAAAAATATTCCTCGTCATTTCATTCTATTCAAGAGTTGCACAACTAACAGGTGTACCTAAAGAATCGATCAGTTCAATCAGGCTTGAAGCGATCCCAGCCATAAGCAAACACATAATGGAAATGATACATCAAGATAAATTGGAATATTTCACGAAGCAACAAATACTAAGAATGAACCCAGAGGCGCGCCGCATGTACATCATAAGGGTACAATTGAGAACCAGTCTCGACACTTCTCAAATCGCCAAACAAGATGCTAATGCAATAAAAAAATCTGTTCCTCTTGCTTTAGTTTACGTTTTTACTCTAATATTAAAATAAAAAGTACGTTTTCAATCAGTTTTAGACGTTTGTTTTAGATTATGTTTTAGATTATGTCTACAACTTGCAAAGTTAATTAAAATTTAGTTTACGGTTTAATCTCACTTTTATAATTTTGGCTATCGTCCATGACTCTATACAAGTATCTATACAAGTAGTACAAACGAAACTTCGAATACAAGACGATGAAAAATCGCGTGATTAAGCCGTAAAAATTGTTTTAATTAAATTCTTGATTAACATAATGATATATTAAAATTATGGGTATATAAATAATTTATATAATAAATATAAACATAATAAATAATTTAATATATCAAACGGATTTATTATCGTTAGTTCTAGTTCTGGATGCATTAAACTTTCTGGTCACTAATGACCGGAGTACCTGATATTATAATTACATACGATTACATGTTTTTTTTCCTACCTAAGGTGATGGTCTAGAGCAGGAGTGGGCAAATATTTGGATAGTCGGGCCACATTGCTGATGGAAATTTGACCTCGGGCCAAACAGGATTTTTTTTCTAATTTTAAGTATAGTTTTTGCTGAGGATGTCAATTAATGAATTTTAAAACCGACATTTTTGAATCAAAATATTTATTTATCAAGTCTATTGAATTTTTTTACGTTCTACTATATCGCAGGACAAAATGGCGGCTTTAGATTAAGTTATTTTGTTTATTCATGCAATAATGTGATATAATAAGTATAATAACTAATAAAATTGTGCGACTATACTGTAATTGTTCAATTATCATAATTATATTTTCGAATAGGAGTCGCTGAAAAGAGCGGTTATCCGGGAGAAAATTTTGGCTCCCAGCGGTCCTGATAATGTGTATAAGTATTGCTTAATATTTTATTTAAAAAAATTTATGCGCCAATTTATGTCAGACAAAAACTAATATTTGTGTTTTTAATATATACCTACTATGCTTCACGGGCCAGACAAAATCCTACAGCGGGCCGCCATTTGCCCAGGCCTGGTCTAAAGAGACCATATCAGCGTCACCGGGCTAGTAGGTGAGCTCACGGGGCTCAAACCTGATGACGTTGCTAACACGAACCCTAGTAAGAGCAGTGCTTCGCAGAACCTACCACCGGATTGGAAACTCGACCCACTGAGAAGATCCGGCCAGAATCTCAGTGGGCCGGATACTGCAAGTAAATACCTCTAGTAAGAAAATTGAGGCTATTTACCTACAGCTTTTTTTGTGTAATTACAATAAAACTATTCAATAACCGACTCCTTAGTAAACACTAACTCTAAAATAAGTAAGTAGGTAAGTAAATGAATGTAGTTTACTAATTACCCACCAGCGAGCAGAGGCTGTAAATTAATATAAAAAATGAGTTTCGAATTGTCTTAAAATTTCGCGGTAATCTACATTACTTTATTATTCTTATTATTATTACTATATTATATTTAATTATTACATTTGATTATTGCTCCATTATATCGGAAACTGATTAAATTTGAAAATCGTGGTACAAACCCGTTGAATAATAATGAGCGTAAAAAGTGAGTTTATTCGTAAAATCAACACTAAGAGAAGAAAATCAAATAATATCGGTAGGCGGTATAAATACCCTCAGTATTATGAGTGTTGTTTTATAGAAGGAGAAACTAGACCTAAGGTTAATAAGGTCAATAGATGACAAAAGTTCCAGCCGTTTAACAGAGTAATTAAGGTCAGAACCGGATACATTTTTGGTTTATTCGAAATTAATATAAGGGCATCTGCAAGGACTACAAATCTGCCTTAGTATAATATTTTAAAATTCAATGTGCAATATATAAACATATGTTTCTGTTTATTGTCTTTGTAAGCTGAAGACAATACGGCTCACCAGATGGTTAGTGGCTGCCGTCGATCATGGACGTCAGGAATGCCAGAGCCACAGTCAAGCATACGCCCACTTGTGCAGTACCAGATTAAATTTAATAATTCAATATTTGATTAAGCAAATGATTCAGTACCTACACTCTTTTGCATTAAATATTAATTGCAATTTCGAAAATTCTTTTTAAGTTTTTGTTTGCAAAATTATTTATTTTATTCCCACAGATAAATATGTATGTACCTACGTCTGTTGGAATAAAATAAATAAGCTCGGCACGCTAATCCGATATATTATCAAGATTAAATTGAGTCGTCTATTATCAAAGGTGGCAATCTGTGCATTTGGACAAAAAAATGTTATTGATATGTCAATACAGATTGATTTGAATATAATCGTCTCCTTCAAAGAATACGGTTCAAAACCTGCATTAAATAAAGTTAACCTGTTATTTATCTAAGATGTCGTTCCGAAGAGTTTTGCGACTACCAATGGAATACAAAGTCAATAATTCGTTTTTCTGATTTACCAATAATTATCCAAAAGTCAGATTGTCGGCTTTGATAATAGTCGACTCAAATTAATCCAAGTCAATACCGTAAGTATTAATTGGTAGTCTTCGCACATTTGATGTGTCCTTGGTGGTCTACAATACAACAGTTACAGAAACATATTATTATTTTCGACAGTACATACAATATTCCCTATAATAATACAAAATACAAGAAGCAGTCCCTTGAGTGGTTAAAAAAAGAATTTATAATACTACTACTAGCTGACCCGGCAAACGTTGTTTTCCCATATATAAGATTTCTAGGGAATTTCTAGTGTAGAAAAAAAAAGTAACTTATTGTAAGTGTGTAAGGATGTGGTAAATGAGTGAACGAGGCATGTAGCGCTGTGAACGATTAGGGAGTATAAAAATAACAAAACCTCATTCAACCACATAACCTAGGTAATGCCTCATTATTACAAAAAAAAAATGTCCAATAAAAATAAATGTTAGGGGTGGACAACCCTTATCACTTAGAGGTATGAAAAATAGATAGTAGCCGATTCTCAGACCTACTGAACATGCATATAAAATTTCATAAAAATCGATCAAACCGTTTCAGAGGAGTATGGTAACTAACATTGTGACATGAGAATTTTATATTTAAGATTGTAAATAAATAATTATTACACTGGAAATTAATGATAATTTTTAATAGGTATAACAGTCACTGCTACGATTGATACACAAATAAAACTAAAAAACATGGCTGAAAAATGTATAGTGAGTAAGACAGGAGACCGGCTTCTTCTTCATCTCTACTACGTGATGTCTGCTGGATGAGTGGTGACACCTGGCGGGTATGACTGATCGATTGATAGTTGATCAGTAGTCGACCGGCGAGGGTGGGAGATGAAATTGAATTAAAAAAAAATCATAATTAAAGGAACTTGAAATTCTAAACTCTGAATAATAATTTATCGTACAAATATAATATTTGATTGCCATCTTGCAACCTTAATGCAGATCTGTGCATAGATTAAAAAAAATAAAAATCGGGATGGAAAAACAGGGGTTGATCCCACCAATAAATAATAAGTCTTTTTGTGTTGTCCAGCTGGAGCACTGGGTATGAATACTCCAGAGGGTCCCACAAACAAGTTCGAAAAGGAATGGTAGCGAGCGAGGTGCGGACGTATTCTCGTGTGTATGCTTCGGTGGTTGCGGGCATAGATTATACACTTAATATATTAGAGATAGATGCGCAACTCTCATTTTTATTTTTGCTTTAGTTAAAGCCCGGTCCAGCAGGCGTCGCTACGGTCGATTATTAGTCTCCCTACTCCGCACCAGGTGGCTTTTTTAGTAATTTTAATATTTTTAATAACTCTCTTTATGAAAAAATCTTATCGTTTAGAATCGCTGAAATTCCCGGTAGTACATATGAGATATTAAAGAATGTTTGATTGTGTTCAGCATTCTAATCGATAAGATCTTTTCATGCAGAGAGAAAACAGTTTTTTAAAATAAAAAGCTGTAATTCTCTGTAAGCTATTTAATTTCCCTATATTACAAACAATTTTCTGTTAAAAGATTGTATGAACGTACAATTGTATAAAATTTCGAATAACAATAACTCCTCTAGATTAATCCTACTAGCGTACTTATTAACATTAAATCGAAAGTTATCTAAAAGTTAATTAAGTCTAGATAATCAAATCATTCAATGTCAATTAAGTCATTTGTGCGAAATATAAACATGTCAGCTTTCCATTACAAACATAGTAGACAATTTGAATTAAATTTAATAAATTTGTTTCTTAATGATAGCTGTTCTTGCTTAAGTTGATCGTGACAGACCTTGTATGAAAATATTACATCTATAAACACTACCTATGCTTCATCATACAATAATTGTCATTTAAACTAGCATTGTAGAGATAATACACACACTAAAGTGAATACTAAATTATTCTTAGCTTTCTTATAAACATTTAGAAATTTAAGAAACGATTAACCCACAATCATGTTCATCACATGTGACATTTTGTTCTGCACAAACGTTTTGTTACATGATTTGAAAAACAAAAAACACAAAAAATGTTTAAAAAATGTAATGATGATTTAAAGTACTGTTAAATATTGATAGTTTGTACTTAATGACGCTTATAGAAATTTTAGACATGATTACAATAATACATGAATTCTTTTATTCCCTATCTAAATCATTTCTATTCTGACGTTTCTGATGCTTTAGCTTTGGTAATACTAGATGAAACAAACAGCAGATTGAAAGAAAATCATCTTAAAGTTAATTACATTCATTACAAACCATTAGTTTGCATTTTGTTACAAAAGAAACTGATGTTCGTTACATGCAAATGAATTATAAACATACACATGCAAACATAAAATGTAAATTTATCTTTTAATCCAAATTAAATGTACATTAATATTACATCTAAATAATAGAAAGGGTTTCGAAAATCTTTATTGCCCTCAACAGCAGACGAGCACGCAACCCGGCTCATGATAAGTGGTCACCAGTGTTTATAAACTTCAGCAGTGCCATAGGGGGTTGCTGTCTAGCACTTAAGTTTTAATAAATTATTAATATACTCAGTCACAAGCATATTGATTTCACATCATGAAAATGTAAGAAACGTAATCATGTTTGGGCATTTTCATTTAGATATGCTCATACAGAAAACACAACTTAGCAAATATATTCCACAGTTAATCTAAATAATTGCAAATAATGCTTTTGAAGACCATTGACTTTTGATCATTAATTAAAATCATCTTCTCGTAGAATTTACAAAAATTTATATCAGTATTTTCATATATTACTAACTTACTAATTACAACAACTATTCAAACGTAATACTATAACTATAAGAACTAAACAACCTATTTTAAAACAAAATTGGCATCAATTTAGATCTTATGAACTATTTCAATTATTAATTTATAAATTATAAACATATTTTTAAAAAATTAAGATCCCTTGTGAGTTCACGTTCCTTGCTGAATCAGTTTCTCTTCTGAAACGGAGAAACAAAGTATCTTAAGTATGTAACAAATATTGAAAAAATACGACCATGAAAAATTTTGTGTTAATGTAATCATACTTACAAATTAATATATTACATAACACGTTCTGGTCCAAATATAGTGCATCAATCTTTTCATGTTTCAGACATTTTAGTGCTCCTTATAATTTTTCCATAAAAATTTTTCATTATCAAACCTTTGTCTACAAAAATAAAAACATTATTTTATATTGGGTAGAAGGATGAACGTGGTCACAGGCCACTTGGTGTAACTTGGTTATCAAACACCAGGAAACAAAACGTGAATGCCATCATCTAACTTTGGATCTGAGATCAATTGTGCTGTATTTTATTTAAACAGGAAAGCATGACTGCTTCCCGACAGAAACAGGCAAGATGGGGATACATATCGGTATGACTATACAATATGCCCTACCTCAACCATTTATATTCCAGTCAGGAGTTGTAGTATTCTTGTATAGTACTCATAAAACGCTGCTGTCCATTCTGCAGAATGCTTTCATGCTTTTCTGCAAAAATATTCTATTTCATTTTACCACCAAGAAATCAAAATAATTTATAATTATATTAACCAAGCTAATTCAACAAAATCATTTATTTTTTATATTTTTTATTATAATAATCAAAGGCTTGTACTTTCACCAGGTCATTCTTATCAAATTTCGAAATTTTCCCATGCAAAATACGATTTACACCAGTACACCAGCTATATATTATTAATCTAATTGCAAGATCATTAATAAAATTAATTAATTTGGTTTTGTGTTCCTTACACGTAATAAAACTATAATCACAAGCGAGATTAAGCGCAACAGCAATTTTATGCTTTAAAAAGGATGATTCGGGAGAAAGACGTAAACATGCAACAATTGTATAATAAATATTGTTCATTAAATTGATAAAATTGTGATTGGGATGAAACAAAGATTTCTTAGTGTAATCAATCTCGTAGATAAAGGAATTAATGTCTAAATTGTTTTCAGCTAAATCATGCATGCAAGCAGTACATCCAGTAAAAATCTTTGATTTACATTTTTTTATAATATATCCTGATACATATTTCTTTGATTCAGCATAAATTAAACAATCGCTACTTTTTAATTGACCCACTACTAATATCAGGTGGTCAATATCAAAAGAATAATCTATTTTGGGAATGTCATCAGACTTCTGATTGAAAAACTTTGTAAAGATTTTCATTGGATTATTGTTGTCTTTCTCACAATTCGCTCCTAGAGAATGAGGTGAACTAAAATTATTAATGAGCAATGTTTTAAAAGCACTAATAAATTGACTACAATTAGGATTAATATTTCTAAAACCGTTACTTCGAATACTACTAAAGAAATTCTCCAATGGATCTTGATTGAAATTCCTAGTAAGTAAATTGCAGATATTGTGGTATTGATTTAAATGATGCCACAATTCTTTAAATACTTTGATGTTATGGATCCAGTTTTGGATTGAAGGAATTGACTCGTGTTTAATATTTACTACATTATTTTTTATAACTACTGATTCGAATTTAATAGACTCTAATATAGGCAGTAAATCATGCCATAAATTAAAATGAGGAGAATTTCTTTTTAAGCAGTTTTTGTATTGTTTTGGAGAATTTTGATAAGAATGACCATTAAATGAATCAAATAATTTGTCAAAAATTAAAAGGAAGTCAGCAGTCTGTGAACACTCCTCAGGAAGTATTTTGTGTTCTGAAAAGAGAAGAAATACTTAAATTATTAATTTGTTTCTGTGTTCACTACATTATAAATGAAGCGAGGTTAAGCGTAACAGCAATTTAATGCTTTGACAAGAATTATTCAGGAGAAAAACGTAAATTTCTTAACATAATCAATTAAATAGTTTTCAGCTAAATCATATATATAAGTAGTACATCTACTAAAAAAAATTTGATTGTACATAAATGAAATTGAATTTAAAAAATCATATACAACACTCACTTGCAAGGAATCTCATAGCTGATGAGACTCTTTGACTGAATATTTGTGCAGCAAATTTCACTTTCATTTTTGGGATCTTTTCTTTAATAACATGTGCTTCCGTCAGTTTATTGACTAATCTAATTTCGTCATCACCATCATCCACATCCAACAACATTCTAATATGATCCCATTTTGCTCGCTTCATGACACCATCCTGCACAAATAAAGCATCTTTGATCAGTAAATTATTTCTCACACCTTTCAATAAATGTGGTGGATCAAATAGAGGAAATATTTTTTTTCCGCCAATTTCAATGGCTTTTTCTATGTAATCTCCATGTCCTTCCTTCAAATATTTCTCCCTTGTATCCTGATGTAAGTTCTTTAGTGCGTTGACATTTGTCCTGGCTTGATCGCAAATAACTGTAATAACAATAAAACCAATGTTTTGTAATTCTAGCACAATATTTTTTATGAGGTTTTTTAGGTGTATAGCTTTTGTTGAACTTTTACAAAAAGTAAAACAAATGGGTTGTTTGCATTTACTTTTGACACTCTTAATCATAAATACAAGTGCATGGTCAGCCAGAGTTTTATTCCTACTATTAGATCCCATATCCTCAAATCCTATCACTGCATCTGTATCAGGATCATAGGTCACTCCAGGACAAAGTGATATTTCATCAAACATTAGATTCACAATTCTTTTCTCGTCAGGCATTAGCCTCACTGCAGATTGTAAATCTTTTAAAATGTGTAGATTCAAACCCGGTTTGACAGAAAATAAACTAAGCAAAGTCTGAAGGCTTCGTTTTGATGGTAAAACAAACATCTGTCTTAAATAATTATATGCCTTCGGACTCTGCTTTAGAATAGTTAATGACATAATTTTCTCATTTAGAGAAAATCTCCTCCCTCTAGGCTTAGATGCATTTTTTAATTGCATCTTTGTAAAAAGATTTATAGGTTCAGGTAATTTATCTATGTATTTAAGAAAAACTTTAGTCCTTGAAAGCTTCTATGCCATTTTAATATCATCTCTTTGCTTTCTACATTTATCCTTTAACACTTTTACTTGTGACATCAATTTCAAATATGTCAAATTAGAATTTGAGCTCTTCTTCAAGGCTGAAAAGAAAAGTGTATAATATTCAAAATCAAATATACTAGACAAACTATCCAAATGTGGTTTTTTGCATGAATAATTTTGTGTTCAGTATTAGAGCAGTTTATTAAAAGATACAGATATTGGCACCTACTTCTGTATGATACACTTTCAAGTTTTATCATATTGTTCATACTTGAAGGCGGCACAATTCCACTCAACAACTGTGGCTGATCAATTTCAATGTGAGCTGCATAATTTAGTCCTGAAATATTTACAAGCAAAACAATTAATATTGTTATAATAATTATAATATTTTCATTCTATAATTACATCTACACTAATCTCTATCTACACTCTTATAACTTCTAACAAATTTCCACTTACATTCTCATATACTAAAAATAATTACAATTGTAATTAAATAAAGGATAATAATCCCATACCCTTTATTTATATTTTTATCTATCAATACTACCTACTTTTATTGAATTATTTTATTATCAGAAAATAATGACAAATCTTGGTTTTACTACATAAATATAAGGTGTAATATTAATTATTACGATTTACCAAGAAATAATGTTGGGACTGAATTTTGAGTAAGTCTATTTGATGGTAGTATAAAGCACTTTTCAAAATGTCTGTTGCAAAGACGAATGTTGTTATATATGTATTTTTCACCCTTTTCCTGAGATTCTGCACTTAGTACAGATTTCCATTTATTAAATCTCTCAATTTGTTCTATTATCAAACTTTGTGGATTCGGAAATGTATGGAAGGGACCTTGAAATATGTAAAATTAAGACAATATAAGTTTTTAGTAGCTAGTCTTTAATTGATCATTCCAAAAAACTAGTTCGGGCCCACTTGACAATAAGCATATAATACGCTGAGTTGCAAAACATAAATACTGCCACCCACTCGAGACAATTTTATTATCTGAGGTGTGTGTGTGATAGTACGAGACTTAATACCGACTGTTTTGATCAAAACTTAACATATATGATAGCTAGGCAGCAGAAATAGGAAGGACCATTAGTTGGTGCTAATTCATTTAATTATATTATGAATAATAATTCTGTTAGCAAATAATATACCGGGAAAATAGTGTAAACTCACCGTTATCAAGGCATCCGAAATAGCATTTCATTTTCGATCTTAGAGGCATGCTGATTTTTAATAATAAACTTTCTGTAAGAAATGAGAATAGTTACACAGGCTTACGAAACGCTAACGAAGAAAAAAGTATTGGAGCCAAGTTATGTCTAAAGAGAATTCAAACCAGAGTTTCTCAATGTCTAATCGTCTAATATTCTCACAAAGCTAAAAGTTGCTCTAAATTAATACTACAACGTAAAATAACTCAAACCAAGACCAAACAAAAAACGATTTAAAAAATTAAAGCGTTACGACATTTTGAAAACTTTTTTTTTTTTTTTTTACCACATTTTACCTTAGTTTCTTTTGAAATTTTCCCTAAAATTCCCTAAACAACTTTCATAAATCCTTTATATAGAAAGCATAAATAAAATACAGAAAATATATAATATAAACGCCCCCAGAAGATCATAGATCTATAGGATTAGAATTTTCAAGGAAGTCGACGCATTGCTTTTATATTCTTTTGCTGCACGCAACCTAACACTGGTCGGTTCTAAAATTGAGCAATTGTTTGCTGGCATTCCCAACTTTCTATGAAGCAAGCCGTTCAGGGTTTCATTAGAAAGCCTGTTTCTTTTGTCAGTTTTTACATTTGAGAACACTGAATAATCTTTCCACCTCAGTCTTTGAAGAAGGAACTGCTAGCAAAAGTGAAATGACAATTACAAGGTTTTCGTAAATGAAATTACCATGATAATCTTTCATGGTACATGAAGTACCTGTATATTACAATACAAGTAAGTTCTGGTGACAACAACGAAAATAGGTAAATAAAAATTTGGCGGATTATACTTATTGGGATTCTGGGGAATCCCTAAGAAAAAAGCAGTGGCTTAATCTATGATTTACTTTACTAGAGGGTTACTGTTGAATCAAACCTTCTTTATAGTTTTTATACACAACTCTGTTATATTCTTTTACTTGTCAACTCGACTTAATGTCATTATCTCTCCATAAAATAAAATGTTCATTGTTTTACTTTAATTATCGTTTATTTTAAAATTCACAACAGTTACTAGTATAGGCTTTGCTTTTTACCCCGAAATATCCTAAATCCTGGTATTTTTTAAATTGTCTTTATCATCCAAAATATCAGCTATTTTCCCTAAAAAAGGGAGAATTCCCTAAAAGTGGAAGCACTGCTTCAAAGTACGCTAACATTTTTATTGAGTCAGAACTCGTATCTGCCATCTAGTGAGTTTATTAGTTCATTAAGGCCAAAACGTTTCAAAAATGACCTCGCCGGTTCCTAAAGATGGCGCTAGTTGAATGTTCTTTTTCTTTGTATGGGAGTTGCACCCCCCTGGTTGCGGGTGAACTGTCGGCGCCAGTAAAGGCGCACGCGCGGCTTTCCAAAAGGAAAGCCACTCGGTCGCTACTCTTTGAATCGCGCCGGGAACCGACAACGAGAGTCCCTGATTGGTCGCGGCGCGCGATCAGACGCGGCTGCCGACGCGGCAGGCGTTAGGGTTGCTATAGTCTTATTATTTATTCGTAGGGTTGATCGTATAAGAGTGAAAATTAGAGTAATATGATATTTTTTATTTTAAGTCATGACAAAATAAAAATAAAAATCTTGCCAAAAAAATTAAAGTTTATAATTAACAAATAAAAAATAGGGGTTGATCGTAGAGGGGTGAAAATTTCAGAGTAATATGATTTTTTTAATTCTAAGTCATGACAAAATAAAAACAAAGTTCTTGCAAAAAAAATTAATGTTTTTAATTAACAAATAAAAAATAAGGGTTGATCGTAGAGGGGTGAAAATTTAGGGTTGTATGTATTTTTGTATGCTGTATCATAAAAAAATAAAAACAAAAAAATTTGTCTAAAAAATAAAATAAAAAATTTTGGGGTGGACCACCCTTAACATTTAGGGGGATGAAAAATAGATGTTGTTCGATTCTCCACCCTGGCCGATATGCACGCTAAGATTCACGAAAATCGGTCGAGCCGTTTCGGAGGAGTTCAATCATGCACCCCGTGACACGAGAATTTTACATATTAGATTTAATCTTGATTAAAAACTGTATTTTCATAGGACCTTAATTCTTAAAATCAGTTTGCTTTAACTTAAAAGTTAAAAAAGTTTTGCCTTTCTGACACGAATTGCAACAACCATTTTTTATTTAAAAAAAGCATTTGACTGTTTTTTCGCCGACATTTTTTTACATTTATTATTAGGTTAGATTTCATTACTAAGAACTTCTACTACCTAACTACATTATGAATGAATAAATACTAAACATATTAAATAAATACTAGTTTAAGCAAATAAATTAATGACTTCTATAAAAAAGTTTTGAATTATATAATTTTTACACAAACTTATTTTTTTTTGATTTGACATTTATTAAAGCTTGGAATAAGAAATTTCATCAAGAAAACAATAACACATACATGGTCGTTAATTAGGCAAGAAATCAGTACTACTAGGCTGCACTAAAAGTATCGGGAATGGAATATTTCCACTGTTCCTGTCATATTAAAATCTTTTTAATTGAAAACTCTTTGGTTTTAAAAATCGAATACCATTTATTTATTTAAAAAAAGATTCTCGGTCTTGTCACGAGGTTTTGTCAAACTTGTTTAGTCGTTGAGAAAATGGAATTGACTCGAGAAAATTCAAGAGCGATGATTTATTATGACTTTCGAAGTGGTTTAACACAAAAACAGTGTGTTGACCGGATGATTTCTGCATTTGGCGATGAAGCCCCATCCAAAACCACAATTTATCGCTGGTTTGCTGAGTTTCAACGTGGACGTGTCAAGCTCAGTGATGATCCCCGTCAAGGTCGTCCAAAAACTGCAGTCACCCAAGAAAACGTTGATGCTGTGCGTGCAACTTTAGACATTGGCATGAGTCAAATACAAATAATCTTGCATGAACAATTAGGTGTAAAAAAGTTGTTTTCCCGATAGATACCGCATTCGCTCTGTGAAGAGCAAAAAGCGGGTCGCGTTACTTGGTGCGTCAGAACTCTCGAAAGATTCCACGCAGGATCCTCAAATGCTGTATACAACATTGTATCAGGTGACGAATCCTGGATATACGCGTACGAATCCGAAACAAAAAACCAGTCACGAGTTTGGGTGTTCGAAAATGAGTTAAAGCCAACAAAAATTGTTTGCTCACGGAGTGTGCTGAATGGTATGCTAGCATTTGTTTGCAACAGGTCGTTTCTGAACTGCGTAAAGAGAACTGCAACCGCCGCATCATCCTCCATCACGACAATGCGAGTTCTCACACCGCGCACAGAACAGAAGAGTTTTTAGAGCAAGAAAACATAGAATTATTAGACCATCCGTCGTACAGCCCCGACCTAAGGCCTAATGATTTCTATACTTTCCCCAAAATAAAGAATAAATTGCGTGGACAGAGATTTTCATCACCTGAAGAAGCTGTGGACGCCTACAAAACGGCCATTTTGGAGACCCCAACTTCCGAATGGAATGGTTGCTTCAATGATTGGTTCCATCGTATGGAAAAATGTGTCAAATTTCGCGGAGAATACTTCGAAAAGCAATAAATACATTTTTAAATAGTAATGTTGTGTCACTTCGTTAATTCCCGAAACTTTCAGTGCCGCCCTCGTATTCAGTACCTACATAAATTAAATTAGTACATAGGCACACAACTTAAGTGTATAATCTATACACACAACACTCGATCACGATTTAATTCATTGATTTGAATTTTGAACTTTGGTGTATTTCATAGTTAATAATTTTAATGATATGCAAATCTTTTAGATTAAGTGTAGGGATTATCTATGATGCACAGTTGGTTCAAAAGTCGCTAGATGTCACTGACTGATCTACTCCGTACATCTACTGTCTACGAGAAAACTATTAATTGCAATGTCAATGATTATGCCATGGAAATATTTTTTTAATTTAAGATTTTCAGAGTTATATTGCGAAAACATGCTACAAAAAATATTTTTTCACAAACTATCAACAGTGTGGAATGATTTAATAACTGAACTAGGCCAGAAATAATTTCAATCCCTAATTCTTGCACTGAAAGAATTTAAAAAATCCTAGTCGTTCAGAATAATTATGAAGTTATATTTAGACTTAGGCGTAGTGATAAAGTTAATGTGGCGGTAAAGTTAATTGTTTTTCATTTTCAATTTAACAATATTATTAACATTTTGTTCAATTTGTTTTAAAACAATAATCTATTTCTATATCTTTGAAAAAATGTGTAGTTCACTAAATTTCTGCGTTAAATCACGCTCTACCAGTTAATAAAGCGATAGCCTTTGTACTACAATTTTGAGACTAGAACTCATTTCTCAAGGCGGGTAGCGGCATTTACGTTTAGTCTTAGCAACTTCTCTTAGGTTCAGCCCGTGAGCTCACCTAGCCGTCCGCACATACCTGAAATAGCCCCTACCGGCCCTACCCACTGAGTTTCTCGCCGGATCTTCTCAGTGAGTTACGGTTTCGAACTAGTGGTAGATTCAGGGAAGCACTGCTCTTGACAGTGCTAGTGGTCTGCGCGAAGTAGGTAGTAGCAAGAATTAGGTAGGAAAAAAAAGGCCCCTTAGGCTGCTAGCGAATAAGTAGGCGAAAAAAATGGAAAGTATTGCTTTACCAGATACTTTTTCAGATAGTTTTTGCTGTATGAAGCTCGTAGCTCTTTTCTATGTTGTATTATCTATATCCATGAAATTCAGGATGTGATTTGTGTTGAAATTTGCAGTTGGCACGACTGTTTCCGCTTCGCTGGTTTTTTGACTTTTGGAAAGACTTTTGGAGATATCAATCTAGAATAAATTAATACAGTTGTATTAAATTATTATTAATTTTAAGGATATATATACAAAACAGCTCTCCCTTTCTAAATATGAAATATAATTTTAAAAGCGATCATTTGATTCTTGAATCATTTGATGATTGAACTTATTCGTTCATCCGTATTCATTCAATCATTCCCAAAAATTACTACAACGTCGGCCGCATATTGCACGTTTGTGCTGATCCGGTATATTTCTGAATCTTTTCTTTACAAAGTCTGTTAGTTGTGTTTAGCGTAATATAAATACATAGTGCTTTCGCGCACTGGTAATTCAAAGATTTCAACAAAAGATGAATTATTAATTGAGCCATGACACTTATTGTCAACAGATTTACTGTTTAAGATTGTTTAACTCTAGTTTATCGCTAGTGCTAGAAGGGGACGAAATAAATGTTTTTGGCTGGTAATAACACAGTACTTGTAGAAATTTATCGAAAAAGAAAACACGTCCAATATGCGTCGGGGCTAAATAATTTTTTTCGTTTTTTCAGCTCCACCATTTTGTTAGTGGATACGCGCCATTTTCATAAACCTCTTAATCGAGGCTACTTAAAATTATTCATTTAAATCAAGACTTACCGCGATACGGCGGATATTTATTGTTATTATATAAGATTTAATTTATTTGCTCTGAAATGCCTCCTGTTAAGCATTATTCTTCTAGTGAAGTGAATCAGTATGAATTATCAACAAGATTATTGTCTCTTACCGAAAATACCTCTTATACGTTAACTCAAATCAATGGACAACGAATTTATAGGAAAGCTACACACGCTTGGACCGGTCCCGAACCCTCGCGAAGTTGTGAGGTAAGTAAATTGTTATATTGTAGTGTCGTTGGAAAATATAAAAACTTGTTTTACAATTTGATGGAATGTTGGTTTGGGTAATGAAATTGTGCTACTAGAGCATTTTCAAAACGGGCTGTGGTTGTGATATTTAATAGATATTTATTTTAATGAGTGGATATGGTACCTACATAGTTGTCACATTCTAATGTTTCGTCAGAAAATTTACTTCAGTCGATTAAAATCCCAGCTTTTGAACTATGTATAGATAAAATAGATATGTATAGATAGGAAAATGTACCATTCTAAAAGATACATAGATATCTATATATTTAGAAGATTATGGTTTAATGAATTTACAATTTTATATTCACAAAAAATTACGGGAAATTTACAAAAACATGAATAAGGCGACAAGAGTGAAGTCACCATGAGAAGCGATGTTAGACTACTGCAGAATTATATTTTTGCGAATTTACGGAGCACGACAGGCCGGGAATCTCTCAACGCATCGTTTTGCTTTTGTCACGTTATTGTCCAATATGGTCTGGCCGCTGACGAAGACTCAGTTGAAAAATTTTCCTTGTCTCTAGAAAATAAGTAAACTATCTATGTATCGGCTAACGGCGCTCCAACCGTTCGAATATTTCAAGGGGAAGACGCCACCGTGATAGAGGAAGCGTGTAAAAATGAATCGCATATTCTATCATATAGGCGTTAGAAGAGTCTTAGAAAGCGCGAGAAGTTATAAGCCCTAAACCTTCTCGCCCTTTCTGACACTTATCAGAGTCCGCCGATCTTTTGGTTAAAAGCGACGCCGTGATCGGAGTTCTTTATGTTTCTTGAACTGCTAAATACGACCTTATCCCCAATATGTAGAGTAGTAAGTATCAAAAAAAAAGGCCTTTAATAGTCTCTGATAAGGTTCTTTATCGCAGGGGTCATAGGCGGCGGTAACAGCCAAACCGGCCAATCGTTTGTGACAGCAAAGGTCTGGTGGTGTTGATGTTGAGTTTGGTAGATTCAGAAATGAGTCTGCCGTGAATATGTCACGGTCTTGAAAGAATATCATATCTGAAAACTTTGCTAATTTCCAACTAGTCGGAACAGTTTCTTATCTCTGTTGCAAATGATGTGACAATAAAAATCAGCAGCGTAACGACAAGTTCTTTTATTTGTGCAAGAATGCAGAAAAGTAGTTAGAAATGGCTGGCATGGCTTGTTTTATTAACACTATCCCCCCTTCGTTGGCTTTGGCTGGCGGCGGTGGCGGTGGCTATGGCGGAAGGGGGCGTGTTAATATGGCTTGGCGGCTTGGCTGGCGGCAGGGCATGACAGCTGACGTCACGTCCGTTACATTCGGCCATCCTGCAACAATTGCTCCCGCAATGGGGAACACACAAAAACATTTAGTTCTCAAATAAATCAATAAGGTCTTCAGTTTCGAGCTGCTCATCGGAACTACTAGCGCTATCGGACACATGGGCTATACTTTTATAGGGCTTTAATGAATCTGTTGATACCAGGCCAGTGAAGTTTTTATAACTTCGTAAACCTTTTAGATATACTTCTAATTCGATAACAATTGTTACCTACTACTTTAGTTACTACATACGGACCTGAGTACAAATCGTCTAATTTGGTATTAATCCTAGCGGCGCTACTAACCAGTTGGCGCCTGTCTCTATGATACAAAATGCCTTTTCTTATAAACATGAGCTTTTTTTTTATATTAATGTTGTGTGTTATTATTGTACTCGCTTGTTTTATCCTAGCTGCAGCTATCTTACGCCGTGCGTCAACAGTTTCTGGTTCGAGACCAGGAATCGAAACATCACATATTGACCTACCAGAGCGCGCAAAGATTAAATCACAAGGCTTGTAGCCGCTGTTACTTTTAATTGTGTTGTTTGTGCCTCAATTAATGGAGTTCACTAAATTATTTGAAGCTTCACTAGGATCAGTTGCCCGCAACACAAAATTGTATGTTTAGTTTGTTCAACCTGGCCAATTAGCGCGCGGACAAGCAATACCGTTTAACGTATGCCTAAACTGTTTATCTTCTGATATATTTTTTTTAAAGTACCTACTCGTAAAAGCTTTCCCGTAGTCTGTCACCACGTGATTCGGGTATCTGGACAAACCCTATTAATATATTTTTCAATGCACGAATGGTCCCGATTAAATTTACAGTACGCGTTAGTTCAGCTATCACAAATTTAGACAACGCATCTTTCATTACGATCATGTACTGGTTGGTGCCCTTTAGATGTCCTACAGAAGGGCATCATGTTATATATTTGTACCATGCGCATAGTATCAGATGGTTTAGAGATCGGATATAGACAGTCTTCTTTTTTTTAACATAGTTATCCTTCTCATGTGTACAATAAAGACATGCTGCCACGTATTTCCTAATAAAGCGTGTCATTTTAAGAAACCAATATTGGCTTTTAATCAGAGCTAAACGATGATTTAGATCCACGTGACAAATGTCGTCATAGTGCATTTGTACAATTTTCCATTTAGCCGAAGGGACTGCGAGTCTATTTCCCTTAAAAAAATTTTCGAACTAGTTCATTCATAATTATCTTTAACATCAGCGCGACTTCGTCCGCGTGGAATATAGTTCACAAAGAATGCTTTATTTTAGTACAAATTGATTAGCATAAAAAAAACGTTATAGTGAGCCAACCTTAACATATGCTATCGCGGACATTTTTTTTTTAGATCTTTTAAAGGGGTACAATTCTGTCACATTATTTTAGCGAAACTTTAACAGTTTCTGCAGCGCACGCACCGGAAGCTCTCAAAAGGGAAAATAACCCGATTTTGAAACATTACTTACTGGTACTTCGCTTGTATTGGTCTTAGCTGACCCAGTGATGGTCTTAGCGGTGCTAGCGTTATATAGCCTATAACCTTTCTCAATAAATGGGTTATTTAACACTGAAATAATTTTTCAAATCGGACCAGCAGTTCTTGAGATTAGCGCGTTCAAACAAACAAACTCTTCAGCTTTATAATGTTAGTATAGATTGCTTTATAATCGAACTAAGCTTTTCGTCCTGACATTGCACAGTACAGAATCAATCAGTAACTAAGACGATTCACGTTCATCATGTCAACAGGATGCCTATTAAGCGCGTCTACAAATTTTCCATACGTTCACCAGGTCTATACTCAACACTAATGTCATAATCTTCTTTCAAAACTCACCATCGCGCAATGCATGGTATAATGTCGCGTTTGGTAAGCGTAGCACAAACCACAGTACAATCAGTTTCTACTATATCATGTTTACCTACTTCATAAACACGGAACCTACGTAGCGATTGTATGACCGCCAGGTTATGAGCTCTTAACTATGATACACATTCTTCCTTCCTAGTAACCCGGCTAAAATAGTATAACAGGCCGCAGTGAGTTGTCAGTTTGTTTTTGTAATAGTATACCAGAAATTCCTAAGTTACACGCATCGGTTTGTATTTCTGTAGGAAGCATAGGATTATACAGAGCTAGCACAGGTTTGAAACGTAAGCTGTTTTTCAGTTGTTCGAAATTCGCGTTTTGTTCACGGCCCCACACCCATGATTTATCTTTTTTTTTTTTTAAACCAATAAACTGTCGCACACTATAAGCATTATTTGGCACAGGACACTGCGAAACGGCCGTCAATTTTTGTTGCACCCGGCTGTATACCGTCTGAAGATATTTCATGACCTAATAAGTGACTTGTTCCTCCAAGAATGAGCATTTACTCATATTTAATTTTAAGTCTCCACCATAAAATTTCCCAAGTACTTTCTCAATAATTATTGAACCCGATTTTATACCAACTGAGGGTAGATGTAAATCGTTTAAAATTGCTAGTATCTCGATTTGACCTACATTTATTTTTACCCATTTCTTTTCTACCCACAGACTCAATTATTTTATTTATTAAACGCATTTAACTACCCCACCTAGTGGAATAAGGTGGAGATAAAGAAGAAACGCATGAATACAGATGGCGCATTTGCTAAACCAAAAGGAATTCTAGTGTACTAGAAATAATGACCTTGCGGTGTAATGAAAGCAGTTGTGTGTCTGGCACAATGCTCAATTGATGGTAGCCCTGGGCTAAATCTAAACTCGTGCAGTACTGTTCGGTGGATACTTTTATATTTTACCATAGCGTTTAACGCACGATAATCAACGCATAGCCTACTGTCGCCGTTCTTTTTCTTAATAAGACCACTGGTGAAGCATGACTAGATTCAGATTATTTTATAATGCCGATGTCTAAAAGTGGCGATACACGGGCTGATCACTAGTAAGCTTAATTTGCATTTGAACTAAATTGGCAATACCTAAATCATGTGTATTCGTAGCAAAGCAATGCTTATACTGTATTTTTTTTAATCTGAATGACTCCTAATATTTAATGGCTCCTTTTAATTTTTTTTTATTTCTACCCACAAATCTCGAAATATTTGTAATGGCATGGCTATGGCAAGTAGAAATGCAACACACCTGGCTGTTTGGCTGTGGCTCCTCGCAGCTGTTGGCCCTCAGCAGGACCTCGCCCGGCGGCCACAGGATGGTCTCCGAGCACATGTTGATGTCTTTGATGTAGCTGTCTTCGCCGTTCAGCAGCGTCGCAGGCAGGGAGAAGGAAGCTCGTAGCCGTGAATCTCGTGAAGCGCCGTGAAGCTCGTAGTGCCGCAGTGGAGTAACCACGTTGCTGCTCTTTTAGTTTCCCTCTACGTGAACCAGAATGATGGAAGGACAGGGCGGCAGGCGCTTTTGGTCCGACGACGTCGAAGTCCCTTTGATTTGATTGTTCCAGGTTCTTCATCCTGTAGCTCAAGTATCGCCTTGTGGACCTCTTTCTGAAGCAATTTTTCAACACTTTCCTCGCCAGTGAAATAGGAGCTTCATCTTCTTCAAACTTGTCAGAAGACCGAGACATCTGAGCGTGTATATGACGTTGTTTCATTTCTTTATGCCACTTCTGATTGTTGCAAATGATGTGACAATAAAAACCAGCAGCGTAACGACAAGTTCTTTTATTTGTGCAAGAATGCAGAAAAGTAGTTAGAAATGGCTGGCATGGCTTGTTTTATTAACACTATCCCCCCTTCGTTGGCTTTGGCTGGCGGCGGTGGCGGTGGCTATGGCGGAAGGGGGCGTGTTAATATGGCTTGGCGGCTTGGCTGGCGGCAGGGCATGACAGCTGACGTCACGTCCGTTACATCTCATAACATTCTGAAACTGAAAACCGAACCTTATTGTAATGGGATTAGGTGATGCTGAATAGAAGTTCGGTCGGACACAGAAGTTCTTGAATCCGATAAATAGCTGGTAAAGGGATTCGTATGCGTCTCTGGCTTAATGGTTAAGATATCCAGTGTATACGTATCATATGGTGCGACTACGCCACGATCTATGCGGTACCTTAAACCTTGGAGCCATAGTTGTTGTCGTTAGGTAATTACATGACTTGATGGTAAGGCCTCTTGTGAACCTTCACGGATGGGTGCTATATTATATATATGTGCTGCTTATTCCTATCGTGAAGCAGTATATTACAATTGGAAGGACGAAGTAGCCGTTATACTGTGAAACTGAGACTTAGAACTCATTTCTCAAGGTGGGTGGCGGCATTTACGTCGTTGATGTCTACGAGTAACCACTTAAGAACAGGTGGGCCGTGAGCTTGTCCACCGATCTAAGTAATAAAAAAGCCTTACTTGTGTCCACCAATTAACGATATAAGACTAAAAAGTGAAAATAACACGATATACGTTAGCCACTTGATATTAAGTACGATAAAACAACCATCATTGTTGGTAGTTCAAAGTTGACAATGATCACGTTCTTCCTTCCAAGTTTCTAGAATTTTCCATGTCACGTGTCAATGGTACAAGATATATTTGGTTTGAAAAAACAGGTGTTCATCGGTAGGATCCCGCACGATTGCTTTGAAGACAGCTTAGTGCCTCTATTCCAGCAGGCTGGCGAGCTCTTCGAGTTTAGGCTTATGATTAACTTCTCTGGATGGAACAGAGGGTAAGTACATGTGTATGGTACATATACGTATAAAATATAATTTATGTGTGTATATATGTTCACCTAAAAGGCGAGAATCTTAGCCCAGTTGATATGAAACTTTTGCACACATAAAAAGGGTGACAAGGCAAAACCACTGCGACGCACAGATTATCAACTAAGTAATTACATTAGCGCTGGATACGCGGTGCATGATGCAGTCATTTTTATCTTTTGAACCATACGTCGAATTGAAATGAAATTTTTAATATAAAAGAAATTTTTTGTGTGTATTATATGTTCATCTAAAATTATCTTATGTGGTTGGCTTTCTGAATCGTCTGAATGACTTTGTTTTAATATAAAATTTCATTTTGCTGCGAGTGAAGCTGCGGGGCGCAGCTAGTATTTATTTCAAATAATTTATCGAGAAATATATTTCGCCCGTGACGCATGACGGAGGCATAAACACATAAATAGTTTGAAGTCAATAACGATAGTGGTTTAATATAATCGGTGTTGTTTTAAACCATTTCCTGGGGAAGTGTTTGTTTATTTTTGTGAGGGATCTAACATTGAAAAACGTTTTTCTAATTAATGTAAAAATGACATACGATAATAGCTACTGTAAGAAAAGCGACATGCGCCTTCACCCAGTGGTATTGTGCAAATCTCTTGTGAGGTGAGGTCGCAAAGTCGAGATCGGGAACGTTCCATCGATACATTTATTCAAATTTTCAAGAACTAATATGATATATTTTATGTGTATAATAAATTCTACATTCTACACCTACACTTTCCATACCAAAATATAGTTATGTTTACGTATGTGTCAATGGAACGGACAACTACTTTTAAAATTACTTAATTTAAATTGTGTATAGGTACACTGAATATAGTCATGCTTTTTTTTTATAAATACTCTGTGGTAATGGGTCTTGAGGGGAAATGCTCACTAATCCTGGTTTTGGCTTTTTACGAATACATGTTTTGAACGTCATTTGTGTTTGTCGCATAATCTGTTACTACGTAACGTAATTAACACTTGCATGCCTAACTCGCCCCCGCATGATGCTTAGATACGCTTTCGCCATGTACACCACGGAGGCGGAGGCCGGCAATGCCATACGCTTGTTCAATAACTACATGATCAGGCCGTCTTGGCAGCTGGGTGAGTGCCGTTTGCTTTCTTATACATAATTCGTTGTAACACAAGTATTTATAATAATTAATACGTAAATACAATGATCCAGGGATGTTTCTCCCGAATGAAGCTGTGTGGTTCAGTTAAATTAGCACTGTTTAATTGAAAAAGTTAACATTATTAAAAACTATTTCCCGTTTAGTTCGCATGAAAAATACGGCTACTTTGAAATGATCAAAGGACAGTATTAAGCCTCAAATTGGATTTATCTCTACTACATTTCACCCCTTGCGAGGAAGGGGTCTATCTGCCTAAATTGAAAGAACAACCTAAGTTATGTTCAAGACCATTGTGTTTTCGTCTTTATTACCTGTCAATATGTCACATGTGCCTGCTTTTGCATGTTTGCAAATTTATGTTTTTGCCCTTGATTTGTT
Organism: Bombyx mandarina; assembly: GCF_030267445.1. Taxonomy (NCBI): domain Eukaryota; kingdom Metazoa; phylum Arthropoda; class Insecta; order Lepidoptera; family Bombycidae; genus Bombyx; species Bombyx mandarina. Next base: position 13,266,791 of record NC_143223.1, on the reverse strand, counting down.
TGCTTGAACCAATAATATACGGTACGAAACGGTGGTTCATGTGTGTTGTGTATTGTGAGTCCGTGTCGAATTCGTATCATCGTACTGTATTTCTATCCCGAATAAAGTATACGTTCACATTTGTAGGGTAGGTTAAATTGAGAATTCTATCTCATGTTTCAAGCTAGATGTCGCCATTTTGGTTCTAGTATAAATCTGCTGATTACGCTAAGAATGGTCATGACTTATAAGACAATTTAAATCTTCTATCTTCTATCTTCTTGTCCTATACATTATATTATTATATTTTATATTATATATATAAAAATGAATTGCTGTTCGTTAGTCTCACAAAAACTCGAAAACGGCTGGACTGATTCGGCTAATTTTGGCCTTAAATTGTTTGTGGAAGTCCAGAGAAAGTTTAAAAGGTAGATAAATATGAAAATGCTCGGGATTAAATAAAAATAACGATTTTGTTTTTCCTTTGATGTATCCCTCGTCGGACGGATTCCTTTTGTTTGTTTTAAGTTTATTTTATACAAAAGTTTTGTACTTTTATTTATCGATTGAGGCACTACGAAGTTTGCCGGGTCAGCTAGTTGATAATAAAAGTCTTAAAAAAATAAATAGGGAACTGTTAAATAGAATCTACTGGATTCCCAGGTGTGTGCCCTTCGATAAACAACTGTCGCATATTCATATCGCGCATCCCGCCGACGACGCCGTCCGCCGAGATAGTGCGGCTCCTGTACGCGCTGACGGACGAGGTGCAGGAGGTGCGCATCCGCCGCGCCGTGGCCTCGTGCGCCGCCATCGTGGAGTACCGCTCGCACCGCGGCGCCGCGATGGCGCGCAAGGCGCTGGTGGCCGCCGCCGCCGCCGCGTGGGGCTGCGGCGCGCGCCCCGCCGTCGACTGGTCCCTGCCGCAGTCGCCGCAGCTGCTCAAGCAGTACCGCGAGGTCAGTCACACGATCACTACGAGTAGTAGTTTTGAAGTGTTCGTGGCCTAACGGATAAGACGTCCGGTGCATTCGTGTTGAGCGATGCATCCGTGTTCGAATCTCAGGCGGGTACCAATTTTTCTAATGAAATAAGTGTACTCATCAAATGTTCACGCTTGATTTCCACGGTGAAGGAATTACATCGTGTAATAAAAATGAAACCCGCAAAATTATAATTTGCGTAATTACTGGTGGTAGGACCTCTTGTGAGTCCGCGCGGGTGGGTACCACCACCCTGCCTATTTCTGCCATGAAGAAGTAATGCGTTTCGGTTTGAATGGGTGGGGCAGCCGTTGTAACTATACGTGAGACCTTAGAACTTATATCTCAAGGTGGGTGGCGCATTTACGTTGTGGTTGTCTATGGGCTCCAGTAACCGCCTACACCAGGTCGGCTGTGAGCTCGTCCACCCATCTAAGCAATAAAAAAAAAAGTACCACTGGCCCCGTATCTGCCGCGTAGTATATTGAAAGTATTTCAAAAGTATAGTAAACGCAATTTGATTTTTTCCAGACTTTTTTTATTTTGTCGATACACAATACTACCTAGATATCTGTTGTATCAAGGCGGTTACCGGTCATCGGTCTCGTCGAAACCGTCGCTTGCGACGAAGGGCTCGACGATTATATTAACCCACAGACACAGCCCACTGAGTTTTTCGCTGGATCTTCTCAGTGGGTCGCATTTCCGGTCCGGTGCTAGATTCTGCGAAGCACTGCTCTTGCTAGGGTTCATACTAGCAACGTCGTCAGGTTTGAGCCCCGTGAGCTCACCTACTAGTTAAGGTTACGCTGAAATAGCCTCTCAAGGCTATCAGCTTAGGTAGGCCAAAAAAGGCGGTTATGAATTTAATTTTACGTATCGGGCTGCCTATGCCAACCTGCCTACGACAGCTATTCTTATCCAGTAAGATTGCGATCACTCACGATTCGCGACGACCAATCCAGCTATTTATCGATTGATTGTTCTGAGCAATAACGCCGCGTGTCAACAAAAGGTAGAACTCTCGAAGAGAAGAGAACTCTCGGCCCCGCGTTTGAACAAGGACACTTCCCAGGGCTCGGGAAATGCTGGATAATTCTATAAATAAGCATAATTTGATAATACTGAAATAATTCAGGAAGGTGGATTTAATACTGTCTGTGATATCCAAATTAAAATACATATTCCCATTTATTTAGTGCAATATGAGAGGAAACCTTGTTTTTTTGTAATTAATCTAAAATTTTCGTCTATATATTTACATGCCAACTTTGATTTGGTGAGTATAAAAATATTTATTGTTTCGACAGCTTTTAGATACGAATATTTGATAACATTACGTTGTAATTTCCCACAAATCCTTCAGTACACCCTGGGGGTACACAGTGAAAAAGGAGGTAGCGCTGTGCTTTTTCAAATTTAAATGACAATATTAAATTAATTGAATTTTATAAAACAGTTGGTGTGCTTTACAATCACTTAATAATTTAGCTTTGTCGATAATAACGTGTCCCGTCATTCTGTTGGTCTGGGGTGTAATGTGACGCTGTTACGTTTAGATTGGGCGCTGGAGCCCTGAGCGCGGCGTGGAGCTGACGCGTGTACCGGAGGATTCGCCGGGCGCTTCGCCCTGCAATGCTTCGTATACTTTGGAGCCCTGGTCGCAGGCTCGTCGGCTCCGCATGATACAAGAGGCGCAACGTAACGCCGCCGCCGTAGAGTGAGTAGACAAACATTTTTTCCTCTTCGTTGAACTAACTACATTTATTAATAGCCTAGCGGCATTCTAGATGCTTCTCAACAAGCTATAGAGAAATAACTATAAGTCAGGTAGGATTAGTCGCATTCGAAGCTCTTGGAAACTGTCAGTCCTGGTCTTGTCATTTTATTACACAATATTCCTTTCAGCCAAAGCTTAGCTGTTGAGAATATTAGAATTTTAAACAGCTAATTCTATCCTAAATTATTATCTTTTCTAATTTTCTCTAAAACATAGAAATTTGTTAATATGAAAATTCTTTCTCTCTGTTACATGAATCAGTAAGTTGTTACATGTCGTCGTTTATAGCTTAGGCTTAGGTAAGCTGTCTTAAAAGTATGATAGGCGGCTGTATGGTGTTTCTTAGCACTCTATAATGATCCTTGTGACTTAGGTTAGTACTGATTTGTATTAACTTTACTGATGGTAGGACCTCTTGAGTCCGCGCGGGTAGGTACCACCACCCTGTCTATTTGTGCCGTGAAGCATTAATGCGTTTCGGTTTGAAGGGTAGGACAGCCGATATAACTATACTTGAGACCTTAGAACTTATATCTCAAGGTGGGTAGCACATTTACGTTGTAGATGTCTATGGGCTCCAGTAACCACTTAACACCAGGTGGACTGTGAGCTCGTCCACCCATCTAAGCAATAAAAAAAATATATTAGTTTTAAGTTGATATTATTATAATATCCTCAGGTGGTCGAACCGCATGTCGAGCGGCCTAGAGTATCTGTCGGCGTCGATGGGCTCGCTGTCGGTGGGCGGGCTGCAAGAGCGAGTGTGGGCTCCCCCGCCCGCCGCCCCCCGCGCCCCCGCCGGTCCCCCGCCCTGCCCCCCGCCCGGCCCCCCGGCGCGGCCCCTCGTGCCGACACGGGACGACTTCAATCCCTGGACCGCACCGCATCCCATGTACGAGTTCATACACGGGAAAGAAGCTCGATAAGTCAAGTTCCATTAATTATAAAAAACTACGAGGTACATATGCAGTATTAATACAACTATACAAATTGTTTGTATTGAACTTGTTTTCAAATAGTAATTAGGATGAACGGTCTTAAATTAATAACATCAATCAAATATGTAAAATTAATAACTCAATTGTTTTTATAAATACTTTTTGAGCAACATTATTACGTAGATCATGTTCACGAACGCAATTTGTTGCTTTTCGTTGGAATAAAAAAATAATCTTTGGAAGAATCGAAATATTCGAAAAACCAAATTATTCTCAGAAGTACCAGTTTCAGGTGTGAGAATCTAATTACTACGTCACTACTGACCTGTTGTGAATATTGTTTATTACATTATTGATGGCTGATTTACATGTAGCAGTGCTTGTCCAGTGAACGCAATTTTGCTAAAATCACTGACTCCTCAAGATTTGGATTTTGTTTTATGTCTTATATTTTTGCTTTCGTTTTGTTGAAGTCTTGAGGCGTTTGGGAAAATTGTGTCTTTTAGCATGAGACGTTGCATCGCGCGCTGTTGTAAAATATCAATGATTGCATTTTGAAGGTATTGAGTTTTTTGGTTTTATTTATTATATGTTAATATTATTTATGCATGAAATTATATGAATAAATTAATCATTTGTGATGGATAAGTTTCAAATTATCTAATTACGCTAAAAGCTTAGAAGACCGTTTTTCTCTAAAAATTTTTCTCTTAGTGCTTGAAAAAAAGTAACGGCTTCCAATTTTTTATTTATAAAACAAAGACACGTCAATAGGCTACTTAAAAAACAAAAAACAAAACATTAGAAAATGGTACTGAACTGTTTCTATTCATATTAAAAGTAGTTTGATATTATAATAATTACATGTCACCAGACTTGATGCGTGTAAGTAATGTAATATTCTCGCACGCACGCTTTAGTTAAATTAACAAACGAGATTGTTGGAGCAGAGTTTGTAAATTTCAAGAGTAATAATGGTGAAGTCCTCTCGTACTAACGAAAAGGTCATCTATTTAAGTTATATGTAACAATTTTTTTTACTTTGTGTTCAATATTCACTGCTTCTACCATATTACTCTTATTAGAACAGTAGAATTAATTGTACCTAAAATCGAGTGCTTATTGTAAATACATGTGAATCAGCCATTGGCACTTTTGGTTAGGATATCTCTAAATTTTAATAAAATGGAACATAAATGATAATCAAGGGTCAAGTGAAAATTATATAAATGATCATATTACTGCATATTTACCTCAATAAGAATTTAGTATTGTAATTCGATTTTGTCAATGATAAAATTAATTGCATGAATTAAGATTGCTTTCTCCTACATTTAGTCGGTATGATTGGAGTGTGAAGGATTTGTACAGTTTAAAAATTAACATACAACTTTGGGTAATTTTAAGAATGGTAACAGATTTGACATTAAACATCTGTTGTACAAATCAGCAGTTAGTTGATTTCATAAAAGCATTTTTAAAATTATAAATTTTAAAATAGTTGATTGGTCCTGTAATTAAGTTTTGTAAATGCATGGATTTTTCTTACATTAGATTACAAAGTTGTAACTTGATTCATTTCTTTTACAAACTATTAAATGTCTCTTCACACTCTTAAGTTTGAATGAGAGGTAAATTTAGACTTTAGAATTTTTTTAATTTAATTTCAATTATATTTTAATTCGGAATCTAATTATTATTTAATTTATGTATTAAATTCGAAGCTTCATGCGACATCGTTTGTCTAAAACCCGTCGCGTGGATTTAGAATATGAAATAGAATTAATTAAGATGTACAACTTCTGGTAGAGTGAGGCCTATCGAAGCCCGTATTGCAACCAATCTCAATTTTTTGATATTTTTTCAACGCAAATATAAAATATTCATGTTTTAATTTACTATTTCTGTGTATGAATAAGTCTATTTAAAATCAGGTTTATAAGGTTAATTAATCAATTTGGAAATTGTTTTCTCAGCGGTTTAACTCTGTAATGAAATTAATTTCTTGCGAATATCAGACAAATCTTAATACGTTTTTACGCAGAAAATATGAATTTATCTCTGGGTTTTGTGAGATTTTTAATAATGCATGCTTGGTATTGATTAATAAATTTAAGTAAAACGTTTCATGTATGTGTTTGTTTTATTTCGTACTCCTTGCCTGTTTCCGTAACTTCCACACTGCATAGGGAAGGGATATATATTTAAACTTAGTCTGGCCATAAATACTGTTACAAAGGAAAACAAAAAAAAATCTATGGCGAATAACATTTATTACTTTTACAGTTTTTTGGAGTGTGTTCAACTTCAACAAATAATGTTATCTGGCGTTATATTATGAAAATCTAATAATTTTCTTGACGAACGAACTTGTTTTAAAGAACTGGACGATGTTTTAATAATCACGAAAGCAGTTGGTGATAGTCTATATAAGGAGAAGAAAAGTCACACGTGGTCTCGATGCCCGGCAGTTAGAGAACGTTAAAGAAGATTGCTTAGATGGGTGGACGAGCTCACAGTCCACGTGGTGTTAAGTGGTTACTGAAGCCCATAGACATGTACAACGTAAGTGCGCCACCCACCTTGAGATATAAGTTCTAGTCTCAAGTATAGTTACAACGGCTGCCCCATCCTTTAAACCGAAGCCCATTACTGCTTCACGGCTGAAATAGGCAGGGCGGCGGTACCTACTCGCGCGGACTCAAGAGGTCCTACTACCAGTAATTACGCAAATTATAATTTTGCGGGTTTGATTTTGATTTTTATTACACGATGTCATTCCTTCACCATGGAAGGCAATCGTGAACATTTGTTGAGTACGTATTTAATTAGAAAAATTGGTACCCGCCTGAGATTCGAACACCGTTGCATCGCTCAACACGTATGCACCGGATGTCTTATCCTCTAGGCCACGACGACTTCACGTATAAGAATAACGATGATAAATTATTTTCCATCCTAATTGTACAGTGCATTACTTCACCTATTGGAACCTAAGGTGATAAGCTACTGTTAAAAGCGATAGATAACACGGCTGGCTGACTCCGAACAGATAACGACAATGGTAACTAAAAATACCGCATTAAAATATATGCATTCATTTCACTGAAGTCTGTTTTTTTTTATTGCCCGAGCAGGCAGACGATCATGCGGCCCACCTGATGGTTAGTAGTTACCGTCGCTCATAGACGTCAGCAATGCCAGGAGCAGTGCCAAGCCGCTGCCTACCGTTTAATACTTTGGCACTGGTTTACTGGTGGGTTAGTTTACTGGTGGTAGGACCTCTTGTGAATCCACGCGGGTAGGTACCACCACCCTGCCTATTTCTGCCGTGAAGCAGTAATGCGTTTCGATTTGAAGGGTGGGGCAGCCGTTGTAACTATACTGAGATCTTAGAACTTATATCTCAAGGTGGGTGGCGCACTTACGTTGTAGATGTCTATGGGCTCCAGTAACGACTTAAAACCAGGTGGGCTGTGAGCTCGTCCACTCGTCTAAGCAATAAAAAAAATAATCTTTATAAGTCTCGTTTCTAATATTTTATATTAATTATGCTTAAGAGATGATACTAACGTTAACCTAAGATGTTTTAGAGGCACCTAACTCCTGCCTTCCTACCTTTATCTTCAATATATAGTTTCCAAAATCGGTATCCGGTAAGATCAGGAATTTAACTACACAATTAAATAATCAACAGGAACAACAATAGGTCACTAGTATTATTTTCCGCCAAAAAAAAACTGATACAATAGTTTGGGCGGTAAATCTAATATAATTTTGTTTTTGTTTTAGAAGATACGGTTATACGATCTCGGCCTTTAGATGTTTTTATTAGTAAAGTAAAGAAACCAGGCCACTGTCCCTTTTGAAAACGTCTTGCTGTATTTAAAACATCGATGTCATTAAACTACTCGCGGCGTGCCACCATTTTTACGTTTATGGTAGGTATTATACTATGATATTTCTGTCATTAGGCTTAGGATTAAGAGCGCATACAGGACAAATAATATTTTTCTATAGATATACTTCGTAGATTTCAACCGCGAAGCTATTATGCATTTAGATTTGAAGGGCTGGGTTGAAATTCGCCTATTTGTGTCTAACATGGTATTCATCTTCTTCTCAACAGCCGCAGGACGGTGAGGTGTAAGGTCCCTATGCCCTAGTGGCCAAAAAAAGCAAATTTATAATAGGCTTCAATCTGTATGTTCTAAAAAGTTTATCAATTGACAACTAGTTACAAGAAACTTAACTACTGTACTTTTTTGAGTTCTTAGACTTTACTACAGATTAAATAGACAACCCCATGAAGCATCCACGTAGTTTAATTTTATTGTGTAATTGGCGTTCCAGCCTTTAAGCCGAAAAGCGCTGCTCCTTTGAGGCAGAAACAGGGTCGGTGCCTGGACGCGATCACTAATCTATAGCAGTAATCTCTGATAATCACAAGCTTAACGCAATTAGTTAGCGCGACAAGTATCTTCCTATAAAATAAAGTATAAATTGCTTAATCGACCGGCTCAAACAACACATTACGATTTATCGCCTGCATCTAAGGTATTTGCATCGATGCGACAAAGAGCCCTTTCAATGTCGTTTCTCTACGAATCCTAGCACTCGTGTTCGTGTATTCAAAGCGCTGCAGCCGCGTCGGGCGGTCGTCTGCAGACTATGAGTCTAATGCCGTACACAGTTGGGATTCGGTAGTGTTGTGTAAAGTTTATCGCCATGGTTGTATGCGACAAGTGGGTCGCGCTCAAGATAGTCGAATTCGTGAGTAGTTACATCATATGTAGAAAGGCTTCGATTGGTAATCGTTATTGGTTCGGTTTACTAACAAACTCAATGTTGCTTCACACATAACATTTAAAAGTGTCATTAAAAATAATTGTTTTGAAGCTTTAAGTAACATAAAATGTGATGTGCGATTTAATCATAAGAAATATCCTTAAGAATATTAATTCGAATTGCATTTAAGTGCAGAACCAAGGTTGGAGCATCTTTTGAGCCCGTAGGGGTAGGTACTCCCCATCCTGTCGGCGTGCATTGCCGTTTGTTAGTAGGGTAGGATAGTGTAGGATACAATTGAGGCATCGTTCTAGTGTCTTAGGGCACGCTGAAGCATTTGATTTGTATGGCTTCGATGGCCCTGCCTATTTCTGCCGCGAAGCAGTAATGGGTTTCGGTTTGAAGGGTGGAGCAGCCGTTGTACTGTAAAAATGGAGAAATCAGGTGGGCCGTGAGCTTGTTCACTAAAGTAAACAAAAAAAAAACACGTAATACTAAATGGGCCGTGAGCTCATTTTTGCAGTCTACTAATCCTTTTTATTTAAGTTAGATGTAATATAAGAGGTAATTTAATAATTTACACGTAACTATACTTGAGACCTTAGAACTTATATTTCAAGGTGGGTGGCGCATTTACGTTGTGAATGTCTATGGGCTCCAGTAACCACTTAACACCAGGTGGGCTGTGAGCTCGTCCACCCATCTAAGCAATTAAAAAAAAAAACGTAAACACATTTACATCAGGTACACTGCAGGTAATAAGGGAATTTTCTCTCTTTCGAATAAGTCTATGTTGACTCCAATCCAATACAAACGTGGAAAATAACAAAACGAAGACCTCCCACCGAACGTGTGTTTTTCTCCTACAGAACTGCAGGCCCAAATATCATTGATCGGAATTTGTATAATAATATTATATGCAAAGATTGTGAAAGTTTCGTTAGCGCGATTCAGGTTTTTGTCAAATCTCCTCTGTTATATGATAGCTACCGATGCACCACGTTATATTATATGTAACTCTGAGTAACTTCTAAACACCTATTTTATACATGTATGTATGTACGTAATAGTCGGACGTTTATAGCTGTTTATGTACTCGTTAACTTTTACATCTCGCAGTATATGCTAAGTTCAAAATAAATAAACAAAGAAAACTTACAATAAAATAAAATTTGATATATCTAAAACTCCGATCTTAGAAAACTCCGAATTGGGAAGACGTGTTAAAAGGCATGACTTCCTAGTAAAAAAAATGTTATAACAGTCGTAACAATTTTTTTAATTTCATATTCATAATAAAATCAAGTTTCGAATAATAATTAAAAACATTAATTGGTAAGCACAATCAAGTTTATTTTTTCAAAATTATGTCACAAATATTTAAATTCGGTATAAAGATACTAAGTAAGTCAGTCGCTACGCTGACCTACAGTGCGTTTCCATAAATATTTTTTACTACGTAACATCCGATATCCGATATAACGCCATTCGTGGTGTTTACAAAGTGTTATTTACATTTCCACTTACATTACCTTTATAAACGAGTTATTTTCGTGGTAGTTTGAAATTTAGATACACCCCTGGCCAACCACTAGGTTGACTATAAAAATTGACAGCCACGCAATCTCGTGCTGCAAACAATTAGCCAAGTTAGTCGACAATAATTAGAGGAAGTTTGACCTTTAACTCATTTCGATTTTTACGTGCTAATTTTATAGTGTGCGTCTTATTTAACTTGACATCTACAACACCTCCCACATATCTCTTGAAATTAGTCCTGTGACTGATGTTAATTCAATTAGATCTTGCCTTACAAAAATAAAACACACCTACGCACTCATTTGAGAAAATCCACCTTATGCATTTGAAGTCAGTTAGGGGCTTTAGATTTGATATCTTCTCCTCTAAATTTTGTTATAAACGAGATTGGTATAACTTACAAATTGTAGACCGTGTGGTCTGGAACATTTAAGTAATTCCTATTTTACTATTTACATATTTCTAACGTAAAGGTAGTCAAGTTTGTAGACAGAACAATGGTATTTAAACAATGCCTTATTAAATAAGAGTCAATTAATAAACTTGTTATAAAAATATGACGCGCAAGTTTAAAATATATTTTAAATCAAATAGCTGTTATAATAAAATATATTCTTAATATAATATATAGTTAATATAATATATTCGTAAGTAATCTCGTCTTTTGTTTGTTTTTTTGTTAGTTTGAGTATTAAAAGTAATAAGACAGTATACAAGTATTTTGCGGAAAATTTTCAGTTTTGATCATGAGAGGCAATTATGTTATGACTAATTTTAGTTTATTCAGAAGATTAATCTCACGCTTTTTCTCATAATTATAATTCGTAGGTAATAAAAACACGTTTTAATATCAATGAAAAAGTCAGTATACTCTGTCATGGCTGCGTAGGTAAAATAAATGTAATTACTATATGAATCATCATACAAAATTAATAGGTCGTCATTTCGTATGACCAACATAGAAGTAATTACTTCTCAAGTGAGGAATAACACTGTAAATCATCCGAATTATGACACCAGATTTTTTTTGTTTTAAGCACGAAATCCTTGTTCATGAAAAATCCGCACGCAACGTGTTTAAAGTAATCAATTCCTGGTATTATAATAATAATCATTTATGCTTAAAGCACTAAGGACGGTCGCAATTTTTTTTATTATTAAATATTCATCAAGTTTTACCAAGTCGCTGACATGGTTAGTAAATTAATACCAATGTGAAAAAAGAACTGAAATGCTCTTAGTCTTTTTAATGTGATAGTACCTATAGCTTTTTGCTGATGTGAACCTGTTTTGAAGTGGCTATAATTATAATTATTATTAATTATCGATCTTTTATTAGCTTAAGACCAGGCGGGGTATACGCACGTAGCTGCTAGGTCGTTTTGGAGTTGAATCTATTTATTATCTCTAAAAATACGTGTTTTAAATGTGACCCACCTGAAGTAAAAATATTCAAGGAATCCATTGTCTATCAGAGAACTCTATTTAAATTAATTTAGAGAAGTTTGCAAATCACATTTAAAAGATTTTTATTGTCCTTGTAGACGAGTATACCCACCTGATGGCGAGTAAGTACCGTCGCCCATGGACGTCAGCAATGTCAGGGGTAGAACCAAGCCGCTGTCTACCTATAAGTACTCTCAACAAGCCTCGTTTGAAGAACGACATGTCATACATTTGAATTGCATTTGGTACAAAGCGCCCTTACTTTTTATATTTGTAAATGCTAAAGATAGTATCCTGTTTTGTATCTTAGACGTGATTTATCTTACGTTTATCTAAGATCCAACCAAACGATTCCGAGTATTCTCTGGTTATTTGGTTAATGCACAATAAGTATCTGCACGTCTTCCACAGCATTACGGGCCTGTTTAGTTTGCGCGCGTAATAAATCTACCAAAATATTGTGTAACAAGTTGAACCCTTGACGTATAAGCATTCAGAACGCGTGTGTTTATTGTGTCGTTTATCCATAGTCAAGCAGTTCAAAGTCACTCCCACGATTTGTTGTGACGTCACTGAGCGGTGAGGAACTATTGCAATCAAAGGGAAAAATGATGTTCCTCTGCAAATACCGCTGCAGTGGATATGTTTTTGTTGAAATGTATCTATTTTGGTTGTTATTATTAGGGATATACGATAACCGACCTGATGGGAGCATTGCGAAATGTGCTAAGATTCTTTAACGACTTTCCAAGTAATTGACACATTTGTATACGTAATTAAAATATTTGAACTAATCTATGTTCGTAATGTAGGTACTTTTCGTTAATTAAGATGGACAGGTATGTTTTGGCGTAATTGCTGGTATTGGGGTTACTGGGGTCCCTAAGCCTGCTCCTAGCGTTAGAGCTGAAGGCGTCTAATGCAAGTGTTATTGGATCTAATGGATCCGTAAAGACGTGAGAAGAATAACGACTCTAGTAGCTATGTACTAAGTTTTGTTTTTAATTCAATGTAGTTGTTCTGCGTGGCGTGCTTGGTGGCGCGGCGGGTCTCGCAGGATGACGAGGCCCGGCTGGCGCTGCTTCTCCAGAAGCTGTCCCGGGAGTGGTCGCTGCTAACTTCAGTCACTTGGGACTCGGTTGGAGGAGCTTTCGCTGATGCTATTTATGGAGGTAAGAATTTATGAGGCTATTGCAGAATTGACAAGGGTATTAAATTGTCATCTCGACTTGATTTTTTATACCTTTCGCGTTAATGTTTCATTAGTCTTACGTTTTTTTTTGTTTCCGTCGGCCACGGACATTGTTAATGCCAGGAGCACGACTTAAAGTTGCTTATTGTGAAAGTGGTCAACATATTTTACAGACCACAAGCGCTTTAATGTATATACAATACGATTTCCAAGATTAATGTCAGATATGTAATTATTTGAAATGAAACGTAAACAGATAATGTAGCTATGCGAAATCAGTCTTAACGTAAACTTTATACGGTAGAACAAATTATTTATATATTTAAATTCTAACAATATAATTGCTCTTCATGATTGTAATGGCGTTCGTCAGGTACGCAGTTAGAATGGATGCGTTTTAAATAATTGTATGTTGTTATTACTATTATTAGCTGTGCATTGTCTCGCGAACCGCGTATTTAAGGACGCATTGATATGCATTTTAAACTTCGAATCAATAAATAAGACTAAAAACAAACAAACACAAAACACACAAATCTTTTCGATTCTCTAAAGACTATTATTAGACGCTTCCAGCTCTAGCATTAGGAGCAGGCTTAGGAGATTTTGTAACCGTACCGTAAGTTAATCTAGAATTAGGTTTTTTTATCTTTATCTCTGTATTATTTTATCGTGAAGAAGAAACTCCAATACGATTTTTTATTTATTTTATTGCCCGTGTAGGCAGACGAGCATACCACCCATCTGATGGTGTGTGGTTACCGCCGCCCATGGACTTTAGCAATGCCAAGGGAAGACCCAAGCCGCTGCCTACGGTTAAGTACTCTCCATAAGCCTCTTTTGAAGAAGGATATGTCATAGCGCTCGGGAAAAACCGTGGAGGAAGCTCATTCCAAAGCCGGATGGCAAGAAAGATCTCTGAAAACGCACTGTGGATGAATGCAGTGGCTTCAGGTAGTATGGATGAACTCTACTCCGGTGGCGGGCAGTGCGATGGTAAAAACGAGATGATGGTATCATCTCCAACAATTCCTCAGAGCACTCCCCATGGAACATGCGGTACAAAATACAGAGGGAACCGAAGTCCCTCCGCAGACCCAGAGGTTCCAAACGATCCGTGAGAATGGGATTATCGACAATCCGAACGAATAAACTGCGAGACCTCAAATAATACATGTTATTGTGCCAAGAAATGTATATATACCAATAAAGTCTAGGTTTTAAGAATTAGATAGTGGTTAGGACAATATTTAACATCAGGTGGGTCCTAAGCTCGTCCACCCACCTAAGCAATAAATAAAAAAAAACACGTGTGGCATCCGGGACTGCCGCGGTAAAGCTATTGCATAGTTATTGCATTTTTTATCAACTTATGCAATTATAATTAGACAATAATAATTTAATATTAAAACAATAATAAAATAAGACCATGCTATATTTATCCTCCTCTTCCGTGCGTCGTATTCCTCAGTGCTGAGGGTCGTGACCTTTACGGAGCACTTTTGTTAGGACTATGTTCCTCCATTCACTCCTGTCCTATATTTATAAACATTAAAAAAACCAAAACATGAACTGTCCCCTTCACACTCATAAGCTAGACCGCCCGAGAGAGAGATGGGCAGACTTTTCATGATGCGCATGCAGTGCGACGTCACGCCGTAAGCTTATACACAAACACTACACAAGCGCAACGTGTGAATGTGTTGAACGCGAGCTACATGGTAGGCGGAGTGGGTGTGTTAGGTTTTATTTTTGTTACGGAATTTCTTGATTCGGTCGCCGCGCTCAAAGCCCGCGATTAAAGCTATGCAATAGCTTAAAAATCTTACCTTACCTTACCTTAGTCTTTTGGGAATATTTTGTATTTCCAGTATTAAATTTTGGAGAGAACGACAAAAGCTCTTTCACCAAGTCTATCGAGTAAAACATCGTTACTCGGTAGACTAACGAACTTAATGTTATTGTTATTGTTGTATGTACGTAAGTATGTAGGTACAAATTTATAGTGATACCTTCATTAGCGCGATTCAGGTATTTGCCAAATATTTACAATTTTATCAAAGAAACTATTCGAAAGATTAGAAAAAATAAATTGAAAATAACAAATGCAAGATTCAAACTAATTTAAATCGTGAAAAGGAATTGTTTTGATGTAGGGCGTAGCTTGCCTATATTTCCAGTATTGTCAATGTTCATGTTCAACCACTTTTTTTTATTGCTTAGATGGGTGGACGAGCTTACAGCCCACCTGGTGTTAAGTGGTTACTGGAGCCCATAGACATCTACAACGTAAATGCGCCACCCACTTTGAGATATAAGTTCTAAGGTCCCAAGTGTAGTTAGTTACAACAGCTGCCCCACCTATCAAACCAAAACGCATTACTGCTTCACGGCAGAAATAGGCAGGGTGGTACCCGTGCGGACTCACAAGAGGTCCTATCACCAGTAATAACTTAATATTAGGTGGATTGACTGCTCGTCTGTGTTCAACAACATGCAAAGCAATAAAATTAGCGTATTCTATTCCTATCTGTTTCCCTTCTGTTCTATCATCTGTCCTCTATATTCTATACTACAAACTTTTAAAATTGATTGAATGCTATAACAATTATTGTAATCTATTATTTGATTTCTTCATGTAGGTTACATGATAATCACGTTCGGACTGATGCTGGGCAGGGTACTCCAGGAGCTACCGAAGGGCCGGAGACTATTGGAAGGGTTTTTTCTCGGACTCGGAATGCTATTCTTTCTTGTTCTTGGTAAGAGATAAAACTTTATTACAATTAATGGATTATGATAAGACAAACATTTTCATAAAGTGAAATGTACATATATGTAATTCCTAACCATGTGTGTAAGGTGCTGTGAGATCTTTTATTTTTTTCTTCCACTTAAGGTAAATTTAAATAAAATAATGTTTCTCAGATAATTCAATCTTAAACGATATGCACAATTGTAAAGACAGTGCGTATCCTTGTTGTAACGGGCCAACCAAATGCCCAACTACAATTGCATGTGCTTGTACCTACGTTATTTAACAAAATAGGATTTGATTGACGACAATAATTTTCCAGGTGGCCTGGAGTTAGCGTCTCTGGATTCAGTTCCGAGTAACCTCATTGTCAATGCATCAGTACTAGGAAGTCTGTCATTATTTGTCGCAGCATTATTCCTCGTAGACCTTATGGGTCCGAGGTCGTATACTGCTACAAATCACTCCCAGACCGACCCTATATCGTCCCCTAAAGTTGAGAAGAAGGTTTCTATAGCTGCCCCAATAAACGGGCAACTAACCAGCGAGAAGTCGAACGGGTACGTCTCGGCCGAGAGACCGAAAGATCTCGATTTGGAAATGAACAGGCTGGAAAAAGATAAAAAAGAAGAGACTAAATTCTTTGACGAAACGAAATTTGCCTTAACGAAATTAGATCAAATGGAAAAAGACGCTCTCGAAAAATCAAAGTTTGGCTCATTGAGGAACGGATTCGGAATGGAGAACTACGTCCGGCTTTCGGACCCAATGCCGGAGCCGGACCGACTACACTACGAGAAAGAGCTGGCAAAGTTCAACGACCGATATTTCAGGGAATATTTAGACAATTTTTCAGGGAAATTGTCAGTTAGAGAGAATTATCTACCCGAACCGCAAACCCCTGTTTTTGCTAAACTGAAGCCTGGACGCCCAAAGAACTTATTCGACGACGAATCCTCAAGTAACGATCAAAGGGAGCGCTCAAAATCACCATCTAAAGCTAAGACAGTTAGCACGCCGACCTTACAGCAACTTGAAGACTACTTGCGGGGATCGTCGAGGTCGCGTAGGGCTGATACGCCGGCGATATTCCCTATGGAGCCCATCGAGGAAAAGGAGCCAACAGACGTCGAGGGGAGGGCTTCAGGAACACCCACAGATCCTGGCTACGTGCAATACACGGCGAAGAGATGGCCGGAAAGTAAGCACTTACGGACGCCAAGACACAGTCCAACATGAACTTTAGAGGGTTCGACGATTTTTGAATATCCACCTGTGTTTGACAACTTTGTTTGTACTTGAATCTGTTGTGGCGATAGTTTTAACTGTTTAGTAACAGTCATTACTGTACGAATGGTAATAAATGTGAAAATGTGTAATGATACCAAAACATGATTTCGTTGTATGTTTAATGTGTATTGCAGATTATAACGTGAAAGTTTATTATAATATTAAACTATAAATATGTATATCGAACGATACTAGGAATGTAAATGTATTTAAATATAGACTATATCATCATTTTCTTTAGATATTAATACATAAAGATCGTATATTAAGCTAAGTTATTGTCTTCTCAAGAAGTAAAAATAAACTGTATTCTTTGTTTTTTACACACGTAGGTATTATTAAAATGAATTCCGCAAATCGTATTTTTTAATTATTCCTTAAACACAATTATGAACGTTTTTGTTTGTTCCCACACTAAAAATAACATTTAATTTGTATGAAAACAAAGGAATCGACTACGTACTGAGGTAATTAGAAGTTTTCACGGATTCTGCTGTAGCAGGAAGTTCATTGATCCAAAGTGCTTCTGACATTAAGATAACATTAATTTACAAATAATGATCTTGGGCGACACACGCTATCCTTGTGTCATGAGAGAACATGTTTTGATTTATCGACTAAGAAACTGTAAGGTTTAGAATAGTTTAGATATCTACGTTTATATGTTGAATCTAAAGAATTAGTTGAATTGAATTTCTATACCTATGTATTGTCTATTTTACTCAGGTAAGGGATTTTTTGGCGGGATTTCGTGAATTTCTTGGGTAAATTGTTTGATTTTCTTAAGCTAGTGTTTCTGTAGGCTTAAATGTTTAATGTCGGTGGTTTATTAATTGTTTAGCATCTGTGAAAGTGAAAAAATTTGGGAAAATGCTATTTCAGGTCTTCTCAGGCTCTTCCAAAAAATCCACTTAAAACTCTTAGTAAATAACCAGCATTTTACTAAGACCTTATTTAATCCCATCCCATCTCATTTCATTTCATTTCATTTCACCCCAATTGATTAAAATCAAAAATTAATCAATATCATTTCATTTAGCTTCATATTATTTTAAAAATATTATTACTGCATAAGAAGAACATGTAAAACTTGGCTTAAAGGTCTCGTGATCAGGCAATAGAGTGGTCTCAAAAAAAAAAAACTTAAAATAATTACTTGTCAAAAACTAACATTGATGTTAAATCTACAACTATGTAATTCAAAATCCTATAATTCGGAACATCGTAATTGTAAATTACTTAAGAAATTTAATACAAGATATTTTAATAATTGAGTAAAATAATTATAGTTCAACCAATGGGAGGTCAACCGCCCGGGGTCAAACTAGTCGTACTTGACATTCGCTAACAGCACTAACTCATTGCAACAGAACAAAGCTTATTCAGCCGTGAGGTCTCATCCATTAGCAACGGAACCTCAGATATTTGAGCGTAAATCGGCGAGGTTGTGATATTCATTCATGCGTACATCCTTAGCAAAACCTGAATGGTATTTCCCGAGGTTTTCGCGAGACGAAATCATGCTCTTGCAAAAAAAATCCGAAATGTCGGCCCTTGAAAATGAATAAAACGTACGTGAAATTAAACCTAAAAGGCTTTTTGAATTGACTAATATTCGTAAAATACATTGATGCGGTTTGGTTGCAGATGTTTTTTCGAAGTCAAAACTATGTTTGTTTGATTTTCAAAATTATTCATTACTTTTAAAAGACCCTTTATTAGCTTGGTACGTTTGCAAGTATGTTACGGAATATTTGAACGTCATTTTAACCGACTTTAAGACCTCCGATTAACTTAAAAATTGGCACGCACATCAAGGACCGACGAAAATACATACAAAAATATGTAGTTTTATAACTTCGCTCTAATATCCTGACCAGTAGTAATATGATGAAAAAAAGAGGTGTAATTAATAATTAGGTCGGTTTGCTAAATAAGCGTTTTTTTTTGTTAGTTTTAAGTTACATATCATTATGAATATACAATTTCAATGTATAAGATCGTGTTTCTAATATGCACGGTTCCATTCGCCATTCGTTTTAAAGTCAACAAACAAAATACAGACTATTATATACCATAATGAAACTTTCCTTTGTCCGAACGTACGTTTTACCTCATTATATTAAGTAGGAACAGCACACAATTAGCTATACATCTTTGGAGACACGTATGAATAGGCAACCTTGAGGCGATCGCTTACAGAGGACAGTTTTTACCGGCGTGGGAATCGGGCCATTCAACCTTGGTCGTCTGCTGGTCGCCGCAGTTTCACACACAGAATTGCTGTGTAAGGTAATTTGAATAGTTTTTTTTTATTGCTGTAGATGGAAGAAGAGCTGATGGCCCACCAACGCCGACCGCATTGAGGAAAAAAGAGCCATGAGGTCGAGATTCCCTTGTATTGTATGACGGCTCTCTGTCCTTTTGACACGGAAACCGTGACTGTTTGCAGCAGAAGACAAGTAACAGATTTTTTTCCCTACCTATTCTAGTAACCTTGAGGGGTTATACTAGATTCTCCGGATGAGTAAGTGAGCTCACGGGGTTCTAACCTGAGGACGTTGCCAGCACTAACCGTAGAGCAGTACTTCGCATAATCTACCTCCGGATCGGAAACGCGACCCACTGAAAAGATCCGGCGAGAAACTTAGTGGGCTGTGTCTATGGGTTAATTTACTGACCCAGCCCTACGTCGCAAGCGACGGGTTCGACGAGAACAACGACCGGTGCTTGAGGTACCTAAAAGCACCGTTAGTGGATCGGGAGGTTCCGTAATGACATGTTTTGGGCGACGTCGACTGTTTACCATTCGGTTCGCAGGATCGGGAATGTAGTTACCGGCGGCCACGACAAGAGCTTATTCCTCTCGTGCCGCCTTCTCAAAATGACGCACTGATGCCGACTGGAAATACTTACTGATTGATTCAAGCTCCATAAGTAACATGGTTCTGTCTACAGTGGCAAAAAAATTGTTTACCTTAGTTTCAAGAATAATTTACCACTTTTGCGTTTGTTGACACCGATTAACCTAGATTTAATTTGTTGCTATAAATGTTAAAATACCTTATTGTTATTTAATAAAGGTTAGACGTGGTGACTCACTATCATTAAATTAATAGATATACTAATTGTTCTTGGCCTTTATTTGTCTTGGTAAGACATAGACATTACATAGGAAAAATCTTGGAGCCTTTGGAGGAGGTTATGGAATTAATTATGAGACATCCAGTTTTTTGTTAATACTTTGTACATATGGTGTAAATAAAGTGTTATATTATTATTATTAAATACCATTAAATTATGTTTTTATTACCATTCATTATTAACGTTCGTTAGTTTGTTTTTATAATACTTTCAATATTAATTTATTGAAAATATGGAATATATTGGAACGTTTGCCGCCAGGGGCGTTCTCCCAACTGCATACAAATTTGAGTTAACTTTTACCCTATCGAGAACGTTAAAAAGCTCGCACTAAGCTTAGTAATAATTGCTTTTTTTCCCCTCTCAGACTGATTATGTCGGCGGGACTTAAGAACTAAAGGCGGTTAGTGTCAGTAATACACAATTATTTTATTGTTTAGTGTCTGAAGATTTCTGAGGAAAACATCTTGTTGCCTAAGGCAATTCCCAGGTGCACACCACATTCGTCTTTTGATACAAAATTCGTGGCCCGTCCACTATTTTTACTGTAGGTACCATTTCCTAAATTCAAAGATTTGGTGAGTGGTTCACAAACGCGAACTTCGATAAAGCAGCACGACACGAGAACCCTCTCATCGTGGCCGCATGTAACTACATTCCCGATCCTGCGGACAGAATGGAAAGCAGTCGACGTCGGCTAAAACACGTCATTTCGGATCCTCCCGATCCACTAACGGTGCTTTTAGGTACTTCAAGCACCGGTTACCGTTCTCGTCGAACCCGTCGCTTGCGACGAAGGGCTCGACGAGTAAATTAACCCTCAGACACAGCCCACTGAGTTTCTCGCCGGATCTTCTCAGTGGGTCGCGAGGGACCTGGAAAGTTCCAGTCTATTCTTCTTATGTTTACGATAGTGATTTGAACGTATGCTAAGCTGTGTAATCTATAATGTAATTAGTCGTTTTATTTATGAGCAACTTGAAACTCTCAATCTACAGTCCCACGCAACTATCTGATTTCTTTGAAAAACTGTAAGTTTTGAATATTAAACGTATTTACAATAAATAATTTAAACAAATCTAAGTTAAGCTCTCATTCGCACGTAAAATCTAATTGGCTCGGGTAACTACTTTATTTATCTAATAAATAAATCTTACATTAAGCCAGAAGATCCTAAATGATGGTGTTTCGGTTATTCATCAGTAAATGGGTGGCTATTGTCTGGCTAAAATAAGGGCTAAAAAAGGCTAAAATAAACTGCTACCAGATTGATGCTTCCTTCTTCCTTTAACAGACGTGTTTTGAGTAATTAAATAGTAGCACAATGGGTAAAAAACAAAATACGAAAATCATATTTTCCACAAAGAAAATTCATAGAGCTGTCCGTTCAATTAAGCCCGTTCAGTGAATTACTGAAATATACATAAACAACCTAAATGTTGTACATTAACAACAAGCAAACTTACTCAAAAATATTTTGTGTCAGAATTTACTGTATTAAATATTTTAGGAATGAAAGTTACGATCTTTCTATTAATTGTTTTTCGTTTAAAAAAAGGCTTCAAGTAGAAAGAAGGATATTTCTCAATATTTCTACATAGTACCTACATTTGCCAATTAAACGGTTTCCGTTGCTACTGAAAAGATTGGATCGTATGCGACCATCTCCAGTACTTCCATATACTTCTTTAACAAAATTTCCTACCTAACTTCTCCTAGCAAAGGAGAGGCTCTTTATTTCTATCTTCAGTATTGCTGTGTGGGTTCACGATATAGTTAAATGTAGTTTGCCTGGTTATTTTAATTGTAGCTGTGACTTCATGTCGATCCCGGGTGGCTGTATAAACGAAGAAATCATTTGCCCGTTTAAGCAAAAAAAAACAACATACGTAGCGAAAATAAAGATACATATTAAATTATATATTTTTTTATTGGTATCTACAATATATGGTCGTACAATGATTATTCTTTTAAATATATTACAAATTTAATGTTTATAGTATTTCGATAATATGACTCCGACCTAGTTTGGTCCCTAAATATATTAATATTAATTCCATAAAGTACAGTTATTCTCGATAAGTTTGATTCCTTATAATTTATAAAGAGAGTTCGAATTGGTTAGTGTTTAAACAATCTATGGAGTGGATTTAATAGATAATTTAAGAAGATCTTTAGTATGAATAAATTGAAAAAAAAACATTCAATGTTGCCAGTGAAAAATCTAAAATTGAACTATCATAATTGTTAATGGAATCAAATTTATCGGAGTTAACTATTTTCAATTTCAATAAATGTATCAGGAGCATCGCTCATGGCCAACTCCCGAAATTTACGTAAATAATTGTTACATATTTTTAATACTAATTTATTATTCAATGATTACCTGCACATAACTGTTTTTGATCAATTCGAATAAATTAAAAATGTCCTCGGAAGTTCTAATACTATTAAGAACATAATATGAATTCCGATATACAAAAACATTTTAAAGTTCAGGCGATCAACACGGTTATATATTTATTTTTAAATTCATTTTGGTGCAAGTAAAAAAACGGGATTTTTTCAATTATTCTCATTGTTACTATAAAAATTATATAAATAAACGTATTGAGCTTCAAAATGAGTGTTTTTTTCACAAACTCAAAATGACATCACACCCGACTGACATTCACAAGGTGATAGTTAATTTTATTAACAAAAATAATAATTCAGTAATATATTATAAAATGTAAATAAGTAAAATGGAATGGACTACATAAATTCATTTAATAATACAACTAATTCCCTTAAACTGTCTTAAACGAATCTACAGAATTATCGACTAAAATGAAAATAGAAGATATTTTCGACTATTATTGCGTTTTTTTTTCTAAATTTTTTTAAAAATGAAATCTCAGTCTTGTAAGACTGAATTAAAAACGCAAAGGGTTTGTGCCCAGAAATCCTATTGTCATTTCAATCAAATTTAACATAATTAAAGTTATTCTAATTATATCAGATCTTTATCGGACGGAATGTTTTATTATGAGGTATAGCTGTGCCGAACACTCGATCCATTCAAAGCTTCGTCACGTTGTTCCCTCTCACGAATTGAATGCTGAAACAAAAGATCGTATTATTATAAGTGACGTAAAAATTAATTTTTGATTTCTACATTTCCTTAGCGTAGTTAAGGTAACGTGCCATTTCTGTCCGAGCTATTTTTAACGTGAACCAATTATGCGTTCGAATTTCGAAGGAAATTTAGCAAATAGTTAATATTAGTTATCTTGGCCGGCAATGGAAAGGCGCCCTTTGGGCATCAATTTCATAGACAAATAGAGGATCAGTGATATAGATTGTGATCACGTCCGCGTTCAAAATGACTAAACTGTGGCATGTATTATAGAATTTTAATTTTTTTATTGCTTAGATGGGTGGACGAGCTCACGGCCCATCTGGTGTTAAGTGGATACCGGAGCCCATAGACATCTGCGACGTAAATGCCGCCACCCACCTTGAGATATGAGCTCTTAAGGTTTCAGTACAGTAAAACGTCTGCCCCACCGTTTAAGCCGAAACGCATTACTGCTTCACGGCAGGAATAGGCAGGGTAGTGGTACCTACCATGCGGACTCACAAGACGTCCTATCGCCATAGAGTAGATAATAATATATAGTGGAAAGATCGAGATGGAAAATGAGGCACGGTTTAAGATCACTAAGCTCATAGAGATCATTTTGACTATAGAATAGTTGGTGTTTTTGTTAACCGTACTCGGTGAATGTCTGTGGTCTCGTTGCAGAGCGATGTACTGCCGCACGAGGCGGGCCACCTCGTGCGCCTGCTCCGCCTGCAGCCGGGTCACGCGCTGCTGCAGCAACGAGCCGCACTTCACGTCCAGGAACAGCGTGCCGTCCTCCGAGCGGACCTGGGGAGCAGAGGCATTGGTAAACAGTGCGACAGTATGCACGCCTTCCTTTTTATGTACGTTTTTATTGCTTAGCTGGGTGGACGAGCTCACACTCCACTTCTTAACCCTCAGACACAGCCTACTGAGTTTCTCGCCGGATCTTCTCAGTGGGTCGCGTTTCTGATCCGGTGGTAGATTCTGCGAAGCACTGCTCGTGCTAGGGTCAGTGTTAACAACTTCGTCAGGTTTGAGCCCTGTGAGCTCACCTACTAGTTAAGGCGACGCTGATATCGTCTCACAAGACTATCAGCTTAGGTAGGAAAAAAAAAGTCCATTTGTTTTTTTTTTTCTCCTACCTATGCTGATAGCCTCGAGAGGCTATTTCAGTTTCACCATAACGTGTGTAGGTGAGCTCACGGGGCTCAAACCGGAGTGTTGCTAACATTGGCCCTAGCAAGAGCAGTGCTTCGCAGTATCTACCATCGGATCGGAAACGCGACCCACTCAGCAGATCCGGCGAGAAACTCAGTGGGCTGTGTCTATGAGTTAATTCGCTCGTCGAGCCCTTCGTCGCTCGCGACGGCTTCGACGAAGACGATGACTAGGACCCACTTGGTGTTAAGTGGTTACTGGAGGTCTTAGAAATCTACAACGCAAATGCCGCTACCCACCTCGAGATATGAGTTTAAAGGTCTCAGTGTAGTTACAACAGCTGCCCCACCCTTCAAACCGAAACGCATTACTGCTTCACGGCAGAAATAGGTAGGGTGGTGGTACCCACCCGCACGGACTCACAAGAGGTCCTACCACCAGTAATTACGCAAATTAAAATTTTGCGGGTTTGATTTTTATCACACGATGTTATTCCTTCACCGTGGAAGTCAATCGTGAACATTTGTTGAGTACGTATTTCATTAGAAAAATTAGTATCCGCCTGGGATTCGAACACCGGTGCATCGCTCAACACGCATGCACTGGACGTCTTATCCTTTAGGCCACGACGACTTTAAAGCTACATGTTTAGGGTTTCAAAAGATTATTGTGAGTGACGAGGGGTGTCGCGTGGGTCTCACCTTCCTGGTGGAGATGAGCTCCGCGTAGGGCCAGTGCGTGTCGGTCTCGTGCGTGTGCGGGTGCAGCAGGTGCACGCCGCGCCGGTTGAGCGCCAGCACGTGCTCGCGCCACTCGCCCGCCGCGCCCGCCACGCGACGCACCGCGAAGAACGACGACCCGAACAGCGCCCAGCGGGACAACACCTGACGCGGGACAAGTTTTTTTTTTTAAGTGATTTTATGACCTGGTTACTAAGACCTTTAAGTCAAGTCTTATTTTAATTTTAATGATAACTTTTTATATGAAAAATGATATTATGAAACGAAATGAAGTTGATTATTATGAAACATGGCATGAAATGAAATGAAAACGAAACGAAATTAAATGAGATGATATGCGATGAAGTATAATCTCAGTAAAATGGTGGTCATTTACTGAGACTTTTTCAATGAACTTTTCGGAAGATCCCGAGAAGTTACGTTCAGCAACTTTGTTTCATTTTCCCACATTTGTGCACTTTCACAGATATTAAACGGTTAATAAACCACCGTAAGCCTGAAGAAACACTAATTAGACAAAATAAAACAAAATGACACAATTTCACTCCTCGCGTTCCCGCCAAAAAGTCACGGGGCAAGTTCACGTGGTCATAAGCATAGATAATCTATATATTAATACGTGAAGCAAAAACTTTGTACCCCTTTTTACGAAAATTGTGCGGACGGAGGAGTATGAAATTTCCCACACTTATAGAGAATATTGAAGAAATTATGCATAAAAAATTCATTAAATCAATAAAAAAAAACATTACGCACACTACTATGTATTTGACATGCACACACGCATGCATACCTAGTATTTGTTTATTGTCAAACTTTTCTTATTGCTTATAGTCTGTGGTCATGGATGCAAAATCTGAAGTAAATGAAAAGAAAAATGTTTTCGATGTATTTAGAGTAACAGAAATGGTCATTAAAATTGTGTATTGATTTTGTAATACATTGCGCATTTCTTCACCTGTAAGACTTTGGATTTGGCGGCTGCCGGTGTGAGGGCCCTGGTGTGGGGCCATTCACTGGCCACCCACGAAGCCCATTTGGCTGGTCTCGGTTCTCTGAGCGCCAACAATGGTTTCGGCAGTAAGAACTTGAGGTCTCTAGGCGCGGGAGGTTCGGCCAGTCCTGCGGCGCGGTGCAGCAGCGAGGCCACCAGGGCGGCGTCGCGCAGGACGCCTGACGGTGGAGCCTGGCCGCCGGGCAGGACGAGCAGGAGACCTTCGAGGTAGTCGGGGCCACCTGGAAACACAAATCATTGAAATTATTTTAACTTTTTAGCGGGAACGCGAAGAGCGAAGTTGTGTGATTTGTTTTATTTTGTTTTCTTCAGGTTTAAATGTGTAATAACGGTGGTTGATTAACTGTTTAGTATCTGTGAAAGTGCACAAATGTGGCAAAATGAAACAAAGCCACTGAAAGTAACTTCTCGGGATCCTCCAAAAAGTCCAATGAAAAAGTCTCAGTAAATGATCACCATTTTACTGACATTATATTTCATCCCTTAACATCTCATCTCATTTAATTTAATTTCGTTTTCGTTTAATGCCATTTTTCATATCAATCAACTTCATTTCAGTTCATAATATCATTTCTCATATAAAAAAAAGTTTTCATTAAAATTAAAATAAGACTTGACCTAAAGGTCTTAGTTACCAGGTCATAAAATCCCTTAAATATTAATATTATTTTGTGTCAATGGGCAACAAGGTGCGAAAATATCAAAACAAAATTTATGGGAATCTCCTTTAAAACGAAATACCGTTCGTTACAGAGAGAGAGAGAGAGAAAAGAAAACCTGCCAAGAGAAGGAGGGTTTAATCTGAATGAACATTATCTTTAAATACGTTATTGGTGTTGTAGGTATAACGATGATGGGAAGATCTTCCACTGAGCGGGTGATATTGCTCGGTAGACCGATGGTCCAAATGTTGTTGTCTGGAACTTGTATAGATGCGAACTTATCTTGAAAATGTCGTCAGGCATCTGTTTTTTTTTTCCTACCCATTCTAGTAACCTCGATGGGTTATTCTAGATTCACCGAGCTAGTTAGTGGGTGAACTCACGGGGCTCAAACTGGGAGTGTTGCTAACATTGGCCCTAGCAAGAGTGGTATCTGTCAAATATCTTGCGTTGTATGATGGCTACCCGGCACAGTGTCAATGACCGCAGTGGAGTCATTAGTGGGTGCGAGCGCGCGTGTGTTTGTGTGTGCGTGCG
The DNA here is from genome assembly GCF_030267445.1 of Bombyx mandarina. Lineage (NCBI taxonomy): Eukaryota > Metazoa > Arthropoda > Insecta > Lepidoptera > Bombycidae > Bombyx > Bombyx mandarina. The sequence goes on along the minus strand of NC_143223.1, from coordinate 13,239,733 downwards.
TGTGTGCGTGTGTGCGTGTGTGTGTACGTACCTGGTTGAAGAGCACCTCGGTGTAGAGTGGCGGCGCGTCGTTCCGCAGCGGCGCGTGCCACACTGAGCGGCAGAAGATGAGGTAGAAGGGGTGGTGCGCGCGCTGCAGCTCCGTGGTGACGTCGAGCACGTACTCGTCGCCGGCCAGCGGCATGGTGAGCGCGTCGCCCGCCACGATGCAGTACAGCGAGAACTCGGCGCGCTCCCACTCCGTGCTCACGCCGATCTGACGGCACAAAGGGAATCAGTCACGCGCATCCAGCCGGTCTACTGTACAGTGTGGGTAGGTACTAAGCATTTGTATCTTTATCATTTACAGGCACAAAAAAAAAAATCCCTATCACTTTGTCTTCTTTTTATTTTACTTTGTTTTGTAGCTATAGTCCAGTCGCGGAGCAGGAAGTATTTCGTTCGTTAACTTAGGGATGATCGATATTAGAAAAATATCGATGTTATAACATACATCGATATTTTCCAGATAAACATCGATGAATATCTATCATCGTTATTTTAACCTGCTATTACGCACAGATGCCGCCGTCCTCAGGGATTGTAAACCCTTTACCTGAGACTGTAAGGTTGGACTGCAAGGAAACTTGATTTAAGAATGTTCTTAACAAAAATGGAGTACATATTAATAAATTGGTTCACGTCAATATAATGAAATTTTTTAAATAAACTAAATAACTTATCCTTAACCTTATCAAATATATGTTACTTTGAGTAGAATTTCTTGGGGGGTATTGCGTGTTCTATTTTACCCAAAGCGGGCGGTTCACGACAAAGTTTGAGAAGCACTGGATTCTAATGTTCATTTTCCATACGAAAGCGTGTCGCCCGTTGCTCATTAGTGTAAGCCCATTGAATTTCTCGGAAGATCTTCTCAGTGGGGCGCATTTCCGATCCGGTGGTAGATTCTGAGCTTGCTACTTGCTTGTGAGCTCACCTACTTGTTAAGGTTACGCTGAAATGGTCTCTCAAAACCGTCAGCTTAGGTGGGGGAAAAAAAAGTGTTATATAGTTACCAGTTCGCAGAGTTCGTTGACAATGTCCTGCACGACGGTGGCGCAGCGCGTGTTGACGACGCGCTCGGCGCCGCCCGGCAGCCGGTACAGCTGGCGGCGCGCGGACCGGCCCGCCGACACCGCCGTCACCTGACACCACCAGCCACATGCTCAATGACCTTTTAACGACTACTAGGGTCTACTACTCTATCGGTTCTTATGCTTGCTATATGTATTCGACAACCCGCCACATCCTTAATGACGACTAATACATAATTCTATGAGGAAAACCGTAAATCATTTGAAACGAAAAAAATAATATAATGACAATAAAAAACGCGAAATGAGTTCTCGACGAGTGAATTAACCCATAGACAGAGCCACTGAGTTCCTCGCCGGATCTTCTCAGTGGGTCGCGTTTCCGATCCGGTGGTAGATTCTGCGAAGCGCTGCTCTTGCTAGGGCCAGTGTTAGCAACACACCCGGTTTGAGCCCTGTGAGCTCATCTACACGTCAAGGAGAAGCTGATATAGCCTCTCAAGGCGAAGCACTGCTCTTGCTAGGGTCAGTGTTAGCAACACACCCGGTTTGAGCCCCGTGAGCTCACCTACACGTCAAGGAGAAGCTGATATAGCCTCTCAAGGCTATCAGCATAGGTAGGAGAATGAAAAAAAAAGCGAAATTAAACCGTCAAATTTAATTATTTCTACGGCGAACATCGAAATGAAAGTACTGTAATAAAAGTGTAGTTACCTCTTCGACACTGGGTACGTTCTTCCTGCCTCCGCAGCGGAGGGTCTTCCTCAAGTTGGCGAGGCAGACGGCGGCCGTGCCCTGACACGGTCGCCGCCGGTCCGACGCGGCCGCCGACAGGTATTCCACCAGGAACGGCCTGGAACGATTGTTGGAGTATATAGCACAAATAAATAATAGTTTAAAAAAACTAACAAAATACGCTTTTCTAGAAAATCCAACTAAAAAATAGAAAATAAATTTTAATAAAATTGAATTAAAAATGATTTTATTGTAAAAAAAAAAGCGTATTTTGTTAGTTTTTTAAACTATTATTTATTTTTCATTTTTTAGTTGAATTTAAATTTCTTCAATTTTTTTTTCAAATTTTTCAAAATATTGAATTGTCATCAGTCCGTTACAAACATACATATGTCTGAAGCTAATAAAAGCGCATTAAAAAGAAATGGAGTAAATTAAATTTTTTTTTTTTTTTTATAAATGTTAATTTTTTGCCTATCTATCTGCCAATAGGGCTGTTCTGGCTTCAAGAAGCAAGAGCAGTGCTTCGCTGAATTTTCCACTGGATCCGAATCGCGACCCACTGAGAAGATCCGGCGAGATACTGAGTGGATTGTGTCTGTGAGTTAAGCTGTGTCGAACGCATACAACGGGTCTAACGAGAACGGCGGTGCTTGTAGTGTCTAAAAGCACCGCGAGGATCCCAAAGGCCATGTTTAGGGCGACGACTAGTGTTCGTTCGCCATGATAAGATGGTTATCGTGTCTCGTTTTCTCAAAGATGTCCTATAAAACAATTACATAATTACCTGAGCGTATCTGAGCATGTGAAATAGGCAGCTAGAATGGACATCAGTCTCCAGGCTCGCTGGCAGGAGTCGGGGGCCTGGGACCGGTTCGATGTGGTCTGCTTCATCAGCTGGCAGTACACCTCGTCACGGAGTTCGGGCACTGAGTGACAATGCTGTACGACAAACAAAGATCTGGACTTTATCACAGTTAAACATTTATCTATTAAATTGTGTCACACGAATTCCGGTCTACGCATTTTTTGTTCTGTGTGCTTAGTGCGAGTTTTTTAACGTTCTCGATAGCGTAAAAGTTAAGTCAAATTTGTATGGAGTTGGAACGTTTGCCTATGTTTGCCACTAGGGGCACTGTTCGAGCTGCATACAAATTTCAGGTAACTTTTACGCTATCGTTTACGTTAAAAAACTCGCACTAAGCACACTGTAAATATATGTATGTTAATATAAAATTGAAATTAGCATTGGATCTAAATTAAGTAGCAGTAGTTTTATTTTTCTAACTGGAAAGGCAAAGGTACCGTACAGCCTAATCTTTAAATTATTATTTTTCTAAAAAATTATAATATTATGGAGTGAAATTAAATTAAGATGATTAAATTGAGACATTAATCAACTGAGATGAAATTAAATGAAATGAGATGAGATGATATGGCATGAAATATAATCTTAGTAAAATTGTGGTTATTTACTAAGACTTTTTGGAGGATCCTGAGAAGTTACGTTCAGCGGCTTTGTTTTATTTTCCTACGTTTGTGCACTTTGGATTTAAATTAATTCAGGGCGAAACTAATAGTGAATAGAGTTAAAAGTTTTTAGTTCAATTCAGAAATTTGGTAGTGGCATGCAAGCGGTGTTATCTACAGTAACTTGATCTATGTAAATATTCTATTAACGTTAGTTCGGAATAACTTTCTTCTTTTATATTTAGACAATGATTTTAAAATCTGTTTTATAACTTTTGCATTTCGCTAATTTGAATATCTATATATATAAAAATGAATTGCTGTTAGTTACTCTCGCTAAAACTCGAGAACGGCTGAACCGATTTGGCTAATTTTGGTCTTGAATTATTTGTGGAAGTCCAGAGAAGGTTTAAAAGGTAGATAAAAATAAAAATGCTCGGAATTAAATAAAAATAACAATTTTGTTTTCCCTTTGATGTGTCTCCCGTCGGACGGATTCCTTTTGTTTGTTTTATGTTTATTTTATACAAAAGTTTAGGTCTTTTATTTATCGATTGAGGCACTACGAAGTTTGCCGGGTCAGTTAGTCTATAATAAAATAGCGTAACAATCGAAACTGACCATTAGGACCGTGTAAACACATTTAACTTCGGTCAGGTCCTGGTGCGTGGTTCGTTCGTTCGGTTGCAGGTCTCCGCAGTACGCTCTGACGCAGGTGAAGCACTCCAGGGCGGGCGGGGCGAGGGCGGGGGGGAGGCGGAGCAGCGGCGCCCGCAGACCCGTCGCCTGCCATTTCACGACGTCGGTCTGCGCCTTCCAAGTCCACTCGTTGCGTTTCGCTTTGCTCTTTAGTGACGAGTCCGCTTTCAGGATTTCGAGTCTGCGGAGACGATAAGGAATATAAAGTTTTTCTATACAAGTCAGCTTCTAAAGTCGCTGTGGTCATCCGAAAATTGTCTTTTATGTTTCAGTCAATCAATTTTATTACTGGTTGTAGGACCTTTTGTAAGTCTGCGCGAGTGGGTACCAGCACCCTGCCTATTTCTGCCGTGAAGCAGTAATGCGTTTCGGTTTGAACGCTGGGGCAGCCGTTGTAACTTACTTGAGACCTTAGAACTTATATCTCAAGGTGGGTGGCGCATTTACGTTGTGGATGTCTATGGGCTCCAGTAACCACTTAACATCAGGTGGGCTGTGAGCTCGTCCACCCATCTAAGCAAAAAAAAAAAATATATCAAACGGTCAATATAAACGGAGACTTATTTTTTTTCTACCTATGCTTATAGCCTCCAGACGCTATTTCACCTTCGCCCTAGCGTGCAGGCGAGCCCACGGGGCTCAAACCTCATTAATTTACTCATCGAGCCCTTCGTCGCAAGCGACGGGTTTGGCGAGAAAAGTGACCGGGAGAGACAACAGTGTCGTCCAGTTTTCATTAGAAAAAAAGTTAATCACGTTTTGTGAATTTTCTCATTTTGGGGATAAATTACTTCAATTTAACATTGCTAATTACAGCCGTAAATTACGTTCCCGATCTATCACGCAAAATGGGAGACGATGGCTCTCCTGTAAAGTTACAAAAATGTCGCTTAAACCAAATAACCTTTCACACCTCGATTATAATAGATTTTTTTATTGTAGTCCAATAATAAACTTACGCAATTGGTTAGTGATATTTAAATAGCTTTCGACTTATTTTTGTTTTATTTCCACTTCTTGAAAATTAGCATTACAATATTATTGTTTTTTTTTTATTGCTAGATGTGTGGACGAGCTCACAGCCCACCTGGTGTTAAGTGGTTACTGGAGCCCATAGACATCTACGACGTAAATGCGCCACCCACCTTGAGATATAAGTTCTAAGGTCTCAAGAAGTATAGTTACAACGGCTGCCCCACCCTTCAAACCGAAACGCATTACTGCTTCACGGCAGAAATAGGCAGGGCGGTGGTACCTACCCGCGCGGACTCACAGGAGGTTCTACCACCAGTAATTAATTTAAGTAAATCATTGTTTATTTTAAGTAAATCACACTTCAATTATACTTTACGCAATAAGCTTTAATTATTTATCGATGGTTCCTTCCGAAACGCAATACTTTCTAAAAACTAACTTACTTTCCTTTAATTAGCATTATTGTTAATTTTTGAGGTCAAATATTTCTTGTCAACTGCAGGCCGCGTAATGATTTGTAATACACATTCACGTTCTTCAGCCATTTCAAGTTTCGATTTTATTTGAAAATGTAGTATTTAGTGGTTTTTTAATCTATATACTAACATGTGAAGCAAACGCTTTGTAGCCCTTTTTACGAAAATTGCGCGAGGGGGGGGGGATATGAAAATTTTCCACACTTATAGAGCATATGGAGAAGGAGTGCAGAATGTTAATTTTTTTTTAATTTTAAATCAATAAAAGAAAACATTACACACACTACCACGTATTTGACACAATACATACGCGTATATTTGTATATGTATAAACTGTGTTTATTGTCAAACTTTTGTTATTTCTTAAAGTGTGGTCAAATTGAGAATATATTAATATATTAATTATATTAATATTGTTTGTCTTTAATATTATTTGTCTATAGTGAAGTCTTGGCGAAATCTGTGATTATAGAAGTATAATAAATAGTCTTTGACAACAGAACCATAATAATGTTCAAACTTATAATTTCAATTTTTTTTTTTTTATTGCCCTTGTAGGCAGACGAACATACGGCCCACCTGATGGTGAGTGGTTACCGTCGCTCATGGACTTCAGCAATGCCAGGGGCAGAGCCAAGCCGCTGCCTACCGCTTAATACTCTCCATAAGCCTCGTTTGAAGAAGGACATGTCATAGCGCTCGGGAAACACCGTGGAGGGGAGCTCGATTATAGTCGAAATTCGACTTCCGAGGGACTACTAGTGCAATTAATTGTTTCGCAGAAACGGAGTTACGTGCTGATACCCTCCGTTTGATGGCGGGTATAGTCACCGATAGTAGCGAAAGGGTTAATATAAAGAGACGCAGAATTTTTAAGAATACTCCTACGAACGCGTACTTTGTTAGGTGTTCGAAACGACACGACAAAATAAACACGAGGTCAAACAGTGTTTTTAATCATATCGAAGTCTTTATATGTTACTCTAGTGAATGACCTTGAACTTATGAACCTCGGAGCGTTTGAGACGGTCTAGGACGCCCGGTTCAGTAACTACTGGTTATTAGGACGGTTTGGATACTCAATCCGGTAGGTGTAGATCCTATCTGTTTCTCGGACAAACTTGTCATTTTCATTTCGTATGATAATAATTTTATAGAAAAAAATGCATGTGGGTTACGGTTTCAATGTAAACATATCATTAATATGTGGGTTTTTTTGGTATGTGTTTCAAATTCAAATGTGTTTTGTCACGTTCGAGTCGATGATAGTTTTATATTTAAAAAAAATATATATGTGTTCTTTATTTTGTATCATTAAAAGTTTTTTTAAAAACAATATTTTTAAGCTACATAGAATTATATAGCATATCGGCCCGATAACTATTTAGTGAACATTCCAATGCAAAGTTAATCGAACGTCATAAGCTACTGAATAAATAAAAAATTTATTAAGGAAAGTTGCGTTAAAATCAAACATGGCGCTCATTGTGCGCGGCCATTATAAACAAATTGAAGTATCTAACTAGGTGTTGCCATTATTATTAATGTTAAAAATTTTGAGGTTACGAAACGCGGATGAGCTTGCTGCGTTTTGTTGCGCAATTAAACATTTGTGAGAAAGAGGACAGAACATTTTACATATTTAAGTTATTCAGATTAAATTTTGTAATACATGGTTTCGAAAGAAAAACGCCTACTGTTATGTATGAATTGCGACTCCAACAAGAAAAATCCTGTTTACAGTTATAAATCAATAGATACTCATTAATATTGTGAATGCAATATTAAGATGAAGGCTTTTGGTAACAACTAACAACGAAATAATGTCATACCTTGACCGTATTGTTAGTGTTATGTTTATGTGTTATTAGAATAATGTTTAGGTGAATAGTTTTTAAGAAGGAACATGTTTTGTAATAGAAATGTTTGAAAGTCGTAGCCTAAAGCATAAGACTTCCGTTGCATTCGTGTTGAGCGATGCACCGATGTTCGAATCCCAGGCAGGTACCAATTTTTCTACTGAAATACGTACTCACTAATTGTTCACGATTGACTTCCACGGTGAAGGAATAGCATCGTGTAATAAAAATCAAACCCGCAAAATTATAACCTTGAATTATAAGGTAGGACCTCTTGTGAGTCCGCGTGGGTATGTACCACCGCCTTACCTATTTCTGCCGTGAAGCAGTAATGCATTTCGGTCTCAAGGGTAGGATAGCCGTTGTAACTAAGTATACCGAGATCTTAGAATCCAAGCAATAAAAAAAATTAGCTTACTTAAACTGTTTTTAGCTTATAATTTAATATGTAAGACTCGATTTCTCAAATATTAGTAAAATATTGCAGCGGAGTTAATTTCGAGATCTTTGACTTATCCTTAATCAAATTACTCGGCGAGCAAAAGAGGTTTTAGCATTTGCAATATTTATGCTGTATTAATTTTAAAATGTTTTCTTTTTCGTTACCAAATTACGCGGTACGGTAGATACAAATTTTCTAAATTCCCAAATCAAGGAAACATCACGTTCGCGATGTAATGGTATCCGTGCGAGTCGATAACAGTTTGTGTAATGATTCCGGCGTGACTGCCGTGCGTAACCATCTAGATTATAACAGAGACTAGATATACATACATAGATAACTAGATTATAACACACTTGTTATACATACATACATACAGTAATTAATCAGGATTTTACTGTAACAAACCTAACACGCTTGTGAAAACTGATAATGAAAATTTGTTTTTAGTACGCTTTTATTAGCTTCAGACGTATGTATGTTTGTAACGGAATCTTTGAACATGATTTTGACCCCCATCAAAACGTTGGATTAACTCGAAATTTAGTATACTTATTAAGGACCGATGACAATACAATATTTAAAAAAAAATTGAAAAAAACGTGAAAAAATTGAAATTCAACTAAAAAATGAAAAATAAATAATAGTTTAAAAAAAGTAACAAAACACACTTTTATAGAAAATCTAACTAAAAAATAGAAAATAAAATTTAATAAATTTTAATTAAAAATAGTGTAAGAAAAAATGATTTTATTGTAAAAAAAGCGTGGGGTGCATGGCATCAGTAGTTATAAATATTTTATGAACAGATATGAGTAGAAGGGTTATTTTGATAATATCCTGAAAAGCACCCCACGCTTTTTTTACAATGATATCATTTTTTCTTAGACTATATTTAAATCAAATTTATTAAAATTTATTGTTTAAACTACACAGGTTGTATTGTAACAGTTACCGAAATCGATAATAGCGCAGGTTACTGGTTTTAGCATGGCCCGCAGTGTTAGGTAACATGAATAAAAATCGGTTGACGCGCAAGGTTCTGCGTTGTCAAACTCCTTTGTTTTCCATTGCGTGTATGTGTAATACGTATCTAAAGTAAAATTTTGTATGTTTATTAATAAGGTTGATATATTGCCATATCATTTCAGAGAACTAAACAACTTTAACTATTTCTCCTTTGTTAAAGTATACTAAATCAAGAATTTAAATTATAAAATCTAATTTTAATGTTAGCATAATTAAAAACATCTAGTTTCGATCTCCTTTGCATGATAAAACCACAACTGACTTTATTAGGCCAGATTTCTAAATATTTTTTGTCCTCGTAAGGAAGTTGTCAATGAATGTTTAATTAATTGATTGTACTTTCTATTTAGATCGATTTTTAACGACTGAATCGCTACTTAGGTACTATTTTTAAGCATGGCAATTTTAGCTAAGTAACCATTGTTTATCGCAATGGGATAAAAAAAATTTATATCACCGTTAAACTAATCTATGTTTTATCATGTAACTTCATGCGTTCGTAGGTACAAATCACTATACACATGTTTTGATTCGCACCAAAATAGAATTCGATTTCAAAATTAATTCTAATTTTATAGTGAAAGTAAAGCTAAGAAAGAGCAAGGCACAGAAATTTCGTTCACAATGCCTAACTTGTGTTAAATACACACACTTCGTTTTGTAATAAATGTGTAGTACGTACCGGAAATGCGGAAACTAGTGTCGGGAAACGTGAATACGGGAAAGTACTATATAATCGTTAAGAATATTATTGTTTTGTTACGATATTACCTTATATTACAGTTAATTGCAAAGTATCATGTCTTTTATAATTTAAATCTTAGTCCGTAGAAGGTAGAGTTTAATTTTGGAAATATTGTTATATTTTCAATCAACAGTATTATTTTTGATCGAATATTTTAGGGACAAGGAATTTTAAACTAAAATTCGGTATTACAGAGGCTTAGCTATGCCCGATGGGCCGTATGCGCGTCTGGTTAGAATAGCAACAAAAAAAATGCCAAAATGGCCGTGTTAATATTTATGTATTTTAGTTATGCTTGACTATGTAAATAACATGAAATAAGGTTTCGCTCAAGAGTAGACAATTAGGTCAAAGGATCTAAATGTTAATTATCCGTATGTTCTATACAGCTATTGGCTAATCAGAAAGTACCTATATGCCTTAGAGTACATACTGGTACAACTTCCGTATCTTCAACGCTTTACCTACGTTTTTCTCTCTAATTTTAACTCGATAATTTCAATCACAGATACTGTTTACAAGTAGTTACGGGTGACCACCACCACCACACTGCCTGCGGCTACTGCAAAGCATCGTGTAGCTTAAGAACGACCTCAAGTCTCAAGATGTACCTACGATAGGTGTCACGTTGCGTTGCGCCACAAGTGTCTATGGTAAACTGGTCAGTCCGTCTTAGCTAATTTAAAAACGTATCTGAGTTAATTAGAAATTTCCCAACACTGATTATGGCGACTAAGCAAAGTTGTTATGATTTTTTCTATTCAAACTTAACTTAAAGTTTAAAATTTCACGTGTAATTTACATTGCATGTTCTGTTTAAAATATTTTTGTCCTAAATAAGTTTAGGAGAGTTCTAGAAGTTTCAGCGACAAATAGGTTATTAAATTCATCACAGGCACGATTTTAAATTTAACGAACTTGTTTTAAATAGGCTTCACGGAACCGGAACTCGAAAAGAAAAAAAAAATACAACAAAATATGTATTTGTATTTGAAAAAACATTAACGCGGTCCGAAATTTAACTAACGTAAAAAAACACACATACACACACACACACACGCATATGAATAAAAAAACCACAACGCTACTACTACATGTAGTGACCAAAAAAAATTAAAAATAAATTCCTCCACAAAACCTAAATACATCACACTGATATTTACTACTGATAACGCATCGAAAGTTTCACAATCTAAAAATAAATCTCACAATGCTAGTTGGGTTCTCTCCTCATCCTCGTTGGAGAGGCTGTCGCCAGATATGTCCCCGTGGTCGATTACCGAAGCGATCGACATCGTGCGCCTCCCAACACCGAGTCACGACTGACTAGTGACCAGCGAAAGCGCGCGAATCGCGAACAGAACGGACGCTAAATAATTTGTGTATTATTTTAAGACTTGAAACATTTAGATTTTAAACATATTGTTTGTCGTATGTTAATATTTTTTAATAATTAACATACATTAATATCGGAACTGTATTCGCTTTGAAACAGTATAACTTTCTATCAGTTTAAAGAGTTTGATTGTGTTCAAAGATGGTTCAAGGTCAATATTGAATAGTTAAGTTTTAATTGTAACAAAAAAAATATGTTAATTTTTCCACAATTAAATAGTATTTTAACGTGATTGTTTTAGGTTGGGATTCTTTCAACATATGAATGAGCAGAATGTTTTAATTTTCATGTGTTGTAGTTATTATTGTTATGTTCTATATTAGTGGACTGACCGAATTAGCTCTATAATGGGAGGTCCCTAAAATAAGTATAGGATGGTATCGAGCGGGTAGAGATATCGTGAGGCTCATAAAATTTGCCCCCGCAATCTATGTATATATTAATACGTGAAGCAAAAACTTTGTATCCCTTTTTAGGAAAATTGCGCGGAAGGGGGCGTATCAAAGGACAAACCCGAAATCCATACAAACTTGGGCCTGGCGTTACAGTGCTAGAATTTGGGCATAAGTTACAATACCTAAGAAGGTTGCATGAGCCCAATTTTCAGGTCTCCCAGCAATGGCCAAATTGGTAAAATCAGACAATGTTTACATTTTAGGTTATGTTTATTGTTCGAGATATTTTAATAAAAACGATATTTTTGAGGCTGTTTCCTACTAAAGATGAGTAATTTTTTACGAAACCTGTTGCAGCAACAGGTTGCTTTAAAATAAAAAAACCTGTCACGAGAATCGCGCGTTAGGTTGTTTACGAAAACGAAGAAAGCCAAAAATTAAAAAGAACGTAATGCGAAACGCGCTGCGCACGAAATGATTTTTTTAAGGGATTTTATGACCTGGTAACTAAGACCTTTAGGTCAGTCTTATTTTAATTTTAATGAAAACTTTTTTATATGAAAAACTATATTTATATGATAACCTTTTTATATAAAATATAATCATTACGTGCTCCCATATTATCTCATCACATTTCATTTCATTTTATTTCATGCATTTTTATTTTTATTTTTTATTGCTTAGATACCCATCGACGAGCTCACAGCCCACCTGATGTTAAGTGGTTACTGGAGCTCATAGACATCTACGACGTAAATGCGCCACCCACCTTGAGATATAAGTTCTAAGGTCTCAGTATAGTTACAACGGCTGCCCCGCCCTTCAAACCGAAACGCATTACTGCTTTACGGCAAAAATAGGCGGGCGGGAGGCGCGGACTCACAAGAGATCCTACCACCAGTAAAATTATTAATGTAACTACACCATAGAAAAACTCAAAGTACCAAATCGACTTTTTCATGTTATATTTAAGATTGCCAGTTGAAAATATTTTGAATTGCCGCAGTTGCCGACATGATTTCGTGTCATAACTAAATGGCACAGTTATTTATTTCTTTTAATGATTTTTGTTAGTAGATTTTGGTGCTTTACGTTACGTTATTCAATGAGATTAAGCTTATAGTCTGGCCAGCAAATCATGGCACAACTAAATAGCGGCAATCCAAAATATCTTCAGTTGGCAACATTAAAGATAACATAACACGATTTGATACATTTGGGTTTTTCTATGGCATAGTCACATTAATATAAAAATGCAAAACTACCCTTTCATGCTATATATAATGTTGTCAGTTGTAGATATTTTGAATTGCCGCCATTGTAAGTAGTTGTGTCACGATTCGATGGCCATGCTCTATTTACATTGATTAAAATACCTATAAAAACAGTCATTTATCCTAAAGCAAAAGAGTATTAATTATTTTTTACACTCGATTTCCACTAAATCGATCCTATTTTATGGATGCTCTAATTCTAATCCGCACGTTTGTGGAGCTAGTTACGTATATTGAAATAAGTGTTGCAGATGTTTACAAAGATTGTTTAAAACAAAAAATTGAATTCAACTTATTTTCTACACTTGGCCATTGTCAATGAAGCTAAGATTTCAATAGGTTAATCAAGCAAAATAGACGAATTTTTTGGTACATATCCCATTCGTGTAACGCTTAGGCCCAAAATGGGGTTTCTCCTTTCCTACACTTATAGAGAATATAGAGAAGAAGTGCAGAATGTTATCTTTTTTTAATTATCCATAAAAAATATTATTAAAACAATAAACAAAAAAAACATTATACACACTATTGTGTTTTTGACACTATTCATATTATGAATAAACTCTATAGGTATTTATTGTCAAACTTTTGTTATTGTTTAAAGTCTGTGGTCAAATTGAGAATAGATTAATATTGTTTGTTTTTAATATTATTTTTCTATAGTAAATGGCGAAATCTGTGATTATAGAAGTATAATAAATAGTCTTCGACAATAGAACCATAATAATGTTCAAACTTATAATTTCAATTAATTATATATTATAGTCGAATTCGACTAGGTACTGCGGGACCATTAGTACTTATTAATAAATGACATTTAATAAATTACAACCACACTATCCTCAGTGTAACGACTAAGCAGCGTATTAGACTACATTGTTTTTTTTATGTTTGAGAGATTACTGTTGGCCCGGAGGCCTTTCCAGTTTTACCACGGCACGTGGGCGAGCAAAGGCTCAGCCAGGAGGGGTGGAATTTGCTAACAGCTGCCCGAGCGCCTCCGTAGTAGAACTAACAACTCAAGAGTAGCTGCTTCGCGAATGAATCTACTACCGGATCGGAATCGCGACAGGCTGAGAAGATCCGACGAGAAACTCAGCGAGCTGATGTTTAGGTTAGGTTGCACGACGAACTCTTTGCGGAGTTCGACGAGTACGGTTACCGGGGTCCCTACTCCTAGTGTTAGAGCTATAGGTGTCTAATGCAAGGGTTATTGGATCTGATGGATCCTTAAGGACGTGTCTAGGGCGTCAACGGTGACTAGCTCCTGCGTGATCATGATTCGGGGAGTAGTCAGCGGCGGCAACGATAAGGCGATTATCATGACGCATTGAAGTAACTACATTGGCAGGAGGCGACGACATATGGGATTTTCTATCGATTCAACTTGCCGTCTATTTTGAGAATATGCGCAGATATTTTAGATATTAGAATAAAAAAATAATATGATAAAAAAATACATTAATATTACAGAAATTTATATGCAATAGAAACTTTATTCACCAATTTTATGAATTGTGTGATTATTTTTATAGTGACTCTTTATATCTTATTTAATTAGTACTTAAGACAAATAATACTAATACGAATTTAATACGAAAAAAGATTTTTGAAGTCGTCGTGACCTAACGGATAAGACGTCCGGTGCATTCGTGTTGAGCGATCCCGCAGGCGGGTACCAATTTTTCTAATGAAATACGTACTCAACAAATGTTCACGATTGATTTCCACGGTGAAGGAATAACATCGTGTAATAAAAATGAAACCCGCAAAATTATAATTTGCGTAATTACTGGTGGTAGGACCTCTTGTGAGTCCGCACGGATGGGTACCACCACCCGCCTATTTCTGTCGTGAAGCGGTGATGCGTTTCGGTTTGAAGGGTGGAGCAGCCGTTGTAACTATAATTGAGACCTTGGAACTTATATCTCAAGGTGGGTGGCGCATTTGCGTTGTGGATGTCTATGGGCTCCAGTAACCACTTAAAACCAGGTGGGCTGTGAGCTCGTCCACTCATCTAAGCAATAAATAAATAAAAAAGATACAGCAAAAGGTGCCCCCTACCTTCGTCGGCATGACGAAGGTAGGGCGCATCTCATGGTAAGTGCTTAGCGTCGCCCATGGACGTCAGCCATGCTAAGGGCTGAGCCAAGCCGCTGCCTACCGTTACGTACTCTCCACAAGCCTCGTTTGAAGAAAGACGTGTCATAGCGCAAATGTGTTTGCATTGTTTGTAAAGTACGGTAAGACGGGAACAGAAATCCGTTCGTAATCATTACGTTTTTGCTGTGTAATCCGAAAGCGTTTTTGAAAGCACAAGGTTAGAGGCGCAATGATTAAGCTTACTTTTTTTAAACATTCTAAAATCAATCAAACATTCGCTCTTCGAGAATATTCTTTGAGTAATATTAAGGCGACTAAAAATCATATCATTAAAATTGTGACGCTATCTATATATATTAATATGTAAAGAAAAAACTTTGTACCCATTGACGGAGGGCTATGAAATTTCTCACACTTATAGAGAATATAGAAAAGAAGTGCAGAATGATAATATTTTTTTAAAATTATGCTTATACAATACATTAAATCAATAAAAAAAAAACATTGCACACACTACCATGTATTTGACACACACGCACACATATGTACTCTTTTCTTTATTGCTAAAATCTGTGGTCTAATTGAGAATAGATTAAAATTGTTTTAATTTCATTTTTAGATTGTTTGTTTTAATGTTATTTGTCTATATCTATCTTGGAAAATTTTGTGACAATAGAACCATAATAAAGTCGAAACTTACAATTTTAATTAATTATAGTCGAATTTCGACTACTGGGAGACCACTAGTAAAGGTTACTAAGAAAACTAATAAAATATTAACATTTCTGAGTTCCGTCTATTGTCGGATGTACCAATGAGCACGCAGTCCAGAGCTACCGATACGCAACTTCAGAAGGCATAACGGAAATTTCGAGTCAATTATAAATTTCCAACGTACCTTTTGTGACAATAGAACCATAATAAAATCTAAACTTACAGTTTTAATTAATTATAGTCGAATTTCGACTACTGGGAGACCACTAGTAAAGATTACTAAGAAAACTAATAAAATATTAACATTTCTGAGTTCCGTCTATTGTCGGATGTACCAATGAGCACGCAGTCCAGAGCTATCGATACGCAACTTCATAGGAACGCAAGGCATAACGGAAATTTCGAGGCAATTATAAATTTCCAACGTACGTAATATAAACTATAATACTTTTACGTATTAATTTCGCGTTTTTTTTTTTTTTTCATTATATCGAGAGGTGAAAGGCTATTTGGTTTAAACGACTTTCCGCTTAATACGCGACATTTATCTTTGTAATGAAAGGTGCGTTTTATTTGATACTAGCTGACCCGGCAGACTTCGTAGTGCCTCAATCGATAAATAAAAGATCTAAACTTTTATATAGAATAAACTTAAAACAAACAAAAGGAATCCGTCCGACGGGGGACACGTCAAAGGGAAAACAAAATTGTTATTTTTATTTAATTCCGAGAATTTTCATATTTTTATACCTTTTAAACCTTCTCTGGACTTCTACAAATAATTCAAGACCAAAATTAGCCAAATCGGTCAAGCCGTTTTCATGTTATGTCGTGACAACGGAAAACCGGTTTCATTTTTATATATATAGATTAGTACTAACAGTTCGATGTTTTTAATTGAACTTCAATTAAGTTTACTCCATTCAAAGAGCTGAACAATTTTTTTTTGTTACGTTTATTCTTTCCTGATTTTAAACTTTAAATGTCTCCTCTCCTGTAAAGTTGCAAAATTGTTGTTTAAGACTTTCTCGCCCCTCGATATTATTTCCGACATTTTGAATACTTTACGATTTTCGTGATCACGGACGACATCACAACATCTACATTAAATTATACGCTTCTTTATACTTAAAGTAATGCTTGGACAACGCTTGTTTAAATGCTTCGACTACCGCCTTTAACGGGGCTCTTTATAGTACAATTTTACAAAGGAAGAAATTAAAATAATTCACCACACATACACGTTTAAGAACAACACTAGTTTTTAAATTAAACGTCAATGCAAATAACCGTTGCGCGCTAATTTAATTACTTATTTATCACTACTCTGTGGCACTATTTGTTGTCAATTATTTTGACAGTTAAAAATTTTTTTTAAATGGAGTTAATGATTTGGTAGCTAACACCTTTAGGTCAAGTCTTATTTTAATTTAAATGATACGTAACTTTTTTATATGAAAATGATATTATGAAATGAAATGAAAAGTTGATTATTATGAAACATGGCGTGAAAAGAAATGAAATGAGATGAGATCATGTGGAATGAAGTATAATCTCCGTAAAATGGTGGTCATTTATTGAGATTTATTCAGAGGACTTTTTGGAGGATCCCGAGAAGTTACGTCCAGCGGCTTTGTTTCATTTTCCCACATTTGTGCACTTTCACAGATATTAAACAGTTAATAAACCACCATTATTACATATTTAAACCGGAAGAAACACTAAATAGACAAAATAAAACAAATCACACAACATCACTCCTCACGTTCCCGCCTTAAAAAGTCTTAAAATATGTATGTACTAACATTCTGTTCTTGAGGCGTGCTGCGGCTGCACACGGCATGGTGGAAGACTACGAGACTTGATGTGGATACGGACAGAACGTTCTGCACCAATGGCCGATGAGAACAGACTAGGGCTACCCCACTTATCGCTATTTTTTTAACGGCTCATTGTTTTCGGTGAAACACCCGAAATTACCTAATGATACGAATATCTGTTGCGACAATCTTATTGTTCGTTTTGATCGTGTGTGTGTATGTGTGTGTGTGTGATGGCCCGGCTCAGTTTCGGCGGTTACTAAGTTTTATTTTGTTATGCTTATATAATTTTAATTACTGTTAGTTGAGGAATTACGGTTGACCGCCATCCAAGGGGTAATGAGGGAACGATTGCAGATTTTTTTTTACCAAATATTAATGTTGATTACACATCGCACCTTTAAAATTGAATTGACTTAATCCGAAATTCTTGTTTTTTGGTAAACGCCAAAAATGCATTTGAAGAATTGTAATTTGTACAGTTTCGATTTTAATACTTTAAGCCTTAAAGCGCACAGCTTCAAGTTTAAAGCATGCGCTTAATTTCAACGAGACGGTAAGTACACATTGCCCTTTTCTCGGCTAAAATTTAAATTTAATTTTGAATTTTAAAAACTTAATTTTATAAACTGCTATTATAGAATACATGTCTGTAAGTCGTTCAATGAATTTAACTCATTTTCTTAAAATTTCTAGTTAAGCCACTTTAATCCTAAAGGTGCGACATTAACGTTGTAATATATGCTACGTATTAATTACAATTAGTTTTATTAATCGTTGCGTAATTTTTAAAGAGTTCAAAAATCATATTTTAGCTTTTTTTCCCTACCAGCTCTGATAGCCTTGAGAGACATCGCACGCAATGTGTTGCATTTAAAAATTATCTGCAGAGTGGATGCAGTGTCGCGTTCATTAATTGATACGCACTTATCCATATGTACATATTATGTATATCTCTAAGGCGATTTGTTTTTATTACCTAAATAATCAAAGGACCGCTTAGTTTAACTGATAGTAAGCGAGAAAGAAGAAAAAGTTTAAATGTGATAAAATTTCAGACTACCCTCTCTTTATTTTAGTTGTCTATTTAATTTTAACTATAATATATTTTTTTTAAGAGATTTTATGACCTGGTATCTGAGACCTTTAAGTCATGTCTTATTTTAATTTATATTATTCATATTTTTATGAAAAATGATATTATGGAGTGAAATGAAATGAAGATGATTAATTTTAGACACTAATCAACTGGGATGAAATTAAATGAAATGAATTGAGATGATATGGGTTGAAATATAATCTCAGTAAAATGGTGGTCATTTACTAAGATTTTTTCAGTGGACTTTTTGGGAGGTTCCCGAGAAGTTACGTCCAGCGGCTTTGTTTCATTTTCCCACATTTGTGCACTTTCACAGATATTAAACAGTTAATAAACCACCATTATTACACATTTAAACCCGAAGAAACACTAAATAGACAAAACAAAACAAATCACACAACTTCACTCCTCGCGTTCCCGCCAAAAATTCGATTTAACTATATAACAGGCTTATAATATCACCCTTCAAAATACGAAAGTAATAACATACATGGGCAACCCTAAAGCTCAGTATGTTGAAACAGAAGTGTATCATTTCTTGGAAGACTCAGGATTCATGCATTCAATGTTAAACAGTAACCCACGGTTTTCAACTAGCATTGTTTGAGTACATTTCAAATTGCACATATAATTACGTTTTATTAATGTGTATTACGGTTAACTGTAATCTGTTATAGTTGAAGGTTTTTTTTTTTAAATGTCATATAAAAATATATGGGGATGGTATGGCGAAATCTAGTGGATATTTAGTTTAACAATAAAATCTTTTTTTTTCCAAAAAAAAAAACTATTCGTAACATCGTCATGTCAATTTTATTGTCATTTATATTTTCTTATGTTAAATTAAAATTAGTGTGCCAGTGTGAATTGGCAAAAAAGTATCGATCTTCTCACTTATCTATACTAATCTATAGATCTACAGTGGTTTTTACGGATGTTCCGTTATAACTACTGAACCATGCATCCGATTGACTTGAAACTTGGTATCCATGTAGAAACTACATGTACTTAATAGATAGGTTAATATTTATATGAGTGTTGGATTCCCTAATAATAATGACAATAAATAATAATGTTAATTTTAAATGCCTAGCGAAGCGGGCGAGTACGGCTAGTAGTAAATTTTTGTACGTATTTTCAGTGATCCTTAGCCTGAACATTTTAGTCCTAGATATTTCTGTTATTATTATCCGTTTTACTGTTGAGTGTAGTGGCGAACAGGAATACGCCACCACTCCATCTCTTCACACTGGCTTTCTAAAGAAAACTAAGATAGTTGTTGGAGAGTGGGCAGAAGCGTGCTCCGAGTCTTATACAAGTGTACTGCGATCTGTCCATTTCTGTCGCGAAGCAGTCATCAGTTCCGATTTGAAGGGTAGTTAGTACAGCCGTTATATTACAGAGCTTAGACCTCAACCTCATACGCCTCGACGCGGGGTCGGTATTCACTGTGTGATGTCAAAGAGCTTCAATGAGCTGCGAGAGCGACCACTCATCTAAACAAACAAACAAACAAACAAAACACAAACACAAAACTCTCTTTGATAGCTGTGCTATGACCTTCTCCAAACGGAGTTTAAGCAGAGTCTACTAAGTCTCCTTTATGGCAGATAGTAACCTCCCAATCGTAATTATGTTTTTTTTATTGCTTAGATGGGTGGACGAGCTCACAGCCCACCTGGTGTTAAGTGGTTACTGGAGCACATAGACATCTACAACGTAAATGCACCACCCACCTTGACATATAAGTTCTAAGGTCTCTAGTATAGTTACAGCGGCTGCCCCACCGAAACGCATTACTGCTTCACGGCAGAAATAGGCGGGGTGGTGGTACCTACCCGCGTGGACTCACAAGTAGTCCTACCATCAGTAAGACATAATAAATGTTCAGACGCAATAAATGGCATGATATATTTTTTTCTTAACCAAGCAGGCAGGCACCAATGTTTTTAATAAAATACGTACTTAACAAATTTTCACGAACAACTTGCAAAAATAGTAATATGCGTAATGGCTCCGATGACCCTTGATACCAGGTAGGCGTGAGCTCGTATATCCATCTCAGCAATAATATATAAAAATACCTGTATAACCCTGGCAAAGCTCTTCTTCAAAGCAATTTTAATAATATGACAAAAACGCTTTATATGATATCAAAATGTTTTAAGCTTGTGCAAAAAAAATATAGAGCGAATAATTTTGAAAAGCCTTTTAAATAATCATTTAGAAAGTTAACCAGTGAAGGTTTAAAAAAAATTTTTTTTTGAAAAAAATTAATGATTTTTGAAACCATAACGTCCGAAGCTGTTGTTCATTATCTATTATTACCTCTGGGGGATTTTGTCGGCTAGCCCGTAACCCGAGATTGTTTTGGTTCGTACAGAACGCCATCTATACTTCACAGACTGAAATAACTTTACAAATCATTAAAATAACAGACGCTTGTGCGTTTAAAATATTACGTTTGAAACTTGAAGTTCTTTTTTTTCCTGCCTATGCTGATAGCCTTGAGAGGCTATTTCAGCTTCTCCTTGACCTATAAGGTGAGCTCTCGGGGCTCAAACTGCTACATTGACCCTACCAAGAGCAGTGCTTCGCAGAATCTACCACTGGATCGGAAACGCGACCCACTAAGAAGATCTAGCGAGAAACTCAGTAGGCTGTGTCTATGGGTTAATTTACCCGTCGAGCCCTTCGTCTCAAGCGACGGGTTCGGCGAGGACGCTTGAAGTTCAGTGATCACACGACACACGCATACAGCGCCGTCACTTGAACCCAGTCGGATGATATTCCGGTAAACACCTATCAACGCCAAACATAGATTACGTATAAAAACCATTTGAACTGGTATAGATCGCGTTTTTATGTTCATTTAAAAATAATAATACCTTACTGTTATTATAATTATGTAATAATATTATACTTATGACAACACTCAACGTTTTTCGGCCAGTTAAAAAAATTAGCACGAAATGAAATACAAGTCATTTGTGTACGCGTATTGGGTACTAAACGTAATAAATTAGCAATTACAATTTACACTTTGCTGATAATTTATCGATCGAACATCAATTTAGATTTAGTGCTAACGAAACGCAGGTAATTAAGCACGCCGATATCTATACTAATAGGTATTTGGCAACTGAACGTATTGAATACACTTTTACGTAATCCTTTGATTTTCATGAACTTAATTAAATTTGATTGAACGAACAATATGATTGCTTTTTCGTCGTCTTCGTTTTATTTACGAGTAATCATTATACATACAGTGTAAATATGGATACATTATGGAACATGAATTAAGTAAATAGTAAAAGTATACGAATGTATCTGAATAATTAAATTAAATTCTTTACTGGTTTTTCTGTGATATTGGTTACGTTCTTGGTCAAAAGATGGCGTTGGCCTATTGAATTTTCAACGAAGAAGTTTTTAAATATATTTTGAATGGTGTATTTTGTTCTAACTAATTACAGATAAATTCTGGGTAAAAATAAACATTACTTACTCTGGACTCTGCCTGAAGTGATCGACAGCAAACTGAAGTAGTGGGTGCCTCCCATCGTGCTGAGGCGTCGACTGTTCTCTTCTATCTTCCCTCACGCCTCTTTCTCTGTCACGTTCCCTCTCCATATCTCCGCTTCTGATTCTCTCCCGCGGCGGAGGAGACGTGGTCTGCGCCCTCCTCTCAATATGTTCCCTGTCAATTTCATCTCTCGATTCACGCATTTCTCGAATCTCCCTCAGCTCCCTAGACTCTCGAGTTTCACGCGAGTCCCGGATCTCTCGCGAGTCACGCGAGTCCCGCGAGTCCCGTGAGTCCCGCGAGTCTCTAGTCTCCCTGCTCTCGCGTTCGGGCACTCGTTCTTTCGTGATACCATTTGTGATCGGTTTCTGTTGGGTCTGTAAACAAGAATGGAGATTGTTAAGAATTTTAAAATTGTGTTCTTTTCGCTTTAGATTAACAAATAACGTGTTACATTCTGCATCGTCGTCGTCGTGGTCTAAAAGATAAGACGTCCGGTGCATACGTGTTGTTTTTTTTGAAATTTTTGTAATGAAATACGTACTCAACAAATGTTCACGATTGACTTCCACGGTGAAGGAATAACATTGCGTAATAAAATCAAACCCGCAAAATTATAATTTGCGTAATTACTGGTGGTTAACTCTTGTGAGTTCGCGCGGGTAGGTACCACCACTCTGCCTATTTCTGTCGTGAAGCTGTAATGCGTTTCGGTTTGAACCGGGGGGGGGGGGGGGGGGGGGGGGAAGCCGTTGTAACTATACTTGAGACCTTAGAACTTTTATCTCAAGATGGGTGGCGCATTTATGTTGTAGATGTCTATGGGCTCCAATAACCACTTAACACCAGGTGGGATGTGAGCTCGTCCACCCATCTAAGCAATAAAAAAAAATGCATATTAGAACGAAAGAATGCTTCATGTGAGATATACTAAAGTCGTCGTGGTCTAAAAGATAAGACGTCCGGTGCATTCGTGTTGAGCGATGCAACGATGTTCGAATCCCGCAGGCGGGTACCAATTAATGCAATAAAAAATAAATTTAAAAAAATACGTAATATAGTTCTAGGGTTGTGTGTTATAGTACAGTTATGAATTTTTAACACGTCATAGAACATTTTCGGTCACGGATGCGTGACTTCGACATAATGTAAGTACATGACAATAAATCATTCACGAGGCGTTTTTTCCGGCATATTTTTGTCGCTAGCTTCATTTACTCGTCATTTAAAATAGAATTCCTATTTCTAGTTTTAGTGGTGGATTAGGCTGGGATCCCACGCCACTTGGTAACATGACCGCGAAATATTCCCGCCTTTTGGTCTAAATGGCGGCATAGATGTAAATTCAGTGCATCTGATACTTCAAGTATAAAGCAAAAGCATTAAAATACGACGAAAAAGAATGTACATATGTACAGTGCAAAAAAATATTTAATTATAAATGTTTTTTTTTTTGTTCTTGCGATCAGTGTGCTTAGTGAGAATTTTTTAACGTTCTCGATAGCGTAAAAGTTAACACAAATTTGTATGCCGTTGGAACAGCGCCCCTTGCGGCAAACGTACGCAAACGTTCTAACTCCATACAAATTTGAGTTAACTTTTACGATATCGAGAACCTTAAAAACTCTCACAAAGCACACTGGTTAACGATACTTGTAGTCCGCCTGCTTTTAAATGATTTTGGTAGATGTTACCAACTGCTTTGAGACACGCGATCGAAGTCTCAATTTGACCGTACAGCGACTGTCCACCATTCAAGCCTCAACGCGTGTTCCGTGGTAGTAACGGCCAGGATGTACCTAACTGCCCGTGCGGACTAGAAACCTCAAGGTACAATGTGGCGTAAGATTTTGTTTTTTAGGAGTTCCAGTAACCACATCGGACCCTCAGCTTGTTTGCTTAATTAAACTAAAGTGTCAGCAGGTTGAGTTATGTAAATAATTAAAATAGATTAAAAAAAAAAAAAATCGTAAAATAGTTTTTTTTTTAAATCGCGTTACCTTATCTTTCCGTTTCAAAGTCTTCCTACTCAACGTCCTGATCACACCGTAAAAGCTCTCCATTGTTTATCGTCACACACAATTACCGACACACAATATCGATTTTAAAAATATTCGATTTTTCATTCGTTTCGATTTTATTTTTCGTTAATTTTTAATACGTTATTCGATACGATTTTCTATTTTCCGCACAGTGCAATTTCCTCACTGCGTTCGCGGTGTGCAAGTGAGGTATGCGTCGGTCGGGCCGCGCTTCGTCACGCCACCCTCATTAATATTGATGCAATCTGGTGTTCGCTCCGATTAATCGTTCGTTTCTTTCGTAATTCGATTTTTTTTTAACTTTTTAAAATTATCTTCCTCGTTACTATCGTTACATTTTTCGCGGTGACGTGTTCAATTTTCAAGGTCTGATTGGTGCACGTACCTACAGTTTTTTTTTTTTTTTTTTAAATAGAGATTGTATGTAACGGATTTTAATTATCGATTTAAATTTTTTTTTTATTTTTTCTTAATTGTAATCTCACGTACTATGACGAGTGACGAGTGTGTGAAAGTGAAAAAATCAAATTGTAAGCATGCACGATGAAATGTAATCGACTGAATAAATAAAAATTCTTATCGATTTTTATATTCATTGAATTATCAGCAAATGGTATATATATTATTATACCAATATATCATTTGACAGACGTTTGTGTTTTTAATCGTGAAATTATTTCTTTTAAAGCAATAGCTATATGTATCACAGGTTTTAAATTTGCTCGGATGTCATAGCTCATAGAGTTGGTGATAATTACGTTAAAGATTCCGTTACATAGTTGGTTAGATAGATAAATACAGGTCACGCCAATAAAAACGTGTTAAAAAGCATTGACAACAACATCGTGTTTCCCTCTCGCAAAAACTTGAGAAGACACTGTATTATTCTCGGTCAAGTTCGCGAAAGTTTGCTAGTTTGACAAGTTTGTAACGTATGACGATGTCAATTAAGTACAAATTATAATAAAGAGTTTATTATGCATAAAGACCTTTACAAATCGATGCGGATAGAAAATATAAAAATTCAGTTACTAGTTTGTGAAAAACCATACAAGGAGATAATTGTCGGTGCCTTTCACAATAAAACATATTGTTTTTTTTTATAATAAGTATACAATATAATAAATGAATAACTAACTCATTATGAGAAATATTAAAATTATAAGATTTGTCATCTATCAGTTGGGCTAAATATAATATAGGTAATATTGGATTATAATGTAGTAGTGAAGTATAATAGTACCTTTATAATATAGTATAGTATGGATGAACCGAATGAGGTACAAACAAAATTTAATTAAATGTAAATTTAATCAAAAACTTCTTTTGTAAGTGAAACCGCGGAACAAGCATCAATTAATACAATTTAAAGAGTTTTAATTCAAATTTTGTGAAACGCTCTCAGTTTTGAATTTAATGTCAAAAGTATCATTTACATTTGAATATTTAAAATAAAAACCTTTAAATTATTCGATTACAGGCACAAAAAAGATAGTTCTTATTAACAACAAAGTGACAATTTTGAATAACCAATATTGACATTAAGTGTCACTTGAACTTCGTTGACCTTTGAACGCTACACGGTTTTATTAGAAGGGACTGAAAACCTATAGAGCACTACACAAACATGGCAAGTTTATATTGGCCGTATTATGTTTCAGTTATCTGTGCTAGTTTTGGTCGCTTTCCTAAGTTGTGTTTGCCTCGTGGTGTACTTTTTGCTAAAGTTAAAGTGCGTGAGACTTGCTATATTATGTATATTTTTTTATATTATATTATAACGGCCGTCTGGTGTAGTGGTAAGTGACATGGTCACTACACAAGGGGGTCGCGGGTTCGAATCCCGACAAGGGAGGATATTTTTATGATAAATATAAAATGTCTTTTCCAGGGTTGGATGTATATTGAATATATGTGTGTGTATAATAAAAATCTTACATTTATTTCCGTTATCTTGGTACCTATAACACAAGTTCTTTACGAACTTAGCACAGGACCAGTTAACGTGGCGTGATTGTTAGTAAATATTTATTAAATTATTTAAATAACTAGATTATAATTATGTATTATATCGAGGGGTGAAACGTTATTTGGTTTAAGCGTCATTTCGTTTAATACGCGACATTTATCTTTGTAATTAAAGGTACGTTTTATTTGGTACTAGCGACCCGCTCTCGCTTCGCTTCGGAAACTATAATTTATTATTGATTTCTCCACTATTTAATGGATGTTATTATACATATAAACCTTCCTATTCAATCACTCTATCTATTAAAAAAAACCGCATCAAAATACGTTGCGTAGTTTTAAAGATTTAAGTAGATTTACATAGGGACAGAGAAAGCGACTTTGTTTTATACTATGTAGTGATTAGGACAACGATTCGATGTTTTTAATTGAGCTTCAATTAAGTTTACCCCATTCAAGTAACTGAAGAAGTTTTCTGTTATATATTTTCTAAATTTTAAACTGTAAATGTTTTGTGTAAAGTTGCAAAAATGTCGATTAAAATCTATATGCCAGACTGTAGGTATATTCAATCAAATATGTAGTTCCGTAGCGTTTTCCATATCTGAAGTCAATATTTCCGATACGTCACTACTGAGATTTTGTGCCATCTTATGATGTTGTATCGTCTTTGTTAAGTTATTTAATGAGGTTAATGTCCGAGGAATTGGCCGACAGCCTCTTCCGTCTTTATGATTAGAACTCGGCGGGACGTATTATGTTCAACTCAGGCGCATAAAGCCCGTATCAACGTAAGTGGTTTTCTCATACCCCTACCGCAGAAATCCACTCAACACTGACACATCATTTTTAACACTTTATTTAAGTTATTACCTTAACATGTAAACTAAAATATGAACAGCTGTGTCGCCAGATTTCCGGTTTAGGTTTAAGTATCATTTTCGATACGAACGCGCAAGTTTCATATCACATATTCTAAATATCAGCCGCTAATTTAAATTATCAGACAGAAATAAGAATGAATAATGTTATTCTAATTCTGAAGTGCATACAAGGAATGCTTTGTCCATAGTAAATATTTCTTGTTATTTTTTTTTATTGCTTTGATATGTGGACGAACTCACAGCCCACCTGGTGTTAGGTGGTTACTGGAGCCCATAGACATCTACAACGTAAATACCGCCACTTACCTTGAGATATAAGTTCTAAGGTCTCAGTATAGTTACAACGGCTGCCCCGCCCTTCAAACCGAAACGCATTACTGCTTCACGCCAGAAATAGGCAGGGCGGTGGTAGGTACCTACCCGTGCGGACTCACAAGAGGTCCTACCATCAGTAAAGCGAGCAATTTTGCGCATTAGTATTCGTATTTATGTTAATCGTATAAATTAAAATCAACTCAAATGTAAATAATTGCCGTGCGTAAGGGACTGCTCCTTAGGGAGCGGAAAACGCGGGAAAAATTTTTTTTGTCCGTTCAAACCTTCATGTTTTTCCAAAAGAGTGTAAAGAACAAATTATTAAGTTTTCGATGGGGATTTCTTTAATTTGCGAACGTACTGGTGGTAGGTCGTCTTGAGAGTCCCTACAGGTAGGTACCATCACCTTGCCTATTTATGCCGTGAAGCAGTAAAGCGTAGTCATAGTTTGTAGTCATCATGGCCTAAAGGATAACCACTAACCACTTAACACCAGGTGGGCTGTGAGCTCGTTCACCCACCTAAGCAATAAAAAAAAAGTGTTTCGAATTGAAGGGTGGGGGAGCCATTGTACTGTGAAACTGACACTTAGAACACATGTATGCTGTTGATGTCTATGGACTCCGGTAACCCATCAACTTCTGGTGGCCGTGAGAGACAAAAAGATAGAAAAAAATAAAGAGACAAATCTGCGTTTTAAACGTTCGTCGCCTTACTCGGATGATCTCGTTAATACGATGTCGTTAAAAGCGATATCGTAAATCGGACTTTCCATTGGCTAGTTTTGTAATTACCGAGTCATTTTCCGACGTGAAGCGTTGGATGCAAATACGATGCACTCACCTCGTAATGTAGAAAGTTCTAGTAATATGTAAAATTTATTGCGTGTTTGTAAGTGTTGTCTGTATGAAAGCGTGAGGATGTGTGTTTCAAAATATTATTATAAAATAATAAATACTATTCGCAAATAGGTATCACACATTAACACTTAATATGCAAAGAGCCATAAGCTCTTTCTCTTAATCGATCAAAAAGGAAAAAAATACTCCTACATTATTTTTTAAATTTTGTTTCGTTATTTGCATGGGTCCTGGTCAAAAATTTTTCTAAATACCATCAGTAAAAGTCCTTTTATTATGAACACAAAATAGAAGCATGTAGAAGAATTTAAAAGACAATGTAGCTGTGTTTATAATTTCACAACATTGTAATATATAGTTACATACTAGCGGCCAGCCCTTGCTACGCTTCGGAATCATTAAATTTTATTATTGATAGCTGAGTCCCGCGATGTTACCCGCGGTTATTGTCGTACCACGGGTGACGTCACGGGGAGAAGGTAGTCTAAAAAAGTAGCCTAAGTTACTCTTTATATCATCAGCTACCTATCAGTGAAAGTCTCGTCAAAATCAGTCCAGCCGTTCCAGATATTAGCCGGAACCAGCGGATAGACAGACGACAGACAGACAGACAAAAATTGTAAAAAGTGTTATTTTGATCTATGTACCGTATATATACTCACATGCAAGTAATAAAAAGCGGTTATTTCAATATTACAAACAGACACTTCAATTTTATTTATATGTATATATGTATAGATTATAATTAATATTTTATTCGGCTTTCACGATGGTGTTCCTGATGTTTGTAATAATTTACAGTTGACAACGAAAAAAATTATTAAAATATATTGAAAATAAAAACAGTAAATGTAGTTTTAATTATACTATAACTATTCTATAATACATACTCGAAATTGTTATGTTATCAAGAGTTTTGTTTACAATTTATAACGAAGGGCAAGGTAAACAATGTCACAAAATTGTTATTTTTATAAGTTACTCATTAATCTAATTTCGCGGTCTAGTTTTAACATACGTGTATTTTCCTAACAGGGTTGTAACAGTTTTATTTAAGACAAGTTTTTTTAGAAGTCGTCGTGGCCTAAAGGATAAGACGTCCGGTGCATTCGTATCGAGCGATGCACTGGTGTTCGAATCTCGCTGGCGGGTACCAATTTTTCTAATGAAATACGTACTCAACAAATGTTCACGATTGACTTCCACGGTGAAGGAATAACATCGTGCAATAAAAATCAAACCCGCAAAAATTATAATTTGCGTAATTACTGGTGGTAGGACCTTTTGTGAGTCCGCACGGGTAGGTACCACCGCCCCGCCTATTTCTGCCGTGAAGCAGTAATGCGTTTCGGTTTGAAGGGTGAGGCAGCCGTTGTGTCTATACTGAGACCTTAGAACTATATCTCAAGGTGTGTGGCGCATTTACGTTGTAGATGTCTATGGGCTCCAGTAACCACTTAACACCAGGTGGGCTGTGAGCTCGTCCACAAATCTAAGCAATAAAAAAAAAAAAAAGCTACCTTAAACAAGAAGAACTACTTTAGTAATACTTAGTAAATACATCACATCTTTGTGAAGAAATACAGATTGCGATATAAAAACAATAAAAACAACTTTTACGGTTTGCTCTTGTTTTTTTATTGTCCTTATTAATTAATTAAATAATTAATTCGAAAGTAGGTTTGGTTTACCCTAATTTAAAAAAAAAAAACTAACATAGTTCTTAAGTTATTTGTAAAATCCTATATGGTAGGTAGCGACTTTGCTCCTGGCATTGCAGAAGTCCATGGGCGACGGTAACCACTCACCATCATGTGGGTCGTATGCCTGCCTACAAAACAAATAAAAAAAGCAAACTATGAGTCTAAGATGTTTCGAAATAAAAGGTGATAAAAGGACTAAGGTGATTATAAGCCCACTGAGTATCTCGCCGAATCTTCTCAGTGGGTCGCGATTCCGATACGGTGGTAGATTCTGCGAAGCACTGCTCTTGCTAGGGCTAATATTAGCAAATTCTCTCAAGTTGAGCCCGTGAGCTAACCTACCCGTCCGCAAAAAGTTGGAATTGCCCATTAGGCGAAGGCTTACCAGCGAATAGGTAGAGAAAAGGATGAACTTTACGTATATAGCAACATTCATTTCATATAAATATATAATACATAGTTTATTGAAAACGACGTCAGTGGCCTCTTGGTCTATTACTAATAGTGAATTTTGCATACGTATATAAATATACCAATACCATAAATATGATTTTTTACTGTGTCAAATACAAAAGGTGTTAAATGCCAAATCAACTTTTTTTCATTGGGAAAACAATTTTTTTTTGTTTGTAGTCCGTAAATTGATTGCAAAAGTATAATGAAAAAAAATATTGTGTTGGCAACCCTACAATCCAAGTTAAGCTGACTAATGGTTAACGCATCTCATCCGATCCCGCAGATATACCGGTGACACAGTGAAAGTTATAAGATAAAACTCATCTTGTAAATTTTTTACATAGTTATTCACCGAGTGTATGCCGGACGTAATTTTTAGTTCATTATTCTTATTATTTGTTAATATCTAATTTAACAATGCACTTTAATTTATTTACAGCTCCATGAAGGTTACAATACCCTGAAAACAAAGACTTAAAAATTCAATCACCAACACGTATAGGTTTTTTATTTATTTATTTTTTATTCTTCAGATGGGTCCAGGGCCCACCTGGTTTTAAGTGATTACTGGAGCCCATAGACTTCTACAACGTAAATGCGACACCCACCTTAAGATATAAGTTCTAAGGTCTCAAGTATAGTTACAACGGCTGCCCCACCCTTCAAACCGAAACGCATTGCTGCTTTACGGCAGAAACAGGCAGGGTGGTGGTACCTACTCGCGCGGACTCTCAAGAGGTCCTACCACCAGTAATTACGCTAATTAGAATTTTTGCGGGTTTGTTTTTTATTACACAATGTTATTCCTTCATCGTGGAAGTCAATCGTAAACATTTGGTTCGAAGGTTGCAGCATTAGTGTGGCAGACAGCTGCTCAGTTATGCCCCTGGAATTGCTGATGTCTATGAGCATTAGTTACCAGTTAGTATCAATCAAGTAGGCAGGATGCTTGACTGTCAAAATATAAAAAAAAGCAATGTATGTTTATATTTTCTGGCTCTGCAATGTAACACGAAAACAATTGACGGGGGCGCCCCGCGTTCTCTCGAGGTCATTGAACCGACTCTGCATCTGATTTTAAATTTTGTTACATTACGCGCAACGCAAAAACATTAACAACATTCTGATTTTATTTTATTTTAATAATCGTGTTAAATTTTTGTGATTCCCACTTAGTTTCGTTTTCGGTAAAGTCAACATTCTGTAGATACAACGGTCCAGCTATTAATCATCAAACGGTATCTCTTTTGAAGTGCACACCACCGAAACAAATTAATCCAGCAATTATGTAACAGTGTAGATAAATAAACTATACGCATTTAAGCCTCAAATGTTTAAAACTAATCAATAACGCGCGGATTGCGTTGTAGTGCCATTACAAAATAATAATAAAATTAATAAAATTCTGTTTGTTCTGGTTTAAAGGGTGGGGAAACAACTGGTGGTAAGACCTCTTGTGAGAATTAGTTGAATTTCTATACCCGTGTATTGTCTATTCTACTCAGGTACGGGACTTTTACTGGTGGTAGGACCTCTTGTGAGTCCGCGCGGGTAGGTACCACTGCCCTGCATATTTCAGCCGTGAAGCAGTAATGCGTTTCGATTTGAAGGGTGGGGCAGCCGTTGTAACTATACTTGAGACCTTAGAACTTATATCTCGAAGTGGGTGGCACATTTACTTAGTAGATGTGCCGCCTATTTCTGCCGTGAAGCAGTAATGCGTTTCGGTTTGAAGGGTGGGGCAACCGTTGTAACTATACTGAGACCTTAGAACTTATATCTCAAGGTGGTTGGCGCATTTACATTGTAGATGTCTATGGGCTCCAGTAGCCACTTAACACCAGGTGGACTGTGAGCTCGTTCACCCATCTAAGCAATAAATAAAAAAAGTTGTCCATGGGCTCCAGTAATCACTTAACACCAGGTGGATTGTGAACTCGTCCACCCATCTAAGCAATAAAAAAAAAAAAAAAACCTTATGCTGGATGGCATTTTTTACGTTGTATTGTCGTGTGGGCTTCGGTAATTACCCAACATCAGACGGGTCAGTGTTAACTGAACTACGTAGTATAAAAAAAATAGAAATTCAGATATGTCACATCAGGAACACCCTCAGTGGAAGTTTGTCATAGTTTAGCGTACCTATTCTGTTTTTCTTTCCAAACAAAAAATTCATAGAACATCTAAACATACCATCATAGAGTAGTCAGCTGTAGAAGCGTAGTTCAACGACATCGTTACCGGATGTTGCCCGGTCAGAGTTACGTCTTCGGATAATTATAATCACAACCATAATATAATAAGTCTAGTTATAATTTAGCTAATGATTAATTGCTACTTGAGTATGTTAATATTATTCTTTCGTTGGCGAACATAAACTTTTAGGTTGCGCAACTAGAAAGGTATGGAACGGAAAATATCTTATACGAACTGCATCATTGAGAACCTTTATTAGAATACCGGAAAAAAAAAAAAAAAAACGTTAGATATTTTGCAATTGAATTATGTATACTTAAGTATGTATTTTTAGTGTTACTATATACGTAATGTACAGCTTAATTATCCGTGACCACGAAAACTGTAGTGTTCGAATTTTAATTGTTACGGAGTTACCTTTGCTAATGAGTTGTCAGTTTTGACAGACAGAATTGACAATGAAACTATGAAATCTATGAAACTACGGACTCCGCTTAAGCCGTTTTGTTCAGTGAGTTTCGAATATTCTCGACAAAGTATTTAAATAAAGCCACGGAGCGATATCGATGTGCTTAGGGCGAGTTTTTTAACTTTTCGATCACGTAAAAGTTACTTGAAATTTGTTTACAGTTGGCACAGCTTCCCTTTGTTTGCCGCTAGGGGCGCTGTTCCAACTCCATAACGAAGATCTCTTTTTTTTCATCAAAATAGAGATGAGCAAACATTAAACATAGATGTTATGGAGTAAATTCTTCGTAAGTATGACCTAGTACATACACCACGGTTATTTAGTCGTCCCAAACATATCATTACGGATCCTCCCGATCCATTAACGGTGTTTTTAGGTATCTAAAGCATCAGTCACCGTCCTCACCGAACCCGTGGCTTGCGACGCGACGGAGGGCTCGACGAGTAAATTAACCCATAGAGACAACCCACTGAGTTTCTCGTCGGATCTTCTCAGTGGGTCGCGTTTCCGATCCGGTGGCAGATTCTGCGAAGCACTGCTCTTACTAGGGCCAGTGTTAGCAACGCTTCCGGTTTGAGCTCCGAGAGTTCACCCACACGCTAGGGTGAAGCTGAAACAGTCTCTTTAGGCTATCAGCATAGGAAGGAAAAAAAAATAGGTAATTTATCGATAATAATGTGTACCTCAAATAGAAAAGTAAAGACTTCACCCTTCCAACATAGCTTATCATTTAGGTTTATTAGAAGTGAAAAGCGAGAGAGTGGTCACGCTCTCTTTGAGGCAATTAAACCCATTACACGACGTATAGCTAAATATACGGTGAACAAGGGAATGTAGAGTTTATTATAAAAATTAATTTAAATTGAATCTTTCTCTCTCTCGAATATTCGTGAATACACTTTACGTTATGTTTTTATTTACATTATATTTAACAAATGCTGCCGATCTTCAGCAGACGAATTCTCTAGTATATTGTAGTACGACTTGCATGACAATAAATTTAGCCATTCACTTAAATTTCGCGTTTCCAATAAGCTGGTTACTTGTTTATGTTACACGTATTTTACTTCTAGATTCTGGTTCGTATAGTACGCGGAATCCTAGTTCGGCGTCCGATGACGGTGTTTCATTAGTCC
Source organism: Bombyx mandarina (assembly GCF_030267445.1). Classification (NCBI taxonomy): domain Eukaryota; kingdom Metazoa; phylum Arthropoda; class Insecta; order Lepidoptera; family Bombycidae; genus Bombyx; species Bombyx mandarina. The sequence goes on along the minus strand of NC_143223.1, from coordinate 13,205,871 downwards.
CGGATTTATTATCTTTATATATATATATTTCTTTTGTGCGCGTATTTGTCACTGAACTTCTCCTAAGCAGCTAGACCGTTTTTTTTTTCCTACCTAAGCTGATAGATAGCCTTGAGAGGCTATTTCAGCGTAACCTTAACTAGTAGGTGAGCTCGGACCGATTTGAATGATTTTTTTATATGCGTTTGGGTGGCACCGTGGACGGTTTAGATTCACAAATCAGCCCGGCAGATGGCGCTGCAGTCGGTACCTAGGTTATTTATCTATACTACAACTAAACGGCTGGATCGACTTGAATGAATTGTTGTGTATGCATTCACAGGACAACGCCTGTCGGGTCCACTAGTAAGTATACTTATATGTATATTGCTTTCAATAATTATATTTTTTGGGTACGGGGGATTGCTGTTGGTCTTGTGGCTTAAACAGAACGGGTGGGCGAGCACAATGGATGAATTCAAGCGATGAGTCGAGACTCCGTTTTTTAATCAATGTCTTCGCTTTTAAAGAGGTAGTCGTATATTAAAGGGACGTACGTATAAAAAAAAACTGTTTTTTCATGACAGATTGAATAAAGCTGTTGAACACTAAATCACTTAAAAAAGACAGCTAACGCATTTGCCTATGGACTTTCGTAAGTTAAGACACGTTTATGCAATAAATAAATAAATAAACCAAATTACTTTTGGCGGGAGCGCGAGGAGCAAAGTTGTGTGAATTGTTTTATTTTGTTGTTCATCTAGTGTTTTATTAACTGTTTAGCATCTGGGAAGGTCGTGTCTAGTTTGAAGTGTTGATCACTCCATGATACGACCTTCAGCAATGAAGTGACCGACTAAGAAGAAGATCTAAAAGTGCATAAATGTCAGATAACAAACAAAGCCGCTCGACATAGTTTTTCGGGCTTTTCAAAAAAAAGTCCATTGGTAAAGGCTAAATAAGGCTAAATAATCACTATTTTACTGAGAATATATTTCGTTACATCTCATTTCCTTTCATTTAATTTCATTCCAATTGATTAAAGTCTCAAAATGATCAACTTCATCTCATTTCGTTTAATATATTTTTTCATTTTATAACAGAATATAAGGCGAAAATAAAGTACTTGGCTAAAAGGCCTTGTTACCAGGCTACAAAATCTTTAAAAAAAACACATAGACAGCCAATATTACATTATTATGTTGAAAAACAAATCAATTACTTTCCAACACCCCTTTGCCAGATCATTTCTTTATTGAACGTGACGGGTCGAATTTCACGTCACTGTCACCCTTTGTAATTCGTTTCGCGTCCTCAAAACATTCATGTATTTGTACGGACGGGAATCACGGACCGATGAACATCGTGATCCAACGGTCGCAACAGGTGTTGAATACACGACATATAATTTGATAAGCTATTATGTGTCTTATTCCTTGTGACTCAAAAACTTTTTTCCTAAACAGTCGATAACAATCATTAGCTAAAATATGGTTTTTTGTGGAGACGTCTTGCGTGCGTGCATTAAATTTCCTTTATGTTTCGGGTGTGAGACAGTCGTTAAGTCGAAAAGAAACGTTGATATTACCTTATTATGAGCGAAACATAATATGCATAAGTTTTTATTTATATCAAGCTATTTACATGCAGTTCTAATGAGTTTTTATTATGTATACCCGCTGTCAAAGGCAAAGGCCTCGTCACAAGAGGTCGTGAACCCGTGCGTCAGCTGTTTTGTAAATCGTGTTACATTTCGTGCGAAATATTATTACTTTCCGGTCTTCTTATTAATGAATATATATTATACTTCCTAGCGTGTATTTTAAACCAAGTCAAAAAAAGGACATTCTTACTTCGACTGATTTTTTGATGTGTTGTTGTCTTGAGCAAAGGCGATCATTATTATCTACTATTAGTAAAAAAATACTTCTTCACTCTTTTCTTTAGTTTCTTCGCTTTATTGAAATTTGACCATAAATTTTTAGCTCAATTGTTTTTGAATTAATCTTTTCTTAATAACAGTCAGTGAGACGTCAATAAGACGTAAGATAAGAAGAAGGCGAAAGGCTATTTAGTTTAAGCGACATTTTGCAAATTTACAGGAGAGCCATTTCAATTTTTAAAATTTTGACCAAATGTCTTGACAAAACAACTTCTTCAGCTATTTTAATGGGGGTAATAGAAGCTCAATTAAAAATATCCAATCGACGTAGAAGCATTCGTGGATTCCAAATATGTATATAACTCAATATCATCCAACTTGTGATAGGACCTCTTGTGAGTCCGCGCAGGTAGGTACCACCACCCTATCTATTTCTGTCGTGAAGCAGTAATGCGTTTCGGTTTGAAGGTTGGGGTAGCCGTTGTAACTATACTGAGACCTTAGAACTTATATCTCAAGGTGGGTGGCGTATTTACGTCGTAGATGTCTATGGGCTCCAGTAACCACTTAACACCAGGTGGGCTGTGAGCTCGTCCACACATCTAAGCTATAAAAAAAAGCCTTTCACTCCTTGATATATATATTTTTGTTCAGTAATGTTTAATTTAACATTATTTCCGATACGATGTAATTTTTTTTTTATTGCCCTTCTAGGCAGACGAGCGTACGGCCCACCTGATGGTGAGTGGTTACCGTCGCCCATGGACTTCAGCAATGCCAGGGGCAGAGCCAAGCCGATGCCTACTGAAATACTGTACTAATCGGCTCTTCTAAAATATAATATAAGAGAGGATACGTATCATTAACAATAATAAGAAATAAAACTACCGTGTACCGATTAAGCGAGATCAAAAAAGATAACTTAAAGCATTTTGGTTTACTACAATAGTAAAACGGATACCGATAAAACTATGAATAGCGGAACGTAATCAAGCGATTTCCTGCTTCGTTATCCATTTAGGATACAAGATGATTTAAATAAATCACCGTTTTTCAAGAAAACAATACGCGAATTATAAGATTGATAATCATGATAAGAGATAAATGTTGTTAATAACAATACGAGCAGCGCTTTCGGAAGCTTTGGTTGTTTCCAGTCATTTGGGGTCGATGCAGCAAGTTTTCTCCTTCCATACTCCTCTATCATATACCATTTCTTCGCTCAGTCCCCTCTTGTAACCATATTGGAACCTTAGAACTCATATCTCAAGGTGGGTGGAGGGATTTACGTTGTAGATGTCCATGGGCTCCAGTAACCACTTAACACCAGGTGGGTTGTGAGCTCATCCACCCATCTAAGCAATAAAAACAAAAACAATATATATATATATATATATATATAGGAGTGTAGAATGTTAAATTATTTTTTAATGAAGCACAAAAAATACATTAAATCAATTAAAAAAACATTACACACACTACCATGTATTTTACACACACACAGACACACACACACACATTTATATTCTTTTGTTTATTGTTAAAGTCTGTAGTCAAATTGAGAATAGATTAATATTGTTTATCTTTAATATTATTTATCTTTTTTTTTTTTTTTATTGCCCTTGTAGGCAGACGAGCATACGGCCCACCTGATGGTGAGTGGTTACCGTTGCCCATGGACTTCAGCAATGCCAGGGGCAGAACCAAGCCGCTGCCTACCGATCTATAGTGTAAGTCCCGGGCGCCATTAAGCAGGCCGAATGCAGGCAGCATTGGAGGAAGCTGGTGCAAAAACTGGACCAAGGTGGTCACGACCCTCAGTAATGAGGAAACGACAGAGAAGAAGAAGAAGAAAGAAGATAGTGTAAGTCTTAGCGAAATCGGTGATTATACAAATATAAAATAATATTTGACAATAGAACCATAATAATGTTCAAACTTATGATATCAATTACCTAATTATAGTCGAATTTCGACTACCGGGGGACCACTAATGCCACTAAAATTAATGCAAACGATGTGTTTGTAATGAAACTTTAATATACATATAAATGTATTGACAAGTAAACAAATTTACGTCACAGTGACTATATTTAAACAGCTTAACTCGTATGCAACATTGGTGCGAACATTGGCTTGTCGCGTGTCGGATTGGATGTAACGGATATTAATAAATGCATGTTGGCATTATTTTGTGTGCCTAACGAAATTATTGTAAGTAAAATTATATATAAATGCGAAACGTCAGAAGATTCTCGATAAATTTCGGGTGAAAACCGAAGCGATTTGAACGAAAGTGACAACTAAAATTTATGGCGGCAAAATGTAAAATAATGTTAATAACGATAATGGCAGTATTCATGATTATGTTCAGTTTATTCATTTTTATAATGAACTAGCTGTACCCGTCCGCTTCGCTGGGCATTTAAAATTAATATTTCTCACCCCCAAAAAGATTCTCATCATTAATTTCCTCGCAACTGGTGTAGGGACTCCAACACTCATATAAATATTAGCCTATCCATCAAGTATATGTATTTTCTACATGGATAAAAAGTTTCAAGTCAATCGGATGCATCATTCAGTAATTATAACGGAGCATCCGTAAAACCACTGTAGATTTATATATTAGTACTAGCTGACCCGGCAGACTTCGTAGTGCCTCAATCGACAAATAAAACACCTAAACTTTTGTATAAAACAAACTTAAAAGAAATAAAAGGGATCCGTCCGACGCGACGGAGGGCACATCAAAGGAAAAACAAAATTGTTATTTTTATTTTGATATTTATCTACCTTTTAAACCTTCTCTGGACGTCCACAAATAATTCAAGACCAAAATCAGCCAAATCGGTCCAGCCGTTCTAGAGTTTTAGCGAGACTAACGAACAGTAATTCATTTTTATATATACTAGAGGTCCCGCAGTAGTCGAAATTCGACTATAATTAATTGGAATTGAAAGTTTGTACACTATTATGATTGTATTTTATACTTCTATAATCACAAATTTCGCCAAGACAACACTATATAAAATATTAACAAAGACAAACCATATTCTATTCTCAATTTGACAACAGACGTCAAGAACAAAAGTTTGACATTAAATAGTATGCATGCATGTGTGCGTCAAATACATGGTCTGTAGTGTGTGTAATGTTTTCTTTATTGATTTAATGTATCTTTTATGCATTATTAAAAAAAAAAATTTGCATTATGCACTTCTTCTCTATATTCTGTATAAGTGTGGAAAATTTCATACTCCTCCGTCCGCGCAATTTTCGTAAAAAGGGATACAAAGTTTTTGCTTCACGTATTAATATATAGATAGATAGAGTATATATAACACCTTTTAACATTCTTGTTGTAGCGGACTTACAAAGATCCGATACTTTATTATGAATAAGAGTATGGTTTTGTTTGGACAACCTTAAACGCGTTATTTCCTAAATTTTCTCACGTTTCATAAAGAAAATGTTAGCGTCTCTGTCATGAGTAGTGGACACGTTCAACATGCTACTAAATTTAATGTGAATTCATTTTTAAAATTCCTTTTGACATTTTAAAGTGAACGTCATTTAAGCGCATTTTTTTATTATTCGAAGACATTCTTTTGCTTGAAGAGAATGAAGGAACAGTATTTTTAATGAAATTTTGCGGAGTCTAATTCAATAACCTATTCAATGTTCTTTCGGAAAGTTTGGGGACCGGTAATTTCTGGACATACATTACATTTAAAGTTTATTGTTAGATTCATTTAGTTTCTGACATAATATAGAAAAAGAATTATAGGATTCAAATGTTTTGTTGCTTGAAAAGAGCCTAAGAGTGTTTTCCAAATATGAAGAAAACCCGTGGATTATTCAGACAATTTTATTACCGTCATCTCTTTGATACTTCCATTTTGCCTTTTTTTATAAAGCAAATTTCCGTTTCATTTTCGAAAGCCTAAGCTGTTTTTTTTCTTCATTTAAGACGTATACTTAATTTCAAAGAGCCATCATTAGATCGTATGAAAATAAAAGGCTACTACTACTACTGAGCTGGCGCTATGACCCCGAAGTGGGTCTTGGCCTCCGACAATAAACTTTGCCATTCCATTCATCCCGGCGCTGCGCAACACCTTGCCAGTCCGACACTTGGAGCTCCCGTAAATTTCCTTCCACAGCGTCACACCAGCGGTACTTGGGCCTCCCTACGGGGCGGCGTCCTTCCGGTACACCCGCGTACACCCGTTTCACAGCCCGATCTTGCTCCATACGTACTACATTTCCGAGCCATCCGAGCCTCCGTGCCTTCATCTACCCCAGAATATTTGGCTCACCAAAAAGCCTCTCCACATCCTTATTTTTCCGGACGTGCCAAGAACCGTCTTCTTTCCGAACTGGTCCTAGTATTTTTCTCAATACCTTTCGCTCCGTCACGAGAAGTTTTGCCTCTTCTTTAAAAATTCGGAAAATAAAGAGCTATGAACTTGAAATATCTTTCTTTAAATAAACATAAGTTGCAGACAGAATGGAAGCGAAGCAATACGCAGAGTTAAACACCACGGCTACACCGATGTCTAGGTAACAATTTACGCACTTCTGTCGTGGTCTAGAATACTTCGCATCTAGACTGTCCGTTACACGCAATCAGGTCAAATCATTCCGATTCCGATATAATAATAATAGTTGTAAGAGAGTAATTTACTTCGTTCTCGATACACTTATACGGGTGCTTATATATTTTTACTAGCTATTTTTACTATATATTTTATATATTTTAACTAGCTTTTGCCCGCGATTTCGTCCACGTAGAATATTTACTTTGGCATAACGCTAAATTTTACCTGCCTCTTCATTTACGTAGAAAGTGAAAAATTTTTTGACTTATAGAATGTTAAGGAGATATTTAAACCCCTATTTTGAAACATTATTTATTGGTGCTCCACCTGTATTCGTCATACCGTAATGTTATATAGCCTATAGCCTTCCTCAATAAACTAAGACTGAAAGAATTTTTCAAATCGGACCAGTAGTTCCTGAGATTAGCGCGTTCAAACAAACAAACTCTTCAGCTTTATAATATTAATAAAGTATAGATTATATAATAAGATCACGTGCGTACGTGATGGAACCGTTCGTGCAGGTAAAATTTGTGAAATGTTTATTTCATCAGTCATACAATAAAAATGTGATTGTTTGTTGTCATTAGACGACTTATTATTTAGGGTTATTAATTCCGAAGAATTAATGTAGAAAATAAATAGATATAAGGCCCGAATATACACTTTTAATTTTATATCTGTTTATGTGTCACGCGTAATTGGCGAAACGGCTAATTTTTCGGTACCTTCAAAGGTATTTAGAAGACTATTCGGAGGTTATATTAATAGATTATTTATCCCGAAAATAAAACTTTTTTATAACAAAATATGTATCTACTGACTTCGGTAACTATTGCCATAAAAAAATATAATTATATAATATTTAAATATCGAATGGAAACAAACGTGTTTTTGCGTGTGTGTATTAAAAAGCTATTTATTTCTCGTAACAACCGCACGTTACGGGAGCCAAGAAGGTTTCATTTGACTTAAATATGCAATTCAAAGTTATTCAAATACCAATATTATTTAAAGTATAAATTATACACTTTCCGCGTCAAATTCAAATGCAAATACCTATGACACACATGTCGGCTAATCGTGGGGGCGCATCGACGCCGGAAACGGAAGCACGCTTCGAACGGCATCATTGTCTGTGCGACCTCTGGCCGACATGACGAATTCGCTATTGGTTTTCGCGCAATCGTTCATCCATAGATTATCCATAGATATCCATAGATTAAGCATTATGTTTAGCAGACGAACAGTGTGCTTAGTGTCAGTTTTTTAACGTTTTCAATAGCTTAAAAGTTAAATCAAATTTGTATGCAGTTTGCGTACGTTTTCTTGCGTTTTTTTTATTGCTTAGATGGGTGGACGAGCTCACAGCCCACCTGTTACTGGAGCCCATAGACATCTACAACGTAAATGAGCCACCCACCTTGAAATATAAGTTCTAAGGTCTCAGTATAGTTACAGCGGCTGCCCTACCCTTCAAACCGAAACGCATTACTGCTTCACGGCAGAAATAGGCGGGGTGGTGGTACCTACCCGTACGGACTCACAAGAGATCCTACCACCAGTAGAACTGCATATAAATTTGAGTAAACTTTTACGCTATCGTAAACGTTAAAAAACTCGCACTAAGCACACGGGTTATCAAAAACGAAAACTTTGTTCATACTATTAACAAAGCTGATGTTTCCACGGTATTTCCTGAGCGCTGTGACAGGCCCTTCTTCAAACGAAGTTTCCGTAGAATGTTAGGCGGCGGCTTAGCTGTGCCCCTGGCATTGCTGATGTTCACGAGCGCCCGTAACCACAACATCAGGTTCTCGTCTACTTAAAAATGGCAATTTTAAAAGAATCAGGTTCATGCTTGATTGGTCATGATTAACGACTCTGATATTTAGAAAATCATGAGACTTCTATCATTTTACAGGGGTAAAAGAGTCGCTTGTATCAGTCTCTGATATATAAAGCACCAGTCGCTTTATAGATCCATAGGTACGAACTGTCGTATTTATTATAGCAACTCAATGAACACAATATAATGGCCTATGTGCAATACAGATTATAAGTTATTCTTGCACGATGCTTTTTTATTCATCATAGGATACAAGCGTACTTCTCTGTCATTCTATCTAACGTAACAGCAGTATTCACCTTTTCCCCTTCTCAAATCCATAAATACTGGTGAGTTATTTCTGCCTATATTTGCCACGAAAATTTTATGTAATATTTATTCTTCGGTAGGACAGTTGTCATAATAACATTGTGTCTTTTATACTAGTGGCTACTACTAGTTACTCAAAGTGATCACCGGATAGTGATACTGCGTGAACCGGTACCTTCTTAGTACGAATTAGTCTTTTTATCTATGGTCTTAAAAAAATTCTCAAGAATATACGATATCTACAGCCCATTCTTATCAGCCGGTGAACCCGAAACACAATGCCGCAGAAAGTTGACTATTTTAGAAGATATCTTCAACTTCAAAGTACCAAGCATATTATAAATCAGTATAAGGCAGTATAACCATTTGTTGGGTAATTCTCGAGAAATTAGTGTATTTATTTACGCAATCTTGCATTGATGCCAGGAACCGGAGTTATAACAACAAAGCTCCGTCATCATTTTTTCAAACCCAATTTGGGCGATTATTGGCCTCTTATTTGAAGTAAAATTCATTTTAAAATGTTAGTGGCCAGTACTGTATTGTTTGTTCCTAATTTAAAGTTAAAAAAAGTGAAGACCGCGAGGTTTCGTATTAAAAATGAAATAACATCCGGAAATACGACCAGAAAAATTATATACCAACTAATTTACTTTTCATAGACAATAATCATAGATTAAAAGCAAATTAAATTTCAAAACGTTTTATTCAACTTTCTCTGGCAGACTCCACATTGTTATGGGAGTAATTTTTTTCACTTCTTTCACGCGATTAAGCTAAATATACACGTTTCCTATCTCATTGTCGTTTGAAGATCGTTAATTTTGTTGATCGATTGTAAAGAAACTATGGGAAAATACGTGAATCGGTCCATGTCAGTTAGCGTTTTGTTATGTGTATTTATTTATTGCTTAGATGGGTGGACGAGCTCACAGCCCACCTGGTGTGAAGTGGTTACTGGAGCCCATAGACATCTACAACGTAGACGCGCCACCCACCTTGAGATACAAGTTCGAAAGTCTAAGTATAGTTACAACGGCTGCCCCACCCTCAAACCGAAACGCATTACTGTTTCGCGGCAGAAATAGGCGGGCGGTGGTACCTATCTGCGCGGACTCACAAGTGGTCCTACCAGCAGTAATTACGCAAATTATAATTTTGCGGGTTCGATTTTTATTGCGCCTGCGGGATTCGAACACCGTTGCATCGCTTCAACACGAATGCACCGGACGTCTTATCCTTTAGGCCACGACGACTTCAAATGCAATTTATTTTCAATCCTTTACTATTTTATAAAATTACGCTTTCGTCCACAAGACTAATTTAAATTATAATAAACCAACAATTAGTGCGTAGATGTACTTAATTGGTAGTATACAATAATTTTGCAACGAGTGTCATTACCGTGCTGGAGGTTAAAACTATTTGCACAACAAAATAACACTTTACTATAATCGGATAAGTAATTGAAGTTGTTTTCCAAGGATGTTTCTTAATCATCTACAGGCTAAAAACAAGAACGGAATATCTCTTTCTCTTTGATTAGACCATTCATATATTTCATTATATCTTTAATTTATTACTTAGTTATCTGGACGATACCACCTGGTATTTTGTTCCCTACCTATCCACTGGTAGCCTAAAGGAATATATTCAAACTTCTAGAGGACAAGTAGGTGAGCTCACGGCTTCAACTTAAGAGAATTCGCTAACAGGGCTAGCCCTAGCAAGAGCAGTGCTTCGCAGAATCTACTACAGAATCGGAATCGCGACCCACTGAGAAGATCCGGCGAGAAACTCAGTGGGCACATGGTGTTAAGTGGTTATTGGAGCCCATAGACATCTACAACGTAAATGCGCCACCCACTTAAAGATATAAGTTATAAGGTCTCGTATAGTTACAACGGCTTATTTGTATTGAGTTCTGTCAACGAAAATATTTTAAACTCTTACATTTTCACTTTATTGCAGCTAATTTAGTAATTTAAGAAGTTAATTCATAATTTCCCAAAGTTCCGATTTACAGTTTATTGAAGAATACCAAGGCATAAGTAAGCGGTCTAAAATTATAAAATTAAACATTCTCCGATGAATATCTATTTTGACATTTCCCCCAATTAAATTATTCGTCAAAACATTAAGATTCTATTTTCAAAAATCATTTTCAATTCAAAACCAGCATTTTCAGCTCTTATTCACTTATGCCTTGATTTATTAGATAAAATGTATTAACAAGTAGAAGATCTCCTTGACTCGTGAAAGGTCGTGTTTCCCTCCTACCATCAAATGCCTATCGCGTGCGCTAACTTATTACTTGTAACGATTACACTATGCAGTTAATGTCATAATTATTTACTGAACAAAGACGACGGTCATACGATTGACTAAATACTGCAAACAATATTATATTATCGTCTTTATCATATTTTAATATTTTGAAAACTAAAAGTACAATATATCTATACTAATATATAAATGTACACTGGTTTTACGGATGTTCCGTTATAACTACTGAATCATGCATCCGATTGACTTGAAAGTTGGTATCCATGTAGAAAGTACATGTATTTAATGGATAGGTTAATATTTATTTGAGTGTTGGACTCCCTAATAATAATGCCAATAAATAATAATGTTTATTTTAAATGCCCGGCGAAGGGGGCGAGTACGGCTAGTCTACATATAATATCAAAAACATTATATTAAAGATAGAAAATGGTAACGCTTTGAATGCTGTGCTCAATTTGACTGAGACATTACTCACAAAACCCCTAGGCTACCAGCGAATAGGTAACGAAAAAAAAAACCAGAGCATCCATAATAATACGGATAGACGTACGAGAAATTACGTCAGACGTCAGCGTAAAAAAAGGCGGCAAAAAATTTACCTGCCTCTACTATCTTCGAATAACAGTACTGATATATTATTTGTATCTACATATTATCTAGTTTACGTATGCCTATTTAATAAATTGTCTTTCACATAAGTTTGTTTTCTACGAATCAATTGTGTTTTGACATTTTATGCTTATGTTTTGTTTATATTGAGTTAAGTTTTCCATTTGTACTTTCCGTTTGGATTGTTTGTATTCTTATAGAATTTTTATATATAATATATTTTTAATTAATTTATTAAAGTAAATTTAATTATTATTTTTTTTGTTTTGTGTATGAGGAACCAATAAATGAAATGTACATAAAAAAAGATTGAATCGTGAAAACGTTCTTGCATCAAACCGTTGCGAAACCGGTGTGACATAGCATTTTATGCCGATTACAGACTTTTGTAAGACCCCGGGCGATTAGAATGATCGAAGACGATCTTACAAGTAATTTTACAAAACACAAGTCGTTCTCGAGCACGTAATTTAATTTAATTTCATTGTATTTCGTTAAAACGTTCATACTGTGTGCTTCTTTCGAGAATTAAACGAGCGAATACATGTTTTCATGCGTACATTAATAATACGATGTGATTTTCTACTTGGGCGTGTTACACACACGTGTTAAGAAAATCACTTAGTTTGGTAGCCGTTTTTTTTTTATTAATTTTTTATTGCCCTTGTAGGCAGACGAGCATACGGCCCACCTGATGGTGTGTGGTTACCGGCGCCCATGGACTTCAGTAATGCCAGGGGCAGAGCCAAGCCGCTGCCTACCGCCGTTACGGTTAGTCTAATATGCTTAACGGAGATTAATAATTGTGATGTCATAATATAATCCGACCGCTGAAAGATTGCGTTTTGCGTAAACGATCGGACTAATTAGCTTAAGATCTTAGAGCTGACGTTGAAATTGCAAAAAAAAACAAGTTATTTATTTGCCCTACTAACTATTTATATAATAATTGTATAATAAATCAATGTGTAAAATGAGATATAGATTTTGCATTAAATTTTGTGGTTAATTAAATGCATCTTCCAGTGACCGGACTAAAAGGTGATATTAAGAAGGTAACTTCATAATACCAAAGTCTGTAAAGGCTGTAAAGCCTAGTATGTGGCCTGGACGAGTCTTTTCTAATAAAAAAATTGTAATCAAGTCTACACAGATGGGATGATATTATAGCATCCAAACAGATTAAAAGTTGCCTAAAGGAGATAATTCGCAGCCATAAATTACGAAAGTCGGAACATTTACAATTTCAACATGATTACTTTAGAACCTAGGTTTTTAATGAAGTCAATAAATAACGATTTAATTTGTAATTTCTAATTTTTTTTTTGTATTGACTACAAATCAATAGCTGTGATGAATGAAGTGAAAATATTTTCACGACGATTTTTAATTATAATGTTATATTTTTTAAGTTATAATACTTCTTCACCTGGCATACGGGTATATAAACAGAGACATAATCCTGCAGTAATCAAGCATCACCAGAACACGACCTGCGACACAGCACACACCACAATTACCTGGGCGTCACACTTCTCCGTTAAGTTTTCGAACCGCGCTAATATCTCCTTCACAGACACTTTGGGTTCGGTCGTTTCCTCGTGTATCGTCTCCATATGGCCGCTGGACGAAGACGAATAACTTTGAGGACACTTCTTCAGACGCTCATTGCTGATTTTCCTGCGCGGAGCTTCGGGCTCGGCGCGGGTGTCCGCACCGGAGTCCGAATCGGCCGATGCATCCGCACTCGAGGCCGCGCCTTCCGAGGAGTTGATCAGGGAGTCTAGGCTCGGCGCTCGTCGCGGAGGAAACTCGTCCGAGTCAAGGTCGAGGCCGCAGACTCGCTGCAGATGTCGCCAGTTGTCACGCATCGCGAGTGAGAGACGCGGGCGCTGCATGATGCGCGCAGTAGCGCGGTCGACGGCGGACTGGCGACTCGCGACTGATGGTACGCCATGGTGGTGCCTCCTCGACTCTTCAGGGACAGGTCTTGTCGGTTTACGGTTGACCGATCACTTGCAATGCAGGTGTTAGGTAAATTGATTGGCCGCCGTAATGCGCGAAGCATTGAGCCGGTATGGATGATCGATTTCGGATTTATTGATGCATCAGTACTTTTGAAGGAGGTCATCGTGAATACTGTTTCATTATTTATACAGACTACAGTAAATTTATTAGTTTTTAATCACTTTTAAATCATTAAAAAAAAACAGATTCGTAAAACACAAATACGTATTGAGAAAGTGAAAGTATATTTCTTCGGTGACAGAGCCGTGTTTAATTATTTCCAGTTCGTATTAAAGTTCAATAAAATTGTAATGATATTCGTATTTCAAAAGTCGACGCTTTATTGTGAACAAATTTTCTTTCATTATTTGAGACGATATTAAGATCGCGTATTGCTTTCACATTGTTGAAGTAGGTTATGGATAATACTTGTATTTTGTATATTTAGGGGTACCGATTGCAACGAACTAACATTAAATATTTCATTTTAAGTATTTTTTAATTTATTGCTTAAACAATCAAACTTCTCGGAGAGCTAATCACAATTTTTCGGGGGTCATAATTAAATTGCAGATATTTTTTTCGATCACGTTTACGATCCGTGGAAATAGAAGACCGATGAATATTTTGCTTTCGAAGGCAGACAAGCATACAGGCCACCTGATGGTAAGTAGTCACCGTCGCTCATGATCAATGCCAATAGCAAAGCCATGTCGCTACCCGAAGAGGTGGACTGCTTGAAGTCCCGTTTGAAGAAAGGATGGGTCTTAGCGGTTAAAAAGCATGGACGAGTTTGCGTTTCGATAATACTAGATGGAAACGCTTTCTGGACTGCGGTTGGGCTCAGTGCTTCCATGATAATTGAGCTACTTATAAAAATAAGTGTCTTTTTCATATGAAATATCTATATATTAATACGTGAAGCAAAAACTTTGTACCCCTTTTTACGAAAATTGCGAGGACGGAGGAGTATTTTACTGGTGGTAGGACCTCTTGTGAGTCCGCACGGGTAGGTACCACCACCCCACCTATTTCTGCCGTGAAGCAGTAATGCGTTTCGGTTTGAAGGGTGGGGTAGCCGTTATAACTATACTGAGACCTTAGAACTTATATCTCGAGTTGGGTGGCGCATTTACGTTGTAGATATCTATGGGCTCCAGTAACCACTTAACACCAGGTGGGCTGTGAGCTCGTCCACCCATCTAAGCAATAAAAAAAAAAAAGTATGAAATTTCCCACACTTATAGAGAATACAGAGAAGGATTGTAGAATGCTAATATTTTTTGTAAATTATGCATTAAAAATACATTAAATCGATAAATAAAACATTACACACACTACCACATATTTGACAGCACACACACACACACACACACACACATATACTCTTTGTTTATTGTCAAACTTTTGTTATTGCTTAAAGTCCGTGGTCAAATTGAGAATATATTGAATATTGTTTGTCTTTATTATTATTTGTCTATAGTGTAGTCTTGGCGAAATTTGTGATTATAGAAGTATAATAGTCTTCAACAATAGAATCATAATAGTGTACAAACTTATATTACATTTAATTATAGTCGAATTTCGACTACCGTATGACTACTAGTAGGAAATAAATGCGGACCCAGAGTTTATTTATGTTAATAGGGTCTCGGAAAATCATCATCATAATTTGTAGAACCATTAAAATTGCCTCCAAAACGCTATTCTGTCTTCTTATTAACGTATTATTCGAGTAATTAAGATCAACCCGTTGATAGTTCAGCTTTCATCACGACAACGCAACGCAGACAATGGAATTACTAAGTATTGCCGAAATAATAAAGAAATGCATAGAGCCCATTCTTGATTTACACAGTGATTTATTACAGAAGATTTACTTTAAAAATATTCGTGTATCCAATATACGTTACATGTATAGTGTATTTAAACAAACAAAAGCAGTATGTGATACGCAGGCAATACATACTTGCCGCCACCTACCTTGAGGCATGAGTTCTAAGGCCTCAATACAGTACAACAGCTGCCCCGCCTTTCAAATCGAAATGCATTACTACTTCACGGCAGAAATAGGCAAGGTAGTGGTACCTATCCGTGCCGAGTCATATACTTTTTTTTTTTTATGATTGAAAGATTACTGGTGGCCCGGGGGCCTTTCCAGCTTCACCAGGACAGGGAGTCATATACATACGTCCTATCATTGTATTAAAATTTGTATGTCCTTCGTTTACGTCAAAACAAATCAACGGATTGATAAGGTCTTTTTAATGTGAATAGTAAGTATTAGGGTCATGAGCGTGACGTAGGCTGCCTTTTATCCCGATACATCTCATTGCACCTGAACCTTCACTGACATTTTCTCATGACCATGCAGGCGAAGTCGTGGCTAATGACTAGTAATAAATAATACACACACAAAATAACATGTCCCTTTCTCGTTTCCATGGCGATATATTTACCAAATTTTTCAATAGTTACTTACTTTTATTTTATACGGTTAAGGAAAGTATATTTATTGGAGCTTTTCGATATTTCACGCAGACGAATTCATTGAGAAAATATATTTTGAAACGAGTCATCCTTGTCATTAATAATACATATTTGTTACATCTCTAAAATGCTATAACCCTAAAGGTCTCCCCGCCCTGGTGAATGCGAAGGATAATTTAATTAAATTAAAACAGTTATAATTTTGCCGATTGAAAGGCGATTGCATGCAGCAGAGATGCGAATGTTACGATGGATTTGTGGAGTAACGAGAATGGATAGAATACGGAATGAATATGTTAGAGGAAGTCTGAAAGTGGCACCTGTGATAGAGAAGTTGAGAAGTGCGCCTTCGGCATGGTATGGACATGTGATGAGACGAAATGACAATGAGGTTGGTAAGAGAGTGTTAAATATGGAATGTTGAAGGATATAGAGGAAGAGGTAGATCTAAGAAGAAATGGATGGATTGCGTGAAAGACAAAATGTGTAAGAGGGGAGTGAGCAAAGAAATTGTATATGATAGAGGAGTATGGAAGGAGAAAACATGTTACGCCGATCCCAGGTGACTGGGAAAAGGGCAGGAGAATGATGAGTTGTGATTTTGCCTATTAAACCGATTTTGGTACTCGTAGGATTAAAATTCAAGAATCCAAAGTAGCCTCTCACAAGTTCTCAGTGATAACCAAACGTTTAAACCACATAGATATAGCGGGTTTTATATTTCTATATACGTGTGTGGTCATCATAACGGAAAGAGCTTGCCTGCGTAACGGGAGTAGCTTTGATTTACTAAAACGGTTTACATAGTAATATTTTTTTAATATATAACTTCTTTTTTATTTAATTAGGCTTATAACCATGGAAAGTAAGTTTAATTAATTATGTCGCTAAATTTAAGATAAGAATTTAAGAAATCTAAGATGGGGACGAGATCACTGCCCACCAGGTGTCAAACGGTGGTCAGAGCCCATAGACATCAATAACGTTAATACCACCTTTAGTTCTAAGTTTCTGTTTTTACAGGATTAAGTAGGAAAATAAAAGGTTCAATGTTTTTATGTATATCATCTGTTAGGAAACCGACTAAAGTTCCCTTTTCCTAATCCACGCCATCTATCGGCATAATGAAGAAATGTAACGCGCCTCCTAGCGGGCGAAGAAAAGAACTACAGTCGACGCTTTCGAACCGCGCGCGCGCAAAATTAAAAAAGTCTTTTAATTCAAAAATACTGTTTTTCGCAAACTTTGCGATTCAACTTGTGCGTGTGTCCGTGTATCTTAAACTCCAGCATCCAGAACAGTGCCCCGGGGACAGAAGACCACAAAATATAGAAAGCAATCATTTGTGAGTACCTTCCCCTTTTTAGTCGGTTTAGTTTCTGGGAATTTAAATTTAACTCAACAAACTTGTTTACACAACATAATTTGGCCCTATCGAGCCGGATATTTACCGAATACAACTTCAAAATAGGTAAATACTCAATATTTTACGTATAAACCTGCAAACCTGTAGGTACCTACACACGTCTTACATATCGGTATTATTTGCAGAATATTCATTCAATAGTTCTATTTATTGCAATAATACGCATATATACGTAGTCAAATACTCTTAATATCCATTTCTACGTCTATCATCACTTTAGGACTCAGTTTTAGTATATTTGGGTACGCGTCAAGCGGTAGTACATTTTTCTTCGAATCAAAATGGCTCCATTGTCCGACCTTCAAATAAAAATTAATACACTTAGAAGTCGTAAAGAACGATGTTTTAGACGTGTTCAACAATATTACGACCTAGCTAAAGCTGTGCAAAATAATACAGCAGAATTTAGTAATTTGTCTGTGCGGGTCAGTGACCTCGAGTCCACTAGGGAATCTTTCGAAAAAATTGTTGATGAGATTTCAGTTTTGGAGTTAAAAAATGACCCTAATTATATCATCGGTAACCAAGAGGTGCATGCCCTTGATGACCTCTATTTTGAGATTTTACGTATTTTTCAAGAACATGATTCGCGTTCGAAGTCATCGAAACAGGAAAACAAAGGCGCATCGGAGCGCGGCGCTCAGCCTCGTTTGCCTAAAATCGAATTGGTTCATTTCGACGGTAGATTAGAAAATTGGATCACATTTCGTGATACTTTTTCCAGCTTAATTCATACCAATACAAGTTTAGGTAATATTGATAAATTCTATTACCTATTGTCAGTCGTAACTGGCCCTGCGCTTCAAATTGTTAAAAGTCTGCCGATATCAAACGACAATTATAATATAGTATGGACTAGCTTATGTGACAGATACGAAAATAAGCGTGCCATAGCTACCCGCTATATGGATAAGTTGTTTGCGTTCAAGCCGTTGTCTAACGAATCCGTGAACGGATTAAATTCCTTTTTGGAAACGTTTCAAGAGTGTGTCCAAGCCCTTGAGTTATTAGAAATTGATAATTTAGCGGGATTTATTTTGTGTTATATCGGATTGCGTAATTTAGACCAAGTTTCAAGGCGTGAATTCGAACAAAAAATAGGTACAAACGAAATACCTGTTATCAAAACATTGATCGATTTTGTCACAAACCAGACCCGAATATTGGAAATGTCAATGAACACAAGTACTTTATCGAAGCCCAGTACTAGTAAAACTTTTACTCCTTCGATTCAAAATAAATCCATTAGTAAGCCTACCCCTAAAAATACAAATTTAAAAACTTGTTTAGCAAGTAGTACGAGCGCTGATAAGGCTGATTACGCAAAAAAGAGATGTTTGTACTGCAATAAACCCTTTCATTCTATTTATAAATGTTTCGAGTATATCGCACTAACACCTGTACAGCGCATTGATAAAATTAAAGAGTTGCATTTGTGCGAGAACTGTCTCCGTCAAGGTCACGCGTCTAATGAGTGCCCGTCGAAGATAACATGTACGGTGTGTAAAAACAGGCATCACCACACGTTGCATGTTGATTCTAAAACAAGTACAATTAATTCGGATTTTAATAATTCTTGCAACGACAATTTTAAGAATAATAACGAAGATCAAGTCTCGTTGACGTGTTCGACTGGATCCACAGTCATGTTGGGCACTGCGATTATACACGTATTGGACGGTTTAGGCAAATATCAACCCGTACGAGTAGTAATTGACAGTGGATCCCAATCTAGTTTTTTGACGAATGATTGTGCACAACGACTAGGACTCCCACGCCAAAAGTGTAACACACAACTGATAGGTTTAGGCGGAGCGGTAGTTCGTGATCACGGCATGGTTTTATGCAAAATCAAACCAACCACGTCCGATAATCCGATATTCAATTTAAAAACGGTTGTGGTTTCAAAAATTTCTGGTGATATGCCTTCGGTTAACTTTACAGAAAATTTAAAACTCGAATATAAAAACTTGTTGTTGGCTGACCCTACTTTCTATCGTTCGAGTCGCATCGACATGTTGCTCGGCAGCGACGTATTTCCGTTTATTTATGACGGTGGAAGGTATAGTCCGTCGCGGCAAGGATTACCGTTGGCGTTAAGTAGTGTATTTGGTTACGTAATTACGGGTCAGCTGTCTTGCAATAATACGAGTAACACTAGAAATGTATCAATGTGCATGTTAAGCAGCGAATCAAAAGTCGATGACTTAATTAAATCGTTTTGGGAAACAGAAAGCTTGGTCGCTGATTTGCCCAAAAACCCGGATGACGTCATCACTGAACAGATGTTTGTAAATGATTATAAGCGTGATAGTACAGGTCGATACATTGTTAAATACCCGTTTAAGCCTGACTCTGAACTGGGAAACTCAAGGCAAATTGCGATAAAAAGATATCAAAATTTAGAACGTAAACTGTCGCGTTTACCAGACCTACGGAAGGAATATAAAAAATTTATGGATGAGTACGCTTCGCTCGGTCATATGATTTGTGTCGGCGAGGTATCAGAAGTGGAATCAGGGTACGTCATTCCCCACCACTGCGTACATAAGCCTGACAGCAGTAGTACTCGTCTCCGTGTAGTTTTCGACGCGTCTTGTCAAACCTCAAATAATAAATCTTTAAATTCTGTTTTATACACGGGCCCGAAGTTGCAGGCTGATCTCGTGGAACTTTTGATACGTTTTCGGTTACGTAAGATTTCCTTATGCGGTGACATATCTAAAATGTACCGTTGTATTTTAATTGATGAGTCCCAACGTAAATATCAACACATTTTGTGGCGCGACTCGCCCAGTGAGCCCATTAAAGTGTACGAGCTGTGCACCGTGACGTATGGTGTAGCGAGTAGCCCGTTTCTAGCGATACGCACGCTACAGCAGCTAGCCGCGGACGAAGGCGCCCGCTTCCTAGAGGCTTCTCGTGCTCTGCGCGAAGGATTTTTTGTGGACGATTTAATTTGGTCTGTGGATAACTTGGAAGAGGCTCTTAAGATTCAGCGGCAATTGGTCGAATTACTAAGGCTTGGTGGATTCGAATTACGCAAGTGGTCAAGTAATAGCGATCAATTACTTAAAGAACTGCCTAGTGATCAAGTTGAGCCCCCAGTGCAATTCGACGACGGTAAAACTATGTCTATCAAAATTCTCGGTCTACACTGGTTGCCTAAAGAAGACGCATTTTCTTTTCGTACTACACATACGGTAGATAATATTACGAAACGCTCAGTACTTTCACAAATAGCTAAATTGTATGATCCCTTGGGTTACGTAGCCCCGTGTATTTTTCTTGCTAAGAATTTTATGCAAAAATTATGGTGCGCTCAATTAGGGTGGGACGACACTCTTCCAAAGTTGTTACTCGATGAATGGTCAATGTTTTCATCTCAAATACCGTTTTTATCGAAACTAAAACACGACCGGCATGTCTTTGTCCAAAACCATACGGTCTCTCAAGTGGTAGGGTTTTGTGACGCGTCAACGGCTGGATTCGCCGCCGTCGTGTATATTCGCAGTCAAGACGTGCAAGGTAACGTTAACGTTAGCTTACTGTTATCGAAATCTAAGGTCGCGCCCTTAAAAACAGTATCAATTCCACGTCTTGAATTAATGGCTGCTCACTTATTGTCAAAAACTTTACGGTACGTAATCGATATTTTGGCCAAGGAAGTAGAAATTGGTGAGGTACTAGCTTTTACTGACAGTTCAGTTGCATTAACATGGATAAATACACCTGCGTTCAAACTAAAAACTTTCGTCGCCAATCGTGTCGCTAAAATTAATGAAAGCTCGACAGAGGTACAATGGTTTCACGTGAATGGCACTGACAACCCCGCCGATGTGTGCTCTCGCGGCGCCACGCCAGCCGATTTGCTGCTGATCGCAGATCAGTGGTTCCGTGGCCCTCGATGGCTATACGAGCCACCGCATACGTGGCCTGTCAGATCGATAACAGAGTTCAAAGGTGAACCATTGGAACTCAAACCTCTTAAAGAAAACACTTTACTTAGTGAAACGTCAAATGTGAATACGGACTTTTATTCAATAATACTTAAATTTTCAAACTTTAACAAGGTACTGCGTATATTCGCCTGGTGTTACAGATTTATAAATAATTGCAAAGCTTCTGTTGCTAATAGAGTAAAGGGTTCCTTACTTACTTCTGAAATAAATAAATCACACGATAAAATTATTCAAATTGTTCAATTAAAATATTTTGAGGATGACATTAAATCAATAAAAAGGAAAATCGATGCTCGCAAAGCCTACGGAAACTCGACCCGTTCATTGATAGCCGTGGTCTCCTCATGGTGGGGGGTAGGCTTTCACACGCGGATTTGCCATTTACTCAACGTCATCCCTTGATTTTGCCCAAAAAATCGCATTTTACAAATATTTTGATAGATTACTATCACAAGGTCTATTTACACACCGGGCCTAGATCTCTTCAAAACATATTAGCTCAAAAATATTGGATTATAGCCGCTAGGTGTGTGATACGATCGCGCCTTTCTAAGTGTGTTACGTGCTTTAAGAATAGGCCCACTATTAATCAACCTAAAATGGCCTCATTACCAAAGTGTCGTTTAGAGTCCGATATTTATCCCTTCCAACATACTGTCGGTGTTGATATAGGAGGTCCATTTTATACAAAGGAATCAAATAGGCGTAATGCGAAAATATCAAAAGCCTATTTATGCTTATTTATTTGTTACTCAACACGTGCAGTACATCTTGAAGTACTCTCGGCGTTGACTACTGAATGCTTCTTGGCTTCGTTCGATCGGTTTACGGCTCGACGCGGACTGCCACATACGGTCTATTCTGACAATGGCAAAAATTTTGTTGCCGCTGGCAGACACCTAATTGAAATATATCAATTTTATACTTCAAATCAAAATCACTTGACTGATCAGTTCACCATTAGAAAAGTAACGTGGAAATATAATCCTCCAACTGGTAGTCATTTTGGTGGGATTTTCGAAGCTGGAATCAAATCGGCTAAATACCACTTAAAACGCGTAGTAGGTACACGCGCTTTATCGTTCGAAGAATTATCTACCTTATTTTCTAACATAGAAGCGATTTTAAACTCGCGCCCTCTGTGCAGTTTATCTACCGATCCTAGTGAATTCGATGTCCTGACACCGGGACATTTTTTAGTTGGTCGTCAATTGGTTTCGGCTCCAAGTTATGATATCTCTGATGTATCTACTAATAATTTAACGCGTTGGCAATGTATTAAACAAGCCACATTGCATTTTTGGCGTCGTTGGAAACTAGAATACTTGCATACATTGCAGCAACGTCAAAAGTGGTACGTTGATGCTCCTAATCTATCTATAAATGACCTGGTACTGATTCACAATGATAATGCCCCTTGTCAACAATGGAGCTTAGGACGTGTAGAACAGGTTCATCCCGGACTTGATGGGAGGGTTCGCGTTGTTACGGTTCGGACGCAAAATTCGAAGCTAAAGCGCCCTGTCACAAAACTGAGTCCTCTCCCTAAAGAGTAGGATGAATAACTTATTATAAATCTATTTAATTCATTTCATTAATTTTATATTACAACTACATATCTATTTCATTTAAATTTATATATACAGTCCATTTCGCTCAAAGGCTAATCGTTAATATTAGTTTTTTTTATTTTATTTTTTATTTTATGATTATATGTTTCAAGCAAAATTACATAATTTGCAAAGCCCATTCATATAGGTTAACATTCTAGATATAATAACGTTATTTTGTGTTTACCTATTTTGAAATCATTGTTGATTTCGGTGGGGGGAAATGTTAGGAAACCGACTAAAGTTCCCTTTTCCTAATCCACGCCATCTATCGGCATAATGAAGAAATGTAACGCGCCTCCTAGCGGGCGAAGAAAAGAACTACAGTCGACGCTTTCGAACCGCGCGCGCGCAAAATTAAAAAAGTCTTTTAATTCAAAAATACTGTTTTTCGCAAACTTTGCGATTCAACTTGTGCGTGTGTCCGTGTATCTTAAACTCCAGCATCCAGAACAGTGCCCCGGGGACAGAAGACCACAAAATATAGAAAGCAATCATTTGTGAGTACCTTCCCCTTTTTAGTCGGTTTAGTTTCTGGGAATTTAAATTTAACTCAACAAACTTGTTTACACAACATCATCGAACCCCTTTATTACGAAATAAGTGAATTAGAAAAGTGAAGCGTTAGTGAAAAATATAACGTGTTACTCGTATATGTCCATACTATACTAATATTATAAATGTGTTTGTTTGTTTGTCTTTCTTTCACGCGGAAGCAAAGGATGAACATGATTTTTTTTTAAATAATATAATAGATTTAGGTCTTTAAGTGATATATACTAACTTTAATTTCTGAAATTATCTCATCCTGATGGATACTGTATAATTTTCTTTTGATTGATGCTTTTGCTTGACCATGCTGGCGAAGCTGCGGGTAACAGCAAGTATATATATTTATATAATACCTAATTAATAACACACCATAAAGTTTGTGAAGACAAAGTAATAAACATATCAGAATTTATTTTATCACTTTTAATTCTGAGTTCAACATTCTCGCTGCTTTAAATTTCACTAAGCAAAGCATTTTTAATGTGACCAAATTTAAATTCACTCTATAACCCATGTAGCCAATATTCCAAACACAATCAACATATACGTAATTTTTATATATTGTTTATCATTCGAGTATTGTTTGATTTAAAACGAAGGAAATCGACGAGTCCAGTTTTTGGTTTCGAGGTTATCTAACATTTATAACGTAATATACAGTGCATTAGGGCGTTAAATAACAGTTATGTGAAGTTATTCAATTGTAATCGTGTAATAAAACAAACAGGACTAGTTCATTACGAAGCACCACGCTCTAGGAAGGCAAGAATGACTTCAAATAAGTTCATTAAAGCGATTAGATGCGAAACTATTTATTTTAAAGATTTTTGAAACTGACGTTGTCAGTTCTGGAACTTTCGGTCGATGTAAAAAAAAAACAAATTTAATTTATATACATTTAATTCTTGTGTGGACTTTTTTGTACCTTATCATTTATTTTAAAGATTTGAAATTGACGTTGACAGTTCTGGAACTTTCGGTCGATGTAAAAAAAAAACAAATTTAATTTATATACATTTAATTGTTGTGTGGACTTTTTTGTACCTTATCTACACGTTTGGACGTTATTTATCCGATCGATTTGATACTTCACAGCAATGAGTGTATTTTTGGGTTAAGCGATAGTCATAACGAAGTGTGTATGGAAGGTTTCATTAATAAAATTGGTATCTGTATGTTGACTATTGAAAAACTTTGAGAGTTATTTGAATAATAATGGATACAAGAGATAAGGGTTGCTAAAGTGATAATTTTACTATACGAATTATTATATTAAGATTTTTCTTGTGATATAACAATGACTGGCTCAAGCAATTCTTTATCTACAAAAAAAAGCAATGTGTCCATTTTTATAAGTGCATATTTAGCTTCATCGAAATTATGGGATAAAGAATAATGAGAAATATTCGGTAATAATTTAGGATATGATCTATTTAATAACTTTCATTAAAGTTACAAATTAGTAATCGGGATCTTCAAGAATAGACAAAAAAAAATTACACGCGTACGTACAGTAGCAATTTTTGCAGAAAATACACCTAAAAGCTTCTGGTCTAAACACATGTATGAGTAAATAGAGATAAAATAATCGTGAAACAATTGCGTTCGTCACGGAACGCGGTTCAACACAACGTAACCACTAAATAACAGTATAGGTGTTCTTACTAACTTAATTGAATTGCTAATTAGACGTGCATTATACCATCACTAATTTCTAGGGTTTATTTAATTGTTAATATATTAGCTCGGTTTCTTAATCTGTATTTTTAGAAACAATCGAAATCTTCCATGACTTATTTCATGCATTTTTCTTCTACGTAAGCTTCGAGTTTTTTTCTGTTTTCGAAAAAAACCGTACCATAATTTTGTTGTAAATGTTCTAGCGATTAATATGCTATCTTTCTCCCACGCCCATACTTTAATGGCGATGATGTCGTAAACAATAACGTGTTTATTTTAATTATCAGCTAAACCACTACTTGATTTGAAATTAGGTTTTTTCTAAGCAGTGTCTCTTGCAAAAGCGTAACGACAGAGATATTATATTCCGTAAGCATCGTTTGATTTGTCTTGGTGTTTCTCAAAATTGTGACTATGGGTCAACGGAATCAATATAACCGAATTGAAGTTCACGAAATAAATGCAAAAAGGTATCTAAGTATATGACAAATTAAAAAAACAAAGGAACTAAAAAACAAAAAACAAACAAAACCACGTCACCTCATATAAATCAAAGAAAATTCAAATACATTACATAACTTTCAACATAATTATAATTTCACTGTAAAATTTTATAAGCGAATCAGCACAAATAGAAAGGTTGAACATCACAGAATTATTAACTAATTTCATAAGTAAAATAGATTATAATGTATTTATCATTGTACAATGGAAGATTTCTATCGAATCCAAATGTACTTTATGAACTGAAAGTAGAAACAGATGTATGTTCATACATAGACAAAAGAGAGTGCTAGTGTTTGGGAGTTAGTTACCTATTGATACAGCTCACTGAGTTTCTGGCCGGATCTATGGGTCAGATGTTAGGCAAGGTCTTTCAGGATGAGCCCCGAGAGTTCGGTCACCAGTCTACGTGAGGCCAAAATAGTCGCTCAAGGCGATGAAACTTGCATAATAATACTGCGAACATATCATTCACGGTCATCCGGTCCCAATTTAGGATTCCCTATGTTATGGGTACGTATCAGAGACTGATAAACATACTTACATATGTTTAAATATGTACATATATAGATAATAAATCAGACAAAGAGAAAACCCCAAAATAAAAGAATCGAACTCACGACACTCAGTGGAATAGTCAAAGCCGTTAATTACTGCACCACCGATTCAATGTGTACATAATAATATATTTCAAAGCTTACGACGACACTCAAAAACTGGTATATTTTTTATGAGCCTATAACTTACTACCGGAAATGCGACATTAAATCCAATAGCGCGCGCTTCGGTTTTAATTATATTCAGATTATGTAATTGTAAATTCGGGCTGGACTACGCAAAAACCTATTATGAGTGTAATTTTTTTTTTGTTGCTTAGATGGGTGGACGAGCTCACAGCCCACCTCGTGTTAAGTGGTTACTGGAGCCCATAGACAGCTACAACGTAAATGCGCCACCCACCTTGAGATATAAGTTCTAAGGTTGAGATATAGTTAGTTACAACGGCTGCCCCACCCTTCAAACCGAAACGCATTACTGCTTCACGACAGAAAATGGCAGGGTGGTGGACCTACCCGTGCGGACTCACAAGAGGTCCTACCACCAGTAATTACGCAAATTATAATTTTGCGGGTTTGATGTTTACACGATGTTATTCCTTCACCGTGGAAGTCAATCGTGAACATTTGTTGAGTGCATATTTCATTAGAAAAATTGGTACCCGTTTGCGAGATTCGAACACTGTTGCATCGCTACATACCAATGCATCGGACGTCTTATCTTTTAGGCCACGACGACTTATATAATACCGAATATATTCGTCTCACTATTATATTGTATAGTTATATATCATCATCACCATTATCCTGCCCTTCTCCCAGTTACCTGGAGTCGGTGCAACATGTTTTCCCCTTCCATACTCCTCTATCATATACCATTTCTTCGCTCACGCCCCTCTTACACATATCGTCCTTTCACGCAATCAATCCATTTCCTCTTAAGTCCACCTCTTCCTCTATATCCTTCCACATTAAGCCGTCTGTACTAATCTTTGTAAAGTTATTTAAGTTGTATTAGCATTTTTAATGCCAGTCAGCGATACGGTACCTTTATATAATATTTTGATTGGAAAACAATGAATTTATATTGATACTAGGGGTTACCGGCAGCTTCGTTCGTATCGTCATGGAAAAGTGTCAGTGCCGTGGAAATGAAATGTTACTTCGAAATAAAAAGGTACGATATTAAAAATTAAAAAATCACGTCCATCCGTGTTTTGTTGTTACGGCATGAATGAAGGACAAACAGAAACACACTTTCCCATTTATAAGATTTTATAAAAAACTCAACTATGGATTACCGATTCATAGCTAATTTTTATACAATTATAGCTGACCCGGCAGACTTTGTAGTAGCTCAATCGGTAAAGAACGGGGGACACATCAAAGGAAAAACAAAATCGTTATTTTTATTTAATTCCAACCATTTTCATATTTATCTACCTTTTAAAACTTCTCTGGACTTCCACAAATAATTCAAGACCAAAATTAGCCAAATCGGTCCTGCCGTTCTAGAGTTTTATCGAGACTAACGAACAGCAATTCATTATTATACCTAGTCAGGTCATAAGTATTGTCACACAGTAAAAACTTTTCTTTTAGAATGCTGGCCACAAAAAAGTTTATTGAATTCGAATTTCGAATTGTTCATGAAAATAAAAATGTATACTTTTAGAATTTTACTCATTTTTAAATATGGAGTGGACGCTTAAAGAAGACCGTGTTGCAGTTATTGCGTTGCATAGTTGCGGTTACGCGCCAATTCAAATTTTTAACATACTGAAAAATTTGAATATAACCAAAAGATTCGTTTATCGTACCATCAAATGATACAATGAAGACTCTAGTGTAGATGACAGGTCAAGAAGTGGTCGCCCTCGGTCTGTTAGGACTGCAGCAGTGATAAAAGCTGTGAAGGCGCGAATTCAAAGAAATCCCAAACGTAAGCAGAAACTGTTGGCCCTTCAGATGGGGTTAAGCAGAACCACGGTGAAAAGGGTGTTAAATGAAGACTTAGGGCTTCGGGCATATCGAAGAAAAACAGGACATCGTTTGAATGCTCGTCTAATGGACCTGAGACTGAAGAGATGCCGCGCTTTGTTGAAGCGGTACGCGGGAAAAAAATATCGGGAAATTCTTTTTTCGGATGAAAAAATTTTTACCGTAGAAGAGAGCTACAACAAACAAAATGATAAGGTGTACGCACACAGTAGTGAAGACGCGAGCAACCGTATTCCGCGTGTCCAACGAGGTCATTTTCCATCCTCGCTCATGGTATAGTTGGGAGTTTCTTATTGGGGCTTAACAGAGGTACATTTTTGTGAGAAAGGTGTAAAAACGAATGCAGTTGTGTATCAAAATACAGTCCTGACGAACCTTGTGGAACCTGTTTCTCATACCATGTTCAATAACAGGCACTGGGTATTCCAACAAGATTCGGCGCCAGCTCATAGAGCGAAGAGCACACAAGACTGGCTGGCGGCGCGTGAAATCGACTTCATCCGGCACGAAGACTGGCCCTCCTCCAGTCCAGATTTGAATCCGTTAGATTACAAGATATGGCAACACTTGGAGGAAAAGGCGTGCTCAAAGCCTCATCCCAATTTGGAGTCACTCAAGACATCCTTAATTAAGGCAGCCGCCGATATTGACATGGACCTCGTTCCTGCTGCGATAGACGACTGGCCGCGCAGATTGAAGGCCTGTATTCAAAATCACGGAGGTCATTTTGAATAAACTTTAGTGTCATAAGAAACTATGTTTTGTTAAGTTCATTTTGGTATATGAATGGTTACATAATGAATAAACTTGTTTCAATTATTTTACATTAAGCATGTGACAGAATTTATGACCTGACTAGGTATATAGAGATTACAGATTTATACAGTCAAGTGAAATGCACATTGCGTCTCTTATAATCGTTGGCAACACATCCACGATTAGCTAACACTGTCACTGAGTACGGGCGACAATTTCGTTTACGATAACTTAATCTATACACGAAATCGATTCTTAATAATATTTTTTATCGAATTTAAAATATTCGAATTTTATTGTGATGTCAATGTGCGCGTGGACTTTTGAGACGAGAGATTTTTCGATCGGATCCAATAGGTTTACATTGCATAATATACGTGAAACGCATTGGTGATGCGTATTGGGTAATTACGGAAAATAAACTTATCTTCATTTTAAATATAAGTTTTTAACTTCAAATTCAATTTTGTAAATATCAAGTTCAATTTCTATTCCAAAGTTAAAATAGTTTTTGTTATACTTATAATTATAATATTCATATTAACAAAACTAAAAACACAAAATCTGGTGTCTGTCTGTGGGATCCGAACATCGGCACAGTCGCATTGATACGAATTCGCCAGGCGTCTTATCTTTTAGGTCACGATGACTTACTTACATATAATGATGCTTTGTTTGTACAGACAAAGACGTCGCAAAATTCTCCGATTCGACATGACGTTACGAGATGCAGTGTGGTGTTGTTATCTAAGTGATATGTTTAACTGATTGTCACAATTAAAGCCGAGCGCATATTGAGCTTCTATAGCGTTCCGGTAAGTTTTCGACCCGTTCTAAATTTTACTCAACGCCTAACATTTTGTAACAAACAGCTAGAAGCATGACGTAATGTCGATCCTCTTCTAGCATTCGCTTTAGAGAGTGATAGAGCTACTCGTTAGTCCTGCGCTTAGTAGTAAATAGTATATTTGAAACTATTTAAATAACACTATTTAAGAAAGTCTACGAACCTGATTTTTGCAACCACTTCAAAACGTCAAATTAAAATAATATTAGGTCACTTATTAAACAAGATGACTATCATCTTTTTTTAATTCAGTCGATCTCAAACTGTCTTTTTTTTACGAAAAATATAAATTACGTTACGAGTTTTAGACAATTTTTGCTTAATATTTGCTTACCCAAATATTATCGTAGTTAGAAAAGAAAAAAATCAGTAAAGGAAATACTCTAAGCACTGACCTGTGTAAATTGCAGAGCGAATTCCGCAATAAGGGCCTGCGCGTGGTGCGCGAGCGGAGCGTGTAGCGTGAGCGGGGGATCGCGGGCTCCGCTCAGCTGCAGCGAGTTCGGGGCCGGGGAGGTGGCGCGGAGTCCGCCCAGGGACAGCGTGCGACGTATCGTTAAACCGGCCGGCCCTGGGATAGAAAAATACAGTCTAATATGTGGCTGACACTTCGGTGAAGTATACACAGTGACGTCATTATGCAAGAAAGCGCACCTTTAACTTTTTTTTATAATTGAGGGTTTACTGGTGGCCCGGAGGCCTTTTTAGTTTGACAAGGGCAGGTAGGCGAGCAAGGGCTCAGCAAGAAGGGGCGGGATATGCTAACAGCTACCCGAGCGCCTCCAAGGGAGCCCCGCTGAGAAGATCCGGCGAGAAACTTAACAGGCTAATGTTTAGGTTTTTTTTTTTATTGCTTAGATGGGTGGACAAGCTCACAGCCCATCTGATATTAAGTGGTTACTGGAGCCCATAGACATCTACGGTGTAAATGCGCCACCCACCTTGAGACATAAGTTCTAAAAGGTCTCAAGAATAGTTACAACGGCTGTCCCACCCTTCAAACCGAAACGCATTACTGCTTCACGGCAGAAATAGGCAGGGTGGTGGTACCTACCAGTGCGGATTCACAAGAGGTCCTACCACCAGTAAACCTTTAGCCAGTAGCCACCTTTAACTCCAATAGTGACGGCATTATGCGAGACAGCCAGCACAGCGTTTTCGCCAGGCGGCACTCTAGCCGCGAACAGCCTCGCGAAGTAGAAGGGCCACCCTCTGGCCATCTCGACGGCTTGTCGCTTGACGTGGGCCCGCACCGAGCCGGGGCCCTGCGCCGCGAGCCACGCCGAGCCCGCCCTGCGCTCGCTGCTCGATATCCGAAGGGATGGCTGGTTGGATTTTATATCGCCGACTATCTGTTGAACAAACCACTCAATTAATCATTATTTTATAACTCTTTTTTTTTTACAACGAATGGACTATGGACTTTTTTTCCGGATTTATGAAACTAGCATTTTTACTGGTGGCAGGACCTCTTGTGAGTCTGCGTGGGTAGGTACCACCACCCCGACTATTTCTGCCGTGGAGCAGTAATGCGTTTCGGTTTGAAGGGTGGGACAGCCGTTGTAACTATACTTGAGACCTTAGAACTTATATCTCAAGGTAGGTGGCGCATTTACGTCGTAAATGTCCATGGGCTCCAGTAACTACTTAACACCAGGTGGGCTGTGAGCTCGTCCATCAATCTAGCAATAAAAAAAAATACATATGACTTAGCGAACACTTTCTGTTTATGAAAGAGTTGTTACTTGACCCGATCCTGAGGACCGAATGGTAAACAGTCGTAGTCGCCCTAAACACGTCATTTCGGATCCTCCCGATCCACTAACGGTGCTTGTAGGTATCTCAAGCACCGGTCATCGTTCTCATCGAACCCGTCGCTGCCGATGAAAGGCTCGGCGAGTAAATTAACTCACAGAGAGAGCCCGTTGAGTTTCTCGCCGGATCTTGTCAGTGGGTCGCGTTTCCGATCCGGCGGTAGATTCTGCTCTGCACTGCTCTTGCTGGGGTTAATGTTAGCAACGTCGTCAGGTTTGAGCCTCGTGAGCTCATCTACTAGTTAAGGCTACGCTGAAATGGTCTCTCAAATCCATCGGTTTAGGTAGGACAAAAAAAACAACTTCTCGATTTCAGAAGCGATCTCTTTGCGCCCTGAATAATTCCTTATGAAAAACCTGTCCTCCTTCAAACGAGGTTTGTGGAGAGTATTAAGCGGTAGGCAGCGGCTTGTCTCTGCCCCTGGCATTGCTGAAGTCCATGGGCGACGGTAACCACTCACCATCAGGTGGGCCGTATGCTCGTCTACCTACAAGGGCAATAAAAAAAACCTATTATCCCTGTTAAACGTTTTTTTCGGTAGTAATATAGGTAGTAGTGCAGTTACCAAAAATTGGATCTTGGTCTAAGTCACCAAGAGACACCATTCCTACCGAGTACATATATATAATATTATAGACTTACTTGTGAATAAAGTAAATCCAAAACAGCGGGTTCGTTGTACGTTTCCAGTGGTGAGAACAGTTCCTTCCGCACGCGCAGTTTCCACGGCACACGCGCGTACGTCAGGAAGTTACGGTCCGACGGTAGGAACGCGGCTGGCGCGGGTAAATCTCCTGTTCAAATTTAGTGAAACTATGATTCAAGACCAGCTGTTTATTTCATTTATTTTTCATTTATTGCATAGATGGGTGGACGATCTCAGCCCACTCGGTGTAAAGTGGTTACCGGAGCCAATAGACATCTATAACGTAAATGCCGCCACACACCTTGAGATATGAGTTCTAAGGTCTCAGTATAGTTACAACGGCTGTCCCACCCTTCAAACCGAAACGCAATACTGCTTCACGGCCGAAATAGGCAGGGCGGTGGTACCTACTCGTGCGGACTCACAACATGTCCTACCGCCAGTAGAGAGATGTACCTGATGGTCAAGCACATTATAAGCTCGGGTGGTAATTGTGCTTTTCCTACTTATCTTGGTAGCCTCGAGCGGTTATGCCAGGTTTACTGAAGCCCGGTGGTCCTCTATAAGGTAACCGGTAGCTGGAACATCGTAACCAGAACGTCACCACCAATTTGCAAAGTCATTGCGGTCTAATGCATTATTGGAAGTCTTGTGTACTCGGACCGAGCGATTGGCGTTAAAATCCCGCAGGCAATTATCCCTATCGTATTGTACAGCAGTTTAACTATTGTCTTAGGTAAATAAAATAAAAATCACAATTTTTACTGCAAGATGTGGTATTAATTCGGACACCGCGCGTCTTATCCTTTAGGCCACGACTACTTCGGATTAGAGATTGATTTACAAAAGAAGTGAAATCTATACTAATATTATAAAGAGGAAAGATTTGTTTGTTTCGAATAGGCTCCGAAACTACTGGACCGATTTGATAAATTATTTTTCCATTAGAAGCCGACATTGTCCCTGATGAACATAGGCTACAATTTTTTATTTTTTTATTTTTTTATTTTTTTGTTTCATGTGTTTTAATGTTTCCGAAGCGAAGCGAGGGCGGGTCGCTAGTTTAATATAAAAACAGATAAGAATACGCTTATTTGCGCCAAACAAGAAGGATCGCACTTACTTTCCATATGTTCAGTTTTATCGGAGACGTGCGTAGATACCGACTGTTTTCTTTCCGCTTCCATTTTTCGATCTCTTTCTTTCTGGGCCATGTGAGTCTTGAAGGTAGCTCTCTCTCTTTTCGCCGTATCGGTGTTTTCGCCGGGGAACATGGACTCGGATCTGGGACTCTCTCGCGATCTGCCCATCAACATGTCACGGGAGTTCTTCCTTCCCTCAAACCTCTCAAAATCGTCATAATAAGGCGAACGCTTACGTTCAAATGCATCGGATGAATTATTCTCTTCCTTCCTCCGTTCCGTTCTGCTCGGGTGCAATTCGTAGATCTCAGAAGCTTCTCGACCGGAAAAGTCATCTCTATCTCGTCGGTCTACAATATCAGCACCAGATTCAGAGTCCCATTCGTCCCGGCTCTGTCCTCGGTCGTCCCTGTAGCTCTGGTCTTCAGACTCTTCGCCCCAATCGTCTCGAACGCGACCTTCACGACGATCAGCAGTCAGGAATCTAGTCGCTAAGTCATCTCGAGGTGGTTCGGAATCCTCTCGGCGTCGAGAGTTCCAGTTGGCGAGGAATGCGTGACGATCATCTGCATCTCTGTTCTGATGAACGCCGAATGTGTCTCTATCACGACGAAGCTGTGCGAAAGATGATTGGTCTGGTGCCGGTGGAGGAGGTGCGGGTCCCGAAGGAGGAGTCGGAGGGGCCTGCGGAGGGGGAGGAGCAGGTCCTGGTGGAGCAGGAGGTAGCGGTGGGGGAGGTGCATCCCAACGTCCACCACCTCCTAGTTGACGTTCTAACATCAGTTTCCTGGTGTCCTCCAGCTTATTGATCGTCCGAGGAGTTTCAGCCGCAGATGACGAGCTTCTGACGGAATGGTTTGCAGTAACACGTTCTAATCTTTGTCTCATTTCAGAGCTCAGTTTCAACTTGCCAACGCTGCCGGGAGAAGGTCTCTGAGCTCCGATCTCGAAGCTACGTCTCGCTGTTCGTTGACTAGGAGGTTCGCGGTTGGGTGGTACTGAACCGTCCACTTCGAATTCTTCCCAATCGATGCCGGCGGGTGACACTTCAGACTTTGACCTGCTTCTTGGTGGGTCATGTTCTACGCCGTTCGTTTGAGCTTGAGGCGTGTGTCGTCGATGTATCTGTCGTAATTTGAATTTGTTGAAGTCTTCAGGGTTGTCCGGGTTAACGGCATCTTTCGGAGGCGGCCATCTCCATTTTCCGATTCGTACAGTCTTCGCTCGTCCATAAGGGTCCATGAAGCCTCTGATTTCTGATGGGTCGGACGCATGGAGAGGGGGTGGCATTGGTGGGGGAGGAGGTGGTGGAGCTCCAGTCGATGAGCTCTCATTTGACTCTCGTCTAGATTTCGCTGTAGTCCGAGGCGGAGAATGTACTTGAGCATGAACAACAGTCGACGAACGAACTGGAGAATTTGGCTCTGATTCGGAAGGCTCCACAACCTGTCCCGCCAGCAATGTCTGCAGCGCTTGGTTCTGAGCAAGTAATTGTTGCTGAATTTGCAAATTCTGTGCCATCGCACTCTGGAGGAAGGCTCGTTGTAAGTTCTGATGATACGCATTAATGTCGACTGTTCCAGGTGGCGGTAGGTGCAGCCCTAACGCGGCTGCTAATCCTTCGGGCGTGGCCGGCATTGTCACCGGCATCGACATTGTGCCAAAGCTTAAAGCGGAAGTGTTCGCTGAGGCAGCTCTCGGGGTGGCACCACCTCCTTTAATTGCCCCGGACAGTCCATCCCCATCTGTCAGTCTTTTCAGACTATCATTCATGAAAATAGGATCGAATAGATTTGTTATGTAATCATCGACGGAGTCCACGCTGGACCCCTTCCGGCTCGAGCGCCCCTTATCTTTCTCCTCGTTTCCCCCTCCCTTTATAAGTTTCACTACGTCTTCTTTTTGTAGGTCATCGATCTTTTCGTTGTATTCGCAAGTGAGAACGTTATGAATAAAGTCACTGTAATTCCTGCCACCTTTGAGGCTGGCAGCGAGGGACCTCGCGTCGGAGAGTTCATCGATATTCGGGTCGAGAACTGGAGAAAACAAATCGTCTAAGAACTGATCGACGTCCGACGCTTGACTTGGTACGCGGACCCGGCGCACGTGGGACGCCAGACTCGGGGCCTCTGACGTGTCCGACATCGCGGACGATCTGTTGACAAAAAATATAACAATTAACTTAAATTTTAAGACTAACAGCTGCGTAAACTATTGCTAATAGAGCATACTCTGGTGGTGGGACCTCTTGTGAGTCCGCGCGCGTAGGTACCACCGCCTTACCTATTTCTGCCGTGAAGCAGTAATGCGTTTCGGTCTGAAGGGTAGGGCAGCCGTTGTAACTATACTGAGATCTTTAGAACTTATATCTCAAGGTAGTGGAGCATTTACATCGTAGATGTCTACTCATCCCCATCCACCCATCTAAGCAATAAATAACAATAAAAAAAAACTCATGGCACCATGTGCGGACTCTCACCTGACTCCACCAAAGTCGGAGCTCTTCTCAATGTAAGCGCGACTGGAGTGCGAGCCGGCTGGTGCACGTTTCCCGGCGTACTGCGACTTGATGTACCGCGACGGCAGCGCCCGGGACCCGGTGCCATACTCCCCCTCCCCGGCCCCCTTGCTGCTCACGACGCTTGGCGCACCCTGGAGTCTCTCCACCGAGTGGTATCTGTCGTTCAGTCGTGACTGCGACAGCCCTAAGTCAGTTAACTTATTTGGCTGCGGCGCCGGGTTATCGCCCAACAAATTATCCAAAGATCGACTCCGGACCTTGTCCGATGTCTGTTCGAAATATCTCTCGTTCAAAGCTGACTCTCTTGACAGGACATCGTGGGATATCTTTCTGGAATAATCGTTGGAATGTTTGGTGTTGGATTGTTCGCGATCAATCTTCCAGTTGTAGTCTGAAAGACCTTCTTCGATGGACTCTTCAAGGAGACGCGGGATGCTAGGCGACCGTGACTTCGGAGGTTCTGGTGGTGGGATCTGTTTATATACATACTTCATAAATAATTCTGTTTATTTTGGGACACAAATTGTTTCAATCTAGAATTAGTTGAAGTGAGAGCCAGTACGTTTAAAAACTGACCTGAGGTCGACTAGACTTCTCGGTGTCGACGGAGGAGGCTCGCGGCGGCGGGGCGGGTGGCGCGGGGCGCGGGGCGGCGCGGAGAGGCTCGGCGCGAGTGCTGGGGAGGGCCGCCCATGTCTCTATCTCGCCCACCGAGTCCAACACGTATTCGCAACCAGCCCATTCTAAATTACACGTTATACGTTATTACATAAGATTGAATATTGTATGTTTTTTAATGGCCGAGTAGGCAGACGACGCATACGGCCATCTGGTAGGTAACATGATAAGTGGTTACATATTATAAACATTCTTATTTAGCCGGCTCTTACTACGACTTCTACTGTTGCAAGTGCCTATATAACTATATCAAGAGAAGACTGAAGATTGGGTAGGATGCTATTTTTTTTATTAAGGGATTTTATGACATGGTAACTGAAATCTTTAAGTCATGTCTTATTTTAATGTATATTTATATTTTTATGAAAAATTATGAAATGAAATGAAGATGATTAATTTGAGACATTAATCAACTGGGATAAAATCAAATGAAATGAAATGAGAAATGGAATGAGATATGTGATGAAATATAATCTCAGTAAAATGGTGGTCATCTACTAAGACTTTTTCAGTGGACTTTTTGGAGTAACCCGAGAAGTTACGTCCAGCAGCTTTGTTTCATTTTCCCACATTTGTGCACTTTCACAGATATTAAACAGTTAATAAACCACCATTATTACACATTTAAACCTGAAGAAACACTAAATAGACAAAATAAAACAAATCACACAACTTCACTCCTCGCGTTCCCGCCAAAAAGTCCCCATATTTAATCTATTCTCAATTTGACCACAGACTATAAGCAATAAGAAAAGTTTGACAATAGTCAAATAGTAGGTATGCATGCGTGTGTGTGTGACAAATACATGGTAGTGTTTTCTTTATTGATTTAATGAATCTTTTATGCATTATTTTAAAAAAACATTAGCATTGTGCACTTCTTCTCTATATTCTCTATAAGTGTGGGAAATTTCATACTCCTGCGTCTGCGCAATTTTCGTAAAAAGGGATACAAAGTTTTTGCTTCACGTATTAATATATAGATTTACCAGTGAGTTGTCCATCGTGCTCCATGGTAAGCGACCAGCCGGTGGGGTTGTTAGCGACGCCGGCGGCGGTGAGCGCTGCTGACGCGGCTCGCTCACACGTCGTCCACGACTCAACACTGACGTGCTGAACTGTGTCTGTACAAAACCAAACACATTTGTGTCTTAGACCATCCGGAAAGGGCTCCAATTTGATTGAGCAACAAACATGTTAAACTTTGATGATATTTGTTACTACCGACCCGCCTTCGTTTCACTTCGGAAATTTAAATTTAAATTAAATTTTATTATTGTCGTACCGCTGGTAGCGCTGAGGGGCGAAGCTAGTCTAAAAAAAGTTACTCCTTATATCATCAGCTACCTATCAGTGAAAGTCTTGTCAAAATCGGTCCAGCCGTTCCAGAGATTAGCCGGAACAAACAGACAGACAAAAATTGTAAAAATGTTATTTTGGTGTATGTACCGTATATAACTATATATATATTCATATGCATGTATTAAAAAGCGGTTATTTCAATATTACAAACAGACGCTCCAATTTTATTTATATGTATAGATTACTGACCGTCGTAAAGCGTGAGCGGCAGTGCGGTCCTGGCGTGCGCGCGGGCAGCTCGCCACTCCAGCAGCGTGGGCGGACAGCGACGCGCCCACCCCGCGCCCCGCGCCCCCGCGCCCGCCCCGCACGCCGCGCGCGTCAGCCACTCGCGGACCGACGCCGGGGCACGCTCCGATATGAACCGCAACAAGTATCTGGTACACAGAGAAATCTCAGTTTGTAATTATAATTACTTTTACGGTTCACCGCGAAAACTGCAGTTTTTTTATTGCCTACACGGGTGGACGAGCTCACAGCCCACATGGTGTTAAGTGGTTATCGAAGCCCACAGACATCTAAAACGCAAATGCCGCCATCCACCTTGATATATGAGTTTTAAGGTCTCAGTATAGTGACAACGGCTGCCCCACCCTTCAAACCGACACGCATTATTGCTTCACGGCAGAAATAGGTACTCGCAAGACGTCCTGCCACCAGGAACGCGATATTAAACCGTAAAAGTGGTTTTAATTTTGTCCACGACTCGCGAAAATCGAAGAATTGCAGAAGTAGAAGAGGAAAAAAGAAAAATAAAGAAAAAAAATGCATAAGAAAAAATGTATACATATTTAGTTTGCTTCTACGTCTTCTACGTATATTATACTCAATGATTTGTCAGTCGTTGATGCCACTTAGCCTTTTCTTCTTCTGATATAGAGACATGAACGTACGATAGACGATTTCAATTCAGGTATCTCCATACATTTAGAAAAAGCTACAGCAACGTGTGACGAAATGTCAATAGTCTATCGATAATTTAAAGTTCATGAAATCAGATAATTTTTTAATGTCAAGATTAATGTCAATCAAGATTGTCAAATCTTTATTACAAAAATACGGCCTAATGTCTCAAAGTTGGCCGTAAGCTGTTTAGAACTAGTCTGTCAATCAAAACTAAATACAGATCCGATACTTTTGAATGTCAGTGTAATGTAAAAGGTGATGATAAAAATAGAAGCTGCCCTTGACTGACTTGTGCAACGAAGCAGTCGGTTGGAAAGCAGAAAGGCAGTGTCCCATTAGCTGCCACACGCGATCGCTGGCGTCGGCGGCGCTCGCTTGGTTACAGAGCTGCACTAAGATCTCGTCTCGGAGGCCACGCGACGACAACCCTCTGGAAGCTATGTAGTCTGCCAATACCTACGAAACATATGTTTTTATTATAAAATAGAGATAGATAGCTAGAGGATGACCTTTTGGAGGATGGTAATTTTTTTTATAAATTGTGTTTTTTTTTTCAAATTATATTTAAATACGAATCACATATTGATATTATATTATTTGCTATTTTCTTTCAATGAAAAAAAATTATGTTTAAGTTGATTATCGATAAAGTTGATTATTGAAAACACGAATAAAACAACATTTTCTGAAAATATTATAAATCGTAGCATTTTTTTTTATTTTTTTTTTTATTGCTTACATGTATCGTAGATAAATCGTAGCTAGATCGATTTATCGCCCCCGAAATCCCCTGTCTACTAAATATTATGAAAATTGTTGGAGCCGTTTCCCAGATTCAGATTATATATACAAGAATTGCTCGTTTAAAGATAAAAAATTATCACTATACAATGTTTTATTATACAGTAACTAAACTTATGCCCTGTGTGCTTAGTACAAGTTTTTTAACTTCTCGATCACGTAAATGTTAACTAAAATTTGTATGGAGTTGACACAGCTGCCCTTCGTTTGCCGCTAGGGCGCTGTTCCGACTCCATACAAATTTGAGTTAACTTTTACGTGATCGAGAAGTTAAAAACTCGGAAGTCGAACAAAAACAGTAATTGTGAGCCCGCAATGTAGGCACATATTACGAGGGTGCGTTTCAACCTTATTATTTATTCGTAGGTTTCAACGAAGTTTTAATTACAATGCGTAGGTAGTCGACATCGGTCCACAGACGTCAGTGCCGAACATAGGCCCTTCCCCAAGGTTCTCCATAATGGCCGGTTCTGCGTAGCTTGAATCTAGCGGTCTTCCATGAAAAGGTCGATGATCCGTTCCTTGGAAGGCTTACCCACGTTATGATTTCCAATGCGCGGTCGCCACTCTAGAACTTATCGGCCTAATATGACCTACCCACAGCCATTTCATTCTCGCAATCCTATCCTAGTTACGTTTGGTTCTTCTGTGAACCTCCTCATTCTTGATTCGATTTGAAAGTAGATTCATTTTTTCATTTCAATCATTTATTTCAAAGCATAGGTTACAGCTCAAAAATGTTAATAAATTCAATTTCATAACTTTATGCTCCTATAACTTATCCTGGTTGGCAAGTCATCAGATTGAAAAGATCGAATGTTTATCTTGCTTGCGGAACGAAAATAACTTTTCTTGCCACTAGGTAAGGTTGACTTTTACTGGTATGCTTCTAAGACAATTTACCTTCTGTCTGGCTTCATTCCCAGCGGCGGATTCATCGCACCATCTCAGTATAAGTTTAAATGTCGCCACCGCATCATTAAAGTCTTGATCTCTGAAAAATATTGAGATTATCAATCTCACCAATCTTATTTTAAGTATGGGATGGTACGTAATTAATAATAGAGGAGTCTATTACTTTCGGCTTTGTGATAACTACACATGACTTAAAGGTCTTAGTAATCAGGTCATAAAAAAACTCTTAAAAAAATTATAACTACAAGTTTTATTTGTGTGCGCAATATATGTACCTAACAGCAGCTTTAGCAAGGAACGGTCTGGTGATCGGATGTCTCCTGGGACTGAGCTGGCCTCCATCAGCGAAGTACACCGAGCTGAACTTGGAGAAAGCGAACTGCTGCAAGTCCCGGGGTAGTTGGACGCGTTCGTCCTCTGCATATACGTCACCTGACACCTGTCAAAACGTCACTGTATTGAATATACTAGTATTATCTGTGGTCAAATTTAGACAAAACTGATATTATATTTCATCCCATATCTTCTCATCTTATTTCATTTCACTCCATATTATCATTTATCATAAAAATAAGAATGTAAATTGAAATAAGACATGATCTTTGGAACCTCTGATTCTGCGGAGGAACTTCGGTTCCCTGTGTATTTTGTACAGTATGTTCCATGGGGAGTGCTCCGAGGAATTGTTCGAGATGATACCGGCATCTCGTTTTTACCATTGCACTGCCCGCCACCGGAGTAGAGTTCATCCATACTACCTGGAGCCACTGCGGTCATCCACAGTGCGTGTCCAGAGGACTTCTTTGCCACGTACCATCCGGCTATGGAATTGTTGAAGTCCATGGGCGACGGTAACCACTCACCAGTAGGTGGGCCGTGCGCTCGTCTGCCTACAAGGGTAATAAAAAAAAAACCTAAAGGTCTTAGTTGCCAGGTCATAAAATCCCTTAAAAAACGTAAAAAAAAGATGCAAATTTGATGCACATATATGGAACAATACATTTAGACGTATATTATTATTTATTTATTTGCATTCGTGGGTGTTCGTAACGTGACAATTTCAAAGTTAAAGCGAAAAATCCTTTCTCTAGTATTAAAATAAAGTACCTTAGTTAAATTCTTCCTGTCTGTGTGTGGAGGTTGCCATTCGTCGAGCTTCGACAGTATGAAGGCCAATTCAGCGGGCACTTCCAACACTTGAAGACTCTCCGCCTTTGCTTTTTCGCGAGCTTTCTCCTCGGCTGCCCGTCTCCTGATTAACATAAGACAGTACCAACCAGTTAGATTTACATATAGTGGCAGTTTTTGACCAGGCTATCTCGTTTTTTTATTGCTTAGATAGGTGGAAAATCTCACAGCCCGCCTGGTGTTAAGTGGTTACTGGAGCCCATAGACATCTACAACGTAAATACGTTACCCACCTTGAGATATGAGTTCTAAGGTTTCAGTATAGTTACAACGGCTGCCCCACCCTACAAGCCGAAACGCATTACTGCTTCACGGCAGAAATAGGCAGGGCGGTGGTACCTACCGAGACGGCTGACGTTTCAGAGCCTTGGATTCGACTCGAAGGCTCCGTCGGCCGGGCGTCCTTGGGGTGAGCTGCGCTGTCTAGTTGCAGTGTTGACCGCGGTAACCCCCCTACCTTATCCGGGTTTTGACCTCGGAGGGGATCGGACGCTGGGGCGAAGAGTGCAGGGGAGTCGTTTAATGGGTAGGGCCTTCGATCTTGATCGAAGGGTAGGGCCTTAAAATTCCTTGGACCCGCGGTCTGCTCCCAACACCTTGCAGATCGTCAAGTCCCACATACCCCTCGCGCCCCCTAGGCGCGGGGACCTCGTAGGAGGTTCGGCCCCCAGCCCGAAAAAAAAAGGGCGTTGGTATCTACCCGTGCGGACTTACAAGAGGTCCTACCACCGCTTAGTGTGCTACTTACTTCGCGGCAACTTGGTGTGCCTCGACGCGCCGGCGGTGTTGCTCCTTGAGAGCGGCGAGCTGCCGTCGCGCAATGCGGGCCCGCACGAGCGCCTGCGCCCGCACGACGCCGCGCCGCACGGCCACGTAGCGGCGGCGGGTGCGGGCGCCGCGCCACCACGCCTGCACGCGTAACGTCGCGCCGCGCATTTGAATGTAGCGTTTCCTGTGACGCGTTTCGTTTTTAAGCATCACACGAATTTGGCTTTAACATACTTTTTTTGAAAAATTGCATCGACTGCAACACAAACTAATGTGAGAATTTTTGAATATTTAAAATTTTCAGTTTAGGTTTTATTGTTTATGAACTGGAATTTTTGTTCTTTCAATAATAAATAATAGTATAAAAAAAACTATTATGAAAAAAAACGCTTTTATAGAAAATGCAACTAAAAAATTGAAAATAAATTTTAATAAATTTGAATTAAAAATAGTGTAAGAAAAATAATTTTCTATAAAAGCGCATTTTTTAAGTTTTTTTAAAGTATTATTTATTTTTCATTTTTTAATTGAATTTCATTTTTTTTAAAATACATATTGATTTATCATCGGTCCTTATTAAGTATACCAAATTTCGAGTTAGTCAAAAGTTTTAAAGGGGGTCAAAATCATGTTTAAATATTCCGTTTCATACCGACATACATACGTCTGAAGCTAATAAAAGTGTATTAAAAAGGGACAAAAGCTGTGCCTAAGTATTTAAATAATCTGTTAAGAACAGACAGCAACTTAAAGATTATTATTATGGCAAATCGATATCACACCTAGCAAGATACCCCCTAGCGTGCGCTTGGAGTATGGTGGCTGCGGCCCGCAGTTTGTCGGCACGTGATCGCTCCAATGCTCTGTGGAGCGCTTCCCTTATAAACACTCTCGCTGCTCCGAGTTGATAATCAGCTCCAACTGGTAAACAAAAACAACTAAATTATTACATAGATACACCAAATATTATGATCGGTATGGTATACACAATTTGGAAATAATTGGATTGTACGGATGTCCCCACTTTTCAAAAATACGCGTGTAACCATAGATTATATACTTAATATTTGAGACGCGTAACTGCTTAGCTTTTTTTTATTGCCTTAGTAGGCATACATCCCACCTAATGGTAAGTGGCCTGATGGTGAATGGTTACCGTCGCTCATGGACGTCAGCAATGCCAGGTGCACAGCCAAGCCGCTGCCTACCATTTCGACTTTATTCATTACCACCTGAAGTTTTACCTTCCTTTTATACTTAATAACATTTTCCCTTTTGTTTCAGTATTTGATATTATTTCTTGTAAAATTGGAAAAATTTACGATTTTT
The DNA here is from genome assembly GCF_030267445.1 of Bombyx mandarina. Lineage (NCBI taxonomy): Eukaryota > Metazoa > Arthropoda > Insecta > Lepidoptera > Bombycidae > Bombyx > Bombyx mandarina. The sequence goes on along the minus strand of NC_143223.1, from coordinate 13,161,887 downwards.
TTTTAGTGATAATACTAGAGCTTAATAATACCAACTAAACAGAAATAATATAGTAGCTAGTGAGTTAAAAAATACACGATCAAATAATAAACTGTACTAAGTATTGAATATTTTTTTCGTCCTTTTGATAGCGGTCAGGATAATAGAGCGAAGTTGTAAAATTATTGTATTGTCATCAATATTTGATGAGCGTGCAAATTGTCAACTTAATCAGACATCTTGAATTCAATGAAAATTACGTCAAAGATAGCGTTACGTAGATGCATCCCGAGCTAATAGAAACTTAAATAAAACTACTTTCTAATCGTATCCGTAAAAATAATTTAACTCACATACATAGAATCTTAGCTTTCACTGCATAACAACGTCTAGACAAAACCTTCCACATTGTAAGCAAAGCACTTAACTAAAAATACGTACGAATAGATTGAAACTATTGTGACATCTCCGATATGAGGACACGATATAAAAATACAAATGAATCGACAGTGTTATTGTCATTAGCGGTATTAAAGAATGCTGTTAATGAATGTTTTAATTAGTTGAATATTGGAGACTGATAGTCTAATTTAGAAAATTATAAATTGTACTGTAATTGGAACGAAGTTACTTATGGGACGATGCGGAGGGGTACCCTAACCGGGAAAAAACGTCCGTAACGTAAGATTTTTATTAGTAATGCACACTAATGTAGTAATGCAAAAAATTACATATTTTTATCATTCATTGACCACGATCTCAGAGCGTTCGTTTGCGCAATACACTAACTCTTATGCAAACAACCGTGAATGAAGTGTTTTATTTTTTATTGCCTAGATGTGTGGACGAGCTCACAGACCACCTGGTGTTAAGTGGTTACTGGAACCCATAGACATCTACAACGTAAATGCGCTACACACCTTAAGATAAAAGTTCTAAGGTCTCAGTATAGTTACAACGGCTGCCCCACCCTTCAAACCGAAACGCATTACTGCTTCACGGCAGAAATAGGCGGGGCGGTGGTACCTATCCGTGCGGACTCACAAGAGGTCCTACCACCATCTCTTATCCAGCTGTTGCCAGTCAGTCTGCACTAATCGTCACTCCACCGATCCCGAGAGCGTCCTGCACTGCGGTTTAACTAATGTCAAATAGTCACGACCTTTCGGTACCACTGCGGTATCATTCTGCCCAGATCTGCCGCGAAACAGACATGGTTTGGTATGAAGTGATTAAAGAATTTCGGATCATTAAAAACATACAGTGATATCAGATTATTTTTTATATTATAAATGATTCTGTAGTCGTATTATTTATGCAAACAATTTTAGGTTAAACTATCTTGAAATTGTACCAATAATAATATTCATAAAAGTAAAAACTACTGCTATTGATTTTGTTATGTAAGTATATCTTTTTTTGGGAATTTATCTGTAAATCAACGCTCATCCTAAACTGGATATTTTGGCATTTGACGCATTTTTGTGTTGTGAGAATCCACATAGAATATTTGAAAAATTCACCTTTAAGGCGATAAAATACGGGTTGAAGAAAATAGGGCTTCTATACTATATTATATAACATTTTATATATCCTGAGAAGGTGAATTACATATTAAAGTTTGTTTATATAAATAATACGTATGTATCTGTAATATACTTTCAGCACAGTAACCTAATTCACGAGAGCGAAGCCGGGGCGAGTCGCCAGTTATCAAATCTATCGTGGTCCTAAATTGTCTTCGAGATCTACTTGCAAACTAAAAATTGGGCTTGTCTATTACTATTGTGCTATAGGTACTGGATTATGTTGACAATTACCTGCGCCAGTGGGGGGCATCTCCGCTAATATGGAGTTACAGACTTCTCTGTAAGGCATAGCACGCGATGGGCTGCTCGTCAGAAGGTACCTGCAAGATATTGGATGGAAAACTCTTTAACAATGATCAGTTCTGATTTCTAGTTGTAAACTCAGTGTTTATGTGAAGGTTGTATGTTGGTATGGTGGATCTCAAGATATTAATAGTTGAGATTGGGTATTCATGCTCTTTAGTTTAGTAAAACACACAGAGCTAAAAACTTTAATACAGTCCCGTTTTTAATTAAAAATATTCAATCAGTATGTGTGTATGTTTAAATATATATTTCACTATCCAGTGGTACACCGCGCGTAATTCGTTTCCAAATGATTCTTGTGTACCTGATGGTTGTCTGGAATAAATCGCTCTTAGCGATAAGATCGCCAATTGTACATTTTTTTGTATTTAATGTCTCTCTCTCTCTCTCTCTCTCTCTCTCTCTCTCTCTCTCTCTCTCTCTCTAACTCATAATTACCGGTATCGCTCAACGAAGCTCTGGAACGGGATCCTTATAGGGTATCCCATCTGGCGGATCTTGATGGTGTCCAGCATGCCGGTGTAGCGGAGCTGGGCGAGGACGCACGGCATGTCGAACTTCATGGGAGATTTTTCGGTGTTCGGTTTTATACAGCGCACGAACCAGGGGTTACAGCGCGACATCGACTCCAAAAGCTGATGGAGACTGTCCGAGAATCTGGCAAAAGGAAATAAATGAAACTAAATTTACGTTAGGTACTATATCTGCCGTCTCTATACGGGGGTGGTGCGGTCAATGGCCTTATACGGGGCACCCGTGTGGGGCCAGTCCCTGGCCGTGGGGGTAGCGAAGTTGCTGCAACGGCCGCAACGCACCATCGCGGTCAGGGTCATCCGTGGTTATCGCACCATCTCTTTTGAGGCGGCGTGTGTACTGGCTGGGACGCCGCCTTGGGTCCTGGAGGCGGAGGCGCTCGCTGCTGACTATCAGTGGCGGGCTAACCTTCGTGCCCGGGGCGTGGCGCGTCCCAGCCCCAGTGTGGTCAGAGCGCGGAGGGCCCAATCTCGGCGGTCCGTGCTGGAGTCATGGTCCAGGCGGCTGGCCGATCCTTCGGCTGGCCGTAGGACCGTCGAGGCGATTCGCCCGATTCTTGTGGATTGGGTGAATCGTGACAGAGGACGCCTCACTTTCCGGCTCACGCAGGTGCTCACTGGGCATGGTTGCTTCGGTGAGTTCCTGCACCGGATCGGAGCCGAGCCGACGGCAGGGTGTTACCATTGTGGTTGCGACTTGGACACGGCGGAGCACACGCTCGTTGCCTGCCCCGCATGGGAGGGGTGGCGCCGTGTCCTCGTCGCAAAAATAGGAAACGACTTGTCGTTGCCGAGTGTTGTGGCATCGATGCTCGGCGACGACGAGTCGTGGAAGGCGATGCTCGACTTCTGCGAGTGCACCATCTCGGAGAAGGAGGCGGCGGGGCGCGTGAGAGACGCACAATCCCGCCGCCGTTGAGCGGGGGCCAGGGAGGCGGATCTCGCCCAAGCCCTGGCCCTCTAAGTGTTTCGGGTCCCCCTCATATGTCGGTCTGGGGCCCGGCGAAGGGGGCCTAAGAAGACGACGTGCAAGCTGCTCTGCACGCGTTTTACGCAAGAGCATCCGGGTGATGGAAGGCCGGCTATCCTCGACCCACGCTGGTTCTGACCCAGCGGGGTATTTCGTAGGATAACCCATTCAAACCGGCGCCATCTAGGCGGGCTTCGGACAGCCTGCCGACCGAGAGGGCTGGTGGTCGTGGCGCCGACGATCGCTGGCCTGGCGTCCCGAGGGGGAGGGTGATGAGAGAGATGTGCTCCGCACTAAGCGCTTCACTTTCCTCCCTTTGCCTCTTCATGAGTTCTGTCTCATGCGAAGTTTGGACGTTGGTTGTTGAGCGACAGGAGGTTTTAGTCGGTTCGACTCCGACATGCCCCACCCCCATCCCCAGTGGAGGGTGGGAGTCCGGCGATTTCCTCCTGACCAAAAAAAAAAAAAAATGTATCAGCTGTTGAGCTTTCTTGCTACTTTAGATAGCTGAACTAGGTCACGGCCTGGTATCTAGTAAATGGTGCTCACAGGCCAACAGAAATGAGGTTTGACAGATAAACGTGAGGTCGAATATATCTTCCTTTTAAGGGTGGAATGCATATTCGCGATAGAAATAGGCAGAATGGTTCGTAATTGGCACGGCTCCCAAATTGCCCTAGCACTTGTAATTACGCCATACAGATTTTGAATGTATAATTTTTCTTACTAATATTATTACATCCTTCACCGTGGGCGTGATTCGTGAACATGTTTTGGGTATGTATTTCATAAAAAAAAAATGGTACTTATTTGCGGGTTTTGAACACAGGTTTAATCGCATCTCTCGATACGAGCGCACCGGCCATCTTAATTTTTGGACCACGAGGTTTTTTTCAGAGGAAAAATAATTAACGTACAGTTTCCAAATTAGGACAGACGATAAAGTGGTAATTGATTGATTAGTAGTCTACCAGATCATGCGATCTCACGTATTTTTACATATATTATAACAACAAGACGTATCAATCAAAAATACTTGGTAATGATGTCTTGAGTAAGGTTATCAAGCGAGTGGAATCCAGTATTTCTTTTAGATATAATAATGTGTTCTCAAAGCGTCTTAAAGAATTGTCGATGCGTCATCGGGTGTCAGTGTTAACAGTCAAAAACGGGCCAGAAAGAGGTAAAACAAGATTTGTCAGCTACTGACAACTTACCCACAACCTTCAGCCATTCAGCCATGAAATATCGGGAACTCATTGTAACAAAAATTCGCGGTAAGAACCGGTGAAATGATGGTATCTATAAAACTTTTGTTTTATTTATTGCTTAGATGGGTGGACGAGCTCACAGCCCACCTGGTGTTAAGTGGTTACTGGAGCCCATAGACATCTGCAACGTAAATGCACCACCCACCTTGAGATATAAGTTCTAAGGTCTCAAGTATAGTTACACGGCTGCCCCACCTTTCAAACCGAAACGCATTACTTTTACATTACTGCTTCACGGCAGAAACAGGCAGGGTGGTGGTACCTACCCGCGCGGACTCACAAGAGGTCCTACCACCAGTAAGACTAAACTTGTCTAAACTTACCTTGCAGCAACAGTAGGAGTCCTCGGTTTCATTGTCACGAAACGCCCATTGGCTCCCCTCGGTAAGGTCTTGTTCGCGTCGTGCTGCGCTCGGAGTTGGGTCGACATTTCAGCGACAAGAGGTACATCACTACTGCACAGTAATTCTAAAACATCCGCTCGAAGGGCATCCCTGTTCTTGTCAAGGAATCCCTCCACGTTGTACCACACTTGACCTGCGTAGTGTTTAATCTGGAGACAAACAGCATTGATGATATTTTGAAATGCTATTGATCTTTGAGTGAGCGAGGATGTTGTTCACGTATTAGCATGATCAAAATCGGGTCTAAAGTCAAATCCTTAAACTTTATGAAGCGTAAACAGTAGTTGTAGGACGTTTTGCCTAGCTGCACACCGGTATATACATACACCGGTAAGTTCCCAATAATTTCTGCCGCGGTCATATCGCGGTCTCTTAACTAGAGTGGATTTTTTGGGTAAAAGGTGAAAGAAAGAGAGAGTTTTCTCGAATAAAAAAATATCTAGTCACTTTTTTTAAATGTTTATTTATGATTGAAAGATACTGGTGGCCCGGAGGCCTTTCCAGTTTCACCAGGACAGGTGGGCGAGCAAAGGCTCAGCCAGGAGGGGTGGGATTTTCTAACAACTGCCCGAGCGCCTCCGAAGGAGACCTAACAACTCAAGAGCAATTGCTTCGCGAATGAATCTACTACCGGATCGGAATCGCGACCCACTGAGAAGATCCGGCGATCTAGTCACTTAATAAAATCATCAAGAATATCTACCAGAGAAAGCGTTACATGAACACGCAAATTGTGCATCAAATGAAAGATTACTTACACCAAATTCGTTAGCTCCAAGTCTCGGCCTGGAGTAGAGCTCGTTGAGGGCGTGATTGTAATGACACTTCTCCAAGAACGAAGCATCAGACGCTCGAGGGAAGTTGCTCTCGTCGTCCAGCAGATGAAGGATACCCACTGGCTTTTTGCTTAATAGTTGAATAACTGGAAAGCCAAAGAAACAAGGCGGGTGTTGGTGAATACATTTTACTTTTCGATAGTTGTCGAATCGGTTCGTAACATCGGTGAGAACTTGCACTTGTATAAGCAAAAATAGAATAAGCTGTTAGTACTGGTTTTTTAAGAATTCAATAGTGGCTAAGTATATGCTGATGGAGCCACGTAAAATACTTTCATATGTCAACATACAAAATAGCAACATCAATTCAATTTTAAAGAGTTTATTTTGTACAAAAACAGTCGTGCCCTGCAATGTCATATGAGTTAAATTTGTTATTATTGATGAAGCATGTTGCATTTTCCTGGAATAAAGAGTTGCTTGTTGCACTTTCTGGACCATAAGCTACAAACTCCATAGCAACGGTTACCATGACAACTGTTGCCATGCGCACGCGTTATTATGAGGTATGTACGCGATGGTGGGTGAGAAATGAATTCCGGTTAGGATTTAGACAAAATTCGTTCTTAGAAAAAGTTTACATCGCAAAAGGAACATGCATGCCAATTTTAAAGTAGTAAGTGACGGATAATTTCAGATACCTCATGATGAGCTGGTGATATTTTGCTTTAACTTAAAGAAGATTAAAACGGACATTGGAACTGACCTGGAGAATTATCGTTCCACGTTAGATTTGACCATTCGAGTCGCTCTTTTTGATATTCTTGTTGTTCCAATTTGAATATGTGCTTGTTGAAGTAATGTTGCAGTGTTTCGTTTGCGTAATTTATGCAGAGCTGCTCGAAAGAATTCTCTTCCAAGTCTTCAAAACCGAAGATGTCCAAGAGAGAAATCCTGTGAGCGTCGTGTAGTCCCGCACGGTGGACTATCGAGTTTATTCGTAGCACGAGCCAATTGAATAACGAAGAGTACAGAGCCTTAGCGAAGGCATCTCGCGCGTCCAGAGCTTGGTCGATCGGTAACGGAGACCTCATGAGTTCGGACCTCGCTGCTGTCACGCGGGTCGTCAAAGCTTTGGCTAATTCTTCAGCGGGAATCTTTAGTAGGTGTGCCGCCCAACGCACTTCTGCCCCGCCACCGAGTTGGACGCCTTCCTGTCCGTGCCGTAGCTGTCGTCTATGAAAATAAACGTTACCCAAATGTAAAACAGCAGCTAGAACTCTGATTATATCTTCTCTTTCTGCGTCCCCGATGCCGAGGACTTGCATGGCTCCACATAGAGCCGACCAATCAGCTCCGGCGCCCGCACCGCCGGAGTCTCCGCCTTGGTTCAAGTAAAAGTAATGTTCTGCCGTCAACAGTCCTCTGGTTCGACGTTGCTCTTCGTCTAATCCAGCAAGTAGCTCATAAAACACGTGATAATTTCTCTCTCCTGGTGATTGAGTAACGATTCGTGATTTTTCAAGTAAGTAATGTGCTACTCTAGCTCCAGCCAAAGCGCCATCTTTAAAATATAATTCTAGAAGTTTTCCGAAGCGACTAGAGTTGTGATTTTTTGGTGTCCTTGCGTTTCCGAACGCTTCCAGAAGCGGAGCCGCTTCCAATATTTGCTCGGAGACAGGAGCTCTACCTGGCGGTGCGGGGGCTACTGCTGCCAAAAACTGGACAGCTAATTTAGTAGACTCTGTTTTCCCGGCACCTGATTCACCAGAAATGAGTATGGCCTGAGGCTGCGGTAAAGAGGCGCGGGCGGCGGCAGCTATGGCGAAAAGATGTGGTGGTAGATCTCCTAATGCCTCCGCAGCGTGGTACCTGGAATCGGAAAGAAATGAAGCTACAGTATGACGCTGGAAACATAAAAATAGTTTATGTTAATATTTAAAGAGCTGTGCATAGTATTTTATCCTCAAAAAAAGAGTAAGTTAGCAATTGTGGATAAATAAATAAATAATTATAGGTTGTAACCTCCTAGCAGTCTGCAGTCCATACAACGCGTCGACTGGTCTGTAAGGGTTGACAGCCACTAATATGGAACCCGCATATGTGTAGATCAGACCCTGTTCGTATCTCAGCTTAAGGTTCCATAATAGGGCTGCCTCATGTAGGTCGTGTAGACGGGTCATGTCGTCCACTCCTGTTGGACCTAGCTCCTCGCGAGGCCAGACGGGGTCGCCTTCTTCCTCGCCATTCCCCATTTGGAGGGCGAATGTTTGAGGCTGGAACAAAATTAAAATGTTTAAAGTAAAAATATTATTTCACATTCAGAAAATTGTAATTATAGCCCCTCAGATATATATTTTTTTAAATACAGTTTTTTTTTACAGAAATTTATCTAAATTGCCGGGTAATTTTTTATTTTACAATTATTCATCTATACCAATATTATAAAATTGGTGAACATACATAGATTAAAAATTATGGTCGAATTGATAACTTCCTCTTTTGAAGTCGGTTAAAAAGCGTGACTTTGGTACCTTAAATAACTCCTTAACATTCTTTTATTCAAAAATATTTTCACTTTCTACGTAAATGAAGAGGCGAGTAAAATTTAGCGTTATGCCAAAGTAACTATTCCACCCGGACGAAGTCGTGGGCAAAAGCTAGTACATTCATAAAACTTTTTACTGAAATCAATACGGAATCACGTTAATTCAAGCAAAATTTTGTTCTTTCAACCAGTTCACAGTTCATTTTCACGTTTTATTACACACTAGCGACCCGCCCTCGCTTCGCTTCGGAAACATTAAAACACACATGAAACAAAAAAAAAAAAAGTAGCCTATGTTCATCAGGGACAATGTCGGCTTCTAATGGAAAAAGAATTTTTCAAATCGGTCCAGTAGTTTCGGAGCCTATTCGAAACAAACAAACAAACAAACAAATCTTTCCTCTTTATAATATTAGTATACTAGCGACCCGCCCTCGCTTCGCTTCGGAAACATTAAAACACACATGAATCCAAAAAAATAAAATAAAATTTTTTTAAAAAAAAGTTGCCTATGTTCATCAGGGACAATATCGGCTTCTAATGGAAAAATAATTTTTCAAATCGGTCCAGTAGTTTCGGAGCCTATTCGAAACAAACAAACAAACAAATCTTTCCTCTTTATAATATTAGTATAGATAGATATAGAAGTATAGATAATTTTTTTTAATGATCACAACATATCTCCATATAAGTATCTGGTATTATAATAATTGCTAACAAAAATATTTTTTATTTCTTAGATAGGTGAACGAGCTTATACCCCACCTGGTGTTAAGCGGTTACTGGAGCCCATAGACATTTACAATGTAAATGCCGCCCCATCTACCTTGAGATATGAGTTCTAAGGTCTCAGTATAGTTAAGTTAAGTTACTCAAAGTCCACGATAAATGGAATACGGTGTAATAATATTCTCGTAGACCTCATGTTAAATCCCTATGCGGTATGATAGGATAAGAAGAAGGCTATTCTCCGAGATTAGCATTTTTTCTTAGTTCATTTTTGACCAAAAATTTACGCGGTTAAAGTTTTTCTTCTTAATAAAACATGTTTTTTCTACAGTTATTTATGGTACAGAATGTATATAATATTATGCTCAAAGTGAAAACTGAAATTGCTTGTGTGTTACATCTATCGGGTTGTATGTACATAAGCACCGCCGTCCTACATATCAAGGGCTGAAGGCTATTTGGTTTAAGCGACATTTCGATTAATTCGCAACATTTATCTGTGTAAGTCACGGCCGTCTGGTGTAGTGGTAAGTGACATGGTCACTACACAAGGGGGTCGCGGGTTCGAATCCCGCCAAGGGAAGATATTTGTATGATAAATATAAATGTCTTTTCCAGGGTTATGGATGTATATTAAATATGTGTATGTGTATAATAAAAATCTTATATTTATTTCCGTTATCTGGTGCCTGTAACACAAGTTCTTTACGAACTTATCACGGGACCAGTTAATGTGGCGTGACTGTTAGTAAATATTTATTTATTATTTATTATTATTTATTTATTCGCGCTTCAGGGTCTGTGATCGTCCAGCCTGAGCTATTCCAAACATTTGGATAATCTATAAAAAAATAATCGCTCTGTAATATCTCCGTTGCTTATTTAACCCTTTGACTGCCATGTAGGTCACCGGTGCCCTACGCGGCGCACTGAAGTAATATCGATTTGTGTTAACTAAGGCGCCGAAATATCTAGTAGACTTCCGAAGATACTGAGACTGAATCTATTGCTAAGAGACCTGAAAGACTAAATAAAACATACATTAAAAACGAAAAGAAGGCAAAATTAGGTAATCCCGGCGGTTAGGAATAGAAATCGACGTAATTACAACATGGCAGTCGAAGCGTTATTTGTGGTAACATTTTCACACTTAGAGCGTTTATAAATCTATAAATTTAAATCATTAAGAATCACAGCAGGAGTCGTCATTTCTGCGTTTCGTTTACGAACATTCGTATCTAATAATGATGGGTCAACACTCGCGGCGCGAACGGTCACGAAAGCCCGCGACTGCGAATCATGAGTGTAGATGTTGTTCACGCTTTCTCGTTCGCGCTTTGCACCATTCCCCGATCAGTGTCGGTTTTTTGGCCAACGACATTCGGCGGCACGGGCACGCGAACTGAGAAGAAGAAGACTGTTAAGCTTTACGAGCGTGGAGGGCAGAGGCGGATTATCCGTAAGGCAAACTAGGCACGTTGCCTGGGGCGTGTAGTTACGCGAGCTCAGAATTTTTAAATAAATAAGGAAAATAGCATATTGACGATTTCTTCACAGTTATAACGTCATATTTCATTCGCGCATTAGTGTAATTACAAGCTGGTCTACTAAGGTCTAGGGTTTGATGATACAACGTCATCGTAATTGCAAAAACAACTAGTTAAAATTTATAGTATTATGATGGCCATTTATGGCCGGTACAGGGGCGCCCATAAAGTGATTGCCTAGGGCGCTCTGGACCTTTGATCCGCCACTGGTGGAGGCACACAGTTCACGCGCGGATCACGGCTTTTATTCACGGCGTGAATTCACAGCGCGACGTCACACGCGAGTGTAGAGCCGGAATAACGAAAACAGAACGTGAACGTGAGCTCATTTTGTACATTAGAAAAAAACAGAATAAAAACTTATTACGAATTTAATAATTGGTTAATACGAATAAGCTCGTGTTGCCGGATTGAGTTGGTTACAAAAAAAGTGTACTCGCAATACGTAATATTATTGAGTTTTAATTACTTTAGAAACGAAAACATGTTTATGTATGTATACGATTGCTTTGTTAATGGGTGGACAAGCTCACGGCCTCCCTGGTGTTAAGTGATTACCGGAGCCTGTAAACAGTCAGTCAGAGAGTCAGTTTTCATTGGATTGCATAACAGCCGTTCCGCCAGACAAACTTCAATATAAATTAAATTCGAAAGTGGCACATCCTATTCGTTGATTTGGATACTTAATAAAATGGAGTACATCCACGTAATTAAATAATTTACGTCTCTGCGACTTTGTTTATTTAAAAAAACTAGAGGTCCCGCAGTAGTCGAAATTCGACTATAATTAATTGGAATTGTAAGTTTGTACACTATTATGATTGTATTTTATACTTCTTTAATTACAAATTTCGCCAAGGCTACTTAATAATTTTTTTTTTAATAAAGACAAACAATATTTAACCAATTCTCAATTTGACAACAGACTTCAAGAACAAAAGTTTGACAATAAATAGTATGCATGCGTGTGTGCGTCAAATACATGGTATGTAGTGTGTGTAATGTTTTCTTTATTGATTTAATATGTCTTTTATGCATTATTTTAAAAAAAATATTAGGATTGTGCACTTCTTCTCTATATTCTCTATAAGTTTGGAAAATTTCATACTCCTCTGTCCGCGCAATTTTCGTAAAAAGGGATACAAAGTTTTTGCTTCACGTATTAATATATAGATATACTTAAAACATTTATATATACTTCGCGCTAGAATATAATAATAGTTTCAATTTCTAATTTACATGTTTGAAGTGACACCCCTGATTATAGGTATATTTCTCATGATTGCGACTTCATGTTCATAGCACCTAATTTAAATATTGTTTTTTTTTTAAAAATGATTGCGAGCGGGTTACAGATTTTTTTTAAATTTATCAATACAAATTGTAGCCTCGGCATTTCATTTATCTTGCGTGACATACGGACCCACGGAAGTTTGACATAGTCGAAGTTACATTATGAGGGTTGCGCTTCATAACACGTAACCATTACAACGAATTCATTTCACGAACTGACATAACAAAACGCAATAAAAAATCAACCACTCGGAAAATTATAATATCCGGAGACGTGTCAACTGTGACATAATAACTTCGTAATGAGAATAGATCGTCTTCGCGACCTCGATGCTTAGAACGTTCACCGTCGAGATTATTTCAATCGTTGAGCATACAATGCTCGCTAACTTCACGATTACGCATCCGTAGCCGTGAATGAAAGCGTAATCTGCTCAAAATTATTTATTTGAATCGACTGACTGACTGACTCCTCTCGCGGGTTTACTGAAAGGATTGTTTTTGTAATAAGTAGGCAGTCACTTTTGTGATTTTCCTTCGTATTCCGTTTTTAGGTAATAATAGCTTTGACTTTGGTAGTGTTGTAGTTGGCGCTACTGTCTGTTCCATCGAAGGTCGTAGGCTAGTTTTAAAATTGTCATTGGAAGTTTCTTGACTGAGAGGTGCGTCCGGTGAATTACAATCGCTAATTTTTATATGCTGGTAGGTACCACCAGCCTGCCTATTTCAGCCGTTACGCAGTAATGTGTTTCGGTTTGAAGGGTGGGGCAGCCGTTGTACTGTTACAACTGAGACCTTAGAACACATATCTCAAGGTGGGTGGCGGCATTTACGTTATCAATGTCTATTGGCTCCGGTAACCACTTAAAATCAGGTGGGCTGTGAGCTCGTCCACACATCTATGCAATAAAATAAAATGCCTTTTTTCCGAAAAGACGATCAAAGTGTAAGATACCAGTGATACTGTTAAGTGACCCTCATATCGTATCGATGCATTAGCTTAAAGGAACAGATAACTGTTCTGCATTGTGGTCGTCGTTTATAATTCATTCTGTGACAGCCCGCCAAGGAATATAATTAGTGGATCACGGACGATGTTAATGAGACATTCTAATGTTTGTTATTTGTCAATAGATTTCTGAGGAATTTGAGGTTATTATTTTGTAAAATATATTATGGTTTGTTTTGTTTAATAAAAACCTATAACACCTGTTTTATTTGTATTATTACAGAACTTTTTGGCGGGAACGCGAGGAGCGAAGATGTGTCAGTTGTTTGATTTTGTTAATTAAGTATTTCTTCTTGATTAAATATGTAATAACGGTGGTTTATTAACTTTTTCGTATCTGTGAAAGTGCACAAATGCGGAAAAATGAAACAAAGTCGCTTGAAGTTGCATCTCGGGATCTTTCAAAAACTTCACTAAAAAGGTTTCAGTAAACATGTAACCACCATTTTACTGAGACTATATTTTATTCGATATCATCTCGGTTCATTTAATTTCATTCCAATTAATTAATGTCTCAAATTAATCAATTTCATTTCGCTACTTGTCATTTTTCATAAAACAGAATATACAAAAGATTAGGCTGTATAGTAGATAGATACCTTAAGATACCTTCGCCTTTCCAGTCGGAAAATGAAACTACAACCACAATACTATTACGCTTCTTAAAATGACTCACTTAGCTGTCATTGGTCCGTTATAATCTTATTCAAGATTAAAAACAAGAGAAACGAAAACTACATCAACATTCCGTGTTAAACAAACATAACCCTTATTTAAAATAAATAATTCAAAAATTATAATTACATTTTTCATAAGAATATTTATGCACAAATCTTTCAACGGCTGCACTGGGACGACACTCCATCTTCTACGTACAGTAATATTGTTTGGTGCTAAGTTATCTTCAGGGATAATTTTCCTTTGACCAAAACTTTGCCGACGACTGATCCTCACATTGAATTCTACATTTTCAACATCGTGGTCGTCTTTCGAGGAATTTATTGAACTAAAATAATCTGGATTGCGTTCTTTAGTTAGAGAGTTACCGGAATCCGACGGTGTAGTCTCAGGAGAACTGCGTGGTGTTGGAGCAAAGTGTACCCTCATCGGCATTCAGTGGCGGTGTTTGTACAATTAGGCGAAATTCCTTGTCCTAATGGAGTTTTGCTTTATCACGAATGAAAAAAAAACAAAGAAGATCAGCATTTTTTCCCCAGTTAATTTAAATACATGAAGAATACCAAGGTATATTTAAAAATGTCCACAGATTACTTCAACCATGAAACTACTATATCTATTAAAATATTATACCTCTCTCTCTCAGTGATTGGAACTGTGACATTAAAATTGCTTTGCATAGTTGCGACATTGAGATTTTGTACAAAATCTCAGCCGGTTCTATGTGATCGTTCACATTTTATCTCAGATTTGCCTTAATAAGGTGGTACTAACATAATCAAAGGAACGTAAAATATGTAGATAATAAACGTATAAGGCGAATGGGAAATCACCTAGTGAATGCCAATCGTTATGCCTAATTCCTGTTTACCCAAATTATGCTTCAATCCGATACCAGAGAATTCAAAATCCATTCTATAGTTTAGCTAACAAGAATCACAAAGCACAATAATACACTTTTAGCACACAACCAAAATGGTAAATATCACTTGAGTTCCGTAAAAACATTAATCGCTGGGCGCCGTTTCATTCCCAGAACTACTACACATAAGAATGTTCTGAGAATGACTGCAATTTGCCTGGATCTCGGGCGATGGCTTGGCTTGACAGTCCGCAACTGATACGGCTAGTCAGGATAACGGCTAACGCGATGTACAGTGTTGCAATCCGACCGGTTCCAATACGTCCATTTTCGAGGTTGTTCAAAATTATAATGAATTAAAAAATATTTATTGGTTTGACAGAGGCCGTCTGAGTTTCTTGACTGGTTTTTGGTGAACCAAACTGTTCGGACTTTGGTAGAATTATGACGAATATCGTACATGAATGTTTTCAATGAATATTAATTAGGATTATAATCAATGATTTCTCTCATTTGAACATCAAGACCTTTCACAAATGAACGAATAATTCAAGTGTTTTAATACTGTTTTGTGACCAGTTAAAATCGATTTCGGGGTGAAATAGCAATTCGATTTCAATAAAGTATTAAAATAAATGATCAAGACGCTTGCAACGGCGCCTAAGTCGCCGGTCGAAATAATATAGGTATTATGAAAATAGCGATGTTAAAGACCATTCGTATTAAAATGAAAACTAACCTTTTTTACAAAGTTTGTTTCATTATTGTTTCTCGATTGCAAATACGAGGAAATGCCTAATTAGACTGACAATGAAGCAGTAAAATAGAGACAAGGTTTAATAGACTGCGTGAAAAATTAACAATGCGCATATTGGAAATTCTATGAATTGGCGAACAAAGCAAAATTTTGGACATCATTTTAAATCATGTTTCGGAATAATGTCGTAAATTATAATACAATTTTAGGTATCCATTTCATAAATTTCCTGTTATATCAAATAAGCTGTTATATTTAATAAGAATGAATTCTTAAGCAATCAAAATATATTAGAATATTCAAAACGTTAAAAAATAAAATACGGCAGTAATTTTAAGCCGTAATAAATATTAATAAAGGTATTTTGTTGGGTTAGACGAGACGTGTTAGTAAAATTTGATTCGACGGCGTGAAAATCATTCGCGTATTTGTTGTCAAATTAGTGTTAGAGATGTTCTTATTTTAATTTAGAAGAAAAAGTATATTATAGGAGAACTATTACCATAGTTACAAGATAGTTACATTTAGCGGTAGGCAGCGGCTTGGCTCTGCCCCTGGCATTGCTGAAATCCATGGGCTACGGTAACCACTCACTATCAGGTGGACCTTATGCTCATCTGCCTACAAAGGCAATAAAAAAAAATACGAAGGGGTATTCTTCTATCTATCGGCATTCCCTCAAGGATCTCGCGATTAGCGCAATGTTAATTTGCCGGTTACACAATCTCAAAAACCTGATTAAATATGGTATGTTAGTTGGCGATTACCGAAAAATATGTTAGGAAAAAAAATGCGCACAGAATAAGGTTATAAGACGTGACGATCGATGAATAATATTATTTTGCAGTTTGATAACAACGCAGCTCTCCGCCAAGTAAATGATAGGAATGGGTGGTGAGAGACAGTAAGAAGACAGTAAGAAGGTCATGATCCTGAAGAATGATGGAAGGACTGAGGAAAGAATAGAGTTTGGTTGTACATGTTCAAATTCTTCGCTATTGAGTGATGTTAATTATAAATGATTGTATTTTATTTATTGCATCTTATGGCGTTAACTATAATGACTGTGTTGCCTCCAAGGTACTTACTGGCGGTAGGGCGTGTTATGAGCACGCACTTTTTTCTACCTATTCTAGTAACCTCGAGAGGTTATACTAGATTCGCAGAACGAGTAGGTGAGCTCACGGATACTCACTCTAACTTGACGAGGTTTCTAACACTAGCCCTAGCAAGAGCAGTGCTTCGCAGAATCTGCTACTGGATCGGAAACGCGACTCACTGAGAAATTCTGGCGAGAAACTCAGTGGGCTGTGTCTCTTAATTTACTCGCCGAACCCTTCGTCGCAAGTGACGGGTTCGACGAGAACGGTAACCGGTGCATGAGGTACCTAAAAGCATGGTTAGTGGATCGGGAGGATACGAAATGACGTGTTTAAGACGACGTCGACTGTTTATCATACCCGCACGGGTAGGTACCACCATCCCGACTATTTTGCCGTGAAGCAGCAATGCGTTTTGGTTTGGAGCGCGGGGCAGCCATTGTATGTACTATAAAACTGAGACTTAGAACTCATGTCTCGATTTACCTTGTTGATGTCTACGGGCCCCGATAAGAACAAACCAAATATCAAGTGTGTCATGAGCTCATCCACCCATCTAAGGAAAAAAAATTAAGGCGAAAAAGGCCCTTTAATCTTGAAAATCTATTAAACCAGAAAAAGAAATTTAGTTTTCACGTTAAGTATGGATCGAAATTCGACATTTGAAAAAAAAAAAACATAACATTTCTAACTCAATACGTCTTTTAAATAGCGGATTTCAAACGTAATTAATATTCCAATGTTATTGATAGTAAAATTACAATAATCCATATACATATAAATAAGCGAAGAGAAAACAGTTTCGTTTTCACGTCTATTTATTGAACGATTTCCATTTCTTTAGTAGTTAGTTAATTGTGAGCTTAGTGTTGCCAGTAAAAAAAATTTTGGAAATAGTACTTTGTTTTTCAAAGTGTCAATAATAAAAATAATCAGAAAATGGAAATGAAAAACAAATCTAAATTTTAAAATGCTCAATTATTATAGCCGAATGGGAGAACAAATGTTCCAATGAACAAATGGGAACAAATATTCTAGAAAGTTCTCTAGCTAAGATATTCACCTGTGTTATGAATTTCACTGGTTCACTGGTGATAGGACCTCTTATGAGTCAGCACGGGTAGGTACCACCACCCCGCCTATTTCTGCCGTGAAGCAGTAATGCGTTTCGATTTAAAGGGTGGGGTAGCCGTTGTAACTATACTGAGACCTTAGAACTTATTTCTCAAGGTGGGTGGCGCATTTACGTTGTAGATGTCTATGGGCTCCAGTAACCACTTAACATCAGGTAGGCTGTGACCTCATCCACCCATCTAAGCAATAAAAATAAATAAAGAAAGAATACCCGGAACACACACAAGACAAGGACAAACACTCGAAGAAAATCTGACTCTAACCCGGAATGGAGCACCCCTAAGCTCATAGAGCATCATAGTCATTGATTACCGGACCAACGTCTTTATCATCGATTTTATAACATTAACGGAATCGACCGCATGTCTAAGAGGTCACAAGCTCACCTCGACCTTGTGCGGTCCGACTCACCACACAGCATTGACAATACCAGTACAATCTAATATTTTCTGTTATGACGCACTTATGCACCGACTGTTTCGTTCTACACGAGATTCGAATTGATTGACTCAGTTGTGCAGTAGTTAGCGCCTCTGACTTCTGGGCCGAAGGTTGTGGGTCCAATTCTCACGTCGAGCAAATATTCGTCTGACGAACAGGTTCGTTTGCTTTTTGTCGGAATGTTCATTATGTTTATATTTAAAACGTATGTAAAGTATACATGAGTGTCTGTTTCCCATAGCACAGAGACTCTTAGTTTGAGGACAGATAGAGATAGTGAAAGAGAGGGAGAGAGAGTGATAGAGATAGAGATAGACAAATAGGGGGGGTAATGATAAAGGTTTTTTTTATTATTATTTTTTTAAATCTCTTGAGGCTTCCAAAGTTCCAAGGTTTATTAAGGCACTCAAAGATCTATATATTAATACGTGAAGCAAAAACTTTGTATCCCTTTTTACGAAAATTGCGCGGACGGAGGAGTATGAAATTTTCCACACTTATAGAGAATATAGAGAAGAAGTGCACAATGCTAATATTTTTTAAAAATAATGCATAAAAGATACATTAAATCAATAAAGAAAACATTACACACACTATATACCATGTATTTGACGCACACACGCATGCTTACTATTTATTGTCAAACTTTTGTTCTTGACGTCTGTTGTCAAATTGAAAATAGATTAAATATTATTTGTCTTTGTTAATATTTTTTATAGTGTAGTCTTGGCGAAATTTGTGATCATAGAAGTATAAAATACAATCATAATAGTGTACAAACTTACAATTCCAATTAATTATAGTCGAATTTCGACTACTGCGGGACCTCTAGTATACATAGAAACTCAATACAAGACAAGGATATATAAATTAGGAGTTAGAAACGGCTTCAAAACTAAACAAAATCTATCCAATATAACAACACCAGTCTTTTGATATATTTATTGCACTAGCATCTGTATCTAACGTGCGTGAATGCCACCACCCACCTTGAGATATAAAGTCGAAAACAAAATCGCATTGTATTATAATAACATAAGACAATTTGTTATGTAGAAGGTCTTATGTTATATGTAGGCGTATAGTTTCACACGGTGTACACATAGGGCGATAATATTTCCGAAGACGAACAGGCGAGTTGATAGGGCAACGGGTTTTAGGTGATTCTAGTCCATGGACATCATCATGTTAATGTTGCCAACGACCTAGGGATGAGCTGAGGTAATGAAATAGTCTGCAAGGTCAAATCCTCATGTTTTTACTGTCATTCAAATTTGAATGAATCGATGATCGCACGAATCCTTCATGGTGCCATAGATGTAGTGAGAGATTATTTTCCTTTCAATAACTTTATGACTCCTCCCGACATCTATTGGCGAATAATAATACTATTTTTAAGATACAATAACACTAAAGCTATTTCAGCAGATGACGCTGTTAAGCCACCCGAAGCCAATGAGTGTTTGGATTAAGGTTGGACCAAGAAAATGAATTGTTTATTTATATTATTTGTGTATTTTTAACTCACGCGTTCACTTAAAAATGCCTAAACGACCTTGGAATATTTCATCATTTTATCAATATGTAATTCGTATTTAAATATAATTTATAAAAAACACAATTTAACAAAAAAATCATCGTCATCATCGTCTAGTGATCGTATTAAATGAGTGACATTTTCACACATTTTCATATCTATTAATATGGAACTTTATTGTTTAGTGTCAAGAGTCAAAATGAATAATGTCATTGTACAATATAGAGATGTAATAACCATAACAATTATTAATTAAAACGGGATATATATGTACCAGTATTTACCATACGAAATGAGTTCCCGATATTTTTAAGTTTAACGGCCGTCTGGTGCAGTGGTAAGTGACATGGTCACTATACAAGGGGGTCGCGGGTTCGAATCCCGCCAAGAGAAGGTATTTGTATGATAAATATAAATGTCTTTTCCAGGGTTATGGATGTATCTTAAATATATGTATGTGTATAATAAAAATCTTACGTTTATTTACGTCATCTGGTACCTGTAACACAAGTTCTTTACGAACTTATCACGGGACCAGTTAAAGTGGTGTCATTGTTAGTAAAAAAAAAAAAAAAAAATTGTGTTCGGGATGTGTGAACATAAGTTTCGTCAGTATACACAATATCTCTGCCTTCAGATCTGTACTTCCTTACTAAGTCTAGGTACTTTACTCTTTTAAGTCTAACTTCATCTTTTTCCATCAGTATTTTCCTATTATTAGTAATTTTCTTGAATAAAAAACCCCATTTGGCGAAGTGTTCTTCTTAGTGTAAAATCACATCCTTTGAAATTCGTCGTTTCTATTAATTTGGACTTTTGTGCTTTTATTGGAGGGACTTGTTTATAAATGAGATAAAAGTTATAAACCATCCGTCGTACCACTGCATAATCAAAATCATCAAAATGTAGAGAGAATTTCTTGCGTGGTCTACCCCGAATCGATTTGAAGGGAGGAACAGAAGTATTGAGCTAATTGACAGTTGGACCTAATACCTAGAGTTGCTTGACGACACGCACATTGTGATTTAAGTCAGCTACGATAACAACTTCAAGCAGTATTTTTTCCCTCCCAATCCCATAGACGCAATTTTTGTTTTGTTTGACTCGTGTATGTCATGTGCGAGTTATATTCACATCAGTAGCCCTTCATCTCATAAAATGTTAAGAAGCGGAATGAACAATAACAAAATGATGTCATACGTTGAGCTGTAAAGACTAAGTGCATAGTTCCATCACGATCTATACATAAATCAATGAATGTGTGTAATTCTTTTGGTATTTTATTGTTATTGATTCTCTTGTTTAATGTGAGCATTCTGTATCGACTGAAAACATGGGATATGTAAATAATGAATGATCTTCGGTGTTTTGACTAGCAGAATGTGGATAGGATTTTAATAATGACTGTAAAGTAGCAATCAGACAATACGAGGTGTTTAATCACCGACTATTTTCCTGTAGACATATACGACAAATGGAAGATCTTCCACCGAGCGGGTGATATTGCTCGGTAGACAGACGGTCCAGTTTTTTTTGTTCGGAACTTGTATATAAGCAAGCTTATCTTGAAAATGTCGTAAGCGAGATTCAGGCATCTGTCAAATATCTTGTGTTCTGTGATGACTATCGTCACATTCCTGTTATTTTCTTCCTACTTAATTTACATCCCTCCCCCTCTAAAATCTTAGTTAGCCTTATGAATACCTCTACCATCATCGCGATCGCTGCTGCAAAGCCATAATACCTTACGGTTTGAAGGATAGGACAGCTGTAAACAGAAAGGGAAAAGTCTTCCGGGCCCGCTAGTTGTTCATAATATATTGATTTTTTTTTTTTTTTTTTTATGATATCCTTAACGTCGTAACGTGTTTAGACAGAATTGGATTCGCTTTACGCACTGTTGTCGGCTTCCAACATTTGGGCAGTTAAACCGAAAGTTTCACATATATTTCTATATATATCTAGCCCTTGTAAGCAGACGAGCATACGGCTCACCTGATGGTGAGTGGTTACCGTCGCCCATGGACTTCAGCAATGCCAGGGGCAGAGCCAAGCTGCTGCCTACCACTTTAACGCGCTTTATTTAATATTAATATTAATACTTATATATTATTAATACTTAGTAATTTGAAATTTTATGTAACCCATACCTGTCCATTGACGACTGCGCTTACAAGGAGCACCCTGGCGGCGCGGTGCACCTCCACGAGCTCGCCGGGTAGCGGGGCGGAGGCACCAGCCGGCTGGAACCATACCGCGGCGCCTTCCGACCACTCCGCGAGTCCCCCGGACCCCGCCATTCTGTCAAAAGTAATAATTAAAATGTTACTAGGAATGAAATGACTTATTTCTAATTTCTTATAATTTCTCTAATTTGTTATATACAAAAAAACAATTTCAGGTCCATCGACTTTAAGTAAAATAACAATAGGTGTCCTTTTCAACGCCTTCTCGCTATCATTATAGACACCAGTAAAATAAAAACACGAAGTGACAAAATAGTTGTTAAATTATAGCTTCTTATGTGTTAATTTAGAATTGGTTTAAAATGTCATCTATACTAATATTATAAAGAGGAAAGATTTGTTTGTTTGTTTGTATTGAATAGGCTCCGAAACTACAGAACCGATTTGAAAAATTCTTTCAATGCTTGGAAGCTACACTATTCCCGAGTAACATAGGCTATAAACTATTTTGAAAAAAATAGGGATCCTTACTAAAACTTCAATAATGTGACCAAAGGTGTAAAAAAATTACCTAAAATATTCTTTACATTCGTGTCCTGCGAAAACTATTGATGATAGAATAAAATAATGTAGGTACTACGACTTTGTAGAACACATTATTGTTTACAAGAAATGTTGCGACAGCATATGTCTAACTATTATAGTTATGCCGCAATAAGTGTTCTTTTATTTAAAAAAATAAAATAACGTTCAATATCGTTGAAATTTTTATCAAAGTCCCGAGCAGTGCCGGAGCCTACCGCTTGTTTTTTCTATACTAATCTATACTATAAAGAGGAAAGATTTGTTTGTTTGTTTCGAATAGGCTCCGAAACTACTGGACCGATTTGAAAAATTCTTTTTTCATTAGAAGCCGACATTGTCCCTGATGAACATAGGCTACTTTTTAAAAAAAAAAATAATATTTAATTTTTTTGGTTTCATGTGTGTTTTAATGTTTCCGAAGCGAAGCGAGGGCGGGTCGCTAGTATATTATAAAGAGGAAAGATTTGTTTGTTTGTATCGAATAGGCTCCGAAACTACTGAACCGATTTGAAAAATTCTCTCACTGTTTTAAAGCTACACTATTCCCGAGGGACATAGGCTATAATATTTTTTGAAAACAATTAGGTATCCTTACTAAAACTCCAATAATGTAACCCAAGGTGTAAAAAATTACTTAAAATATTCTTTACATCGCGTGCCCTGCGAAAACTATTGATGATAGAATAAAATAATGTACTACGACTTTGTAGAACACATTATTATTTACAAAAAGTGTCGCGACAGCATATGTCTGACTATTATAGTTATGCCGCAATAAGTGTTCTTTTATTACTAAAAATAAAACAACGTGAAATATCGATGAAATTTTTGTCAAAGTCCCGAGCGGAGCCGGAGCGGGTCGCTAGTCTTTAATATTTCATAACGGCCGTCTGGTGTAGTGGTAAGTGACATGGTCACTACACAAGGGGGTCGCGGGTTCGAATCCCGCCAAGGGAAGATATTTGTATGATAAATATAAATGTCTTTCCAGGGTTATGGGTGTATATTAAATATATGTATAATAAAAATATTATATTTATTTCCGTTATCTGGTACCTGTAACACAAGTTCTTTACGAAGTTAGTACGGGACCAGTTAACGTGGCGTGATTGTTAGTAAATATTTATATTTATTTATTACATATTTGTTTTAAAATTCTGAATAATTGTTGTTATTAAGTATGAAATCAATATTTATTATTCAATTATGGCTTGGGGCTGAAAGCAGATCGGCTTGTTATCGCAATTAAAAGGTTGGAGGAAGAGAAATCACAAGACTTACATAATAAATACATTACTAATTTATTATTTCTTAAAAATTACTTAACACTAAACACAATACAGTATGATTATTTCATAGATACAATTAGATTAAATAATTGTCTTAAATTAATAGCTTAGCAGATGCGTAAAAACAGTGTATTTATTGCTTATGATCGAATACATTTATGCTGGACTCTGGTCAGAAATATAAAGGGGGACCGCGACCACAGGGACAAGGTGGTGGCGGTCCGCAGCACGGTGGCGAAGACTGGAAGCATATTGGACCGGGAGGAGGCGGCTGAATACAAAATGGTTCCAACGGTGGAGGTTGAACCATCAACGGCGGAAGCTGGGGCGGCTGTACACACAGCGGAGGCAATGGAGGCGGCTGCACACTGATCGGCGCTGGGGGCGGGGGGTGCACACACATCGGCGGGGGAGGCGGAGGCTGCACCGTCATAGGCGGCGGAGGAGGCGGCTGAACAACAACAGAAGGTGGTGTCGGCGGCTGCACCATCATAGGTGGTGGTGGTGGCAGTTGAACGGGCATCGGCGGCAATGGCGGCGGTTGCACCATAAGCTGACCCAGCGGTGGCGGCTGCACTATAATCGGCGGAGGAGCTGGTAGTTCAATTATGATCGGCGGAGGTAATGGCAGGTCCAGTAGTAGCGGAGGCGGCACGGGCGGATTGACGTACATCGGGGGCGGGGGCGGCGGACTTATGCACATAGGCGGTAACGGGGGTGGGTTGACGCAAATCGGAGGGGGCGGCGGAGGAGCAATCGTAAATGGCGGCAAAGGCGGCGGAGACACCATGAACGGAGGAGAAGGCGGAGGAGATATTGTGAACGGCGGAAGTGTTGGCAGTTCAATCATCATCGGAGGCAGTGCTGGGGGAGTTATACAGAACGGCGGAGGAGTGGGCAAAGTCACGTAGACCGGAGGTATGGACGGCGCTGGTATTTGCAGCGGCGGAGAGCAGCAGGAGCAACTCGGCTGCGAGTAGTATTGGTACGGGGACACCGCATAATACTGCGCGTTTACGAACGACTGAAAAAACACATACTTGTAATCAAAACTTCTGTAATAAAATGTAGCATAATAAAACGCCATCGCTTTAACACAGAGAACTTACTTGTGAGAATAAAGCTATCAATTGCAGAAGCAATTTTGTAGTCACCTCCATAACTTACAGATCCGGACTCGTCATTCAAAATGGAGTGTAATTTATTTATATGGACATATTGCCCCAGTGGTTGCGTTAGATTTTACAAAAAGATTATATTATGATTTTACAATACGAAGAAAGATAATTTTATCGTAATTTTTTTTTTTAATTTTTTTGTTATCTCGTATGCGATCTCGTAACAATAACGGATGTTAAACAGATACGACATGTATTTCGCTGATAGGCGACGCGTTAAAATCTTCGTTTTGTAATAGTTATGTCAGTGGGTGCATAACACAATGCAAATGTTAATCAGATATAAATAATTGGAAACCGTTATTTCTATCGCACAGTAGTAAAATATGCGACGAAATTCATTAATAACGTAGATAGTCATGGTTGTACTATTTATTACCTAAAGTGCGTACAGTCTGTCTTAATCAGATATTGGAAGTCGTCGTGGCCTAAAGGATAAGACGTCCGGTGCATTCGTATCGAGCGACGCACCGGTGTTCGAATCCCGCAGGCGGGTACCAATTTTTCTAATGAAATACGTACTCAACAAATGTTCACGATTGACTTCCACGGTGAAGGAATAACATCGTGCAATAAAAATCAAACACGCAAAATTATAATTTGCGTAATTACTGGTGGTAGGACCTCTTGTGAGTCCGCACGGGTATATACCACCGCCCCGCCTATTTCTGCTGTGAAGCAGTAATGCGTTTCGGTTTGAAGGGCGGGCGGCCGTTGTGACTATACTGAGACCTTAGAACTATATCTCAAGGTGTGTGGCGCATTTACGTTGTAGATGTCTATGGGCTCCAGTAACCACTTAACATCAGGTGGGCTGTGAGCTCGTCCACAAATCTAAGCAATAAAAAAAAACGAGGACATTGTGGTGAAAGGACCTGCGTGGACATGGTGATTTGAAGAGATTCTGTGGTCAAACAGTTTCGTGCATACATTGAAGCGACCGTCATTATTACTAATTATCTTTTTAATTTGATAGATTAAAGATTAGATACAGTAGATTGGAGGAAATAAAGACTAGAGTAGCGGGGAATAGGGGGAATAGGGAAAATTACTTTTATTTTGTGTTTAAGAATATTAAATAGTTTAATTTAGTCATCAAAGTTTTGTAAATCATTAAAGATATTAAAAAGTTAATTATCTAAAGTTAGGTACCTACCTAATGCTAAACGGTGCCAGTCCTATCGAAAAACTCCCCATACGTAGCCTGATTTACTCCAAAGCCAAGTTTTTGTGTATTTTGTAGTGAACTATGTATAATAACGCATCGTATATAAAAATTTAAGCCTCCGGAACCATTTTAATCTCAATTTTATTGGTACTAGAGGTCCCGCAGTAGTCGAAATTCGATTATAATTAATTGGAATTGTAAGTTTGTACACTGCTATGATTGTATTTTATACTTCTATAATCACAAATTTCGCCAAGACTACACTATAAAAAATATTACCAAAGACAAACAATATTTAATCTATTCTCAATTTGACAACAGACGTCAAGAACAAAAGTTTGACAGTAAATATTATGCATGCGTGTGTGCGTCAAATACATGGTATGTAGTGTGTGTAATGTTTTCTTTATTGATTTATTGTATCTTTTATGCATTATTTAAAAAAAAATAGGATTGTGCACTTCTTCTCTATGTTCTCTATAAGTGTGGAAAATTTCATGCTCCTCCGTTTGCGCAATTTTCGTAAAAAGGGATACAAAGTTTTTGCTTCACGTATTAATATATAGATTACCCTAAGAAAAAACATAGAAAAATTGTGTTGGATTTGGAAAGGGTTCCGATTCCCCCCAATCTACGGTACTTTCGTTGGTATTATGGTGTGTCTTATTTCCGCAGGTTCATTACAAGAAACGTTTCAAAGGCCACATCCGTCTTGTTTTCTCGATTGAAACTTACATTAATTTCTGCAATTATACTACGGTTTAAAACACAATTTGTTTAATGAGCTCCCAAGAGTAAATGTGACTGCTTTATCTCGTTTATTGATGGACTTTCTCGGCGCGACGTGGTCATTTTTTAAAGTAGGTTCAACGAATGAAAGTTAATATACATGTTTCGGGATGTTATCAAAAGTAAAATCGTGACGTTAACCCACTCTGTGGGCTACTGAATAATGCATCTTTTACTCAGTTCAACTTGTGTTTTCGTTCCGCTGTGCATTCTCAATGTCAAGCACCTCAGTGGGGGACTATGGGAAAGATTGTTACATTAAAAATTATTGAGGTGTCACATTTTAATTAATTCTATAACAAGTCGGTCGGTCATTAAGGTCGAATGTTATTTCAAGTGTAACTATGTTGAATTTTAAGACGTGTTTTACATAAAAGAACCAACATAGAGGTTAGTTACGGAGAAAGAAAAACAAGTTCTCTGAAGAGAGTTGTTTAAGTTGAATGTACTAAAAGCCTGCTAAATAGAATTGCTTGTATAATAAGAATTGAGACGAGATAATTAATAATACAGGAAATTTATAATATCTACGTTGTTGATTTATTTTGTTGTGGAAGTGGGCGGCAGAATCCAATTTAGCATCAACAGATAGTATCAAAAACTCCGCTTAGCAATCGATGTTTTTATTATCTATGACAATATTGCCATAATTTTCTTCGGTTCTCCCGAATCATAAACAAAATTAAAAGCACTCTTACAGTTTAATTTTGCATTTATATTATATCCGACGCTTCGAAAACTTTAGTTATCGTGATCACGGATATCGATGAAACCGTACAAATAAATAGTTTTAATTATAATATTGCCATCTTTAAGCTCTCATTACACCGAAATAATTCGTTCGATCCTTTCGTCACTTTGTGTTCGATAAAACAGATAAGTGTCATAAATGTCACTGTCAAAAACGAAGGAAATTATTGAATAGTGTGCGTCTATTGTCTTTGGCTGTCCCTTGACTAAGTGATGTCTGTTAACACGTACAAATAACGTAGTCGACACGGAATGGCACAATTCACACATCGTTCTCAGAGTTACGAATACGGGAAGTGACTGATTTCACTTTCCAATTGCCAACTTCAAAGTTTTCTTTTTCTCAGAAATTCATGCACTTTTTTTAATCATTAATCATCTTTCATTAATGCAACTAGATTACTTACTAATCGATCGCGAATAACAAAGGCCGTTGAGGCTACATTTACAAATATACAGTCTTATTACCGAATTATAATTAACCAAAGTACTTCAGAATAGACATATGTATATGTAACATGTTACACTATCCCTTTGTTAGGAACGAAATCCATTTTGAAATCTAAATTCAGTTATTAGTAGAAGTATATTGTGACCTTAAATACTTAATATGCGCCTGCGACCCGAAAAGAGTTCATTGGATCCGGGAAACAATGCCCCATGAGACGCTTCCGTTTGCCGAAGACGCATAGACATACAGACTGTGCATACAAATCGAGTACCCTATCAAATGTGGAAGCCGATTGCGGATAGAGGACTGTTCATAAAAGAGTGCTTTTTAAATTTGAACGCATTATAAATGTGTTCGGTATTCAAAGTGCAGCGGCAAAAGTAAAGCTTTCTTTTAGAATATACAGAGAATTTTAAATACAGAATCTTCATTGGCATCGAAGAAATGTAATAAATTGTTCTGTTCTTGCCAAATATTATTTTTACTTTTACTTTTAACATTTTATTTGAAACGCTACTTTTTTTTTTCTATAATGGTACCTCCTATTCGTTCCAAATTTAAAGAGAAGGATTTATTAATATTATATCAGATATACTCAAACCAGGCATTGTTCAATTATTCATAAAGGACGTGTCTTTATAATAAAAAAAATTTGGAAACACTGTCAATTTATTTATTAAATGGGTTGTCCAACAAAGTTAATGGAAAATGCTATATTATGCCTAATCTAGATACTTGCCAAGTACCTTTTTTCCTATCTAGCCTGATGGTCTAGTCTAGAGAGACCATGTCAGCGTCATGGCGACTGTAGATATTTACTGATGGAACCAAGTAACGACGAACGAGCACGAATACGAGTATGTAAACGGATTATACGTGATTGGCAACAGCGCCGAATATCCTAAACTGAATAAAAGTAAAAATCGTGCTAAGTTAAATGATAGCATTTTCAATACTGTAACTTAGTTATACTGTATTCCAATAAAAAAAAAATAGAAGACTGATGATTCATTAATTATTAAAATAAATTATTTTTAACTAAACAAATATTATATTGACACGAAAAATTACACTTTTAAATTACTGTTGTTTTTAAAATTTAAACTTTTAAAATTTTATTTTCTTTTGTTACACCGTGAAGAGCATAGCACGAAATTCAGAACAGCCCGTTTTGTGATTTCGCCACGGTACCCTAAAAACTATCTCAGTATCTCGCAAAAAAAAAAGAACAACTAGAAAGTATAATAGTGATCGTAACGTCACGCGTGTGTGTGGTACAAAAATTTAATTATTCACATCGCATTAATTGTACGTTTCATTCTCAAATAAAACATTAATTAAATCAATGAACATTATACATTTCAACGTTACCTAACAACGCTATAGAAAGTTTATTAGTAGATAATATATTTCAAAATAAATATTCTGATTTTAGTATTTCGATTTATATTTTATTTAAATGTAATGCTTTTCTTGTAATGCGAACAGCTTTCTTCGAAACCATAAACTTATCTTGGCCACCTCTAAATACATATTCAACGCTAGGAGCAAGCTTAGGGACCTTTGTCGAGTTCGACGAGCAACCTAACCCATTCATCAGCTCGCTAAGTTTCTCGCCGGATCTTCTCAGCGGGTCGCGATTCCGATCCGGTAGTAGATTCATTCGCGAAGCAGCTGCACTTGAGCTGTTAGGTCTCCTTTGGAGGCGCTCGGGCAGCTGTTAGCAAATCCCACCTCTCCGGATTCACTCAGTGCTTTTAGACTCTCCGGTCATCGGTCATCGTTCACATTGAATACCACGAAAAGTTCGACGTACAACTTTACCCATAGACACAGCCAAACGCGTTTCTCACCAGATCTTCTCAGCTTGTCGCGATTCCAATTCGGTGTTAGATTCGGCGAAGCATTGCTCTTGCTATGGCTAGTGTTAGCAATTTCGGTTGAGCCCGTGAGCTCATCTACCAATCCGCGCGTATTAGGAATGGCCCCGTAGGCTACCAACGATTAGTTCAGAAGAGAAGAAGCGAGCAGGTAATAGTGGCTACACGTAAACCCTAAAAGTTTTAAATTGTAATTTACGCTATGGCTATGATATGGAAATTTAAAACCATTTGGAGGCTTAAGCATTAAATTTGCGGTTAATATTGAACGATATGTTCACTTGAATATTTCCGATGTACTTAATTCTGGTCCAGTAGTAAACTAAGAATATTTTCATCACCCCACCTGCCTAAAAGATTAGATGTATGGAGCGTCTGGAGTATGTTAACTCAAATTGTTTTCAACTTTCGCTGGTATCTACATTATAATCCAATATTTTCACGGATTCTTACCACCATTTTATTTGATAAGGTTTAATAAATAACAACAATGCGTTCTTAAAGTGTATATTGTCGGGGTGTGCGACCGAGTTCCAGTGTAACATCCAAACACGGACTAGAAAGAGGGTAGACAGATATCCGGTCTTCAGACTTACCATGACGTTTGCAACGGTGGAAGTTGTGGTAAGAGCCGGCTAAATAAAAATGTTTTTAATATGTTAAGTTAACTATTGTTCCCTCCAAACATCGAAGGTTGAACATTAGAGTTTTGTTACTTTTCATAGCTAGTGTATCTGATTAGTACAATAAGGCACGATTGCACTGTCGCTAAAATATATATACAAGAGTTATGGTCGTGATATATACCCGTGCACAATAATATTAATAGTGGAGACCACTAGTCGTTCGTTGATTAGTGACCATCTTAATTCTGAGCTTATCTTCACATATGTTGCAGAATTTTCTAACGGATTTTTTAAAAAAATTACCTTATTACTTAAGTGTGCAAAGAATCTTTATTATTTTCCTCAAATTTAGATCAATTTTTGTAACTCTCTCTGTTATGTGTAAGGCACATAGGAAACTACTCAAGTGAAACATACTTTTTATTATAACTGTATTTATTTAATTAAAAAAAAGGAAACTCATAATAAAAAAAACGCACAATAGTCGGTATTCCGACGCTGCGCACTTTATACGCATTAATAGAGAGTCGAGTCGATCTGTCGTCGATATTTGTGCTCTAAGGGTTTCCTAAAATTACGAAATACAAAAAACAATATAAAATCTCTTTAGATCTTGTTTTGATCAACGGTTGTCTAGTAGTCGCTTTGAGCGATGAGACCGCCTACTGTATGTTTGTATTAATAAATTTACTGGTGGTAGGACGTCGTGGTAGGTGTGAGTCCGCACGGGTAGGTACGATAGCCCTGCCTATTTTCTGCCTTAAACCAGTAATGCGTTTCGGTTTGAAGGGTGGGGCAGCCCTTATGCAACTGTACCGAGACCTTAGAACTCATATCTCAAGGTGAGTATCTCAAGGAGGTCGTAGATGTTTATTGGCTTCGGTAACCACTTAACACCAGGTGGACTGTGAGCTCGTGCATCCATATATGCAATTAAAAAAATATATATTTGTAATATATTATCATACATTTGATATGAAATTTTAATCTACCAAATGTGTAATGTACAATCGTATTTGTTCAAACTATAATATATTCATCAAAGGCAGTAGAACTACCTATTGTATATCGTGAGGATATATAATCCGGAATCATAAAAAAAGTACACAGATTTCCTCTTGGTCGATTACCATACAATAAAACTGAACTATACATGCCAACAATGCGAAATTATAAATTGTAATCACATTTGAATGTTGGCTGCATACATCTCGGTTGATAATTGCTAATGAAAAATTTCTATTTAGTTTTTTGGGCTTGCATAATAGTTTCTGAGGAAGTGACTAGTGAATCATCGTCTGCGTCTGAATTCTAATATATGTTCTTTAGCGTAGATTAAAAAGCGTTATTACTTTTATTAGCTTCTGGTAAACTTATTTGTTGTTGTTGGTAAACTTATTTGCTACCGATATACCTAAACGGTATATCGGTAGCAAATACTAGTATGACATATATGTAAGTAGTGGCAGTAGTAGTAGTTTATATTATATTAGAACTCTAAATATTTCACGTCGAGCGCCCGATTATTTCGCGCCAGTAATATGAAATAGTCTGCAGTGCGATTTCAGACACATCCTTTACCACGGCAGTAAAATCCGATTGACGCTCTCAATATACTAAGTAAGAGTGGTACTTAGAGAAACTGCGGTCCAGTCTCCGATAGATACCCACGGTCTGAGGTCGATTTATGCTGTTCTAAGCCACCACAGAGCCAGTAGGTTTAACCCACAGACACAGCCCACTGAGTTTCTCGCCGGATCTTCTCAGTGGGTCGCGTTTCCTATCCGGTGGTAGATTCTGCGAAGCACTGCTCTTGCTAGGGCCAGTGTTAGCAATACTCCAGTTTGAGCCCCGTGAGCTCACCTACATGTTAGGGCGAAGCTGATATAGCCTCTCAAGGCTATCAGCATAGGTAGGGAAAAAAAACCCAGGTGAAATCAATTACGGTATAACGTGTACACGAAACATAATCGACTCTATTATTGTACTATTATCCCGTTTTCTGGTTTTAAGCCTCGTTAAAGACAAACAAAGTTTTATTACACATAACTATCGAACAATTGGCACTAAAACTATTTATAATACTTTAAAAACTGGAAAACGACGCTTCATGCGAAAACTCAAACAATCACCCGAAAACCGGTCCGAGGAGACGACAAAAAGCAATTTATCGACAGATCAAAGAGGCTGTGGTATTTTAGAATAAAATCGTACGAAATGAATTTTTAATTAACGTTGAAATGTAAATATTTTGGAGTCAGAATGCCAATCAAGTTTTCTTGTTCATAATTCATAGTTCATCAAGGTGTCGTTTTGTTCAACATTAGTTAAATGTTGCGTGGGACGATGATATGTGATTATAGTTTTAAATAACTTTAGTTAATCAGGGTCGTTTTTGAAATGCGAGAAACGGTACCGAAGCTCCTTATATCCATAGCAATTTTAATTGCGTTCGTACTTATCTGTGTAAGTTGACTTTCCTAAACAAGTAATCTTAAAGTTATCACACATTTTTTTATGGCTTACACAAGTGAAAGCGCTCACGGCCTCTCTGTTGTTAAGTGTTTACGCTCATAGACATCAGTAAATTTCGCCAACCATCTTGAGACAAAAATTCTAAGTCTCAATTCTATAGTACAACAGCTGCCTCGCCCCTCAAACCGGATAGATGATTGCTTCGTGGTAGATATAGGTGGGGCAATGGTTTCTACCCATACGGACTCACAAGACAATCAATCACCACTATCAATAACACCGTCAGCTTATTGCGGATAGTTTAGTGAACGTTATATAATTTTTAATTCTTATATTTTCTATGATCGATGGTTGTATAAAATAAAATTCCAAGTCCACACCTGCGGACGTGGGCCCAGGTCGGAAGAGTCGTAAAAGTGGCCTTACCTCTGCCGTTAACGTTACCGTTGCCCAAACCGGGTGCCATATATTCACCGCTGAGTTTGAAGACTTTGATATAGTACAGTCTCTTCATCAGCTTTCGCGAGTCGCAGACTTAATGCTATTTTTACGGTTTAATCTCTCGTTTGTTACTGTCGATGTCATTGACCTTAAAATTGTTTATGTATATTTGGACTACCAAAAAACGAGAACTTTGACCTGCAACATCTTAATTTTAACATAGACTCATTTATACTGTAAACGTGTAGAGTAAAAGCTTAAATTAATATTCTAGTATTTTCTTCTACGTTATCAGCTGCGATAGCTTCCTTTTTTTGGCAAAACCGCCTTTTTCCGTGACAATTCTTACCTGAAATGTCCATTCGACTTTTTGGCGGGAACGCGAGGAGTGAAGTTGTGTGATTTGTTTTATTTTGTCTTTTTAGTGTTTCTTTTTTTTTAGCATCTGTGAAAGTGCACAAATGCGGGAAAATGAAACAAAGCCGCTAAACGTAACTTCTCGGGATCCTCCAAAAGTACACTGAAAAAGTCTCAGTAAATGATCACCATTTTACTGAAATTGTATTTCATCCCATATCATCTCATCTCATTTCATAATATCATCCTTCATATAAAAAAGTTATCATTAAAATTAGACTTGACTTTTTCTTAGTTACCAGGTTATAATATCCCTTAAAAAAAAAGTCCAGATTCTAAGACAGCATAGTTACCTCGCGTGTTTATTCATGTTTAAAAATCATCAATACACCATAAGGACGCATTTATTTCCGTATACAACTGATTTACAGACACTGTTAATAATTATTACATCATATTTTTAGCAATTAAGTTACGAACACCGAAGCGCGGTCGGTATTCACTGGTTGAAGATAACTTCATGCCGTCTTATTACACAACGTTTACCTGACCGTAAGTTTTGCGTATTAACGATAATTAAATAATTCATTGTCTGAACGCGGGGGGATCCGTTGCATAAGCTATCTTCTCTGTGGGATCGGGGTTACCGGAGACAACCGGGTCAGTGGAACAGTGCATGTGTACCGAGAGGAAGTATTAGACTTTTTTTTTTAATTTACAATTCGAAATGTGAAATTTGCGTTCGGAATCGGAGATGAATTCTCCGATTGACGCACACGCGATATTGACTGTTAGTAATGAGGCCTATAAAATCAAAGGCAGCTAAATCCAAGTCTGTCAAATATATATTTTTTTTTATTGCTTAGATAGGTGGACGAGCTCACAGCCCACCTGGTGTTAAGTGGTTACTGGAGCCCATAGACATCTACGACGTAAATGCGCCACCCACCTTGAGAAATCAGTTCTAAGGTCTCAGTATAGTTACAACGACTACCCCGCCCTTCAAACCAAAACGCATTACTGCTTCACGGCAGAAATATGCAGGGTGGTGGTACCTACCCGCGCGGACTCACAAGAGGTCCTACCACCAGTCCCACCACCATATTCGGGTAAACTACAAAAATCGGCCCTAAACACGTCATTACGGATCCTCCCGATCCATCGAAGTACTGCTCTTGCTAGGGCCAGTGTTAGCAACACTCCCGGTTTGAGAATCTGAAATAACTTTTTCGTATACCTACGATATTCTTTATTTTAAAACAGATTTACAAAGAATGAGAATATTACTAATAATCTGAATTTTAAATGATAAAACTTCGTACTTAATACAGAGTAAACTTAACTTTTTTGAACTGAATTTGTTAGAGATTTAGCTGCATTTGTTATAACATGAAAACACTAAAGCATGTTCAACTAACTAAACACGATAGAGCCATTGTTAATTCATTTTACGACTTTAAGGTTGGATTCGACCAAACTTAAATTTATACTCGAGTAACTATACGAGGAATAACCTAGTCCATGATTTTAATCTCGAGTAAATCCATAGTCGTTTTTCCACGTATACTTGCGCTAGGAATAACAATACGCGAATAGCAGAGTGAATGGTGAACAAAAATAAAATCCGGCCAATAAATGTTGTTGTACAACGGCATAGTGTAAGAGCATACATAGCGTCAACTCGATTTTGCCGTATTTTAGTGTGAAAAAGTAGCTGTTGTGTAAGATATCCAGCTGTCAAACGTATTATTTTTATTTGTTGTTTGTTTGAGGGAATTGTCAAGTGTTGTCGTGTGGTTTTATCTTTTTTCGTTTAAACGTTGCATTATACAATGCCAGACTATTAATAATAATTTAGTGCATTGCGTTGACTTGAAATTAAAACAGAATAAATATTTATGAAATGACAGAAATCAGATGTTGGACTGACTGACGCCATTACTTTATTCTAGGAATAGCTCCGTTATTCCGTGCGAAACGGCGGTATAGTAACAATTCCCGAATAGGCCCACTATTCTTAGACTTGTAGATGGTAAAACGTAAAATTGATTTACTCTCGATTAACTGACGAGTTATTCTAAGAATAAGATTTACTCTTGTTTGGTCGAATCGACCCTTAGGCGTTTAGCTGGCTTTGATTTTATAGGCCTCAGTTCTCGGCTGTTTTAGGGCATGAGCCCAATACTTAATTGCTTCAGATGTTTTTATTCGGTTTATTGAGAATTCCCAAGTATAATCACTACATAGTATAAAACAAAGTCGCTTTGTCGGTCCGTATATCTGTCTGTCCCTATGTATGCTTAAATCTTTAAAACTACGCAACGGATTTTGATGCGTCTTTTTTTAATAGATAGAGTGATTGAAGAGGAAGGTTTATATTTATAATAACATCCATTAAATAGTGGAGCAATCAATAATAAATTACAGTTTCCGAAGCGAAGCGAGGGTGGGTCGCTAGTAACCAATAAAACGAGAAAAAAGGGTTGATAAATAGAGAAGATAATGATATTGGAATTCTGTTTTGTTGCCTATTTCTATGTAAAGGAGAATGCCCATTTCAGGCCCAAAGTGGACAATAGATTAGAGAAAAAATACTTAGTGCATTAATTTTGGCATAAATAAATATGCATTTACTTTCTTCCAAATGAGCGCCACTACAGTTTACTATAAGGAGTTAAAAAAAAGGAACTCTATTGAAAAAACAAGGTTTTCGATTTTTGCGGGAAAAATATTGCCAGCATCAAAACCTTTTAAGTATTAAGTACCTAAACATTTTAAGATAAAAATACATTAAGAACATCTCTCTTATCATAATTAATAAATTAAACATTAAGAAAATTTCTTGAAGTATCTCACAATCCGACACTTAGGTATTTATTTATATAGAAAATTAACCTCAAAACGATTTTTTATTTTTATAATAGTGGCGTCAATTTCAATATATATTTTTAGATATCCAATACATTTAAGAATTTAAAACAGTCCATTTTTATCGTAATATTTGATGTCCACCTTGGGCCCAGCACACTATGGAGAGTGGGCATTCCCCTTTATACTGGTTCTAGGTTGTGTGGTTGCAATTCGTAACCGAAGAATTTTTTGCTAGGATTCCTCATTATCCATTTTCCTATTGCACAAACCGACCAACCGAAGTGGAATTGTGGCAAAAAGTGTTTGTGTGTGTCAATTAGATGTGTTACGTTAGATGTGTTACACCTTTTATGTAAACTACAATGACTGCTCCCCATCATGTGGACGGTATCCTCTGTCTTTGCTGGCAGCAAAATAAAATTTGTTTTAATGGTGAGCAAGCAAAAAGCGATGAAATACAAATTTATATAGACGTATAGGCAGCTTTACTAGATTTCAAGCGGTGTTACCAGCTTCAGGTATCGCCGTTTCATAATATTCCCGTCAGGCCAGTTGTATGAACTAGTCACACGACAACTCGTTATACTGAGATTATGAAACGAAGGTGAGTAATTGTAATGTGGCTGCGGATTGAGTGTTTAATTATTACCATTATATAAAATAAATATACTAAACGAATAGCTGAAAACAACCATAGACATTAATGAAGCAATCGATATGTAAGAAGTATAACGCCCCGGTCGTGAAATTCAAATTGGCAGCTTAAATCTTATACCTCTAAACGAGCAATTCTTGTATATTAATATATATAATATAATCTGAACCTCGGAAACGGCTCCAACGATTTTCATAAAATTTAGTATACAGGGGATTTCGGGAGCGATAAATCGATCTAGCTACGATATATTTTCAGAAAATGTTGTTTTATTCGTGTTTTCAATAATCAACTGTTGCCGACATCTATTGGCGAATAATAATACTAACTGCTTTAAAGACACAAGATGGCGTTATCAAAAAAAAAAACCGAGCAAAGCTCGGTCATCATCTAGTCAGTTATTAATTGGAACACAACAAAAGATAAATAAAATATTTTATTTCGTTACGTTTTTTTTAACTTTACAGGAGAGACATTTCAAGTTTAAACTATTCAATAATAAAACAAATAATAATGTTTCCGAAGCAAAGCGAGGGCGGGTCGCTAGTTGTAAATATATTTGTTTAACTCAATGCTTTCAACGCTAAAAACAAACTTTCATTAACAAAACCATTTTAAGCGTTGAAAAACAATAGTCCGTGGGTTGATGAGGTTAAATGACTACAACTATTAAAATTGAATATCAAACGATGATAATGGTGATTAATATGATTAGCTTACGCCCGAGACTCGAGAAAGTCATATCAATCAAATAGTCGTTAAGCAATTTTTGTTAAAACAGAACTGAGTATAGAAAATCCTTTTATTAATAGTCATTATTAGTGTGATGTTTGATTTTACTGATGAAGTTTAAAAAGCTGTAGTTTAAATACATATCATCATTTCGATGCGTCCAATGAACACTACTCTAACTCAAAATTTTGAAATTTTCGTTTTTCACGCAAATCGCTTCACTATTTTAAAAGTATTACAAATTATTATTGATGGGGTTCGAAGCAAGAGTAAATCAGCTAGTTACACAAGAAAAAAACCATAAATATATCTGCAATAATAAAGATTTTATCAACTTTTTTCATTTAAACGCTCCTCCTGT
The DNA here is from genome assembly GCF_030267445.1 of Bombyx mandarina. Classification (NCBI taxonomy): domain Eukaryota; kingdom Metazoa; phylum Arthropoda; class Insecta; order Lepidoptera; family Bombycidae; genus Bombyx; species Bombyx mandarina. The sequence goes on along the minus strand of NC_143223.1, from coordinate 13,123,630 downwards.
AAACCTACGAATTTGGAGTTAGCGTAGGGTTCATTGGAGGCATCGATTTTATTTCTTTAGTCGAGAAGAACTATATAATTGTAATAGGATTTTCAATTTTCAAACGCTTCTCTTGAAAAATTACATAATTTGCATAAGTGAAGTTGTCGCACCGTATGTGCGAAATGTCATTGCCGATGTTAATATGTTGTTAACAAGCGGTCAATAGTAAATTATCCTTTTTTTAATACGCTTTTATTAGCTTCAGACGTATGTATGTTAGTATGTTTGTATGTAACGAAATCTTTGAACATGATTTTGAACCCATTCAAAACGTCGGGTTAACTCGAAATTTGGTATACTTATTAAGGACCGATGACAATTCAATATTTAAAAAAAATTGAAGAAATTGAAATCCACTAAAAAATAGAAAATAAATTTTAATAAACTTGAGTTAAAAATAGTGTAAGAAAAAATTATTTTATGGTAAAAAAGCGTGGGGTGCTTACCCCTATTTCTATAAAAGCGTATTTTGTTAGTTTTTTTAAACTATTATTTATTTTAAGAACGGGAGCAGAAACTCTACGAGGCATTTGCTCTTCGGGGCCACGCGGGGTCTGCAGATGCTGGGAGCGGACCGCGGGTCCAAGGACATTTGGTAAATACTCATCAGCCAGCATCGAATACGTTGGATTATTCGACACCGATTATCAATCGCCAATCTCTCTTTCTCGGCTTTTCTTTTTCTTGTTTAAATAAATCTTATCCTTGAAAGTATTCGTTTAAATTGATATTTTAAATCAATTACAATCTAAGTTTGGTTCAAAAATGTGTTAAGACAATTATGTTCTTGAGTGACGTCACTGTGTATGAAGGTTAAAGTGTGCGAACGAATACCTCGGCACTATGAGTAATTGATTCGCATTAGTTATTGTCTGCAGAGGTTTATCTTCTTTTATTACCGTGGCAAGTGGCCACCTAATGCTTATAGCACCACAGTTAAATATTAAAAAATGACAAGCTTACTAAAAAATATATTTCTCGGATTAAAATTCGAAATCAATTTATTTGAAATTCGATGTCATGTCACATAGATATTGAATGTTTAGAGAAAATTCTACCACCAGTGTCAAAAGCCGCGGTCCTAAGAACCGGCGAAACAGACGAAGCGAAGCGAGCTTGTGTTTTTTTTTTTAAATAAGAATCTTTATATATTTAAATATGTATCTTGATCCCTTGTGTTAAGGTTTTCTTCTGTGTCAATGTTTGTCGTGTATTCTGACGGACCCGTATACTCGCGTTAGCCGTAATATAAAAAAAATCGTTCGTCACTTCACTGAAAAGTATTCATCGGAAATATAAAAATTAAACGAGAATATTAAAATCGAGACTAAACCGTAGGAGTAGTTTAAAATTATGTTTGCGACTTCCGAAAACCACTATTAGGTTTAAACCTACTTTTTTTTCCTACCTATGCTGATAGCCTTGAGAGGCTATTTCAGCTTCACCCTAACATGTAGGTGAGCTCACGGGGCTGGAACCGGAGTATTGCTAACACTGGCCCTAACAAGAGCAGTGCTTCGCAGAATCTACCACCGGATCGGAAACCCGACCCACTGAGAAGATCCAGCGAGAAACTCAGTGGGCTGTGTCTGTGGGTTAATTCGCTCGTCGAGCCCTTCGTCGCAAGCGACGGGCTCAACGAGGACGGTGAGCAGTGCTTGTGGTACCTAAAAGCACCGTTAATGGATCGGGGGGATTCGTAATGACGTGTTTTGGGCGACGTCGACTGTACCTACAATCTAAGTGCATCTAAACACAGCTAAGCGCCGTGCAAATAAAGCAAGCGTGCAAATAAACACGTTCTTCACTGTAAGGACGACGGTAATTTCTGTTTTAATACAAGTCACGTACATACTTCTATTGCACAATAGTTTAGCACTCTCACACAACTAATGTACTGTATGAAATAATACGCAACCATAACATAAAAACGGGACAGGGCCGATTTCAAGTGTGAGAACGTTTATTGTAATGAAAAACAAAAAACACAAAAAAAATAAACAACAAAGAATTGTCAAGATCGCGCGATCTGAAAGTCAATAAAAACTTAATTATTCGCGCTAAAATGTTAGTATATATTTTTTTGACGTAAGTAACCGATTTTTTTTTTTTATTGCTTAGCTGTGTGGACGAGCTCACAGCCCACCTGATGTTAAGTGGTTACTGGAGCCCATAGACATCTACAACGTAAATGCGCCACACACCTTGAGATATAGTTCTAAGGTCTCAGTATAGTCACAACGGCTGCCCCACCCTTCAAACCGAAACGCATTACTGCTTCACGGCAGAAATAGGCGGGGCGGTGGTACCTACCCGTGCGGACTCACAAGAGGTCCTACCACCAGTAATTACGCAAATTATAATTTTGCGGGTTTCATTTTTATTACACGATGTTATTCCTTCACCGTGGAAGTCAATCGTGAACATTTGTTGAGTACGTATTTCATTAGAAAAATTGGTACCCGCCTGCGGGATTCGAACACCGGTGCATCGCTTCAACACGAATGCACCGGACGTCTTATCCGTTAGGCCACGACGACCACAAATTTGATATGATCTCGGATTTTGTGTTATTTTTTTCTGGGCATGAACTCATAAATTAGACATCGTTTTATTGGTTAGACGGATGAACGAGCTCACGGCCCACTTGATGTTAAGTGGTTATTAGAGCACATATACTTCAAGGATGTAAATGCCGAGACGCGAGTTCTGCCCCACCCTTCAAACCGAAACGCATTACTGCTTCACGGCAGGAATAGGCAGGGCGATGGTACCTACCCGTGCGGACTCACAACCTACTACCAGTAACTATGCAAATTAAATTTTTTGCAGGTTTGAGGTTTTATGCACGACATCTTCCTCCGTCCGGGGATTTATAAAGGACGCAATTCATTAGAAAAATTGGTACCTGCCTGCGGAATTCCAACAACGTCGCATCGCTCGATACTTATGCACCGGGAATCGTATCCTTTAGGTCACGACGACTACCGTCACGCACCTAGATAGTTGTGATCGAAGTTTCAATTGTATTTTAAATGGGTGCCCTACCCTTTAAGCCCGAACGCAAGACCGCTTCGATCGAAAAAACAAAATGGTGGTGCTCATGCCGGCTGCCAATGTAAAAAGACAGCACAAAAATTAGTTGTCATATTGGCCTTGTAGCCATATTGTATTTATTGAAAACCACTTGGTCCTTTTTATGTGTGATTGTTCCTCCCCCTAGAGGCATGCCTAGACTTGATCAACCCAAGCGAGAAGATCGCCAACTGTAACACTTTTTATTGGTTAACATGAGGTTTATTGCTCACCAGCGACCCGCCCTCGCTTCGCTTCGGAAACATTAAAACAAACACGAAACCAAAAAAAAAAAATTAAAAAAAAAATTTAAAAAGTAGCCTATGTTCATCAGAGACAATGTCGGCTTCTAATGGAAAAAGAATTTTTCAAATCGGTCCAGTAGTTTCGGAGTCTATTCGAAACAAACAAACAAACAAATCTTTCCTCTTTATAATATTAGTATAGAAGTATAGAAGTATAGATATAGATTTTCTTTACCTGTGGTATCTCGATAAAGATTTATAGAATTGTTATACTTCGGATTGTTTGAAGAGCATTTTAATTTAGCAAATAGTAAGTACTTATCACTTTAAAGTTGTAGCCTTTAGAATTTTTTGGCAGTTTCGAGAAACTCTGTGTACAGTAAACATTGTACGTGGCAAAGGGAAATCCATAAATCGACAACGGAATGTTTGCAAAACTTTTGCTCGAAGTGACATTAGCTTTCACTAACATAGGTATATATCCGTACAAGTTGAATGGCTTAATAGAATTTTAATTTCTAACTCATTCAGTTTAATATAGCTTGACGCAAAAATATAACGCGCCCTCTCCTCTTGACGGATTGCTTCATCGCACGTGCCGACGTGCCAGTTTATTGGGTAACTAACCTTTTAAATTGTACTGACATTCTTTAGGTACCGTAAAATGGGGCGATTAGGGACAAATTCCAACTTTATGAGCAATTTTAAGGTAGTTGTTGATGTATATAATGCTATATCAGGATCAAAATGATTGAGTCTTGGGGGCATCTTTGTTGTCTAATTTAAAATTATACAACTAGCATTACAGTTTAAGCAAAAAATGCAAAAATAGGTGTAATCCCTATTTACCCGAAAATTGCGGTTAATTGGGACGAAATGAGAAATTTGCTAGGGTTGGCACTACTTTTATTTTTATATATAGTTTTAATTAATTTATTTATTTAGTTGCACCAACAAAGTGATCATCAATAAAAAAAATTGAAAAACTGACAAAAGTACATGGCAGACATCACCTCAATTATAGGTGCAATCGACAGTGCATTAACAACATTAATTGCATTAACAAATATATATATATATATATATATATATATATATACATATATAATGGGCTTTCTTAGAAACGGTTTATATTTCTCCGTTCTTGGTAAGTACTTAGGGGCTGATATTTCTATCTGGGTTAAGAGACTAGGTGTGTCGGTTATTCTATGGATTAATCAGATGAATACCCCCACTCTGAACAAATATTAAATATTTTATTATGTATTACTTAGACATTTTTGTCCACCTTGAGATTTCATTGATCTTGTTACATGTCTCTGAAAAATCAACTTCCTTATATTAAATTACTTATCTATTTCAACTAAAGACTTATTCCCAATTTCGCTTCGAATAAACCAGATTTTTACTAACAAATTTAAAAAATATTGTTATAACTACATAGACAACCCTACAAACCTGTACCTATTTATACTTAGGTCGTTTCCATTTCACGTATTTTCATCCCAATTGACCTCTTTTTCGTTGTTATTTGTACCTAAGACGTCCCCAATATCCCCAAAAACAACAGATTTTTACATGTATTTTTATTTAATCAAATACATTAAAACCAATAATAACTGAGACTTACCTTTAATATATATGCTGGTTCAAACACTAAATAACGTTTATAAATCATAGTCGTCTTCTATTATTATCAAATAAATAAAAGAGAGCAAAGTTTCTAGCACTAAAATAATTACCACCACAGGAAGTTAATTTGATACGCGATTTTTTATAAGTTAGCAGCTATTATCATGCATATTCAGAGTTGTTTTGTGAACTTTCAACATTCTACTATTAAACTACAAAAAATGGAAGATTTTGCAACGAATATAAAACTTAAATTGAGCGTCGAAAGATTTTCCCGGTTTTTTCCCGATTCGCCTCTCAATCCCTAATCGCCCCATTTTACCGGTACCTACATTAAAGATTATACGAATAAAAAAAGATAGACCATAAATAATTTTCTTCTTTTTTTTATTTACGTATGTCGCGGCATTCATGATGTGATTATCTGTGGGTTACGGCGAAAACTTAACATTAAAAGTAATAAAAAAAAACATTAATATTTATAAAATTTCACAAAAGACGGTTAGAAGTTCGGATTTTGGCTACGTTCAATAATTGCACGTCGATCTTGAATGTTGCAGTAGGTCGTTAATTGTTAACTTTCTGATCTAACATACCAATTAAGTGTCATAACCGAAACAAAACTCTCCACGGTCAAATATTTTAAATTACGACAGTTGCTCGCATAACTTTCTAAAAGTGCGTCTGTCGCTAACTGCGTAACTATTACAATGAACTGTTAATGTTGCATTACATTCTAACGACACACCGATATAAAGAGGATATCCATGAATTTTATTTTTGTTCGAGAATTGATTATACAGAAAAAAAAAAAGATGTTTTCTAATAGGCGTAAATTTTATTAAGTGACTCCACTGGTGGTAGGACCTCTTGTGAGTCCGCGCGGGTGGCTACCACGACCCTGCCTATTTCTGCCGTGAAGCAGTAATGCGTTTCGGTTTGAAGGGTGGGCCAGCCGTTGTAACTATACTTGAGACCTTAGAACTTATATCTCAAGGTGGGTGGCGCATTTGCGTTGTGGATGTCTATGGGCTCCAGTAACCACTCAACACCAGGTGGGCTGTGAGCTCGTCCACCCGTATCACAGCAATAAAAAAAAACTGTAAATTTTTTTGATGATTAATATTATTTTTAGGGTTTAATAGCGCGTTTATTATTCTCATTTTATTAAATCCGACGTTTCGAATAGTTCACAATTTTTAATCAACTAAAGTTTTATTTATCATTTTGACGGCACATGTTCATTATTTCAAAAGCTGATTGAAGTTTTTCTTCTTCAAGTCTCATCTCTATGGTCGGCCGCTGTTACTTGAACTTTAGTGAATTCTAATCTAAGAACGGGTGCTTTTGTTAACCTTGTGCGTTGATCCCTAATGCTGTGAACCTAATACTCTAAGAACGTCAGATTCTCTTGTTTTGTATTCTCCCATGTTCCGGCTTCCAACCGCATGTACCGCTTTGGTGATGTTAATGACAATGCGGAGGTCTTGTCTCCAATGTGTTGTAGTTCTCGACCTTATGCCCTCTATTTTTCTATGACTATCAGTTTTCGGAGCTCATCACCTCGTGTTTACGAGTTACGTGTACAAAGAATTTAATTCCCTTCAATTCCCCGTAACTTCTTTGAATTGAGTTTGAGTTCATTGAGAGTGCGTTAAGCCATTGACGTAGGTATTTACAACCATGTTATCCTACTCTCTACATTGCGCTCTTCTTTTTCCCTATTTTCTTACATTGCTCTGTTTATTCTTTTCTTTTTCCTAAGGTTATTAATTGTATGATTATTGCAGTGATTCTTCTTTATTTTTTGGCTCCGGCACGGTTTGTGCATTAGCCAGCGTCAAGTCATAAGATTTTTATAATTCGCCGTTTTAATTATTTACAGTTTATGAATAATAAAAAACGAAGGAAACTAATCGCGATGTAACATAAATGATTAAAAACGAATTAAATTTACAAATGAGATGATATGTCATGAAATATAATCTCAGTAAAATGGTGGCAATTCACTGAGATTTTTCAGTGAACTTTTTGGAAGATCCCGAAAAGCTACGTCCATCGGCTTCGTTTCATTTTCCCACATTTATAAACTTTTACAGATACTAAACAGTTAATAAACCACCGTTATTACACATTTAAATCTGAAGAAACACTATATTAAATACAACTTTGTTCTACACGTCCACTAAACGTCAAAAAACTCACTTTTTTTTTTAAAGACTATCTTTAATTTTGACAAAGGCTCTCCAATCATTCGTATTTACTTTAAAAGTCCATTCGTGAATGTGTCAACGAAAGTTTTTTTGTAAGTAGGGCGACCACGAGTTCAGGTTGAGAGAAGCGTGAACACGCATTGACTGCGGGCCCATCTCCACGGGCGTGGCACCTGCGACCGGCCACTTTCTTTTACTTTACGACGCGTTGCATGATTTCATTCAACTTTTTCTTTATAAATCAACTACTGTCATTAAGTCGGACAATTAATTTCGGAAAGCTCTTTCATAATATAGTTACGACTGTTAATCTCTGATCGTGACGCATAATCTACTATATGAAACAAAGTCTTAATTATTTTTAAGAAGTCTCATGTTTAAATTAAAATTTTGGTTTCATTAAAACTCGGGATTAAACCGTAGTTTTAATTACGTCCACGGCTCACAAAAACCTAAGAAAATACTATAATTAGGTTCTATAGTATTTGAAAACACATTAAACTTCAATGATACTGATTACAAGTGGCCTAATCACAACGCGGATTTTTTTTAATGCTCATTCTTATCGTGTCGAAGGCACTAGCGCAAGAGGCACAGCTGTCATTGGATATAATTTGTTCGTATCTAAATTTTATGTTGGCTACTTAATCTTAATAGGGTTGTCAACACCAACGACCGCAAGCAGAGCTAACTGTACGCATCGACATAATTTCCTTGGGTCTCGGTAATGATAGCCATTCTGTAATGATAAGCAGTCGAGTGTGACGTGCGAACGACAGTGGGCAGGCAGGAGTGCGTGTGACGAACTAGTCTAACGGGATCCGTCGTGATTATTTTAATTTCTACAAGTTTTTACTGTTCGATTATTAACATAACTAGGCCGAATTGGGTGCGCGCGCCAAACGTTGATTATGGAAAGACGAAAGCTTTAACTCATCAGGTGCTTGTCTACTAATTAGTTTGTTCGGGTCAGCTCAGTTAAATTTGACTGGCTACGTCGGTTCCTCTCGCATCTATAGTTCAAATAAGGGCTGTTGGCGAGAAGGGGTTTTAATCGTAGGCGTTAGTAATGAGAAATAAAAAAAAAACTCAGTTGCTTTACAGTTTGGAACTGTTTTACTTATTCACCTGATTATTTACTGATACTGTAACTAAAATGAGACCTTAGAACTCATATTTCAAGGTGGGTGGCGGTATTTACGTTGTAGATGTCTATGGCCTCCGGTAACCACTTAACACTAGATGGGCTATTGCATAGAATAAAAAAAAATTAACAAAACCTATCATCATTAACGACTGGTATTGTTCTGTTTATACAGCCTCAGGTATTGAAACTTTTAGGTTCTAAAAGGTCGCGGTTGAAGAATAATTTGCACAAAAAAAAAACACATTCACCTCTGTAATGTTGGCAGCGGACGGCCGCCTTGACCGCGCACGACCGGTCACTCGCTCCTTGTATTATATAAATATATATATATATATATAGGTACGTACATTTAACAATACCTGATATCGTGTACACGTATTTAAATTTTTACTGTGTAGGTGTTAGTGCGTATTCTAAGCCAATGAGTCTCAGCATTGAGAAATGGTGATGGTTACTATAGTTCGTTAAATACAGCTTGATACGCGAGACAGTTGAACGAGTGACTTTTCGTTATCGTATCAAGCTATATCGGACAAACTATACTTTCATCAACTGTACAATTACGGGTTTTAAAGTTCACATCTCCATACATGAAGACTCGATGGGGAGACTACAGGTTCAAGGTGGTGGAAGGCAAGAGATCACGGAGCCGATCACCGACCAGCTGGACTGACAATCAAGAAACTAACTGAGTCCACCAGGGTCCAATGTACTCTAGACGCTTCGAACCGCCGGATCTGGAAGCGCATCACCAGGAAGTAATTCTCGAAAACTTTGGGAACCTAATTAATGCTTCTACATGTACATCATCAGAGCAACCACGACCACTTTGACAAGAAGAAGTAAATATTTCTTTTTAGAATTAATAAATAATAAACAGGATATTTATTACTCTCGGATTATAAATGAATTGTTTTATTGCTCTAGCCAATTGGACTAGTTTACAGCTTACTGTGTATTAAGTAGTAACGGGAGCCCCTAAGCATCACAAGACCCAACATGAACCAACACCGGTTGTTATGACACATTGACTCGTCTTGCTCATACAATTACGTTCTATGCGCAATCAAACGGCAATAGAAAAATAATTATATAACTATGTGATCGTTTTTTTTTTCTTGTCGAGTCCGTATCTCCTACGAGGCTCCCGCGCCAGATGTTGGAAGCGGACCGCGGGCCCAAGGGATGGACTTTTGCGCCCTACCCACTAAGCGACTCCCCTGCACTCTTGCCCAGGCCCCTGATCCCCCGAGCCCGTGAATGGTTACAGATACGTGTGACTTAACTGTGCTACAGAATATACACTAGAACATTACAATTAGCTACTAATGACATATGACATCTGGGCTGTGATTGGTGTTTGAATTAATACATTTTAATTGGTAATTTTAAATACAAATCTGGAACATTCCACAAATTAGTGATCGGATGATCATTTTAAGTCAATTAACAGATTTATAAGCCATTTCTAATTTATTGTTATTATTATTAATATTCATCAGTTTTCTATTGGGTTTGACAGCAGAATTTTTAAGGAAACTGGCTCAGGGTCCACAACCTTTAAAGTGGTGACTTTCGAATTTACTTGGTTGAGATGAGGCAGATGTCTCCTGATTAGATCATTTAGGAAAGCCCCATTTAAATCCTCTTTAAATAATTGAGTCACTACAAAACTGCTATCCATCCACATTTCCAGTGAAAAATGACTAATACATTTTATCTTTGCCAAGATTGCCCCTTCAATTAAAAAAAATTTTTTGGAGCATTCTGGCCAAAGCGCTCGTTAAATTGATAGCCACAACCAACTAATAATACAGGTCATAAACAAAACAAGGCTGTCAACTATATTGAGGACGTATTGTGAATGGAAGCTGCGTACGAGAAAGCAACTCCTTAGTTGCATTTGAGTTCACTGTTCGATTGACATTTCGTTGGCGCGTGTTGGTATGCGCGCCGCCGCCTAATTAGGACGTCGCATGTGCCTATTTAAATGTTTGTCGTGTGCCTATTTTTTTTTTCGCAATTCGTACGGTAGTTTTGTTATATCTTAATCCGCAATAGGATAAATGTTTGCAATCGGTGGCAGTATACGAAAGAAGCGCGGCGTGATATTTTAGTTTCGACTTTAAAAAAAAAAGTTGGTCTTAAGTTTAAAAAAAATATATATTTTTTAAAATATGTTGAGATTTTTTTACATGTATTGCGCTATTTTTATAAATTAATACAACGCCACCATGCCCAGTAGTATAATTTCAAAGATAGCGCTAAGTTCATCTCGGCAGAGTGCACCTCGTTTACAAACTACTTTTTTATTTTATAGTTTAATTATTACTGGTAGCCCTGAGGCCTTTCCAGTTTCAGCAGGACAGGTGGGGAAGCAAAGGTTCAGCCAGAAGGGGCGGGATTAGCTAACAGCTACCCGAGCAACTCGGAAGGAGACATAACAACTCGAGAGCAGTTGCTTCGCGGATGAATCTACCGGATCGTAATCGCGACCCGCTGAGAAGTTCCGACGAAAAAACTCAGAGGGCTGATGCATGGGTTAGGTTGGGGACGATCTCGACAAGGGACGAACCCTTGTCGAGTTCGACGAGTATGATTACCGGGGTCTCTAAGCCGGTTTCTAGTGTTAGAGCTGAAGGAGTCTAATGCAAGGGTTATTGGAACTGATGGATCCGTAAGGAAGTTAACAAACTACTACTTTAATTGCAGTATTATGCCATTTTCAACACTGCGCTATTTTGATGAGTTTTGATTTGTTAGCTTTCTACTTACAGCTGGACGTTTTTTCAACTTGTACCCTTATAACAGTGGTCGGCAATACGCGGCTCGTGAGCCTCCGCGACCCTTTGAATCCTCGACCACGGCTCTTCCACGAAATGTTTAGTTCAGGCACGGAATATTACTTATTATCTTGCCTTCTCAAAGACAACTAAACAACTTTGAAAGACAAGGCTATAAAAATATATTATGTTAAAAAAATGACTGAATAACTTTCAATTATGTTTATATCTGTATTTGCCCCTTTGGACTGCCGACTAATGAAGGCCCTATAAGATAGTTTTTCTTATCTATACTAATATTATAAAGAGGAAAGATTTGTTTGTTTGTTTGTTTCGAATAGGCTCCGAAACTACTGGACCGATTTGAAAAATTCTTTTTCCATTAGAAGCCGACATTGTCCCAAATGAACATAGGCTACTTTATTTTCATTTTTTTTTTATTTTTTTTTTTTTGTTTCATGTGTGTTTTAATGTTTCCGAAGCGAAGCGAGGGCGGGTCGCTAGTCCTCTATATTGAAAACAGAATTCATTTGATAGCGTTTTATGAACTATTCGCCGGCAGCTTTAGACGAAGCGAGTTGTACGTGATTTATCACGGTTACTGTAAAATTCTATAATATTGTTATTGCGTTGTTCTTCATTGTTCGATGGATAAAATAATTTGTTTTCATTAAATATCTTAAGTCAAATAAACTCACGACAAATTACAATGTAATAACGGCTATCTTTATACCGGAACTAAAGATAGGCAGTATGATTATACAAACCTGTGCCAGCAGAGACCATGTATGCGCGTGTGCACACAGCCTTATCTCGTCCAGTAGAGCGTTCTTACGAACTTTGTAAACTGTTTCCAAAATATAGCATAGAAAACAATCTTTATCCTTTCATCTCAGGCTATGACATTCACTTACGTGCGTGGCTAACCCGTTAGTGTTTGTGAAATATATTTCGAACGTTGTCTGCTTCTAAAGATATGTTGTGTTGCACAACTGGTTGGGCCGGTGTGGCCGCGAATAATTATTAAATTCGTTTTAAAATCTGAATAAATAAGGTCGAAAATTTAATCCACAAAAACGCCCGTCATGGTAAACATTAACATCGACTTTAGGTCCAAAACCGTTTGCTTCTTTCGCCACTTTCATTCATACGTCGCAGGCACACTCGTATGTCTATAGTTTTATGCAGGACTTTAAAAAAAAAAGTTGTAATCGTGACGTAATCATTTCACTTCTGATTATATCGTAATTTGTTTACTACATTACATTACGTTAATCATTACAGTCATTGAATAAAAAGGTTTTAAGTTTCTACTTTTAATGGTACTTAAGTTTATAGTTTATTTTACAGTTATTGTGTTTTGTACAAAACACAACAAGTAGATATTAAGTCAATATTATTCAATATTTAAAATTACAGTAAACTTTTTTTTATTAAGTTTAAAGACGAATCATGAACATAGCCAATGCCGTAATTAAAAACAAAAAATACATAAATGATTTTTTGTTCTTGCTGAGATTCCAGTTAACAGCAAGTTAATTAACTAAAAACATAATAAATAAATAAATACCGCAAATTCTAGAAGTCAACTTAACACACATAAAATTGAATCTCTTAAATTTCACAGATAAAAAATGTTTGTTACAAATTATTATCGAGCTCCGAAATCAAATTTTAATTGCAGATGCGTGCATGCGTCTAATTCAGGAGCAGTGAGATATCGAACTAGCTCCGAAGACGAAATAAATCGGTGAAAACCCGTTAACCAGTCTAACGTCCATTATTGATGAGCATCATCAAACGCTTTCTACGCTTGTCTCTCGACACGACACATCGGAATTACTTAAAATTTGTATCTGTTCTAAATCATGGCTGGTCAACGAATGATATTTAAATAATTTAACCAATATTATTCGAAGTTTTGCCAATTTTTAGCAAGTCTTTTGAAAAAGTATAGAGGTCATCTTACTGGTGGTAGGACCTCTTTACTGGTGGTAGGACCTCTTTACTGGTGGTAGGACCTCTTTACTGGTGGTAGGACCTCTTGTGAGTCCGCACGGGTAGGTACCACCACCCTGCCTATTTCTGCCGTGAAGCAGTAATGCGTTTCGGTTTGAAGGGTGGGGCAGCCGTTGTAACTATAATTGAGACCCTTAGAACTTATATCTCAAGATGGGTGGCGCATTTACGTTGTAGATGTCTATGGGCTCCAGTAACCACTTAACACCAGGTGGGCTGTGAGTTCGTCCACTCATCTAAGCAATAAAAAAAATTAAAAAAAATTGAGGAGTTGCAAAGTCAATGTTTCGCATTTGTATTAGTTAGACTCTGAAGTAGTTGGATGAAGGGACTTACTACAGCTCAAGGTTGCTCAAGGATGACTGTATTCTTGCGGCGCCATTGTTTCCAGTGTCGAGCTTATAATAATCTTCAAATATTATTTATTACAATACAATATTATTATATTCTGTTATTTGGAAAAATTATGTGTAGCGAAACGAGAGAAAGTTAACTTATTTGAGTCTGTAAACAATTGGGATGAAATTATATGAAATGATATGAGAAGCCACGTCCAGCGGCTTTATTTCATTTTTCCACACTGATACACTTTCACAATTTCTAAAAGGTTAATAAGTCGGATCATTACTGTACATTTGAAGCTTAAGAAACTCCTTCGCTTCGCATTTTCCCGCCAAAAAGTCCGACAGTAAACGCTACAATTTACGTTGTGTTATCTATGGACTCAAGTATCTATTTAACTACTAGGCTTTTGAGTTGATTTCCTATCATAAAGAAAAAATTAAAAAGAACCAGCATCATAATCACCATAGTTGTTTTGATACAATTAGTGTTCGCCCAATGACCGATATTTACTGACACCTCAATTTAGGTATTCATCTTATCTATTTATTACAGTTAATCTTTTGTTTTTATTTTGAAAAAGCATTACCGTTTTCAATTTTTTGTTGGTAAATTTAAGCACTTAAATAGTTACTAAATAAAACAAAACAGAAAAAGGAAAAAGGTTGAAAAACGGAAGTGAAAAAGTGCTTAGCTGTTTTGTCTTTTGAAGAGATTATACCTACATACAAATTTTGGGACATTTAAACACGACATTGAGACACGAATAAGGAGAAAGCAAAATCTGTTGATAAGAAAAACGTCAAACAGAAAAAGAAAATGTTACTTTAAAGTATTTACGTGTTTATTATACAGTTATAAGCGTAGATTTTCAAAAACCTTCACAGCTGGTATGCACACCTCATACAGTCAAGCTGTCTACGAGTAGATTATAATTAGGTGTTACACGGTGTTCGGCATTGACCTTATTTCTATACTGTTTAGTACTCACGACTTGCGAAATATTTGTCTTATCCTTTTAAATCTCTAGATATTCTCTGGAGAAGTTTTTATTTGATTAATGATTTAATTTAAACTCCAATAGAATTGTGCACGTTCATTAAAATAGACGTCAATGTTTCCATTTTAGAATACCAGGTGAAAATCGCGGGAAATCTTAAAACATTTATTTTCACAATATATGATCAATCTATCACTATACTTATAAGTTATGTGTATTGTGTACCGAATATTTCAACGCAATTTTCGCCAAAATCGAGAGGATCGATTAATTTGAAACTTTGAAACAAACGTATCGAAATTAAATACCGATGATAATATAATTATTGTCCTGCACTGCCGAGTACAGACCAGAACAATCAGAAAAAAAAGGTTTAAATTTTGTTCGGTTTGATCTTTACTACCAACTTTGACGAATGGTTCCACCAAATGATACACCAATACCTGCATGTTCACGTTTTAAAACCAACATTACTGTGCTAAAATTTTCCAAAAAAATTTATTATATGAATTGGTCACATCAAACAGTATGTTTACAATAAACGTATTTTCATTGCCCTTGTAGGTAGACGAGCATACGGCCCACCTGATTGAGAGTTGTTAGCGTCGCCCATGGACGTCAGCAATGCCACGGACGCAGCCACGCCGCTGCCTACAATCAAGTACTATCCACAAATTTCGTTTGAAAAAACTTAACATTGCTTCTAAAAATACTTGACTAAACTAAAATATGCCCGGACGATGGTACTATCTCAAAGAATACTTTGGAACCTTTTGAACTTGGAATTAAATTTGAATACCTTGGAACTTTAATTGGTGGTAGGACGTCTTGTGAGTTCGCGCGGGTAGGCACCACCACCCTGCCTATTTTTGCTGTGAAGCAGTAATGCGTTTCACGTTGAAGGGAGGAACAGGCGTTGCACTGCAAAACTGACACAACTGATATCTCAAGATGGGTGGCGGCATTTACGTTGTAAATATATGTGGGCCCCGGTAACCACTTAACACCAGGTAAGCTCGTCCTCCCATCTAAGCAATAAAAAACAACTCAGGTATTTATGTGTAGAACTGACTATAGTCGTAAAAAAGCAAGGACCAGTTGTACAGTTGTGTTGTGCCAATTACAAGGGCGTTATCGTTTGTGTTCCAAACCGGAATTCATAGTCTTAGCTTTGCATGTACCTATTAGTGGAGTCAAATTTGCTGCAGCTGTATTATCTACATTCTTAAACTATGCACTACTTATTTTAATAAATTCGTGAAATCACAAACTATAAATCAATAATGGGAACTTTCTTTTTTTGTTTTTTTTTTATTGCTTAAATAGATGGACGAGCTCACAGCCCACCTGGTGTTATATGGTAAAGTTACAACGGCTGCCCCACCCTTCAAACTAAAACGCATTACTGCTTCACGGCTGAAATAGGCAGGGTGGTGGGTACCTACCCGCGCGGACTCACAAGAGGTCCTACCACCATTAAAGAACTATGGCAACCAAAAACTGATACATACTCACACAAACAGCAAATAAACTTGTTTATCGCATTAATGTTTAGCACGATGTGGGAATCGAACCGACGACCTTCAGCCCAGCAGCCACTGAGTTAGCTCAATTAAAATTATTGCATCTTATGTAGCTTACTACCATCGAACGTAGACGGACTGAAGTCAAAAACTGCGATAAGTTATTTTAAAAGTTCAAGTATTGCGATGATATATTGCAAGCTTTATCTTTGGCAACGCGCTGTATATGGGTGAAGTTCCCTCTTTTTTCTTTATCTACCTATGCTGATAGCCTTGAGTGGCTATACAGCTTTTCCCTAGCGTGTAGGTGAGCTCTCGGGGCTCAAACCGGAGGTGGAGTTCTCAGTGATAATAATTAACTCTGTTCCGGTGGCGGGTAGTGCCGTCTCTTAAGATTACGTGATTTACTTTAATAATTTCTCAAAGCACTACCCCATACTGTTGTTAGTTTGTACAAATTTTTTAACCCTCAGACACAGCCCACTGAGTTTCTCGCCGGATCTTCTCAGTGGGTCACGTCTCCGATCCGGTGGTAGATTCTGCGAAGCACGGCTCTTGCTAGGGTTCGTGTTAGCAACGTCGTCAGGTTTGAGCCCCGCGAGCTCACCTACTAGTTAAGGTTACGCTGAAATAGCCTCTCAAGGCTATCAGCTTAGGTAGGATAAAAAAAAAAATTATTAATTTCAAGATGATTTAAACACTTAATCTTGTGGTATTATGATAATTTTGATTTTGTGTCGATCGAATAATGCAAAAATAGTTCAGATTCTATTCGATTAACAATATTACCTTACAAAGCACCGACCATTAGCGTACAAACAAACCTATTTGTTGGCTTGGCGAACGGATTTGATATCAACTTCCGCGAGAATCGGAAATCGGGGAAACTTAACGGTGTCCTTCGAGCATCGGACGTATGGTTACCCTATTATTGGGTAATAATTAATTTATTTTATAAATAGACTATTTTTTCTGTGATATTTACGTAATAAATAAAATAATAATTTAGATTTAAATAAATATTGAAGAATAGCAATTTCTAACTGTACAATCCCTCTTAGATTCGCAGCCATATTTATAGTGTTGAATGTTTAAAAAAAAGTAAGTAACATGTATAACGCAAAATCAACGTCACCCAGACACGTAGGTAGGTACCTACAACTCGAGACAACTTACAGGTAAATAAGCGACGATACACCGGAGTTCCTTGAAAACCTTCGTCAACTCTCACAAAACTTCATAACAAACCACATAAAACACAATTGTCGCAATATTATTCACTTATCGATAAATAGATAAACACTTTTGATTGAGCAATATTCACACATATTTTGTTGTTTCGTTTTGGCAATCGTCACTCCGCGGTCACCACAACGCTCTCCGAGACAAATAAAATGACTGCTTACTTTTGCTTCGCTCGTGGTTTGGTGCGCGAGCGCAACACCGCATTCCACGAGTACTAACTGCTAATCGAGGCACGTAAACTGTAGTTCTCTCTCTCTAACTTAACTGGGATTGCGCGGAGAAAAGAGGATGCGAGATCTGCGTTTGTTTCTATGTTGATAGGTAGACCCGTTATTCATACCTATGCGCGTATATTTTAATGAAAAATAATAAAAAAAATGTGAATAAAAATTACAAATTCTACGTAATTGACCACTTAGTTCTAAAAAACTAGGTAAAATTTAGTCATAGGTGGATTAGTAGGTACTTATAAATTTATGACACAATATAATATTTTGATTAATAAAAGTAAATGTATTTTTTCAATTAACTATGCTTTACTTTCCTAATCAACTACAGATTCTTAGGTACCTACTTGTATATTGTATAATCACCGTTTCACAACCATTAAAAGAAACAAGAAATTGCATGTAAATAAAATATCTTTCATAAAAATTAAATTCTTGTAGAACAAGTTATTCTGTGTAGCAATAGCAATGTAATCACTTAACAAATAAAATCATTCGATGTTATGTCATCCATAGTTTCCACACTAGATGTACAGCGTGCGAAAGTTTATCAAACTCTTCAATCAAAGAATTTTAACACTCACAACACACTTTCTTTACATTTATTTTATGAACAATTTGTCAGAGAAATAACTCAAATTCTTGACTATTTCTCGAATTATATAATTACAGGTATCATTTCTGCATTGTGCAATCCCATCAGGCTAGGTAGTAATACCCAAAATATGCTATAAAGGCAGTAGTAGTACTTGGATTTTTTTTTAATAATAAATCAGTACCAATAGCAGTGGCATTTTAAAATTAATACATACATAGTTCTAAACAGTCAAAACCTTTAAACAAAACGCCTGTTGTGAGTTTCAAGCAGAAAAAATATTATGATCGATAGAGCTTTTAAAAAGATGTCGGCTAGAAAATTAGATATATGTATACATTGTGGTACTTTTTTTCAAAAAAGGAGACAAAACTCTTTTAAAGAACTATAGACCAATCTCCCTCCTGAACCACATCTATAAGTTGTTCTCACGAGTCATCACAAATCGCCTGGCAAGAAAGTTCGACGAATTTCAGCCTCCAGAGCAGGCTGGGTTTCGGAGCGGCTATGGAACCATAGACCACATACAAACAGTGCGGCAGCTTATAGAAAAGACCACAGAATATAATCGGCCCCTGTGTTTAGCATTCGTGGATTATGAGAAGGCTTTCGACTCCATCGAGACTTGGTCTGTTCTGGACTCTCTGCGGCGATGCCAGGTAGACCATCGCTATGTCCAGGTGTTGAAATGCCTTTACGACTGTGCCACGATGAATGTTCGAGTACAGAATCAGCAGTCTAACCCTATCCAATTGCGTAGGGGAGTGAGACAGGGGGATGTCATTTCCCCGAAACTGTTTACTAACGCATTGGAAGATATGTTTAAGACGCTGAACTGGAAAAAGATGGGCATAAACATTAATGGCCAGTACATTTCACACTTGCGGTTTGCAGATGACATAGTTCTCATGGCGGAATCGTTGCAAGATCTGCAGCAGATGCTGAACGGCTTAGCAGATTCTTCACGACGAATTGGACTACGGATGAACATGGATAAAACCAAAGTGATGTTCAATGGTTACATTAGCCCGGGTCCGATCGTCGTAAAGGGCTGCCCGCTTGAAGCTGTTGATGAATATTTATACCTCGGGCAGACGCTGCAGATGGGTAAACACAGCTTGGAGAGGGAAGTCAAGAGAAGGATCCAACTGGGCTGGGCGGCGTTCGGCAAACTGCGTGGAGTCTTTTCATCGCACATACCACAGTGCCTTAAAACGAAAGTTTTTAACCAGTGCGTCCTGCCGGTAATGACTTACGGAGCCGAAACGTGGACACTCACAGTAAGGTTGGTCCGTCAGCTCAAAGTCGCTCAGCGAGCCATGGAAAGAGCCATGCTCGGAGTTTCTCTGAAGGATAAAATCCGGAATGAGATTATTCGACAGAGAACTAAAGTCATCGACATAGCTCAAAGAATCAGCAAGCTGAAGTGGCAGTGGGCTGGCCATATATGCCGTAGGACTGACGATCGCTGGAGCAGACGGGTGCTCGAGTGGAGACCGCGCAGCGGAAGACGTAACGTGGGACGCCCCCTGGCTAGATGGTGCGATGACCTCCGCACGGTGGCCGGAAAGAAGTGGATGAGGAGAGCAGCAGACCGGGCTCAGTGGTGTAGATTGGGAGAGGCCTATGTCCAGCAGTGGACGACTGTGGGCTGTTGATGATGATGATGATGATGATGATACATTTTTTATTCTTTTTTTTAATTATCTTTTTAGAAAAGCCCGAAGGCCTTTCTAGTTTCATTAGGACAGATGGGCGAGCAAAGGCCCTGCCAGGAGGAATGGAATTTGTTAACAGCTGCCCGAGCGCCTCTAAAGGAGACCTAAAAACTCAAAAGCAGCTGCTTTGCGAATGAATCTGCTACCGGATCGGAATCGCAAATCGCTGAGAAGATTTTAAAGTCATCGTGGTCTAAAGGATAAGACGTTGATGCACCGGTTTACGAATCCCAGGCGGGTACCAATTTTTATAATGAAATACGTACTCAACAAATATTCACGATTGACTTCCACGGTGAAGGAATAACATCGTGTGATAAAAATCAAACCCGCAAAAATTATAATTTGCGTAATTACTGGTGATAGGACCTCTTGTGAGTTCGCGCGGGTAGGTACCACCACCCTGCCTATTTCTGCCGTGAAGCGGTAATGCGTTTCGGTTTGAAGGGCGGGGCAGCCGTTGTAACTATACTTGAGACCTTAGAATTTATATCTCAAGGTGGGTGGCGCATTTACGTTGTCGATGTCTATGGGTTCCAGTAAACACTTAACACCAGGTGGGCTGTGAGCTCGCCCACCCATCTAAGCAATAAAAAAAACTTTACTAGTATTGTTATTTAAATATGTACAACTAAAACAAAAACATAAAAAATAATGTGTACTCGTAAAAAAAAGATTAAGATATAAATCAATCGATTAAGATATAAAAAAAATTAAGATATAAATAAAATCGGTTATTTAAAAAAATAATCGATATATGAATTTCATGTAATTATTTTTCTTTATACTGACAACACTGAATTCAATCTGACTGACTGATACTTCGCTTGCTGCTTGTGGTGTTGTGCTTGCGTACAAAATGGATGTGTTTTGATTTTTCTTCGATTTATTTTACTTTTATCAATAACGTTTCATACTACGACTAAAAAACATTGTGTGAATTGTGGTTTTACCCTGACCGAGATTTAAAACCGTGTATATGCTCTCCTTTGCTATTTTTAGATGATACTAATTGTGTATGAAGATGAAGAAAATATAGATATTTAATGAATTAAGTGTGTTTTTATACCCTATTGGATAAAAATACATTAGGAACATCTTAAACATTAAGAAAAGAAAAGTTCTTGAAGTATCTCACAATCCGACACTTATTTATATAGAAAATTAACCTCAAAACGAGTTTTTATTTTTATTATATTTTTTATAATAGTGGCGTCAATTTCAATATATTTTTTAGATATCCAATACATTTAAGAATTTGAATCAGTACATTTTTATAGTAATATTTGATGTCCATCTTGGGCCTAGCACACTATGGAGAGTGGGCAATCCCCTTTGCACGCTTAAATGTGAATATATTGTTGAGGTGGAATCCGGATTTCCACAAAACTTGAAAGATAAACCAGTAATAAATGCCGATATTTAAAAAAATGAAATATATCCTTTTTAAATATCATCATCACACGTTTTGTTTTTCACCCAAAATTAACATCTTACTCCTGGGCTCGTTCTGTTCTTTAGACGGACTGAATTTATTAGAATAAATGGTAAATTAGACACATTACTCTCCGTGGCATTAGTATCTCTGATTATTCAGTTATTCTTTGGTATTACATATCTATCCCCTTAATTCCTATTCAGGATACCATTGATTTTGGAGTACAGTACTACCAAAAAACTACGCTCTCGTGTTGAAATTTATTTCCGCTATTTAATGCCGCTATCAACCTCGAGATCTACCGTTCGAAGATTTAATTTTGTTGTCTAATGGCTGTCTAGCCTTTCATTCCCTAACGAAAAACAGTGTGGCGTTACAAATAAACAGGATCGTGGTGGTACCTACTTGTGGAGGCTCTAACTCTCTACCACAAGTAATCAAGAAAATTTAAAGTTATCATCGTTCAATATGAATAAGCGCCAGGCTTATTCATATTGAACGATGATAACTTTGCCATCGCTGATTATTGGCACGTTCGAAACGTTTTGTCCTGTTGTGTAAAAAAGTACAAATTTAAAAAAGTTGATAATCCGACCGACAACCTTGAAAAATTGGCTGTAGTGGGCAAGGTAGAAGGTAAAAGACCCACCGGCCGGCCGCCAAACCATTGGTCAGATCAGGTAACTGCGCTCACTGGACTCTCTGTTGCGACCGCCCTGAGATAAGTCTAAAACTGAAGGAAATTGAAGCTGATGGTACAAGTAGCCATAAAGGGCTTTCAGGGACACGACCTTCCACAATGAAGTATGCGACTAAGAAGAAGAAGATAATCCGACCGTTAAGATAGGCGAGGGAGGACATAATAGTTGGACATAGTTTCTAAAGGCCATTGAAATCTCAGTAAATTAAATCCATTATGGTAAGAGGTTTCATTTAATTCTGCTCAATTCCCTTTTCAAATAGATCTTCTTCGACCTTTACAACATGTATGGGCTAATTTCCTTTTACCCGTTCTAAAAAATATCACGCCCAACTGTCATTCATGTCGCCTGTCACAAATTTAGAAACACGGACTGTTTTACGTTGTAGAGTAAATGAAAATTGAATTTCTTTAAATCTTAGAAGCCGATTTTGTTAAAGATATTATAAAATGCCTAAGGTTCGTCGCAGTAGGAAACCACCACCAGAAGGATGGGAATTAATTGAGCCAACACTTGAGGAACTTGAACAGAAAATGCGAGAAGGTATTGAACATAGCCTCAACAAAATATTGTTGTTTTATTTAAAAACAATGATAACCTAAAAATATTGGATATGTTCCTTGAAATGATGTTACTCGCTTAAATATATTTTCAGCCGAAACTGAACCGCACGAAGGGAAACGAAAACAAGAATCCTTATGGCCAATTTTCAAAATACATCATCAGAAATCACGTTACATCTATGACTTATTTTACAGACGTAAGGCCATTAGCAGAGAACTTTACCAATATTGCTTAAATGAAAAAATAGCTGACGCCAATCTTATAGCGAAATGGAAAAAGACTGGGTATGAAAATTTGTGTTGTCTTCGCTGCATACAAACTAGAGATACAAATTTTGCAACTAATTGTATATGTAGAGTTCCGAAGAGTAAGCTGGAAGAGGGAAGGATTGTTGAATGTGTCCATTGTGGTTGCAGAGGTTGTTCAGGATAGAAATTAATAAAGTACTTGAAGGACTAGTGTTGTAATTTAATTTGAAAGAAAAAAATATAAGGTACTTTTTTTATTGATAAAGGTACTCTTTTGTATGACTTGTATTGATATAGGTATGTGTGGTTCTGAGTATAAAATTTGAGTACACAAGCGTACATCCACGGTCTTGGATTTGATTGATAATGAAATTAGTAGAATTTAAACTATACAATATTTCTTCCAGTTTTTGATTGTTTGATAATTAAAACTACTGACTGATCTCAGTTTTAATGTAAAACTAAAGTGGTGAAACTGAATTAGATTATTGTGAAGCTTGCTCCAATTCATGAAAACTATATTGTGACTAAGTGGTATTGTTTCAGTTTTTATATTAATCAACTGTTATGCGCTTAAGCATTACTTTTGAATGAGTTTTATTCTACATTAATGTAGATTAAATAATAATAACAGCTGTTATTGAGACACTTTTTTTTTTCAAATGTTGAACTGGACTAATTTTCATAAAACATTATGTAACTGTACTTTATTGTAATGGCAATATTTTAAGTCATGTTTATAAACACATATACTCACTCATACTCAAAATTTGATTAAATTTTTTTTTTAATTTTCCTATTGAACTTTAAACTTTTCTATTTTCTTTTACTTATGAGACGTCAATGTGCAATTAACAAATATAAACAATGTACTAATAAAAATAAAGGTGATAAAATTGAGGACTATTCAGAAATTATCACTTTCAATTCGATGTCAAAATGTTGATATGTATAAAAATCTATTGCTTTAGCAAACTTAAGCAGATGATTGTTTAAAATAGAAGAGACTCAATATAACCTGTCCCCAATATTTACGAAATTTTCACATTACATATTCACATTTGCTTAGATTTTTCATTGCATTATAAACTTGTAACTGCTTCTATTTCACATTTGTATTGATTTACATAATCCGATGACTTCACGGCCTGCCTGATATTAAGTGATCTCCGAAGTCCAGACAAGCCAAGACGCCACCCATTTTAAAACAACCTTTAAGTCCCAAGAGTTAATTGTGACGTCTGCCTCACCCATTACGCCCCATAACGCAGGATTACGTTGCCGCAGAGATAACACAGAATTGTTACCTATTTGTGCAATCTTACAATACGACAACTAACTTTAAAAAATCTATTCCCTTGGGAATAGACTGGAAATGCAGTGGTTTGCGTCTGTTCACGCAATATTATGTGTTTGTTTTGTTGAAAAATAAAAACCCAGGTAAAACCAGTATTCTGTTATATCATTTTAATTACTTGAAAACTGTCTTAAATAAATTTTAAATCACTAAAACAAATATGAACTACTTAAACATTGTTTCATTTTGTTTTACATTATCATCAGTTATTGCTAAAAATAAAACAAAACCCTTTTGACTAAATAGACTTTAACTGAAAATAGTAAACAAAGGAACTTAAATAACAATTCTCTTCTACTTCTTTAAAGAAAATATATCAAAACATTTGTTCAACAAATGCTATAATTTCTCTTTTAGGAACTAAACAAAGTCCTCAATAACAATTTCTATAATCAGTCTTTTATGTGATTACTAATACGCACTTATTATTTAAACATTACATTCTAATCAATAGCAAGTAATCATGCAAAGTGCAAGATTTTAATTACACTAATTGTAAATTCAAAATTCTAGCAAATTCCTGAGCACAAGCTAACTGAATTATAATAATTATTTTACTGTTATTGTAGCAAATCTTAATTAAAATTAGCGACTTATTTCGAAAAACTCAAAACGTGAGTTATACCATTATAGCATTATGTTCTATTTCTTTGGCCAATTCAAGTACTAAATCCTTAAAAATTATTGGATTCATGTTCTTACCCAATAAGTGGAGAATAAACCAGTCCCCAAAACCAAATCTCTTTACAATACGTGAGACAACACTTCTTTTAACATAGCGTATTTGTCCACGTATCATTACTGTCCGCAGTGGATATAATATAAGCAAGAGAAAACGAAAAACTACTGCTAGTATCGAGAAAGCCGTTAATATAATAAGCCAGAACCAAAGAATAACAAATATCTTTTCATTAACAATATTTAAAGGTAGTACACACAATCGATCCTTTAATTCAAGAGAGCCTGAAGGTCCATAGTTTCTTAACCAGCATTTAGTGAGTTTAGGAAAAAATTCGTCCATAGGGTTGACAGAGGTGAAGTTGGTAAAATCGTTAGGTATGCGTGGGGTGTGCGTAAAAGCTGCAACTGCAGCACCATAGTTACGGAATGAACCACCAAGGAACAAGTCCAGAATAAATATTTGACCAACCTGGGGATCAAACACCAAATTCAGTTATTAAGTAGCAAAACTTTGTGCACATATTTAATATGACAATCAGAATATTGTGATATTTTTATTCTTTATTGTTAATTTGATTATACTAGTGTTTGCTCACTAGTTGCAACTAGACCATAATCACTGATACCCGAATCTTGATGCAATTCGATTGAATTTTTAAATGATATGTTAATACATAGCATTTAAAATAGTATTGACATATCATATCATTAATCTGTTTGCCAAACCATTCTTTTATTAATAAAAACAGAGGAGAACTGTCTTGTCTTTTGCTATTTTGCCTATTGTCTTTTAATTTAATTTGACAATATCAGAATTTTTTGATCAAATGTGTTTATCGCATCAATGCTAATAATACCACTATATTTTACAAGCAATTAAAACTACTATTAAAATTAAAAAAATGTTTGTGTCATCATTTTTAATTTAAGAATAAATAAACTTACCACATTTACAAGGTTCAGTAGCTCACAAAATGCATAACGCAGGGCATACATATTATGAGTATACATATTTGTGTAATTAAAATATGAGACAAGTTCTTTGCGCCTGAACTCTGACCAATCCTTCGAAACCATTGGACTGCCTGTAAAGTTTTACTACTTAGTATACTGATTACTTAAATTATTGCTAGCTTTTTATTGAATTTGTGTAATTTTACTGTACTTTGAAGAGTTAAGGAGATGAGAGGTGCTTGTCTCTTAATAAATGAAATAGGTAATTTAATTTTTCCTTTGTCTAACAAATTAAGTTAATTGGCACTTCAGTTACCATTGTTTTTTCTCATTTAAAATATCTAAATTTATAAAAATCTTACTAAGATCAGCTGCCAGTGCCTTCAGCCTGCCTCCTTCCCACATTTTCCACAGGTATCGAGGAGCATAAAACATGGTGGCTTGACCAAGTAGTACAAAACACACCCACTGGTAGTAAGTGTGTTTGATCTGCTCATCATCGTCGGACTTAGCCGGTCCTACTCCTACATATGCCATGTGCCTGCCTTCAACACCTGGAAATTTGTTCAATATTTTATGTTTTTATTGATTGATATTTTATCGATGCCTATTGAAATTAGAATGTAATTTTTGCAAATTTCAACAAGGCGAACTAAGTTCATAAAAAGTCTGTAAAAAATGTGATTTACTTAATTTTATTAGGTACTTGATATAATTAAAATCAATATTATGTACGAACCTAAAAGCTGGCTCTTCAGCGTGTATGTTCCATATATCCAACAATAACTGTTCACGGCGTCCTTATCATTGCCTTTATCATTGCCGCTCATACAATGTATGGGCTCTCCGAAAAACTGCTTTGAAGTCACAA
This sequence comes from Bombyx mandarina, assembly GCF_030267445.1. Classification (NCBI taxonomy): domain Eukaryota; kingdom Metazoa; phylum Arthropoda; class Insecta; order Lepidoptera; family Bombycidae; genus Bombyx; species Bombyx mandarina. The sequence continues at coordinate 13,097,010 of NC_143223.1, read as the reverse complement.
GAAGTGTAAACACCAATAATATTATGACTGTGAGCTTGTAATGCATTCGAAAAATATTATTATCAGTACATACATTCTCAAATTTCAAAAATGAACGAAAAGGCATGAAAAGATCAATCATCTTGACTTAATTTACTATGCACGTATCTGTTGTAACAAATTTATCTTCAAGATACCCGCGTAAACGCAAGCTTCATTAAATTTCCATCTTAAAATTAAACAATATTAGAGAACCAATTATTGAGTGGCAACAGGAAGTGAATTCTTTTGAGTTTTATTAAAATTTCAAAACGGAAGTATAAATGAATGACATCGAAAATAATCACATTGACTTCAAAGGATTAAAAGGTAAGGAATTTGAATATTATTTGCCAAAATAAATATTATGAAATCGCTTTATTCGTACACTAATTTTATTAGTAGGTAAATAAAGGAAAACATTAAGGATGGTAGATTTGCTTAATATAAAGTTGATCACTTTATTACGAGAATAAAATTGCAAACTTTTCGTTCGATTTGATGTTCGTTTTCAAACTGAAGAATCACAATAAACGATCCATGTCATGCAGGTTCACTGAAGTATGAAACCTATATACCTAGTACTTAATAGATATATGTTCAGGTTAAGTAAAACTAGGAATGACTAGAATTATACCACATAAAGTAATTTATATCCAAGAAATTGGATTAAGTGTTTTTGGTATTAAAAAGGCAGCGTATAAAAAGAATCATTTATTGGACTACACCACAAACGCACACATTTCTAGAACAATACAGTTTTAATTAATAATATAAAAAACGATAACTGATTATCGGGAATGTTAAAGTACATTACATTAAATGGCATTGCTTTCATAAATGTGCTGTAAATTAATTAATGATGCGCTAAAATTTGTAATAATAAAAATAGTGGTAAGTATGGGTATTTTTTTAAGTTAAATTTTCTTAAACTTGAACAAATATTACAATAATAATTTACATCTTTGGTCTTGATTCCATATATTGAATTAGAGCTTTATATTTCCTATTAGACATAGTAGTATGTGCAATATATAAATTTGTATAATTTTTAGTAAGTGAGCAATTTTTATCAAAACTGCTAAAACGACCCTATAGAAGGCACGATTTGGCATTTAGCTACTGCAGCTATTCGTGCTGTATTTATGTGTTTTTTTACGTTACTATCCATTTCAATTTATGCAAGCTTATAATTAATGTAATCTTGTATAAGAATCGAATTTTCTAACTACCCATTACTAAGAGTTCAAACATAATGAAAATGAACATAGTGCTTATGAAATAAATAATATTTTGATTTTAATTAATTTGAATCGGGTCACATGATACAGGCGCAAAAATTTTTAACTTCAACTTTTACATACAATGAGAAGACTTTATTGTTACTGTTCTATTCTGTATTTATGAATATGCAAAATAATAGATTTCTTAAAATTATTAAAAACACCCACTTCCTCAACGGTTATTTTCTGTTAATACATTCTATACGCCCAAGACTCGTCAGTTTAAGTCGTCATACCGAGCCTTCACCGACTCGTCGCTTACAATATTCCGAACAACCAACCATAAACCCTTAATAACGAAGTTGAATAACTTCTGCAGTAATTAAAATCGCCTTCCACATCACAAACAGCTCATAGTTTACTTTTGGCGCTATGTTCGGTGTTGTGCTCTTCAAAGGCCATATTGCCGACTGCAAATATGTTCTGCGGATCTAAGGCGTTCTTAGCTGCCAGTAGCAATTGACGGCCGGGTTCGCTCACGGTCTCGGCGTACCATTTCTTTCTTAATTTTCCGACGCCATGATGGTGCGATATCGACCCTGTAATTTAATCGTACGTTTTTACGTGAGAAATGTGAGTTAATTTTATTTATTTCAACAAACATTTATAATTAATTATCTTCGTTTATATTTTCCTCTCAAATTTTCGAAGACCATCAAAATTACTCTTAAAATCTGTTTACATACATTAAACTTTTAAAATTAAAAATAAGTCTAACGATTTTCCTTAAAGTTTGATCACCGATGACCTGAGAAGAATTGGCAAGAAACTCAGCGGGCATGTCTTTTTTTTTTTTTTTTTAAATATGAAATTATTATTTATTTATTTTTTAATATTAGATTATTATTTTTTTTAAATAAGATTTTTTTACAATGAGTATTATAACGTAACAATTACTACGATATTGAAATGCCCGGAGCGAGCAACTCATTCCCACTTTGTGCAATCTTCTAGATAATCATTGACTTTATAGTACGCTTTATTGCACAGATGTTCTTTAATAGTTTTCTTAAACCTATGTATATGTAGGTTCTGAACATCTTGTGGGATTTTGTTGTACAGGCGCACAGACAAACACCCGAATGAATTTCGTATCTTATGTAACCTACTACTGATCGGCACAACTTTATCTTTTAAAAAATTAATGAAACTCACCACCGCAAGCTAATATTTCATCTCTGGCTGCTTCCTCGATTTGCTCGTACGTTTCGACAGGGTTTTCACAGTCACCCGAGTAAAATCCAAAATAAAAATAAATACAGCAACCGGCGTCGTAACTGTGGATCAAAAGACTCGCATTATAAAACGTATTTATTTTATACCATTAAAAAAAATATTATAATATTTATTCGTGAATTTTTTTATGGACCTTCATTCTCTAAAAATGTGTACTTATGTGTATCAGTCTCTAGTTCCCTTAAAACACTGATTTTTAGTTTGGGGGTAGGTGACTGTTTGCTAATTGTTAAAATCATTAATAAATGATTGAAAATGTTTAAAAAACTACTAAATACATATACAATATTAAAAAAAACAAATTTAAATATTCTTGTTTATATTATTCGACAACGAATTCCATAATGAAGGAGCAGCGTCATGAAAAATTTAATCTTAGGGTGGTCTATTATGGACACACGCGGGCAGGTATCACTGTTCAGCTTACATTTACCACGAAGCAATCAGGGATTCCTATTTTTTATTATTGCTTAGATGGATGGACGAGCTCACAGGACACGTGGTGTTAAGTGGTTACTGGAGCCCATAGACATCTACAATGTAAATGCGCCACCCACCATGAGATATGAGTTCTAAGGGAGTTCAAGTCTCAAGATAAGTGAGCAGTGGTGAACATTGAACAAAGTCTGGTTTGAAGGGTGGGGCAGCCGTTGTGACTGTACTTGAGACCTTAGAAATTATTCTCATGTTGTCGCATTTACGTTGTGGATGTTTATGGGCTCCCTAACCATATAAGCAATAAATAAAAAAAAACGGAAAATCTTACGTTTGAGTGAGGCGGCACGAGATCAGGAACCGGGTGATACTTCTGGCGAGACACTCGTCCCGGACGCGAGTCTTCACGTTCCTGCAGAGAGCCAGGGTGCGGTCCCAGGGCACCGACGTCTCGAACGATTCCGCCACTATGTCGAACTCTATCGCGATGTCCTGTATACAAAATAAAAAGTAATATTAATATATTTAGTGTCAATCTGTTTTAGGACTTAACCGTTGGCCTGGTCTGCATCAGGGGAAGAGTTTGCAATTCTCTTGGTCTAAAGTGAACACTTCCTAAAATAGCCTTAGGTTTGATTCCCGTTCAGTCGTTTTTTTTTTGACGTGACAGACAGCCTCTTATAATTCGATGGAGCCGGCTGCACGCACGAAAAAACATGACTCATGCGGCGTTACCTAGCTCTGAGGCGTATTTTGTTATGACGTTGTCACGTTCAACTATCGTCAGTAAACCGACTTTACAGACAACCGATTTTTTGCTTAAATGGGTGGACTAGCCCACCTGGTGTTTAGTGGTTACTGGAGCCCATAGACATCTACAACGTAAATACGTTACCCACCTTGAGATATAACTTCTAAGGTCTCAAGTATAGTTACAATGGCTGACCCACCCTTGAAACCGAAACGTATTACTGCTTCACGGTAGAAATAGGCGGGGTGGTGTTACCTACCCGCGCGGACTCACAAGATGTCCTACCACCAGTAATTATGCAATTATAATTTTTGCGGGTTTTGATTTTTATTACATGTTATTCCTTCACCGTGGAAGTTAATCGTAAAAATTCCTTAGGCTCGTATTTCATTAGTACTATTTCATAGTTTGCAGTTGTCTTGGTCTAAAGCAAACACTTCCTCAGATATCTTTCAGTTGGTTTGCCATATTTTGACTGAGAAAGTTCTGTTAACGAAACCTCGGTCGGTTCGTTAAGGGCAGGGGTCTGGACCGCTGCTGCAGGACTCACCCTGAGGTAGGCTATGACGAAGGTGAGCGTGTATCCGGTCTCGCCGTTCCCAGCGCCGGCGGGCACCCCGCCGTGCCGGGCCGCGATGCTGTTCAGGGCTCGCTCTTGCTCCCTGACTTTCTCCTCGGTGCCCTCCATCAGCAGCGTGACCACGCACAGCTTCAGAGGATCGAACCCTTTGATCCTCGTGATGTACAGTCGCTTCAGCCCGTCCAACAGGACTCCGCCCCATGAGTTCTCCAATTTCAGTGCTTGCCCGAAACGAAACTGTAATGTACGACTTTTATCACTATATGCTTATGTATATGTATAATTATGTATGCTTAAATGTTTAAAACTGCGAAACGGATTTTGATGCGGTTTTTTTTAATAGATAGAGTGATTGAAGAGGAAGCTTTATATGTATAACTAGCGACCCGCCCTCGCTTCGCTTCGGAAACATTAAAACACACATGAAACAAAAAAAAAAAAATAAAAAAAAAGTAGCCTATGTTCATCAGGGACAATGTCGGCTTCTAATGGAAAAAGAATTTTTCAAATCGGTCCAGTAGTTTCGGAGCCTATTAGAAACAAACAAACAAACAAATCTTTCCTCTTTATAATATTATATATATATAATATGTATAATAACATCCATTAAATAGTGGAGAAATTCTGTTATTTTTGAGGTTTCTAATGTGATGTCGAAAATAATAAATAGGTAAAGACAGGTACGGACAACAGGTAAGATGAAAGGCGATTGCACGCAGCAGAGATGCAAATGATGCGATGGATGTGTGGAGTAACGAGAATGGATAGAATACGGAATGAATATGTTAGGGGAAGTCTGAAAGTGGTACCAGTGACCGAGAAATTGAGAAGTGCGCGTTTGATATGTTATGGACATGTGATGAAACGAAATGAAAATAAGGTTGGTAAGAGAGTGTTAACTATGAATTTGGACCGATATAGAGGAAGAGGTAGACCTAAGAAGAAATGGATGGATTGCGTGAAAGACGATATGTGTAAAAGGGGAGTGAGCGAAGAAACGGTATATGATAGAGAAGTATGGAAGGAGAAAACATGTTGCGCCGACTCCAGGTGACTGGGAGAAGGGCAGGAGAATGATGATGAAATAGGTAAAGACAAAATAGTTGATGACATTTTTCTCTTTTGCGTCTTAGTGTGTGTTTATCCTTCTTAGAAAAGTGGCTTTCCGTTTATTGGTTATCAGTTTAGGTAGGAAAAAAAGAGAGCATTTTGAAGTCTGCACGAGTAGGTACCAACATTGTACAAATATAAAAATGTAAATAAATGTAATTATTATTATGTCTACTTTTGCCACGAAGCAGTCATGCGTCCCTCTTGGAGTCTACTACAGTAAAATAGAAATGTCAACCTCCTGTGATGGGGTGGGTAATGATACATATTGTGATGATTATAGGCAGTGGTAACCACTTTACACCGGGTACAAACGCAATACAAAAGATCAATGATAAGATTCAGTGCTTTTCCAACTTTCGTTTTGAATTGCCCTTGTAGGCAGACGAGGATACGGCCCACCTGATGGTGAGTGGTTAACGTTACCCATGGACATCATCAATGTCAGGGGCAGAGCTAAGCCGACACCTACCTATGGGTTCCCCCACAATGGGGGAATACTATGCCATAACAGTTATTACGAATATTTGCATGTATGTGTACACTTAGGTCACACCTATACATAACAAATATCCAAATTTCCTTAGAACAATCAGGCATACCAGCTCACCAGGGGTTCGTCGTACCTTTTTTTATTGCTTAGATGGGTGGATGAGCTCACAGCCCACCCGGTGTTAAGTGGTTACTGGAGCACATAGACATCTACAACGTAAATGCGCTACCCACCTTGAGATATAAGTTCTAAGATATCAGTATAGTTACAACGGCTGTCCCACCCTTCAGACCGAAACGCATTACTGCTTCACGGCAGAAATAGGCAGGGCGGTGGTACCTACCCGCGCGTACTCACAAGAGGTCCTATCACCAGTACCTAGTAGTCAGGTCTTCTTTTGACCTTGTCATATCTACTGACCTGTTCGTTGTCCATTAGTCTGATACTAGAAGGTTGAAGCCTCTTCCTGGCGACTTCCCTTTCGAACCAGAACCCGGACTCCCAGTCGGGGAACACGAGGGATCCGTAGCGAGTCACGGCCGGCACTGGACGGATTTTGATGACGACCTGAAACAGTGATGACAGAGCATGTCCATGTGATGATCAGTCAACACCGCTCGTGGTCATAACCAACGCCAGGATCGCAGACAAGAGGACCATGCCATAGCAATCAGTAAGCACAGCGAAGAGGAGTGAGGAACTTAAATGTTCATATTTTAATCTCATACTTTTTTCTTTTTTTTTTCTTCTTTTGGCAATAGCGTTTACTTTTTGCCAATGACGTAAATTAAAAGATTGGGAAACCAAGTTAAAATAGGATATGAAACATGAGAAACGATCAGATAAGTTGGAAGAAGTTTGAAACGGACAATAAAAATTTCATAAATATACATATATACACTTACAAATCAAATATTTAAACTTTAATATGGTTCTGAAGGATGAAAGATGACAATATTTTATAAAATATACATGGATACATAATTATACAGGATATACAGGTAGGAAAAGGAACATTAAGAGACATTAGATCATTCAGGAATGAGGAGCGGTCGTATAGAGGACATGAAAAGAAAATGTGATCTAGATCACATTTATCTGATTCACATTCACATATGTCAGTAGATACAATGCCTAATCTATTAAGATGAACAGGAGTGCAAACATGACCCAAACGCATTCTTATGATAGAAGAACATACTAGCTTATTGCATTTGACACGGAAAAACCACGGCTTTAATGAAATAATTGGCTGAAGGTTAAAATATCTCCTGCCTTTTGATTGACCAGTTTCAGTCCAGAGTCTATTCCAGCGATCCTGAAGGTGAACTACAGGAAGAGCGCCTAGATCCTGGCAATAAACTTTATAAGGGAAAATGTCGCCATCTTCCACGGCTTCATTAGCTAATTGGTCTGCTTTTATATTACCAGCAATGTCACTATGGCTAGGGATCCATACAAAGAGCACAGAAAGACCAAAATGATTGCATTTATTTAATAGATTTCTTATTTCTATGACAACAGAAGAAATATTTTTTGATTTAAATGGGAACCTATTGAGAGACTGTAAGGCACTTTTTGAATCAGAGAAAATTATTGTTTTTGGAAGTTTAAATAGAATAATATATTCAATAGCCTTAAAAATACCGTAACATTCCCCAGTAAACACCGATGTTTCCGGAGGAAGTTTGATTTTCTGTGATATTTTAAATTGAGCATGATAGACACCTACACCAACAGGATCAGAAGAGGAGTGTTTAGACGCATCCGTGAAAATATGATGGTAATTAACCCAAACAGTATTTTTAAGAAGATTAAATGAAAATTTTGTACAAATATCGTGCTTCTTTAAATCAAAGTTAAAATGGATTTCTGGAAGAGACATTAATGCTTCAAAGCTAGTATTGAAAAGAGGGTAATTAATGGATCGATGAATAGGAGCTTTTATGTTAATAAATTTCTTAAAACTATTGATTAGACAAGGTGGTTTTTTATGTCTCCAATATGCAGATGTATCTATACAATGAGAAAGTTGCTGAAGTTTGTTATAAAGAGAGTGGTTAAGAAACTGAAAAGATCGGAATATAAATTTGTCTGCTAAATATTGACGACGTAGATGTAGTGGAGGATCACCACATTCTACTTGAAGAGCATTGATAGGGCTTGACCGCATAGCACCAGAAACTATTCGTAAAGCTTTGGACTGTATGAGATCTAGTTTTTTAAATGCTTTAACACTCCCAGGCTCCAGCAAGAATGTACCATAATCTAGCATACTTCTTATAAGTGCATTATATAACAATTTCATGCAAAAAGGGTGAGCACCCCACCTAACACCTGACAAACATCTTAAAATATTAAGAGCACGTTCACATTTAGTATTTAGGTAATCACAATGTGGGATACCAGTCAGTTTCGAATCTAAGACAATTCCCAAAAACTTAACATTAGCTTTGACTGGAATCTGATTACCCTCATAAAATATAGAGATAGGAGGAGGCGTTCTTGATCTCGTGAATAAAACTATTGTACTTTTTGCAGGTGATAGATCAAGGCCATTTAGGTCCAACCAAGTTTTTAAATTTATCAGCGATTGTGTTATAGACGAACTAGCTTTTTCAATAGATTTATCACAACAGTAAATTAAAAGATCATCAGCATACTGAAGGACATTTACACTATTAAGTGATGATTTTAAATCTTGAGTATAAATATTATATAATATTGGACTAAGTACTGATCCTTGAGGAAGGCCCTTTGAAACAAGTCGAGTAATTGACTTCCCGTCATCTAGTTTCAGGACTATGTATCTTTCGGAAAGCATGTTTATGATAAACTTTGATAATAGCAGTGGTATATTAAGTTGTAAAAGCTTACTCTTTAAAATACTTATCACTACGTTATCATACGCACAATTTATATCTAAGAACGCAGCTATTACTGATTTATTATTGGAGAATGATAATTGAATATCAGAAACGAATATGCTTAAACTATCAATAGTACTTTTCCCACGTCTGAAACCAAACTGGGATTCACATAATAGACCGTTATGCTCAACAAACCATTCTAAACGGTTTTTTATAAGATGTTCTGTAATTTTCATCAAAACAGAAGAAAGTGCGATTGGGCGATAGGCAGAATGGTCTGAGGAGCACCTATCAGGTTTCAGAACGGGAATTATTTCCTGGCGTTTCCACGTGGAGGGGATGTTACCAGATGTCACTATGGAATTTATAAGAGATAAATAATAAAATAAAGCATCATCATTTAAATGAGAAATAAAGGAATAAGGTATACCGTCCAGTCCAGGAGCAGAATCCTTAACATGTGACAATACACCTTTTAATTCAGTGAGAGAAAATATACTGTTTAGACCAAAATAGTTATGATTATTTATATTTTTTACAGGGTAGGGAATTGTTAAGTCTTCGGGAACGAAAGGAGGAGCTAATTTATCTAAAAAGCTATTAACTAAATGAGAAGGTATTGATTTTGGAGATGAATATTTGAATGCAGATCTAAACCTCCTTATATTTTGCCATACAAGAGATGGTTTGACATCAGGTGATATTGAATAGCAGAAGGTTTTCCAGCCATCAAATTTCTTTTTCTTTAGAAATTTTGAAGTTTCTGACATTATCTTTGTAAGAATTTCAAAATTCTCATCAGTGGAACATTCACAGTATGTAATTTCAGCATATTTTCTTCTCTTTACTGCCTGAGTGCATTCATTATCCCACCAAGGAGGAGAAGGAATAAAACCCAAAGAGCTATTTTTATTAAGAAAAATTTCATTGGCGACCTCAATAAATGTTCTTGCCAAAGAATCTGCACACAGAGATTCTGTACCTGGATTAATTTTTGGAAGTGTAATAATTTTGTTTTTTATTAGATCTTTATATAAATCCCAATCAGCATCATTAAGCTTATATTTTAGACGAGGAGAATATGTTTTATGTAATACATTATTGCTGTTATTGCCGGTTGGAAATGATAATAATAATGGGAAGTGATCACTACCAAAAGTAGATCGCAATGGATCCCAAGACAAAGAAGAAGCAAGATTAGGTGTAGAGACTGTTAAATCTGGACAACTTGGGCCCTCGTCAGGAAGAGAACGTCGAGTAGGGCGACCATCATTTAATATACACAAATTCACTGAATCAAATATATCTATTAATGTGTTACCATAGCTATTAGAAGATAAGTAACCCCAGGATTCATGGCGACAGTTAAAATCGCCAAGGATCATAAAAGGCTTTGGAAGAATGTAAATGATATCTTTAATTTCATTCAAGATTGCAGAAGAAGGATGAGGTATATAAATAGATACATAACAGATATTTTCGACTAAAGCAGCAATAATAGAAAAATTATTACTGTGAGAAGGAATAGAGAAGAGAGAAAAAGAAAGGGGGTGTTTCACAAGCATGGCTACTCCGCCATGCCCATCCACACGATCTTCCCTGAGACATGAATAACCACGAATCTTAAATAAAGATCCTGGTTTCAACCATGTCTCTTGAAGAGCACAGATATAAGGTTTATATTTATTTAATAAATAAATAAGATCACTTTTTTTAGGAGTGATGCTTTGACAATTCCATTGAAGAACTTTGTCCATTATTTGGTTTATAAATTTGAGTAATTGCAGAAACTAATAAGGCAGCGTTGGACGGTGTAAATTCATTCGATTGACTAAGAGATTTTATAAGAGAGATAATTAAATTAAGTACTGGGGTTTCCAATGGGTTTTCATTGTCTTTGTCAGTTAATGCACATCCATTGGAGGGTTGGGGAATATTAAAATCCCTTAAAATTTCTTGGTGAGCTGATTTGTCATACCCTTTGCTAAGTGTAGGTGGAGGCTTTGGTTTAACAAAAACAGTTTTTTTATATGAAGTACTACTGTTCATAGCTTTAGATGTAGGATGTTGATGCTGGGTTGGAAAAGTATTAGGAGTGATGTTAGGTGATGAGAGCAATGCATCTGCATAAGAAATTTGAGAGACAAATGGATGTAGTTTTGAAGCTTCTGAATAGGAAATACAGCTCTTAGCCATTGATTCCTTTATAGCTCTTTGTCTTTCATATTCTAAGCATTTTTATCGGTTGCAATATGGGACCCCTTACATAGACAACAAGATATAAAATCTTCTTGAATGGAGCAGTTATCACCACTATGTCCTTGACCACATCTAAAACATCTTGGTTTAGATCTGCATTGAGATTTGACATGCCCAAACCGACAACAATTGTAGCATTGAATAGTAGGATATATATACAAGTCTACAGTAAGAGCAGTGTAGCACATATAAACACGTTTAGGCAAAATTTTACCATCAAAAGTAAATACTACAGACTCAGTACATTTAAGATGGTTTTGTCCATCAATCATCATCTTCCGTTTTATTCTCCTAATTTTTATGATTGGACCGCACCCAATAGGAACAGAAACATTATCTTTTATTTCCTCTTCGGACCACTCAGCTGGAACTCCTCTTACTATTCCTATTCTGCTCACAGAAAATGATGGAATAAAAGCCTTATATTTTTCACATTCTAAATTTTTGTTTTCAACAAAGTCATTTGCATCTTGATACTTAGAAAAAGAAATAGATAGTCTATTCCGGCCTATCCTTTTTAAACTTCCATTCACAATATTTTTAATAGAATTTCTTTTGAGAAAGCGTCCAAATGTAACTGGATGTAAAGTAATATTATCGTCGGGAGATGAAAATTGTTTTTGAATGTGAACAACATAAGGAGCAGCATCGGATGAGTTATATAACAGCCTTGCAACAGGGGGCTGTGGTTGTGGTGGAGAGTCTGTGTTATTGTTTTGTGTGGTCTCTACTACTATAGAAGAATTATTGCCGGAATCGACTTTGGAAAGTATTTGTTTACTAATTTCTACACATTGGCAATCACTTTCCTTAACATCTTTCTTATCACCACGGTGTTTTCGTCGTCTTTTATTACAGTGCCTGCAGATTCTGGGCAGAGCTGACACTCTTTTACGACCACAAGATATTTGGGAAACTGAACCATCTGTATCCATGGTACTACCATCGTCATTATTTGAAATTGTCACTACATGACCTATATCGGGGGCTGTCCCCCCAGGATCACCCGGGGGGTCCATCATGTCATGAAGGAAAAGAGAAGAAAATAAAGCTTACCAATAGTATGAAATTTACACAGAATAAATCAAATTTAAACTTTAATACTAACTAACTACTAAAATATATACAAACTACAACTTATCTGATCTAAATATTTAAAAAAGAAACAAAAGAAAAAAAGAAAATTAACATGAAAATCAAAATAAAATGGAAAATTAACAAAAAGCACGTCCGACCGATTTGAGGTTTCCCAATCTACCCATCTCATACTTAAATATATCAACAGGATATTGCAAAAAATAATAATAATTAAAGTAACTAAAATATATTTCTATACGACAAAACAAGCAGAGAAGAAAATGAATAATACCTAATTGGTATCGAATTAAAAATTGAAAATAATTCAAATTACCCAAATACATTTAAAATAAATGTAACCTTACGTCGAACCGGTTAAAAAGTATCTAGAGGCCCGAAAAGAATAGGTGAAACTAACTCGGTGGGCTGACTTTTTCCTTATTTCTTTTATTACCTACCTACCTAAGAATTACCCATATTTTATAGAACAAAAAATAATAATTAATATCTAAACTGACACACTTAAATGCGTACACAAAAGTTTCGTAACTGCTCGCGCCGTTAATCGCTGAAGAGTTCTTTTACCCGGCGCTTATCCTGCAAACCTACTTGCTCAAACCTCACCATAAAAATGCTTCGTAAATTAAGACGATGTGGTCTCTGATTTAGCTTCTAAGAACTGAACAAAACATGCAAGTCAAACGAAAACTTGTGATGAAATGGTATAAAAAGGTAAAGGATAGAGCGAACGGCTAATTCTTTTTTTTTTTGGGTTGGTAGAGAGAATCGGGCTTAGTCCAGACACCTTACCGCTCGGCTAGGCCAGATGGAGACACTTGAGTGCTTTGCCAAGGTGGAGGGTTTGCTAAAAGAGATTTAACATCTCAGGGGTTACTGCTTCGTGATCTACTATTGGCTCGGAATCGCGACTATGAAGATCCGGCGAGAAACTCAGCGGGCTGTGTCTGTGGGTTAATTCACTCGTTGAGCCCTTCGTCGCAAGCGACGGGTTCGGCGAGGACTCTGACCGGTGCTTGAGGTACCTTAAAGGCACCGTTAATGGATCGGGAGGATCCGTAATGACGTGTTTAGGGCTGGGAGCCGACAACGAGAGCTCCTGATTGGCCGCGGCGTGCGGTCAGGCGCGGCTACCGTTTGGGTCGCTATATTGCGTTATTTTAAAACTAAATATTTATTACTTTAATATTTGTGCGCATTTACGAATTGGAATTGGTATGCGAATATGTATGTGATTTAAATGCTTGCATGATTAAATTTTTTAATAAGTATAATAATTATTCTGTTTCTTTTTTACATATTAATGTTTATTTTTTAAAATTTAATGCTAATTCAATAGCTATTATCGTCTCGCCGGTCTGCTCGGTGAGATTTCTTGAAAGAACAAATAGTTAATTTGAATTTAATTCTTCTGTAACACTTTTTACGTTATTTTTTGTATGAATTAATAAATAAAAACAGGTTTCGCTTTCCAAGTCAAACGATTCAAATTATAATTGCTGTAATTTACGACAGAATTTTTCGGGTAAGCTTAACCTATAAGTTTTTTTTTTTTTTTTTTTTTTTTCCTACCTAAGCTGATAGCCTTGAAAGGCTATTTCAGCGAAACCTTAACTAGTAGGTGAGCTCACGGGGCTCAAACCTGACGACGTTGCTAACACGGTCCCTAGCAAGAGCCGTGCTTCGCAGAATCTACCACCGGATTGGAAACGCGACCCACTGAGAAGATTCGGCGAGAAACTCAGTAGTGGGCAGTGTCTGAGGGTAAAAGTATTGAAGTGATGTTTGTGATCTCGTACAAACCTCTGTGACGACACCGAAGCATCCTTCGGAGCCCATCACGACGTGTTCCCATTCCGGACCGCACGACATCCTCGGCACGCGGCAGCTCTTCTCGAGCACTCCTTTCGGCGTCACCACCTTGTAACGGAGAAGGTTTATTAGTGGTATGACCTCTTGTGAACCCCGAACCTTGTAATGGAAAAGGTTTATTATTTGTAGGACTTCTTGTGAACCCCGAACCTTGTAATGGAAAAGGTTTATTAGTGGTATGACCTCTTGTGAACCCCGAACCTTGTAATGGAAAAGGTTTATTATTTGTAGGACTTCTTGTGAACCCCGAACCTTGTAATGGAAAAGGTTTATTAGTGGTAGGACCTCTTGTGAACACCAAATGGTAGGTACCACAACCCTGCTTATTTCTGTCGTAAAAGCAGCATGCTCGCTCAAATCGGTATTTAAGTCGTCGATGTCAATTGCTCAGGTAACCCTTAGCACCAGGTGGCACGAGAGGTCGTCCTATCTTCTTCAACCCGTGTCCACCCAATTCTGGGCGTAGGTCTCTTCGAATGCACCCCATTATCATCGGTCTCTTGCCTTTTGCATCCAGTCTCTACGAAACACTTTGACCAGGTCATCGGTCCACCTCATTGGCTGTCTGCCCACGTTACGACGTCCAGTACGAGGTGTCTCCACTCCAGTACTTTTGTGCCCCACCGATTGTCAGTGCGACGGCATATGTGACCGGCCCACTTCCACTTTTTCCGAGCATCACTTTGGGGGTCATCCTAAGCAATAACAATATAACGATTTCTACGTTGACCTTTGATATTCAACTTTCCTAGGGGTTGTATAATTTCAACCGGACTTTTAAATGGTAGTAACAAATACATTATTTGTATTGTTTAGGTGGGTGGACTAGTTCATAGCCCACCTGGCGTTTAGTGGTTACCGGAGCCCATAGAGATCTACAACGTAAATGCTGCCACCCACTTTGAGATAAGTTATAAGATCTCAGTATAGTTACAACGGCTGCCCCAACCTTCAAACCGAAACGTATTACTGCTTCACGGCAGAAATAGGCAGGGTGGTGGTACCTACCCGCGCGGACTCACAAGAGGTCCTACCACCAGTAATTATGCAAATTATAATTTTGCGGGTTTGATTTTTACTACACCATGTTATTCATAGACCGTGGAAATCAATCGTGAATATTTTGTTAAGTACATATTTTATTAGAAAAATTAGTACTTCGATTATTACTACTATTGCACGACTATTGCTTAGGTCATAGAGTGCACTAGCCGCCCGGTTTTGAGTGGTTATTGAAGTCCATAAACGGGAACGCAGCTACCCATTTTGAAATCGATCTAGCTACGATTTATTTTCAGAAAATGTTGTTTTATTCGTGTTTTCACTAATCAACTTTATCGGTAATCAACTTACTTAAACATAAACTACTTTTTTGTATTGACAGAAAATAACAAATAATATAACATAGTATCAATAGATATGTAAATCGTATTTAAATATAATTTCTAAAAAACACAATTTATCGAAAAAAAGTATCGAGCAAAGCTCGGTCATCGTCTGGTAATTTATTATGCAATAAAAAAAGACATAAAAAATCGATATTCATATAGTTTATAAAAAATCCTTACCTTCGTCTGCACAACTAAATCTTCTATATTCCCATATGTGTTCTTCTTCATGCCGCTGGCTCTTGTCGCAACCCACCCCCCGAGGGTGGAGAACTCGTACGAGTCTGGCTCGTGGCCGACGGTGAAGCCGCGGGACCGCATCTCCCGCTCTAAGTCTTGACCGACTATTCCTGCCTTCGGGACACGGAATATTGAAAGAACACTCACAAATTTGACCGAATTTTACAGTGAAATGAGGGGTTTCTAACAAAAGATATAGCCACGGTCAGGTTCTCGTAAACTCGTTTACGTAATGGGAAATGGCTCACGGGTGCTCACTTACTGGTAGATACCATCACCCTGCCTATTTCTACCGTGAAGCAGATGCGTTTTGGTTTGAGGGGTGGGGCAGCCGTTGTAACTATACTGAGACCTGAGAACTCATATCTCAAGGTAGATAGTACCACGTTGTAGATGTCTATGGGCTCCAGTAACCACTTAACACCGGGTGGGCTGTGAGCTCGTCCACCCATCTACGCAATAAAAAAATACCATGAATCTGTAGGCCTAATTAATAGCACGAGAAACGGTATAGTTTGTAATACGAATACATAAACTAAACGTATTTATTTACTTGCACTCTCGCCAGTAGCTGTTCCTTGTCCAACCACAGTATTGAATTCATTTCGCTCGTGTCCAGGGCGACTATGGGCCTGGGTTCGTTCTCGGGGCAAGTGACCGCGCCGGACACCGACGTGCCCCCACCGAAAGGAATGATCACGAAGTTGTGCCGCGACGCACATTGGACTATCTTTTCTACCTGAAAGAAAGAGAAAAAATGCCAATAATCTCATCACCATTCATCAACTAGCCGAGAACGATTTCCACAGTGCGACCATTGTCAAATACTCAGCGCTTTTTGATCGTACTTCTAGAACTTGTGAGTTTTATGGGATACTCAAGATATCTAATCTTGGTATTATCGGCTCTATGTAGGATATGGAGACTGAAATATTTGACCTCTAATAAACAAAAAAAAGCAAATTGAATCTGTCAAACTTCAATTTTTGACATTTGTCATTTATGACATTAGAATCGTCTCTCGTTGGCCGATCGAAACGATTTGCATTTTAGTCTAGATTATTATTAAATGTAATAATTTAACAAAACTCACAGTGAAATGTAACTTTACGAAGTCAGAACGTTCGGAAACGAATTCACTACGCTTAAAGCAAATACTTGCAAACCTAATGTATATTAATTGTCATCTAATCCGCAAAAAAAAGTCGTACTAATATTAATTTCATTTGAAATTACGTAACACCGAGTCATATATTAGTACATAATATATGGTTCAAAATGAAATTATTAGTACAAAGTAAAGAGTTTTGAGCAGATAAATAAGTATTTCGTTTTATTATATTCCCAATAGTCGTCATCATCAGACCACGGACGTCTACTGCTGGACATATGCCTTCTCCAAAGTAAGATATCTTGGCCTATCTTGTGGGAGGCCTATGCACCCCGGTCGGCGGTGTATCGCGTTCCGACCCGGCAGGCTGGTTCTGGCCCAGCGGGGTATCCCGGAACACCAGCGGCACCGCCCGGGCGGCCTAGTAGGGCCGCCGTACCGCGGAGACCGACCTCGTTGGTCGTCGACTATCGCCTCGACGACCCATCGGTCGGGCGTCCTCGGGGTGGCGCCGCGTGTCTGGTTGTAGTGTTGACCGCGGGAACCCCCCTACTCTGACCGGGTTCTGACCCCGGACGGAGATCGGACGTCGGGTGTAAGAGTGCAGGGGAGTCGTTTAGTGGGTGGGCCCTAAAATCCTTGGGCCCGCGATCTGCTCTCAACACCTGCAGATCGTTAAGTCTCACATACCCCGCGCGCCCCCTAGGCGCGGGGACCTCGTAGGAGGCTCGGCCCCCGGCCCGAAAAAAAAAAAAGGCCTATGCACGCTATATTTCCCGGTGCGCGGTCACGACTCGTTTTTTACGAAGTTCTTACAATAATCACAACTTCTCCAATCATAGCCTCTTCCAAAAATTCTTAAGAACAAAGGCATTTGATACAATATTATCATCATTCATTTGCCGTAAATTTGTCTGACTACCTACACCAAAAAGAAAAAAATCTTGCCATATACAAAGGTAAGCGATACCTACCTGTGGTAGAATAGAAGGAATACGCCAAAAATTTGAATGACGTTACCGATTATTTCAAGATAAGCTTGTATATAATGTATCACTACTAAATATCCAGTTTCGTGTATTCTGAATGTACTATCTATAGACATGGCAGATGATTCCGCTTAAAATATACCTTTTGAATCGTTATGGCCAGGTAAAAATAGAATTCGCATTAATGTACATTTTTGTTATTAAATTGCTCTGAAATTCATAGTCTTGACGTCATCCGAGTTCCGTCTAAATTCCTTCACACCCTATACCTATATTTACATTTCGCACATATGTAACTACTAGTTTGTCTGTTATTTACGATGATACCTACACTGATTATTACCTTTTATGTAAACAGTTCACTAAGGATGACGTATAAACCAACAAAATAAAATGTCACATACGTTTGACATTTTAATGTGCAATTTTTCGTTGTTTTTTTGTTATCTATACTTCTATACTAATATATAAAACTAGTGGTTTTTACGGATGTTCCGTTATAACTACTGAACCATGCATCCGATTGACTTGAAACTTGGTATCCATGTAGAAAATACATGTACTTAATAGATAGATAGAGATGAGTATCTTTGCGGGGTTGAGAAATAATAATGTTAATTTTAAATGCCCAGCGAAGCGGACGGGTACAGCTAGTTGCATATATGAGCCCAGGGTGGGCCTTAACCTGGTACAGAATGTCTCTCGAGATTGCTCTGTTAAGGACTTTCTCCTTCCAGTTCTTGACACCGATAGCTTTGAGATCCTGCTCTACGCCATCTAACTATCGGAGTTTGGCTCTGCCACGACTTCTGCGGCCCTCTGATTTGCCATATAGTAGTTGACTTGGCATTTTGGTCTCCTCCATTCGAACTACATGTCGTGCCCATCGTAGGCTTCCAATTTGATTGGATTACGCTAGTATAATTATAAATATTCTGCTGCTGCCCATTCTCCAGTTAGTCTTTTAGCGTCTTTAATGACCACCTACGGGAATAGATAGCATGGCCATAGGGCCGCGAATAGTCGCGGTCATACAGAACCGATGAGTTATTGGTTTTCAAATAATTATAATTCGGCTATAATTATTTTAAAACCTTAAGTTTGGAATTAGATCGACCCATATCTTGCTGCCGGTGCCGTAAAAGACGAATAAGGGACTCGAATGACGTCAGACAGGCGGATGGTTGTAAGTCATATCAAATCCCTACGCAGCATGATAAGAGGACATGCTGCGTCAACCCCATGTAATGTGAGAGATAAGGGCAACAAAAAGAGCAAGAGATAATTTAAGAACAAACCTTTTTTTGGGTATTTACGGCACCTGAGGTAAGCGGTTACCGTGTCACATGGACATGAATAATGCAAGGGATACGTCATGTACATTCAATAACCAATTTTTATTTATTTTTTTATTGCCCTTGTAGGCAGACGAGCATGGTGAGTGGTTACCGTCGCCCATGGACTTCAGCAATGCCAGGGGCAGAGCCAAGCCGCTGTCTATATAACAGAGGACGAAATCTCGTGTCCATGAAATAAATAAAAAAACGTTCATCCAATCACTATTTTTGTGTATAAATAACTAAAACTTAATAATTCGGTATACATGAAACGAAAAAAAAAAACCTTAACAGAGTCGCACTTTTTGCTCGGCGTACCAGCGGGTCAGTCAACTAACCTACAACTTACAATCGACGACTGGCTTAAAAGAGTAAAGATCTAGTTATTTAACAGTTTGGCAGCTGAACAAAGGAAGCCGGTTAATAGTTTGGCGCGATTTACTGACCTGCTCATGACAATCTGGCCATATGACAGCGTCAGGTATTCTCCGAAAGCTGTTATTTCTGACGTTCGCTATGTCCTTTAAGGTCTGCCCGTGTGCTCTAATCAGTCTATCCATGCCGTCCACGCTTACTGCGGCGATCATCTCCAATTCATCCTTAACGTTTTCCGGCAGGCGACTTTCTGCAAAACTACTTGGCGCTTCCGGAATTTTGGGCGGTGAATCTGGATCTATGCCAAAGTTGTCTATGGCCCACTGCGGTAGGTGGGGTAAGCATTTCCCTGCTATTGAGTATCTGGAAAGAAATTTTTAATTAACTCAATGATAAAAATATTGTGTTCATTATTATATGTCTGACCGTCCGCGACCAAGAAAACTGTAAAGTATTTGAAACATCGCAAGTCATAAGCGCGAGATGAAGCCGTAAAATTAGTTTTAATTGTTTCAACGGCTCCCTGAGGCCGCCGGAAATAAAAAGATATGTTAAGAATAAAGTAAGAATAATGCGAGCCCTGATGTTAAAAGCGGTCACCGGGTCTTTGCATAGTCAATACCACCTCGGGACATGTATAAGGTCAAACTCTCAAATTGTACTATACAACGGTGGTCCCATTCTTTAAGCATAAACGCTGCTTCTCGGGAAAAATAAAGGGTGGTATTACACGTGGGCTCTACCGACTAATAGATACGAACATCGAATATCTACATATTCGATGCAAATCTATACCTATATATGTGCATATTATGTATTCTATAAAAATGTGAAAAGAAATAAAAATTAAGTACAAGTTTCTCCTCTGTTTTTCAATAGATTCATTTTCTTTCATACACTATGACGAGTTTTAGTCTCATCTGTAAAAAGAAAATGTTTGAAAATAGTTTTTTTTCCCTTAGCATTTGCATAGTAGTTTCTACTCCTTAAGTTGTTCTAATAATAGTATCATGATTGGAAAGTCTAGTCTCGAATCTAACAGTTTAATCTGCTAGAGGCGCCACCATCATTAACGAAGAAAACTTCGATTTTGATGACGACTTTAAGGTTGGTAATATACAGATCTTCTTATTTTTTTAGTTTTTCCTACCTAAGCTGATAGATAGCCTTGAGAAGCTATTTCAGCATAACCTTAACTAGTAGGTGAGCTCACGGGGCTCAAACCTGACGACGTTGCTAGCACGAACCCTAGCAAGAGTCGTGCTTCGCAGAATCTACCACCGGATCGGAAACGCGACCCACTGAGAAGATTCGGCGAGAAACTCAGTAGGCTGTGTCTTAGGGTTAATTTAGTCGTCGTGCCCTTCGTCGCAAGCGACGGGTTCGACGAGAACGATGACCGGTGCTTGAGGTATCTAAAAGCACCGTTAGTGGATCGGGAGGATCCGAAATGACGTGTGAAAATAGAAAGATAAGGGCTAAGTAAGTACAGCATACGGTATCTATAAGAGTACACCGCTTACCGACTACACCAAAAGATGCTTGGTGAACATCTTAAATTGTATTGTGATGACATGGCCTCGAGCAGGGAGAGATGGCGCGACATCGTGAGACGCATCAAGTCTGCCCCTTCCAACACTACATGACGATCACGACCACTCTGTCAAGAGTGACACGATTGAGAAGAAGAACATGTTGTATTATTGTCGATGTCGAGCTCCTGTGGCGGCGATATAAACATAGAACAGTTTTAAAGTCTAATTTTGAAGGTCGAGAAAAGGGTATCGAGCGCCTTTACGGTCATTTCTTACAAATAAACAAATTAACGACCAAAAACTTTAATAACCGTGAGAAACAAACGAGGGAGAAAAAATCTCTAAAATCCTTTCAATTAAATTCGTTGATGTCTATCTTTAAAATTATTTCCCACGGAAAAATCTCCAAAAAGAATTATGAGTTGTTATTAAAAGCAGAAGTGTCAGACAAAAACAATATGTTTACGTTTTTAGCGTAACTCACTCTTTATTTATATTTAATGGAATTTCCTAACGGCAACATTAGTCTTTAGTTATTGTTAGGAAAACTTGAAGTACGTATTCACACATTGTGCACATAAGCAACAAACAATGCAGCCTCGTCGGAGAGCATATTCTCTGCTCTTACAAGGTACAATATCTGTCCAAGGAAAAATGGCCAGTTCATGCTGGATTTGGACTCGGAGAAATTTAAGTATTTAATGCTATATGGTCATAGTATGAATATGGATCTCAAGGCTTGGTTGGGCTTCAAATTATTTTTGAAGGCAGGCGAGATACGGTTCTCCTGATAGTGAGTAGTCACAGATTTTCATGTAGCCAATGCCAATGCCTAATAGCCGAGCCGCTGACCTGAACCTTGTTTAAAGAAGAATGCGTCATAGAAATAATGCGAATCTTTCATTTGAGAACGAACGATTTCTACGTTGAACTTTGATGTTCAACTTTTCTAGGGGTTGTATAATTTCAATCGGACTTTTAAATGGTAGTAACAAACACATTATATGTATTGTTTAGGTGGGTGGACGAGCTCACAGTTCACCTGCTGTTTAGTGGTTACCGGAGCCCATAGACATCTACAATGTAAATGCCACCACCCACCTTGAGATAAGTTATAAGGTCTCAGTCAGTAAGGTCAGGTGGGTAGCGGCATTTACGTTGTAGATTTCTATGGGCTCCGGTAACCAATTCACACCAGGTGGGCTGTGTTTTCCTCTGTTAACTTAAAAATTTCAAACAATCCGTAAGTTCGTTATTATTAACAATCCGAACTTAGGGGAGTGCTCTGAGGAATTGTTCGAGATGATACCGGCATCTCGTTTTTCCCATCGCACCGCCCGCCACTGGAGTAGAGTTCATCCATACTACCTGGAGCCACTGTGGTCATCCACAGTGCGTTTCCAGAGGTCTTTTTTGCCATGTACCATCCGGCTATGGAATGAGCTTCCCTCCACGGTGTTTTCCGAGCGCTATGACATGTCCTTCTTCAAACGAGGCTTGTGGAGAGTATTAAACGGTAGACAGCGGCTTGGCTCTGCCCCTGTCATTGCTGAAGTCCATGGGCGACGGTAACCACTCACCATCAGGTGGGCCGTATGCTCGTCTGCCTACAAGGGCAATAAAAAAAAAAAGAACTGCCCTATTCTATAACGAGTCAAATGGAATAATCATTTTCTCATAGCCTAAGCTAACTTAGCAAATTATATTACACAAAGATTTATTGCCAATGAAATATGTACTACAATGGACATTAAAGACGTTGCTTGTTGACCGCGGTCGGTATGACAATATGTAAACAGTTTGTGTCCACACAATTGCTATTCGACGATTACGTTGTTTTATACAAAATCGACAATAAATTTTATTGCTCATTGCGAGGTGCATTGAAGTAGTCTTAAGTATATTTGCATTGGAAATTCGAGTGCCGAAGTGGTAGAATTATATAATAATATATAATTATATTATATATAACATTACAAATTGTGTACTGGTTTTTAAAATAGAACGATTACTGTCTAAGTTCTGTAAAACGCATTAAAATCTAAATTCGGATAATTAATTTTAGATGTAAGTTTGAAGATTCTTATTTTGTCTTTATTGTTGTTATTTAAACAAATGCATTAGTTGTATACGAAGTTAGAATACTTGGTAAGTCCAAACATTAAACATCGTCAGGAATCACGAACGTGATTAATTAAGTCCCAAGTTCATAGGTGTTTTGATATTTCGAAAAAGAAAAAAAAACCTATGACACTGATAAATTATTGCACTGATATTAAGCACGTAGTCGGGAGATCAGAAAATATCGAACGCTAATATCAGCGTGCGTTTTTTATCATCCAGTCGACAGGGCCTTGTGAATCCATTACGAAATCTGGTGTTGGAGGCGAATGAATGCTGAGAGTACCATAAGCTCACAAACCAGTCGATACTGCTGGTATTCAAAATGAGCATGCGAATTGATCACACACCCACATGATTGTACACAACGCGAACACTGCTTTTTGTGTTACTTTATCCATTTACTGAGAAGGGGAGACGAAAACTGAGAGAGGTTAATCGCTGATGGAAATACAAAATATAACATGGTCGGGCATCATCACCATAGACGGGACCAGCTCAAAGCTAAGAACCACCATAGTTCCATTAAGTTCATCAAGTCGTTTGTTTCCTTCTATTATATTTTGTACCGTATGTACATCGAAGTCGTCGTGGCTTAACGGGTAAGACGTCCGGTGCATTCGTGTTGAGCGATGCACCGATGTTCGAATCTCAGGCGGGTACCAATTTTTCTAATGAAATACGTACTCAACAAATGTTCACGATTGACTTCCACGGTGAAGGAATAACATTGTGTAATAAAAATGAAACCCGCAAAATTATAATTTGCGTAATTACTGGTGGTAGGACCTCTTGTGAGTCCGCGCGGGTGGGTACCACCGCCCTGCCTATTTCTGCCGTGAAGCAGTAATGCGTTTCGGTTTGAAGGGTGGGGCAGCCGTTGTAACTATACTGAGACCTTAGAACTTATATCTCAAGGTGGGTGGCGCATTTACGTTGTGGATGTCTATGGGCTCCAGTAACCACTTAACACCAGGTGGGCTGTGAGCTCGTCCACCCATCTAAGCAATAAAAATGGAAAGTATTCTCAAGAACTGTTTGAGATAATCCCATCATCTCGTTTTTCATCCATACTAACTAGAACCACTTCGTTCCTCCACAGTGCGTTTCCAGAGATCTTTTCTGCAATGTACCATCCGACATTGAATTGACTTCCCTTCAAGATGTTTTCTTACTGCAATAACATGTCATTTTTTCAAACGAGCTTTGTGGAGAGTACTCAATAGGCTGGCTGGCCCCTGACATTGTTCATGTCAGTTAGCGACAGAAACCATTCACCGTTAGATTGGCCATATGCTCGTCTGCTTACAAGAGCATAAAAAAAAAAAAGATTAAATGTCTCTTTTAAAGGAACATCGTCTAGACATCTAATAGCAAAATTAACAACACAGTACAAATGTCGCTGTAATTATCGAATATTGTAAAATTATACTTTTAGTTACCGAAAAAGGTTTTTTTTTTTTTAAGCTTCGTACAAATATTTACACAAAACGTATCTATTAGTGTATCTGACATATTCCTCAACTGTTTGATTTGCAACTCTATGTAATGTTGACAGTGGGCACCGTCGCATTACGTAATAACAACGCTTTGATGTGTTTACAATAGTGGTTTGTGCCCTTGGTTTTAGTCAATAAAGACTAAGGATTCTTCCTAGCTCTAAAAGCTAGCGATTTTATTCGGTTTTCGCGAGCGATAGACATAATAAAATCACTTTTACGATTTAATCTCATGCTTCTTATTGGCATTATATTATTTCCGCGGTTTCGAACACTACAGTTTTCATGGTCAGGCGACTAAGGTGTTATTCGTCGTCATTTGAATATTAGGCTAAATACCGTTTGCCTGACTTAGGTTTTCAAATTCACTGCCAGACCTTAAGATACTATTAGCCAGATTGGTGTGAAACGAAACGTAACAGACCAGAGATTTTTTTTTGTTTAAATAAGACTGTAGTTAGCAAAATATTCAAATATTAACGAACAACACCTTATCCGTCCATGCCCACGAAAACTGTAAGTAAAGTATACGAAAAGTAAAAAATAATCTAAGGCCTAGGCCGCACTACGGTGAAACCGCAGCGGTTAATAACCGTGTGAGCTTATGAAACACGAAAACGAATACAAGCGACCGCACTTGCGGTTTTTTACCGCGACTGATTTTAAAACCGCGAAATGTTACAAAATTGTCACAGAAAAAAAACCGCAAGAAAATTTGTAATCCATAGAACTAGGTATCCGTGCACGCACTATGCCGAACCGCGGGCAGTTTTTTTGAAATGTCAAATACATTTGCGAAGCTTTGTTTCCATGAAACTGGCTACTGACATCCGATAGTAATTGAAAAATTTCTCTAGGGGTTTTCTAAAAGGGGAATGCCCATTTTAGGCCCAAAGCGGACAATAGATTATAGAAAAAATACTTAGTGCATTAATTTTGTCATAAATAAATATGCATTTACTTCCTTCCAAATGAGCGCCACTACAGTTTACAATAAGTAGTTTAAAAAAAGTAACTCTATTGAAAAAACAAGGATTTTGATTTTTGCGGGAAAAATATTGCCAGCTTCAAAACCTTTTACGTATGAAGTAAATATTTTAAGTATATAAATAAGACATATAAATAAATCATTTTAAGTATTATCATTAATCAATCCATTTTAATGGATTTTATGCACATAAAATAACATCGAAGACATATCCGTTGGACTTTAACTTGTAACTATACTTGAGACCTTAGAACTTATATCTCAAGGTGGGTGGCGCATTTACGTTGTAGATGTCTGTGGGCTCGAGTAACGACTTAACAACACCAGGGTGGCAGTGAGCTCGTCCACCCATCTAAGCAATAAAAAAAACTTTACTAGTATTGTTATTTAAATAGGTACAACTAAAACAAAAACATAAAAAATAATGTGTACTCGTAAAAAAAAGATTAAGATATAATCAATTATCGGTTATTTAAAAAAATAACCGATATATGAATTTCATGTAATTATTTTTCTTTATACTGACAACACTGAATTTAATCTGACTGACTGACACTTCGCTTGCTGCTTGTGGTGTTGTGCTTGCGTACAAAATGGGTGTGTTTTGATTTTTCTTCGATTTATTTTACTTTTATCAATAACGTTTCATACTACGACTAAAAAACATTGTGTGAATTGTGGTTTTACCCTGACCGAGATTTAAAACCGTGTATATGCTCTCCTTTGCTATTTTTAGATGATTTACTAATTGTGTATGAAGATGAAGAAAATATAGATATTTAAAGAAGTATGTGTGTTTTTTTTTTAATACCCTATTGGATGAAAATACATTAGGAACATCTTAAACATTAAGAAAATAAAAGTTCTTGAAGTATCTCACAATCCGACACTTATTTATATAGAAAATTAACCTCAAAACGAGTTTTTATTTTTATTATATTTTTTATAATAGTGGCGTCAATTTCAATATATTTTTTAGATATCCAATACATTTAAGAATTTGAATCAGTACATTTTTATAGTAATATTTGATGTCCATCTTGGGCCTAGCACACTATGGAGAGTGGGCGTTCCTCTTTCGATATTTCTTATGAAAGAAACCTTTCTCAAATCTACGGCTAGAAAGTGGATAGACCCAACATTTGTAAAATTTTCGTTGTCTTTTTATCTATTTTTTAGTACCAGAGCCACACTGCTACTGCTCTTTTGAAATTTATCCATCTTCAAACTGTGAAAATCGCGGGCGAATTCGCGGTTAATAATTGTAGTGTGTGCGTATTAAGCGGTTTCGCGGTTACAGCGGTTAACCGCTCCCGGGAAAAAACCGTAGTGCGGCCTAGGCCTAAGGTCAATAAAAAACGAGAGATTAAACCGAAAAAGTACTTTTATGTTTGAAAGCTGCATTAAAATTCTTGGAAGTTCGGAAGGTAGTTGTCATCAAAAATTACTCTTGCAAAGAGTGACACGACACTTCGATATTACGAACGGTGTAACTCTGCTTAATGACCTTTTGGCTCGAGGCTACCTTAAGGGTCGTGTACAGAACGCCTTTACCGACGTCCTTTGCACATGCGAAGGAATATGAATGCACCTTAGGGGCCAAATTATTGTCTAGTTCTAGAGAAAGGGTAACGTTTCTAGCATAACATACGATCTATAATACTAGAGACTGGGGGTTCTTGCTATTACTGGCGACTCCAGCCAAGAGGACGCAAACCTTTGTAAAAAAATTCCAACACTACGTATGCACATGATGTTTGAAAATAAATTTACTATTATTTTAGATCAATAAATTTATAATATTAAATATTTGTAGTGCATTCGCGGCTGGGTGACTTCGTCGGGATAAAATTAAGTGCAGCTACTCGCAGTATTTATCGTTGCAGTTGTATATTGGCATGCAATCATTAATCACACATTCAATGATTAGTTTATTGCGGTTTAAGTATTTCACATCTTTTCAGGATCGACCTTGGCATCGAGGTGTGAACACAAATGTTATTGGATTACGCACAGAGGACATTCGAACGTGTGTAGGTGTGAATGTTTGCGTTTGTAATATTTAATTGTTCCATAGAACCTAGATCACAAAGTTATTTATTTATTTTATTTATTACACTTCATGTAAAATTTACATTGGCGGACTTAATGCCTAAGGCATTCTCTACCAGTCAACCAAAGGTAGTGCAGAGTGAATAGTGGTAGGTGCAATGAAATTTATATTAAGTTACAAAAAGTATATACATACATACATATAATAGTTTATACAGTATTAAAAGGAATATATTAATAAATTTCCTTAACAAATAACTTCATCTTCAAATAACTTCATCTTAATAAGTTCATGTAAGTTATGTATTCCAGGAAAATATGCTTGTAGTCTATGAGAGTTCTATTGATCATGAATGGGTGCATTGTGATGTAATGAGCTCCCCGCTTAACATAAAGTGGGCCGTAAACTCGTCTGCCCGTCTACACTAATAAAAAGATTAATGTTTGTTCGTATATCCTATATATAATCTATATATATATATATAAATGAATTGCTGTTCGTTAGTCTCGCTGAAACTCGAGAACGACTGGATCGATTTGGCTAATTTTGGTCTTGAATTATTTGTGTAAGTCCAGGGAAGGTTTAAAAGGTAGATAAATATGAAAATGCTCGGAATTAAATAAAAATAACAATTTTGTTTGTCCTTTGATGTGCCCCCCGTCGGACGGATTCCTTTTGTTTGTTGTAAATTTATTTTATACAAAAGTTTAGGTCTTTTATTTATCGATTGAGGCACCACGAAGTCTGCCGGGTCAGCTAATGTTCAATAAAACAATTCAGGTGACTTTCAACTGTACCTT
The DNA here is from genome assembly GCF_030267445.1 of Bombyx mandarina. Classification (NCBI taxonomy): domain Eukaryota; kingdom Metazoa; phylum Arthropoda; class Insecta; order Lepidoptera; family Bombycidae; genus Bombyx; species Bombyx mandarina. Next base: position 13,068,572 of record NC_143223.1, on the reverse strand, counting down.
CTTAAGGAAACGCGAACATGTCACTTAATGTTATAAACATGTGTATACTGGATTTACGCACTTTAATGTTCTTTCATTAACTTCACCTTTATTTATTTTATTAAAAGTAAATTAACAGTTCAATCCCGCGTTCCTTTTTGTCATTACATAATACATTGTTTGCGACGTTTCAAATACTTTACAGTTTTCGTGGTCACGGTACTCACGGTTGTCAGCGAGAACGCAATTAAACCGTAAAAGTAGTTTAGATTAAAAATAAAATAATAAATAAATATAAATATTTACTAACAGTCACGCCACGTTAACTGGTCCCGTGATAAGTTCGTAAAGAACTTGTGTTACAGGTACCAGATAACGGAAATAAATATAAGATTTTTATTATACACATACACATATTTAATATACATCCATAACCCTGGAAAAGACATTTATATTTATTATACAAATATCGTCCCTTGGCGGGATTCGAACCCGCGACCCCCTTGTGTAGTGACCATGTCACTTACCACTACACTAGACGGCCGTTAAAGATTACGTCTACAACTCGCAAAACCCGAGGAAAATACTCTGTATCCATTTATTAATGCAATCTTTCTGCTTAATTTTCACCGACTTCATCACGTCCGACTAATATATATAAAAATTTGCATACGTATCAAGGTCCAATGAATTAATTACTAGCGTTTTCAAGTTAATCGAATCCAAGTTGCGTTTCTGAGGATAACAACGAATGCAAAGCAGTCATGGAATGCACATCCATTACTACACCTATATATTAATACGTGAAGTAAAAACTTTGTACCATTTTTACGAAAATTGCGCGGATGGAGGAATATGAAATTTCCCATACTTATAGAGAATATAGAGAAGGAGTGTAGAAGGTTCATATTTTTTTAAATTATCCATAAAAATACCAAAAACAAAAAATAAAAAAAACATTACACACACCACAATGTATTTGACACACACACGCATGTTATACTATTTGTTTATTTTCAAACTTTTCTTATTGCTTATAGTCTGTGGTCAAATTGAGACTAGATTAGGTAAATATTGTTGTGTCTTTATTAATATTTGTTTAAAGTGTAGTCTTGGCGCAATCTGTGATTATAGAAATATAATAAATAGTCTTTGACAATAGAATCATAATAGTGTACAAACTTATATGTAATTTCAATTAACTATAGTCGAATTTCGACTTCCAGGGGACCACTAGTTCCAACAATTACGTATGATTTGATTAATCCAAAATGTCAAATGACGAACCGGATAATAAATCTCGCAACGTGTTATCAGACGACACGTGGTCCTCGAAAACAACGGGAAGCTTCAATTTAACTGTCGCCCACCAATTGCCACAAATATGTTCGTAGTAATTGGGTTCAAGCTAGAAGTGACCTTTTGTCATTTCTTTTTTTAAATATCAAGAAGAATGATTTGTAGTTTCTTTGGTTTTCGCGAGCCTTAGACATAATTAAAACAAATTTTACGCTTTAATCTAGCAATATTTTACTATCAAAATATTGTTTCTGATATTTCGTTATTTATATTTAACTTACTATTACATATTTTGTCATTATCTATATATTAATACGTGAAGCAAAAACTTTGTATCCCTTTTTACGAAAATTGCGTGGACGGAAGAGTATGAAATTTTCCACACTTATAGAGAATATAGAGAAGAAGTGCACAATGCTATTTTTTTTTTTAAATAATGCATAAAAGGTACATTAAATCAATAAAGAAAACATTACACACACTACATACCATGTATTTGACGCACACACGCATTTATACTATTTATTGTCAATCTTTTGTTCTTGACGTCTGTTGTCAAATTGAGAATAGATTAAATATTGTTTGTCTTTGTTAATATTTTTTATAGTGTAGTCTTGGCGAAATTTGTGATTATAGAAGTATAAAATATAATCTTAATAGTGTTCCAATTAATTATAGTCGAATTTCGACTACTGCGGGACCTCTAGTATTATTCAAGGCGTCCGTGACCACGAAATCTAAAAAGTAATCGAAATATCGTAAATATTATAATTTAATGATAGTTAAACACGCGAGATTAAACCGTAAAAGTAGTTTAAATTGAAAATGATTTCGGTCTAAGATCTTGGCTCCCCAAGAAATGCCCGCGCCATCTTCTATTGCTGTTCAGCTTCAAGTCACATGGTCTTCTAAGCGGAGCCCATAGATGATCATAAAGCAAACGCCGCCACAGTCACTCATCTCTCGACATATTAGAAATTTTTTTGCAAATCCTTTCAAAACGGATAAACGCTGCTTTTAAAAATAGTCACAATCGTGGTGACCAATTTCTAGTTCAATCTCATAATACACACCATATAAATAAATATGTATATGTAAATATTACGCTTAACGCATCTGATTACAAGTATTTTTATAATTTTCTGGATATTTAAAACAATCAATAATTAGTTTCTAATGGGTGTGTGTGTGTGTGTTTGTGTGTGCGTGTGTGCGTTTGTGGCATTTGGTTTTTTCCTGTTTCGAAATATGAATAAAGCGTTAATATTTGATGATCAATTTCATAATAACGTAGTGATTTAGATTTTTTGTTCTTGCTAAAATTGGGTGTAGGTACGTTGTGGGCCCGCACTTTCTTGTCCCAGGGTAAGACATGTTAGCCAGAATGTAGCATTTACGTTAGCCTATTAAAATTATTTTATACTTTACGTTCTGCTTAGTAAAGACGAAATTCTAAATTAAGACTAATTAGTAATTATGTCTGTCTTCATACAGCAGGTAACCTCTTTTAAGCTGTATTCGAATACAGTTTGGTATAGTATAGTTTCATGTTGATTAGATAGCTCTCATTGAAATATTTTTTTTTTACTGGTGGTAGGACCTCTTGTCAGTCCGCGCGGGTAGGTACTACCATTCTGTCTATTTCTGCCGTGAAGCAGTAATGCGTTTCGGTTTGAAGGGTGGGGCAGCCGTTGTAACTATACTTGAGACCAGGGCACTAGGGCAGAGCACCTCCCGCCATCGGATCAGAGTTCATCCATATTATCTGGAACCGCTGCGTTCATTGACAGTGCGTTTCTTTTTTGCCACGCACCATCCGGCTATGGAATGAGCTCCCCTCCACGGTGTTTCCCGAGCGCTATGACATGTCCTTCCTCAAACGAGACTTGTGGAGAGTATTAAGCAGTAGGCAGCGGCTTGGCTGTGCCCCTGGCGCTGCTAAAGTCCATGGGCGACGGTAACCACTCACCATCAGGTGGGCGGTATGCTCGTCTGCCTACAAGGGCAAAAGACGTGTTGGAATCTCAAGTAACTATACTGAGACCTTAGCACTCATATCTCAAGGTGAGTGGCGCATTTACCTTGTAGATATCTATGGGCTCCAGTAACCACTTAACACCAGGTGGGCTGTGAGCTCGTCGACTCATCTAAGCAATAAAACAAAATGGCAAACGAGCATACGACCCACCTAATGGTGATTGGTTGCCGTCACTCAGGGACATCAGCAATTCAATTTTCATCATGATCGCTTCGAACACATTTTATAGCTAAAGCCATTAATTTATTTGTAACCTACTTCTGCCTTCTAAGTAGGTTCCGGCACAAAGTTTACTGAAAGCCAGTCCACAATGAACAAACAGCACGTTACTTCGTTTTTCTCATGTAAATAACGCTTAAAAGACATGTCATTCAAAATTATTATCTACATTTCAATGTTGATCCATTCTAAATATGCGCATAGCGGTTCTGAATTTACGACTATTTAAATTAAGATAATCTTGGGACCGAGTGTTTTGGGAGAAGACATGCGATCGTGACCTAGTAACTACTTTTATTTATTTATTTTTTATTGCTTAGATGGGTGTACGAGCTCACAGCCCACCTGGTGTTAAGTGGTTACTGGAGCCCATAGACTTCTACAAAGTAAATTCGCCACCCGCCTTGAGATATAAGTTCTAAGATCTCAGTATAGCTACAACGGCTGCCCCACCCTTCAAACCGAAACGCATTACTGCTTCACGGCAGAAATAGGCAGGGTGGTGGTACCTACCCGCGCGGACTCACAAGAGGTCCTAACACCAGTAATTACGCAAATTAAAATTTTGCGGGTTTCATTTTTATTACACGATGATATTCCTACACCGTGGAAGTCAATCGTGAACATTTGTTGAGTACGTATTTCATTAGAAAAATTGGTACCCGCCTGAGATTCGAACACCGGTGCATCGCTCAACACGAATGCACCGGACGTCTTATCCGTTAGGCCATGACGACTTCAAAATCATCCTGATGATCATCCTTTTCTATTCCAAATCAAATTTTTGCTTTGAATGACAGTATTGTGCTGCTACGTATTGTGGATGCGAGTTGGTATATCCGTCCTGTCTATTTCAGCCACGAAGCAATCATGTATCCTCGTTTTGAAAGGTATAGCTTTCTTTTTGTGAAGCGAAAAAAAAAACTCGTAAAAATACACTAGTATGTAGTTAAAAAAAGCGAGCGTAAATCATATCTGAGTTACTGGTTTAGTAAAAAACAAATAGACTTATAAACGTCTTAGAATATCACGAGTCAATATAAAAATAATATTTAAATTTCGATTCAAATATTTTTATTGTGAAACAGATAAAACAAAGCTTCTAAACCACAGATAATAAAGATAGACTAAACAATAAAGATTTTTTAAAATATTTGATAGCATTACCTGTTCCCGGTGAAGGCGGCACTCTCACTGCTGAATTTGAACATGGTGTCCTTGTAGCCCCATCCGTACCACTTCAGCAGATCCTGTCTGAAAGCGTAAAACAATAGTTTAGAAATGAAACCTAATTATTAAAAAATTAAGCCAACAACGCAAACTGTCTTTGGTTATTGAGTTTGTTATTGTATTATTTCCAATTATGGCAGGACGTCTTATGAGTCCACAAGGGTAGGTACCACTACCTTCCCTATCTCTGCCGTGAAGCAGTTAGGCGTTTCGGTTTGAAGGGTGGGGCGGCCGTTGTAAAACTGAGCTATAAGACCTCTTGTCTTAAGATTTGTGGTAGTATTTACGATGTAGATGTCTGTGGGATCTCATAACTAAGCTAGCTAAACTAGTCCACCCTTTTAAGCTATAAAAAAAAAGAATACTTTATGGTTTTCGTTTTCACGGACGACTAACCGACTGTCTTTGGATCAAACAATTACATCAGCTACCTTACATAATTTTTTCACGGTATTAAAGGGTCTGTCATTTTTTTTATTGCTTACATTGGTGGACAAGCTCACAGCCCACCTGGTGTTAGATTACTGGAGCCCATAGACATCTACAACTGAAATGCGCCACCCACCTTGAGATATAAGTTCTAAGGTCTCAAGTATAGTTACAACGGCTGTCCCACACTTCAAGCCGAAACGCATTACTGCTTCACGGCAGAAATAGGCAGGGCGATGGTACCTACCCGTGCGGACTCTAGAGGTCCTACCACCAGTAATCACGGTAGAAATAGGCAGGGTGGTGGTACCTACCCGTGCGGACTCTACAGGTCCTACCACCAGTAATCACCTTTTTATTTATTTATTTTTTTATTGCTTAGATGAGTGGACGAGCTCACAGCCCACCTGGTGTTAAGTGGTTACTGGAGCCCATAGACATCTACAACGTAAATGCGCCACCCACCTTGAGATATAAGTTCTAAGGTCTCAGTATAGTTACTACGGCTACCCCACCCTTCGAACCGAAACGCATTACTGCTTCACGGCGGAAATGGGCGGGGTGGTGGTACCTACCCGTGCGGACTCACAAGAGGTCCTACCACCAGTAATCACGGTAGAAATAGGGAGGGCGGTGGTACCTACCCGTGCGGACTCTACAGGTCCTACCACCAGTAATCACGGTAGAAATAGGTAGGGTGGTGGTACCTACCCGTGCGGACTCTACAGGTCCTACCACCAGTAATCACGGTAGAAATAGGCAGGGTGGTGGTACCTACCCGTGCGGACTCTACAGGTCCTACCACCAGTAATCACGGTAGAAATAGGCAGGGTGGTGGTACCTACCCGTGCAGACTCTAGAGGTCCTACCACCAGTAAGTAAAATTAGCGAACATCTATTAAAATGCCAGGTGTTGCAAAAATCTAAAAGAAAACAAGAACATGTAGAATGCATTTTGTATTAGCGTAACAATCCAATAAAAGAACTATAGGTTAAGATATTACTTACTAAGATCTTACTATGCTAAAATCATTGCAATTAATGATCTAGATTGGACTTTCCACATTATTTGTTCAAAGTCCTCCCCATCGAGGTCAATGAACAATTTGCAGTAAAAAAAAGAGTAAAATATTGTTTGTGCGAGTGATAACAGTTATCATAATATCAAATTGTATCAATTTTTATCGTGGGCATAGTTATTACGAAGACGATCAGCTCGGGACAGATAAGATTAAGTTTTAAAATAAACAGGTAGGTAGGCAACGAAAATGATGTAGATACCGACTTTGTATTTTTTAATTAATAAAGTGGAGTAAATTCAACGAATTGCAATTTGTTATTAGTGAAATTTGCTAATTAAGTAGAACACCATAAAGCTAAATCATTTACGAATGGAAATTTTCATTTAATGCTCAACATAAATTCCCGCGCGAGGTTTCGATATAGCTAATAGCTTTCGCTTAAGTTTTAGTCTAGAAAAAATCGGATGTTTGCATAATATTATTATATATTTTGAAAAACGAATTATTAATTTGCAGCTGGCTCCCCGCGCCACTTGAGTGTCTAAGCTTAATCACAAAGTCGCGAGCTACGTCAGATGTGCAACAATATATACGATATGGATAGATGGAGAAAGATTGTGCGTGAGAATGTGATACTGAAGGGTGGTCACGACCCTCAGGAGTGAGGAATATGACGATACGAGGAGAATGTATGATTTTACGTTGAGACAGAAAATACAAGATCCAATTACAGCAGAGTATTCTGGGACACCATCGGCCGTGACGATGTACAGTCATCGATTATGATCTCGTTGGGTTTGAGCTACGCGCCTAGTTGTAGTATTAGCCGCGGGAACCCCTTGTGACCAAGCTCTAACCCCGAAACAGAGATCGGACGTCATGTGAGCAAAGTTACTTCCTTTTGGTGGGTATGGCTCCCAACAAACCTGTAGTGTTGATCACAATAAACTTGAACCCAGAACCTTGCCTAGGTTCCAGATTCTATTTTAGGAGGGGGATCAAGCGTCGGGCGAGGATGCAGAGGAGCTCTGTAACGGGGGGCTTTAGCATCTTCGGGTTCACCCTTTGCTATCTTCAGCCATCGAGTCTCACATACGTCCAAAATTACTATCGTATCGTAAATATGGAGGACTTCAATGGACTAGTTGGTAAGATATACCCTCCCTCCACTCAATACCAGAGCTCCGTGACCTCAAATGTGAAGTTCAAAAAGTCAAGGTTATCACTATCCCTACGTCAAAATGACGACCGAATTATTAAGATTATTAAGATATATTATTTAATTTATTATAAACAGATTCACACAAATAAGCATAAAAATAATAATATCAAAGAAAAAACCGTAGATAAAATACACGAATATAATAAACTAACCATTATTAACGCATAATTCTTCAACGTCTTTATATGCAAAGATATAACAATAAGATTAAGTTAAAATATAAAAATTAAATAAATTCAAATACAAAATATTACAAAATTCATTATTGTACCTGTTTTATTGTAACTTAAATGTCACGCCTGAAAATAATGTAAAGATTGTATGCGTATATATTCATAGTAATATACTATATAAGCTGTAAATTATTCCACTAATCTTGCTCTATGCTGTTAAATCCTGGAGAGTACTAGATAGACGAGACAAGAAACGTACGTGTGTTACGCATCCCGTAGACAACACACCGAACAAACATGTCTATTCTCAAAGAGCACCCCTCAAAGACTGGGCTGTCTTCAAGCTGTTAATCAGTGCATAGTTAACTACATAGTTTGAAAATCATGACAACCTCAAAAAACTGATAGTGGTAGGTCATGTCGACGGGGAAATTCTAATTGGTGGAGATTACCTTCCCGTTGGTCAAAGCTGACGGCATCACTCACAGGTCACCGTCCTCGTCGAACCCGTCGCTTGCGACGAAGGGCTCGATGAGCGAACTAACCCATAGACACAGCCCACTGAGTTTCTCGCCGGATCTTCTCAGTGGGTCGCGTTTCCGATCCGGTGGTAGATTCTGCGAAGCACTGCTCTTGCTAGGGTCAGTGTTAGCAACTCTCCGGTTGAGCCCCGCGAGCTCACCTACAAACGTTGGGGTGAAGCTGAAATAGCCTCTCAAGGCTATCAGCATAGGTAGGAGAAAAAAAATATCACTCACAGGCATGTGTCTATATCTGAAGCATTAAAGACTAGGACTAAAATAGAGGATTTTAAACAGAGGACTAAAATAGAGACACGTGGAGAGGAATTGTGCAACGAGTGTGCAAGGTTCTTAGAACTAGACGGAACCTTCAGACGTAAAGATATCGACTTTGAAGAAATTATTCTATCGGTGGCAAATATGCGCTTAGCCAGGGATGTGCTAAAATTTAGTAAAATTTTACTACAACTTGTCTATTACAGATTTCAAATTCCTCTTATATCTTGGCCTGTAGGTATATAAGTAAGAGGCGCCCTGCTGTTCGCAGACGACATTGTTCTCGTTGGAGATGAAGGGTCTGAGGTACAGAAGAGACTGGCAAAATGGAAATAAACGTTGGAAAACGTGGATATGAAGATCAGTCGAACAAAAACCGAGCACATGTTCTGTGATTTTGGGGGTTCTTCAGACTTCAAGCTAATTGCCTTAGATGTTGTATACTGAATACTGTCATCCACCTACAAACATGAAGTCTAAGTCTTCTAAGCTCTCCATTCCCGATCCTGCGGACTGAATGGTAAACAGTCGACGTCGCCCAAAACACGTCATTTTGGATCCTCCCGATTCAGTAACGGTGCTTTTAGGTACCCCAAGCAAAGTCATCGTTCTGGTCGAAGCCGTCGCTTGCGACGAAGGGCTCGGCGAGTAAATTAACCCATAATCACAGCCCACTGAGTTTCTCACCGGATCTTCTCAGTGGGTTGCGTTTCCGATCTGGCGGTAGATTCTGCGAAGCACTGCTCTTACTAGGGTTAGTTTTAGCAACGTCGTCAGGCTTGAGCCCTGTGAGTTTACCTACATGTTAGGGTTTTGCTGAAATGGCCGCTCAAGGCCATCAGCTTAGGAAGGAGGAAAAAACTAAGGTCTACGAATGGTATTAAATAAAAAATATTATCATTGATGTTTATAGATACTTTCAAAAATTTTCCGATAACTCAAAACGATCAGTGATTCATAAAAAATTGGGTCAAATGTATGCTATATTGCACGTAGAGTTTTGATAAGATAAAACAGTTTAAATTTTTTTATCTTTATGTACACCAATGTTTATTTCCTTATGAAAACTTTATATTGTATAGATATTACTTGGACGATAACGAATAGGAAATAATGGAAACCTAAACAAATATTTAAAATAATTAAAACCATTTTGACGGTTTAATCTCGAGTTTATTATTTCCATTTTATTATTTCCAAAATTACGAAAACTACGGATTTTGTAGAGCTCAACAACAATTGAAAATAGTAAATACTACATTAAACCGTAAAAACACTTTTAAAGACTATAATTCACACCAAACCGAATATATTTTTTATATTCGAAATTGGGCGATATACTGATTTATGTAAAGTTTAAAATAGGATTTAGTTCATGTATAACAGTTTGCACGCACGGGATAACTCTAAATTATTTTTAGAAGTGCGCGTAGTAATTTATACCCGGAAAACTGAAGCAGACACATGCCCTTTTTTACCTTATAACAATTTAGAAAAAAAATGTACATTAAATAAAAATATTTTTTTCAGTTTGTAAAATAATTTGGTTATTGATTTTCTTAATTGTAGTTTCTATTAAACTCACCTACGTCGAGGAATAGCACTTTTAACTTTTATCATCATAGTATTCGCGGAATCATTTTTATTTTTATCACTCGATATTTGATTTTTAACACTCTGCACTGTTCTTTCACTTCCATTGTCTATATTTCGCAAATTTTCTGGGCTGCTCTCGTTTGGAGATGACATTTTTACAATGGGCGACAATTATGGATTTGTGTCGGCAAGCATTTGGTACGATTTTTATAAATCGCGCAGCCTGCCGCGCATGTGTTGACTGTCGTTAAAACAACTAGAGGTGTGGAAGTGCTGCCATCTGTATTTATGTTCTAAATTAATTTATCATGTGGAAGCAGAGATTATTTGAGAAACTTACGAATTTGAACGTACTAGTGCAAAGTTTCATGGATAGATGGCAGTCACTACATATTAGATCATAATAATATATTAAGTGTATAATCTATGCATTAGATTTATTACCACGTTTTTTTTTTACGAATTATACCGCAATTCAGCAACATAAATACGTATCTGTTAAATCGAAAACTACTATTCCTACAATGCAAAATATAAAAAGAGAAAAAAAAACGGATAACACTAAGTATCATAGTGGACAGAGCCGCCTAATATTTTATTGGAAATATTACCTGGTACATACATAAACAGATTGTTGACATGTCTAATGCTAGAAAGAGCTACGTATAATTGGCCACGGGAGATGTAGCTGGTAGTGAGGTCCTCGCCTACAGTGTCCAACGTCTATCTGTCTTTGGGTTTCTTTTACCGACACTGCGAAATAAGCACTGATAGAAAATGGGAAGTGCTTAAACCTGAATGAGAATAACTTAAGTATATTAGGTAGATAGTTGGAGTGAAGATTCCGTGAGCATCTGAGCCTCCTCTATTACGTTTCATTGCACTGCGTTTGACATTGCATTTGAAGCAGCCGTTTATTTGTGGCATTGACATTTTCCACAGAAAAAAATACAAAGACGCCTCCAAAAGGTCTGAGGTTGAGAATATAACGGTTTTCCACATTATATACTAACCCGGACACTCAGTCATCACCATAGGTACCACAAGCACCGGTCACCGTCCTCGTCGAACCCGTCGCTTGCGACGAAGGGCTCGACGAGCGAATTAACCCATAGACACAGCCCACTGAGTTTCTCGCCAGATCTTCTCAGTGAGTTGCGTTTCCGATCCGGTGGTAGATTCTGCGAAGCACTGCTCTTGCTAGGGCCAGCTTTAACAACACTTCCGGTTTAGCCCCGTGAGCTCACCTACATATAGGGTGAAGTTGAAATAGCCTCTCAAGGCTATCAGCTTAGGTAGGGAAAAAAAACCATCACAATACAATTTTTTTAAATTATGTAGTTATTAGTCTTAGCACGAAGACATAATTCAGATCTTCGTTTGATTTTCGTTGACTATCTAATTTTCAGTAAAGTTAGCGATAGAATTACGCTATCCTCCCACCGAAATAAATAAAAAGGCGTAAATTAATAATAAGTATTTTATTGCTCAGTTCCAAGTTAGTTGTACAAAATATCTTAATGCTAGTGTAACGACTTGCCTACTCATTTATTTAATCTAGTTTACTAAAACAAACAAAAAAATACATTATCTGTAAAAACGGAAAGAAATCTAACATAAATCGGAAGATATTCTGTAGTCTGTTGGCGCTGATCATATCTCGAGGGGTAAGTATTTCACCTATGCGACATATCGGCTTTGTAATTAAAGGTCCGTTTTATTTGGTATTAGTATCAACAATTTGATGTTTTTGCACATCAAGCATCGAATTGCAATTTATGTTTACCACTTGAATGTGGTAAGCATAAAAACATTACTGTTTACCACATTCAAACTGTTGGACAAGTTTTATTGTTATTATACCTAATAATATATTTTCGTCTGTCTGTCCGTCCGTTTGTTCCGGTTAATATCTGGAACGGCTGGACGGATTTTGACGAGACTTTCACTGATAGGTAGCTGATCATATAAGGAGTAACTTAGGCTACTTCTTTTAGACTAACTTCGCCCCGCGGTACCACAATAACCGCGGGTAACATCGCGGGGCTCAGCTAGTAACAAATAAATTTTATAGTCCCATTTCGTATAGTTAAGTAAAAATAAATAAATTAAAATTTATATCATATTCTATGACTCGTTGACTTCATTTGTGTACAGATTGAGGGTATTTCTGAAATATATATTTTTTTAAATTAGAATCATGTATTCTAATTTTAAAAAACTAAACAAAACTAAGAGCGAACTATAATTTACAATTCCGGCTGTTTATAATAAAAGTGAAAGAAAAAAATGCAAAGTTTTTGGGTTCCCGAAATCTCATTTGTTGTACCAAAACAGAATCTCATAATATTTCAGATAATATTAATCACGGTCATTTGGATTGGACACTCGTTGTCATGCCACTTAAGAATCACGCTCGAGTTAAATTAGTTTGGTTTTCATCAAATATTTCACTGGATCTGTTAGTGTCGAAGTGTTACATTGAGCTATAAGCCAAAAAACATTATTGAACACTTTTTCGAAATCGATGTCTTATCTGATCTGAGCTGCTAAGAGAAATCACTGGTTCTACTACTTGTCACTGGATACACCATCCGGGAACCGTTCAAAGACACCCTGCATACTAATAAGCCTTACCAACCACCAAGTACCACAACCATACAGATTCTAATAGCCAAAGATTATTTTAAAAATGTTGCATCTTAACTTTAGTAAAAAAATAATTTAAATTCGTAATACAGTCTTAATAATAGATCTAAGCACCTATCGTTTACTTAATGCTACTTAGAAAATATAATAAAAGCTTTTTTTACATTAACACGCACTGGATCGATTACCTACTATGCGGATATAAATAATCTATTTTACTTAAAAAATATTACCGAAGCATTAAAATTGTATTAGTTGAAACATACGCCTCGAATCAAGAGCCTCCTTCATTTTGATTTGAAGTCTGTAAAATTATTGATTTTTGGAGTTAGAATGGAAAATATTTTATTCATAACGAAAATATGACGACTTTGAAATTGCATTAAAATGTTATTGAGTGTAATATATTGGAGAAAGAATTGGTTCGATATACTATTTTAAATGCAGTTTAATGAAAAACAATAAACAGATGCTAAGTGAATTTAATTGGGTTAATTTGGATAAAAAAATATTTACGATAATTTTTTTTTTGGAGTGGACACCATAATGAAATTGCACACATCGATTTTTCATTATTCAAAAGTCAACTACTATAAATAAAGTTATCCTTAGGGTTACGACTATATTAATTTCTAAATGAACTAACGAAAATGATAACCTATAAAGGATTGCAGCTATATATTTTAAATAATAAATTGGAGTTGACAATTTGAAATCTATATTGTTCCTTCAAATTTTCGATATATATTTTTTGCCAATGTAATTTTACAATCATCTTCAAAATACAAGGAGGTTCACTCACAGCTTAAGACGTACCTTTAATTTAGTAAAACACAATTTAGGTGTAGGAATTTTGCTCTAGTGATTTTACATTGATTTTGTTATAACATATCATTTAATTGTCTGAGTTTTCACTCAGTCAATAATGAAGCTACAACTGGCCATTTTTGTTTAATAAAACAATATTTTCATTACTTAGTTCTTTAAGTAATCTGTAATCTATGCTGCGTTTTATCATTCACGTCAAGAGTTGTATTAGAGATTATTTTCTTTCGTACATCTGACCATAATCAAATTAACTCAATTAAGGCAATAACTTATGATACTGTGCAGCACTCTTGTTTTTTTCGATCACATAAAAGGATTTCGGTTTCCCGTTGCCTGAAAAATATTTTCGGAACGACGTCTTTTTGGCGGGAACGTAATACGCCAACGCGTCAAGAGCGTTCGGATGATCGGTCGGTGCTTTTGGCCACGTTGGAGTACTTTCAACATCGACTATGTTATCGTCGTCGAATCTTGCCTGAGGTCGGTTCTTTGCCAATTTCTGCAGTACTGGAATATTCCAGTGGTAAACGCGTGCAGGTTTTCCGTTGCTCTTCATCTGAAGAGGTAGAGTCCTCGCTGCGGCGGGCGCTGGATCGGCATGAGAGTAATAACTCATGTTGGGGGGTAGTTTAATGACGTACATTCTGGAGTCTCCCGTACTATGGCGTCTCCCTTGTTCTGCGAGGCGCTTCCTGTGATGCGCGGCCGGTATTCTCAGTTTTTTTAAGCCAAGCGAGCTTAATAATTCATGAGTGGATTGCTCTTTTTTGTCCAATGTAAGGTTCTCATCATAGTTAGCTGATGATGCTGGAGCTCCGATGGAAGCTGTTACCGCTGCGAGAAGAACTGCTAATCTGCAACAATGAATTTCAAATTGAATTCAAATCTTTGAAACATGTTTATGTTGTATACATTTTGTACAGAGCCTTTCAAAAAAAGGTTCGCGTCCGTATTTTATGATTTAAAATAGTAGAATATAATTTTCTTTTGAAATATTCATCATTTGGCAAGTGTAGTGCGTTATTTAGCTTATCTCGGGTTTCGGTGAAACTTTACAAATAAAGCCTGGCTTCTTTATTTACGGTGTAAAAACGATGTATAAATATAAGAAAAGGAAGAATTTAAGTGAATTAAAGAACGAAGAATTAAAGTTTCGAGTGAGAGAACAAAACTTATTTATTTTTAAATCTGACTGACTATTGATTGAATTGTGTAGAGTTTTTAAGCCAGAGGGTTTTTAGTCTAAAAAAAACCTTTTTCTGCCTAATTTAAAAAATACGATAAAAATATATAATCAAAAGGGACATTCAGCGGCAATCAAATTATCAACGACATTATTGATGTATTAAATATACCAATGGACGACATTTAGAATTTTTATATTTAACTAGTTGACCCGGCAGACTTCGTAGTGCCCCAATCGAGAAATAAAAGACCTAAGCTTTTGTATAAAATAAACTTAAAACAAACAAAAAGAATCCGTCCGACACGGGAAAAACAAAATTGTTATTTTTAATTAATTCCGAGCATTTTCATATTTATCTACCTTTTAAACCTTCTCTGGACTTCCACAAATAATTCAAGATCAAAATTAGCCAAATCGGTCCAGTCGTTCTCGAGTTTTAGCGAGACTAGCGAACAGCAATTTGATTGGATTTTTGTTTGCTTCCTTAAAATTCTTAGTATTTCCAAATTTTATGAAATTTCAAATCAATGTTAATATTTGGTGATTTAGTCAGTGGCTAAGTTTAACCAGTGTTATCGAACGAATGCCGCCGCCAACTTTCAGGTCGTCGAAGTCTCACTAATATTGAATTTATTTTGATTTCGCACGTAGAACTGGTAGAGACCAGTGTTCGTATCTGCTTCTAATACGTGAACTACTATTGAATATTCTTATACAAACCACACTAAAATCGTTCACGGCTGTAAACTTCTTTGAACAAACAATGTAAGGTTTTTGTTATTATGCTTTTCTGTGGCTTTGCATGAATGGAAACAAGCAGTGGAGTAAGTATGTCTCGCTGTGTTTGAGCAATTTTACTTCTTGTACACAAATGCAAAAAGCTGGTACGACCTGTAGGTGTTTCAAAACTTACTTCCTTATGTAGTGTTATTTGCCTTATGTTACGAAGTGCACGCGGTACGTTTACTTATGTAAAAATGTAAATTTCTTTTTATTGCTTAGTTGGGTAGACGATTTCACAGCCCACCTGGTGTTAAGTGGTTACTGGAGCCCATAGACATCTACAACGTAAATGCGCCACCCACATTGAGATATAAGTACTAAGGTCTCAGTATAGTTACAACGGCTGCCAAAACCCTTCAAACCGAAACGCATGACTGCTTCACGGCAGAAATAGGCAGGGTCGTGGTACCTACCCGTGTTGACTCACAAGAGGTCCTACCACCAGTAAAATGATTACGATGATTACAATAAGACCAGATTACAATGAAGTTAGCAGGCAGTACATCTATATTCTATGGAATTGGAAGAAGAGGAGGACCCGGACTTCCTTTTCTCCCTCTTCTTCTCTGGGTGAGTCGAAGTCCGCATAACCCGGTCTGTTAAAGAACCTAGACCGGGTAACCGCAAAATGGATTTCCTAGCGTTAAAAAAAAAAGCAGTACATCTATAATATACAGAACCTGCAAATAGAGTGGCGGTGCATATTAATTATAATATGTTATTTTTCAATAAGATGGCAACGAGAAACAGTATTGTCAGAATGACAGGGAAGATATGCTTATTACCGACCATAGAGTCGTCATCAAAATCGCAGTTTTGTTGTTTTTAAAGGTGGCGCCTCTAGCAGATTAAACTGTTAGATTCGAGACTGTTGGTAGGACCTCTTGTGAGTCCGCGCGGGTAGGTACCACCACCCTCCCTATTTCTGCCGTGAAGCAGTAATGCGTTTCGGTTTGAAGGGTGGGGCAGCCGTTGTAACTATACTTGAGACCTTAGAACTTATATCTCAAGGTGGGTGGCGCATTTACGTTGTAGATGTCTATGGGATCCAGTAAACACTTAACACCAGGTGGGCTGCGAGATCGTCCACCCATCTAAGCAATACAAAAAAAAACAACTCGACTTTCCAGTCATGATACTTTATTAGAACTACTCAAGCAGTCAAGACTTTATGCAAATGCTAACTCAGCTTGATGGAGCAACGCCAAATAGACTAGTGTGCCAGCCGGTCACAGTACGAAATCCCTATGGGAAATTAAACTGTTGCCAATGCCGGCTGTTCAGTAGGCATTCATTTGCTATTCAAATCGTTTAGAGGTCAGAGGATCGTTCGCTGTTAATGACCTGTTTGACTTTTCATCAGAGTACACGGGTATACAAACCCGCCATTGTTTTCTTGCTCTAAATTCCTTCCTGGATTACCTTCTGTCCTAAGATAGTTCTGCTCCCTCTCTCCCTACTTTATTAGTTTCTTACTCTACACACTTTGGGCTGGGAAGCGGTGCAGTTAAAATACTGTGAGGCGAATTGTATTTATTTCTTTATTTTTAGTTTTTTCTAGTTTTTCTACGGTACAATATTTGTTGTGTGACTTTTCAGAGTGACATTTAGTTATCTGACGTCGAGGTCGTATGGTCGTACATCAGTACCCTGCGGTTTGCACGTGCTCGCCGTCCGACATTATTAAAAAATATAAATAAACTATATATTTCAGACTTAAACGGCCACAGTAGTTCTGAAGGATGTATGTAAAAGACATCATGCCTCCCAGGATGTACTGACAGACACCGGATATATCGGTTAGGTCCGTAAACCGCTACACACTCAAACAACGCCTAAAAAACATCACATAGTGTGCGAAAGAGATATTAACCGATTCTCTCTTTCGAAAGGTCGATGTGAAACATTTAATGCCGGGTACTGTACGTCCTGAGCATCACGTCATCTCGGATCCTCCCGATCCACTAACGGTGCTTTTAGGTACTTCAAGCACCGGTCGCCGTTCTCGTCGAACCCGTCGCTTGCGACGAAGTGCTCGACGAGCAAATTAACTCTCAGACACAGCCCACTGAGTTTCTCGCCGGATCTTCTCAGTTGGTCGTGTTTCCGATCAAATCAAATCAAATCAAATCAAAAAAAATTTATTCAACATAAATGAAAGTACATACTTGTTGAACGTCAAAAGAACTACCGCCAATTCACAAGAACTAGCCTCCGTCCTGAGAAGAATTGGCAAGAAACTCAGCGGGCATGTTTTTTTTTTTTTTTAATAAGAAATTATTATTTATTTATTTTTTAATATTACATTATTTTTTTTAATATGAGTTTTTTACTATGAGTATTATAACGTAACAATTACTACAATATTGAAATGCCCGGAGCGAGCAACTCATTCCCACTTTGTGCAATCTTCTAGATAATCATTGACTTTATAGTAGTAAGCTTTATTGCACAGATGTTCTTTAACAGTTTTCTTAAACCTATGTATATGTAGGTTCTGAACATCTTGTGGGATTTTGTTGTACAGGCGCACAGACAAACACCCGAATGAATTTCGTATCTTATGTAACCTACTCATCGGCACAACAAGCTTGTGTTTGTTCCTAGTATTTCTATTATGTATGTCCGACTTTTTAGGAAACTCCTCAATATGTTTACGAACATACATCAAATTTTCAAAAATGTACTGGGATGGCATAGTGAGAACTTTAATTTATTTAAATTTCTCCCTCAGGGATTCCCTTGAGTGCATGTTATAAATAGCGCGTATAGCTCTTTTCTGCAGAATAAATATCGTTTCTACCGGATCCGGTGGTAGATTCTGCGAAGCACGGCTCTTGTTAGGGTTCGTGTTAGCATCGTAGTCAGGTTTGAGCCCCGTGAGCTCACCTACAAACGTTAGGGCAAAGCTGAAATAGCCTCTCAAGGCTATCAGTATAGGTAGGAAAAAAAAAAAACCTGAGCATAATTTTCACGTCTACTAAATTACTATAATAAGCAACGTTTCTTATTGACTTAGAACAAAGCTTCTAAAAACAATTGCATCGCGTGATAAAACTAATTGTTTCTGATGACCGCCAACAGACGACGCCGCCCACTAATCTGAGTCAATTTCGTTTTTTTTCCCTGCAATTTCAATAAGTAAGTAACATTATGTAACTGCTTAATACTGGCTAGTATTGCTTTTCTAATACTTGTATAATAGCCACTAATGCTAAATAATAAGGTAACGAAGAAGCTCTAGACCAATAATGATTATGAAATTAATGGCGATAATCTAAAATCAACAAACACTAAACAAGTCGGAACTACGTGATCTTGACTCAACTGGAGAAAGTGTTTTTATATTAGTTACGTTTTATTTCGCTTTTTTACCGGATAGAATACGTGAATTTATTATCCTAACTCATTTTACAAACGAGGACTACTCAGTAAAATTTAAAATTGCGGCATAGTTGTGAATTTTGAATGGTATTCACACATAACGCTTTCAGCCAAACATTTAAATACAAGATTCTGGCTTCATAGTTTTTTTTTTATTACCTTCGCAGGCAGAATTACTTACAGCACACCTGACGGTGAGTTGCTACCGTCTCTCATAGACGTGAACAACGCTGGGGGCTCAGTGAAGCCAATTTTTATGATTAAAGGGTTACTTGTGGCCCGGAGACCTTTCCAGTTTCACAAGGACAGGTGGGCGAGCAAGGGCTCAGCCAGGAGGGGCGGGATTTGTTAACAGCTATCCGAGCGCCTGCAAGGGAGACCTAACAAATCAAGAGTAGCTGCTTCGCAAATGAAGAATCTATTACCGGATTGGAATCGTTACCCGCTGAGAAGATCCGGCGAGAAACTCAACGGGCTCGCCAAGCCACTATCCACAGCTAATTACTATCCGAATTGGATAAAGTACGTGTTATAACGCTTGAGAAATACTCTGGAGAGGAGTTCATTCCAGAGTCGGATGGTACGTGGGAGAAAAGATCTCTGGAGCCTATTGTGAATGAACAATGCGTGGTGGCATTGTGTGCGATGGTGCTTGGTACTGAAGTGTTTGAAAAAAATCTTAGTCGCCTATTTCTGCCGTGAAGCAGTAATGCATTTCGGTTTGAAGGGTGGGGCAGCCGTTGTAACTTACTTGAGATCTTAGAACTTATATCTCAAGGTGGGTGGCGCATTTACGTTGTGGATGTCTATGGGCTCCAGTAACCACTTAACACCAGGTGGGCTGTGAGCTCGTCCACCCATCTAAGCAATAAAAAAAAAAACTCGCGCGCTCGACAAAATTCATGAAACTTCAAACACAGCAGGTTGGCAGCGGCTTGGCTCTGCCCCTGGCATTGCTGATGTCCATGGGCGACGGTAACCACTCACCATCAGGTGGGCCGTATGCTCGTCTGCCTACAAGGGCAATAAAAAAAAAAGTTTGTGTAGTAAGAAAGTCTATGTTTTTCCCGAAACAATAATGTTATGAATCACATTTCTTCCAATAAGATAACGATTTATGTTCACTTCGTCTGGTGTAGGAAGTTCATATCAATAAATAACCGTTCGAATGAAATTTATGGCACAACAAATCCATTGATCATAGGCTAACTATTTATCTAGAGGGCAGCAATTAAGTTGCACGAAATTGCTAAGTAATATCTCAACAGTTATGTTATTTATATCTTCACGTGATGGACTATTAAGGATGGTATTAATTAATAAGGTATTACAGTATTTTGTCTTGATATAGTGTATGTCAACAATCCTTGTACCAAAATGGTACTATAAACTGCGTGCGCTAAGACATGTCCGTACAGTTCGATGCCTATAATAAAACAACACAATAGTCGGTATTCCGATTAATAGAGGGTCGATCTATCGACGGTTCGTGCTCCCACTTCGATAAAGCGGCACGACACGAGAACCCTCTCATCGTGGCCGCCGGTAACTACATTCCCGATCCTGCGGACAGAATGGAAAGCAGTCGACGTCGCCCAAAACACGTCATCTCGGATCCTCCCGATCCACTAACGGTGCTTTTAGGTACTTCAAGCACCGGTCACCGTTCTCGTCGAACCCGTCGCTTGCGACGAAGGGCTCGACGAGTAAATTAACTCTCAGACACAGCCCACTGAGTTTCTCGCCGGATCTTCTCAGTGGGTCGCGTTTCCGATCTGGTGGTAGATTCTGCGAAGCACGGCTCTTGCTAGGGTTCGTGTTAGCAACGTCATCAGGTTTGAGCCCCGTGAGCTCACCTACAAAAGTTAGGATTACGCTGATATAGCCTCTCAAGGCTCTAAGCTTAGGTAGGAAAAAAAAAAAAATGGTTCGTGCTCTAAAAACAAAATGGAAACAAAAGTGATTTATTAGTTTTTGTTCCGACTGTCCTTGTCTGTAAAATGATTTTAATACTTGGTGGCTGAAATTAATACACCAGCCGGTTATGATCGTATTATTAGATTATGATCTCAAGGGGAAGTTTAAATTAGTCCGCTCGTGAACACGGCCCAAGCGAATTTTATGGAGATAAATGAGTTTCCGATGTTTCGGCACTGTTGCAACCGTCATTATCGGGGGTAGACTGAAGACTGTGAGTAGGATGTTAGGAGCAGACCAATCTGTCTTCTCTCTTTCTAGTCCTTGTTACCAATGGAGCTTGAAGACTCTTCTTGACACTATACACTTACGGTAGTCGTCTGAAGTCGTCGTGGCCTAACGGATAAGACGTCCGGTGCATTCGTGTTGAGCGATGCACAGGTGTTCGAATCTCAGGCGGGTACCAATTTTTCTAATGAAATATGTACTCAACGAATGTTCACGATTGACTTCCACGGTGAAGGAATAAATAACATCGTGTAATAAAAATGAAACCCGCAAAATTATAATTTGCGTAATTACTGGTGGTAGGACCTCTTGGGAGTCCGCACGGGTAGGTACCACCACCCTGCCTATTTCTGCCGTGAAGCAGTAATGCGTTTCGGTTTGAAGGGTGGGGCAGCCGTTGTAACTATACTTGAGACCTTAGAACTTATATCTCAAGGTGGGTGGCGCATTTACGTTGGGCTCCAATAACCACTTAACATCAGGTGGGCTGTGAGCTCGTCCACCCATTTAAACAATAAAAAAAAATGGTATGTAACGATTGTTTTTCCAAACACTTCTATCGTGGCGCTCGCAAAAACCTCAAAATGTCGGCAACCCATTAAATAAAAAAAATGCTGTGAAAACCCGTTAAATAACAGTATTCATAATGTTGAAAGCCGCGAAATTTTTAAAAGTATGCGATTATTTCTATCTGCTAAATAACGTTATAATCAGAATCAATAAATTTATAATCGTCGATAATAATTTCCATTAAAAAGACAACCGCAGAGTCGTTGCGGTACGATGGTTCATATCGATATTCCCATTCCCACAGCTCGTGGAATAACTATCGCTGGATCTAGCCACTAGCCAAGCTGTTTATATACTTCGACCAGTTATATGATAATATTAGTTTATATATGTTTTTATATTTATATATTTATGATATGTATATCTATATATTTATGTATATGTATTTATTTAAGTACGAGTATTTGTATCTATAAATATTATGTATGTTATATACACACATATCGACGCTTGAAAGGCAAACGTGACTAAGCGACAATAACTGCTTTATACATTAATGATAGGCAATAACCATATTCGATGCGCAAAAAATAATATTTCTAGGACTATTAAAATCATTTCAATCCTATAGCTAGATTCGTTAAAATAGTTTTTTTTTTTTCAGGTATTTCAAATTTAAATTAGTCTACTGTAAAGTTCACGCATTGTCGCTTAGTCACTTTTGCCTTTCAAGCGTCGATATGTTTAAGTAATATCACCTTCACACTGCACCTACCAAGCTTCATCTCTGCACTCCCCTAAGGTAGACTGTTAGAGAATGCCTATGGCATTAAGTCCACCTTTATACTTTCTAGTATATTAAGTTATAAATAAATAAATAAAAATAAATATAACCGTTACGACAGATTTTAGAGTAGCATTCGCGAATGGAACATTAAAATGTTGGAAAGTTTGGTGGTATTTTTGTTTATTAAAGCTGGTGGAGAGCAAAAATTAATAACACGGTGTTTAGCTTTTTTATTGCGTACATATGTGGACGAGTTCACTATCCACCCAATGTTAACCGGAGCCCGTAGACGCCGACGACGTAAATGCCGCCGCCCACCTTGAGCTGCGAGTTCTAAGTCACAGTTTTATACATTGCTATGTTGTGTTGTTTTTAAAATTTTTGCGAGTTTGTTTAACGTGAACAAGTGTTAACACTTATATATATATATTTATTGCTTAGATGGTGGGACGAGCTCACAGCCCAGCTGGTATTAAGTGGTTACTGGAGCCTATAGACATCTAAAACATAAACGCGCCACCCACCAAACGTATTACTGCTTCACGGCAGAAATAGGCGGAGCGGTGGTACGTACCCGTGCGGACTCACAAGAGGTCCTACCACCAGTAAGAGGTCCTACCACCAGTTGGTTCTTGCCTGCGGGATTCGAACACTGGCACAGTCGCATTTATTAAATATATTTTCTATGCTCGATGCAAATGCACCGTGCGTCATATCCTGTAGATTAGGTTTAGTCTGTGGCGAAGTTCCCGCCAAAAGGCGACGACACTGTTATGCAAGAGGCACGCGCGCGGTGCGTTGACCGCTGCGGTCTGGGGCGAAAGTCAAACAAGCGGTCACCGTTTGCCACCGGAGCTACTGTCAACTTAACCTTACTTATTTACGCTTGGCACTGCGTAAAACCTTTGTTTCCCTAATTATCTTATTTCCGTATTAAACAGAAAACGAAGTGAAACTTTAAAAAAACAATAACAAATAGTCTTAGCATTAAGAAAATCAGTCATGATGAATTTTAAAAACCATCATCATCTCCACATTTTTTCTGTGTACAACGTAATCTAATATTGATAATTTGTAAGACTTTTTACATTGTTAAAGACGTGTTAAAATTTTGTCGCCCGTGATCATCATAAAACTATAAATTATGCGATACGTTGGAAAATATATTGTAATAATTTTTATTACACAGGTGAGTAAAAACTTAAACCTTAGTGTTAAGTGATAGTCGGAGGCCATTGATATCCCAACGTGAATGGCGCATTCCGCCTTGAGTTATGAAGACGTACACCCGTATCTTTAGTCGTTCACACGAGCGTAACTCGACTCGACTCAACCTCCAACGCGCGTTTTGGTATGATTAGTCGTAAAAATAAACTCCACTCAAACGTCCTTGGAAAAATTTCCTAACCGGAGTGAAGTAAGCGAACTGTCAAGTCAAGGTACGTCGCGACGTACCTTGAACGTTCCTCAAGGCTGGTTTTCTATCAATGTCCAAATAGTATGTGGACCGCAAATGGAAATATATGATATTGTTGTGCAATGGCCTGGATCTGTGCATGATTCCCGCGTATTTTGATAATTTGAGTTTGATAATATTTATTAATAAAGTAAATAGTTCGAGGTTAGACATTTGAAACTCTTTATTTTATTTACCTACATAAGAGACATATTTTGCTTACTACCTGATAAATAAAGTCAATGCGATTATAAGTTTTATTTATATAATAATAAACTGGTGGTTGTGGAAAAGCACTTCAACAACACGATGCAACCAAAATCACACAAAAGCGGCGAATAAAAATACAAAGCCGGATCCGAAATCTAAAATAATAATAAGGTTAGAAAGTAAATAATACACTTTCAGATTTACCGCACGCACACATATTTACGATTAACTCAGCAACCAAAACATCAAACAAGTTCATCTAGTGTCAAACAGACAGCGGCAGCTTGACTTTGACATTAAACAATGACCATAGACTACAGAACTCTATGGGTTTGATGCTAGCTTGATCAAATTTTCATCATTATTACCTCACTCGAGGACAGTTGAGGAATATTGTAATGGTCGACTAAAAATACCAAACTCGAGTAAGTTTCGAGGGAATGCTCGAGCATCATCGGATGAGTTAAGAGTGGAGGACTATTTTACGAAACGTCTAAAGATACGGGCAGTAGTCTCGATTGTAGAGTGAAACCGCTGTTCTATCCTTCAAACAAGTTCGCATGATTGCTTTGCCGTAGAAGTAGGTAGAACGATAGCCAATAGCCATCCATGCCGGCTCACATGACGCTCTACCAATTACGCAAACGGTCTTTAGGCAAATTATAATTTTTTTTCGGTTGATTTTGATTACCCAACGTTATACCTTGATTTTGGAGCTGTTTCGCGAAATAGCGTTCCTATTTCGTTTTGTAAAATTGATAGGAATTGAACATGGGCACAGTCGCATCGGTCGATACGAGAACACTGACCGTCTTATCCCTTAGGCCACGACGACTTCAATAGTCGTAATTTAAATTATTAATATATATTAATACGTGAAGCAAAAACTTTGTATCCCTTTTTACGAAAATTGCAGAAGGCTTTATTTTTTTAAATTATGCATAAAGAACACATTAAACCAATATAAAAAGCTTTACACAGACTTACCATGTATTTGATACAACACATACATAAAAATATACTCTTTGATTTTGTTATTGTTTAAAGTCTGTGGTCGAATTGAGAATAAATTAATATTGTTTGTATTTAATATTATTTATCTATAGTGCAGTTATAGGCGAAAACTGTGATTATATTATCTAATTATAATAGTTTTTGACAATAGAACCATAATAATGTTTAAACTTAAAATTTCAATTAAATATAGTCGAATTTCGACTACTGCGGGACCACTAGTTATTAATAAAAGCGGTCTCCCTTAGAAACATTTACATCACATTTATCTTCTTGCATCGATAACAACACTAAGCACTAGCAACGCCCTTCGCACCCATTATAATATATGCTATTAAAACATTTGATTCCAATTAAGATAATTAAAAATAGTGTATATGAAATGTCGAGTTTCCAAAAATTATTCCAAAAATTTTAATACCGCTTTTTCTATCCACAAACAAATGTTAAGTGTATAGTTATCTATGCCACAAACAGCCACGTCTAGATGGCGACGTTCTTTATAATTTCATAAAATTCAGCCAGCTACCAGAGAGGTAAGAAGTATCGAACCATTTTAGTTCGATTACAGCATTTAAATTTCCCGGTAAAGCCTTTTTTCTTACAATGAGTCAATTGATATCAAATTGTCAGCTTAAAATGTGCTAATGTCAAGAAATTGTGATTATCTGTATTGGTTATTGTTTATGGTATTAACATTTTAACAGACAACGTCTATGTAACATAGTTACCTACAATTAACGAAATAATATATTTTCATTATTAATAAATAAATAAATAAATATTTACTAACAGTCACACCACGTTAATTGGTCCCGTGATAAGTTCGTAAAGAACTTGTGTTACAGGTACCAGATAACGGAAATAAATGTAAGATTTTATTATACACATACATATATATAAGATACATCCATAACCCTGGAAAAGACATTTATATTTATCATACAAATATCTTCCCTTGGCGGGATTCGAACCCTATTAATTATTTAATTATTAAGGCTAGAGAATCCATAATTCGTATCTTTTAGTAAGTAGTTTTATTATGTACAATAAATTTATAATTGCTTATAATAACGAGTAACTCGATGTTTTCTGTCGCCGAGCTGCATGTAGAACCAGACATTCCTATATTTAATTGACAGAGCCACAACGAAATTGGTTTGTGATAGAAAAAAAAATTATCAATGAATGTTTTCTTTAATTGAATATGTAGATTGTCGCATCACGAAAAACGGCTTGCTCGTTCTACGAATATTTGTTTTTAGATAGCTGTGTGAGTTCGCCCACCCATCTAAGCAATAATTTTTTTATCAGAATTTGACATAGTTAAGTGCCCATGTGTGTCCATGGAGGTCCACCATAGAGGTACATAAATAAGAATACAAGAATGTCACAGTGTAAAGTATTAAAACAGGATATTGGTCTACCTTTAAAATAGGTTGAGGAAAAAGTATCTTCGCATTTTTTAAGAAATTTAACAAAATTTTTAATATAGTTTATTTACATTTAACTAAAGTATCTGGTACCATTTGGTTCGATAACATTTTGCCATTATTGTAGGTAGGGACATCATCCCATTGCTATAGAAATTTTGAGGCTTCTGATCAAAATGCCGCGACAATTGGTTTTGGCAGTCCTCTCGTGATGTTAACCTGACACTGCCTAAAGAATTCTGATAAGACCGAAACAGGTGGAAATCTGAAGGTCACGACTATACGGCGAATGCATTAACACCTCCCAGCCAAGCTCTCTTAATTTATGCTGAGTGGCTAAAGATGTGGGAGGTCTAGCGTTATCATGATGAAAAACCACACCCCTTCTGTTGAAAACCTTGATGTTGGTTCTGTCTTTGTTGGTGGCTTACAAGGAGTTATTAAGAATTCGTTCAACAGCTTTAAGAAGCTTGGTTTTTTTATTTCTTTATTGATTAAAATTTATATTAAAGTACCTAAAATCATAGAGTTGTCAACATTCGGGTCGTTCTCCCTATTGGTGGCAAAGGGATAATTAATCATATGTAGCCTGAGAGCTGTTAAAAACCACAAAGGTGCAAGGTTGCGTTCTTACCAAACGAACATAGGGAATTGCTTTACGAGCTCCTATTAGCAGTCCGTCCCATGGCAGTTTCTGGTGGAGTGGGACAAACACATTCTTCCACTTCATAATATATGGATATAAGTTGAAGCCAGAGTCGGCACCAGTGGCATCACAGTATGAAAATTACCTCAGATTTGAAATCAAAGTAAAAAGCAGCGTACCTAACTTAACCCCTACACATAATGTCTAAATCGTGACGTCATTACACGAAACGAGAGAACTCGACCACAAGTCATTAAGCGCGATGTAATTACGTAAAAAGACAATGGAGTTTTATCAAATTCACACGCGCCATGTAATGCAGGGACGAGGATGAAATTAAATCTGCTCCCAAGTGCAGAGATGTCTCGTTTGTGGTCGATGAAACATGTGAAACAATTACGCTACTTTGCATTGTGGCACTGTACATTATTATGAGAGAAAAATAATATATCGGGAATAGCTCGGTTAAATGAATACCTTGTGCTTTGGAGAAACAATCATTAAGAATATAAGGTTTGTTTCTCCCAAGGTTAAGTCTTGTGGGAATACATTAATAGCCTCTGTAATGTACACGTCCTTACGGATCTACCCGATTCACTAACACTGAAGCTCACAGTAGGAGTAGCCCTATAGGGACCCTGGTAGCTCGAGTTGGACTAGTACGATTACCAGACGGTCCACGAAACCTAACCTAATAGCAGCCAATCGCTGAATCTTCTCAACAAGTCACGATTCCTTTCCAGCGGTAGATGCATTCGCGAAGCAGCTTGCTCTAGATCTCATTAGACGCTCGGGCAGCTGTTAGTAAATCCCACGCCTACTGATTGACTGCGTGCTCGTTCACGTGTTCTTGCGACGTTAAAACATCGGCAGCTCAGGAGTAAAGATTTAGGAATATACCTCTGTAAGGCAACGCCTCAGCCCTTAGAGCCCTACCGTCTACATATATTGCTTTGCAGATCACAAACACTGTTATGGCATTCTCTTTAATGTATCCCTGATGACTGTTGTGCTTGGAGCCTTCCTGACCAAGCGAAAAGGTCTCTAAACGGGCCGCGATATTTCTATCTGAAAAAAATTGGTTCTTGGGGTTGAGACTGTCTAGAAGTTTAATTAAATATGAGCCATTATAATTGTGCGTAGAACCTATATCTCATTGTAATATTTAGCGGACCAATCGACAGAAGTATATCTCTCTTCTGATCAGAACAGCGGTCAAAGAAAACACGCTAGTACTTGCGTATCGTAAAACAAAAAAAATAGCTTTAATAAATTATAAAGTGCCCTATTATTAAATCACCTTCCAGTTGTTAAGATGCACATAAATACATGATTTTTAATAAACGTCAATTGGCGTCACGTTAATTGGCTACTTTCGGTCACACGCTTGCATTCCCGGCGGTCATTTTATTATCATATTTAATAATAGTGAAGAAAAATGGATAACGTTTAAAAACAGCGTTTATTCAACGTTGCAATGAATTATTCACGACATAATAACAGTTTAAGGAGAGAATTTATGTCAGGTAAGGGTGTAGTGATAGAACAATATTTATGGTTAAACTAGTAAGGTGTATTTAATTTTATTCAGTGTTCACATAATGATGCCTGTTAGCAAATAGCTTAAGAGCACATACACAAATTTGTAGCTGAACTCCCAATTGTATTTATAAATTATTAATTAAAAATATAATGCAGATTCTGGCTTTTATCGTCATAGATTTGAACAATAATAAGAAATAGATCAATATTGAACTAGTCCCATGTTTTATTATTTGCATTGGTAACTTTCGTCTTCTTCACTACATAGTATAAAACAAAGTCGCTTTCTCTGTCCCTATATCCCTATGTATGCTTAAATCTTTAAAACTACGCAACGGATTTTGAAGCGGTATTTTTTAATAGATAGAGTGATTGAAGAGGAATGTTTATATGTATATAATAACATCCATTAAATAGTGGAGAAATCAATAATAAATTACAGTTTCCGAAGCGAAGCGAGGGCGGGTCGCTAATATTACGTAAAATAAAGCAACGGTGTCCGACGATTTCTTCCCGCCCAAATGAATACGGTCGCAAAGAGTCCATTCGAACGACAACATGACAATAGGAAGAACTATATAAATGCTGGACCAACTCCACGGATACTGGTGGTAGGACGTCTTGTGAGTCCGCACGAGTAGGTACCATCACCATGCCTATTTCTGCAGTGAAACAGTAATGCGTTTCAGTTTGAATGGTAGGGCAACCATTGTACTGTAAAAACTTAGACCTTAGAACTCCTATCTCAAGGTAGGTGGCGGCATTTACGTTAAGGGTAACCACTTCACATCAGGTGGGCCGTAAGCTCGTCCACCCACCTAAGCAATATATACATAAATAAATAACCAGTATTTTTTAATTAACAAACTCCTGGTACAATGTCGAAATGGATCATTAATTTTCCAAATCACGTAGACATTCTTTGACAAGTCGCGGCACATGCGAACATTTGATTTTGTCACACGATTGAGTATAATTAAATGAGTATCTGGAGCGTAATGCTGAACGGACTAGGGTCAAGTGAGAGGGTAATAATAGCTCTAATAATTGCTGCAGAAATTTTATAATATCGCGGAACTTTCAAGAGAAGAATAAAATCAAGAAATAGCAATTGCTAGATTCGTTTTTCGCAGCGAGTATTCAGTCTTGGATAAAATTGTAAAAATATTTTTTTTATATTTATTTACACTAAAACAACGCGTGAAAATATTGTGTAATTAGATATTTGACGAACTTACATTTTGTGTTGTTGTTTTTTTTTTATCTTGTACTGCTGTTTCCCAAATAAATAAATGAATTTGATATCTGGTCTAAATAAATTATAGATATTAGATTAATTGAATTATATATAGGTATATGAATTGTAGGCAGACGACCATACGGCCCACCCGATGATAAGTAGTTTCCGCCGCCTATGGACGTCAGCATTGCCAAAAGTAGAGTCAAGCCGCGCTGCCTACCGTTAATATTTTATTTCAATAAGGGCAGAACAAGTTATTTTGTCACATTTTCAAACATTAGTTTTATTCTGTACTGACGGCATATGTTCGTATTCTCTAATTCCATAACATCAAGTTTTGAGTCCCATATTTATTTATTTTATTATATTTAAAAAAAAATCTTAAAGTGTTCTTTCAAACTTTACATTTTAAAATAATAAACTAGCTGTTCCAATTATTATTATAATGTTTGAGTTATTCCTACAACGTTCCAGAGTTTGCTCCGTAATTTGTTCGAATTCAAATTTATTATGTATATTTATAAATATTCCCCAAGTACGTCTCTGTGCGATTTTATCGCCTTTTGTCGCTGCCGAGCCGATGTTTGCGTGTTACGTTTTATGCACATTTTTAGCATACATAGTTCTCCAGAACACGATCTCGCTAAGAGGGGAAGACTCTAAAAACATTTCATGCATTGCTCAATGTTTTCCTTGCTTCGAATAAAATTGTTGCAGTAAAATTATCGTATCAAACACGAAATAAGCACATTCTTTATGTATTTAAGAATACAGATTTAGTTGCAGTAAAATATTACCAAAGTGAGAAGCGCTTGTTACCTTCTAATATTGGAACGTATAATTTTGACAATTTATTTAGAGTGACAATTAACATTTACGGCCTTGAGAACCTCGTAGCTCGACCTGTTGATGAATATTACCTATCTTTAATACGCTTTTATTAACTTCAGACGTATGTATGTAGTTATGTTTGTAACGAAAACTTTGAACATGATTTTGGCCCCCTTCAAAACGTCGGATTAACTCGAAATTTGGTATACTTGTTAAGGGTCGATGAAAATTCAATATTAAAAATAAAAAGATATATAGAAAAAGTGAAATTCAACTAAAAATGAAAATAAATAATAGTTTAAAAAACTAACAAAATACACTTTTATAGAAAATCCAACTAAAAAGTAGTATTTTTTTTTAATAAGTAAATTCGAACTAAAAATAGTATAAGAAAAATTTATTTTAATGTAAAAAAAGCGTGGGGTGCATGGTATCAATAGTTATAAATTTTAATATTTTATGAACAAATATGAATAGAAGGGTTATTTTGATAATATCCTGAAAACCAAAGTTAGTTTTTTTAAACTATTATTCCTTTTCAATTACAAATATTATTTTTTTACATATTCAGTGTGTTTGTTTCTTCGTGTATATGTTCGCGAGTCGTCAATCTGAACAATTCGCACTATAACCTACAATTCAACATAAAATTTTACAAGCTTTTAGTAAACAAAGCACGTTTGAAGTGAATATCTCGGAATGTCTTTTAACGCTGTCTATTGACGGTAACAAGAAAACACATTACGTATTTTCTTGGTCTATAAGAGGAATTTTGCAGAGCGTGTGACTTGTGAACAAATTGTATTAAATATTGATCGCGCCTTTTTATGTTCAATTTGTGTTAAGATTTGAAAATACATCACTCTGTTCGAATATTTATTCGGCAATTTAGCGTTCTCCAACATTATCTTTTGATTGTTAGTTGGATTAGGAACATCGGTTTTAAAAAAAATTAATAATGTACACAGTATTTTAACTGTATCATATGTTTTGTATCAATTTTCATCAAGAGCCCATTGCCTAGGCCTATTTAAATTAGTCTTAGTTATAAACTAAGGTAAATTTAAAGCTAAATATTGAGGTAAATCCAGAATGTTATGTACAAATCTGTAAATTTGTATTATTTGGCGCCTCTTTACACTCCGTTTCCAAATAATCTATATATATAAAAATGAAACCCGTTTTCCGTTGTCACGACATAACATGAAAACGGCTTGACCGATTTGGCTTATTTTTTTTTTGTAGTTTTCTAATACTCTGTACAAGGTTCTTACGGAAACAAATATTAAGAAAATCTCTCAGAAATATTGAAAAATATACATTTAATTTTGCATATTTATTTGTGAACTATTCCACGCGGACAAAGTCGTGGGCAAAAGCTAGTCTAAAATAAATATAGAAAATAATTTATTGTTATTATTATTATTATTTTTTCGAAATATCAGTTTCGAAACAAAAGAAAAATGTGATACAATCAATCGACTAGTGGTTACAATCTACTGATAATAAAATATGTTCGCGTGAAGACCTCGTTCAGAGCCGCTTAATCTCGAACGAAGTACAGAGTACGGGCATATATTATGGTTTAAATTAAATAAATAAGAAGGGGTGTTGTTATTAGCATAAAACACGATCTGGTATCGGGTGGAGTCGAGCCACTACGTTCCAATTAGCACTCAATCTTTGCGCCTACTCGATTTCGCGGCACAGGACCGGATCCGCATGAAACCGCTTTTTTTTTAGGATTGAAGGATTACTGGTGGCCTGGAGGCCTTTCTAGATTCACCAGGACAGGTGGGCAAGCAAAGGCTCAGTCAGGAGGGGTGGGATTTGCTAACAGCTGCCAGAGCGCCTCTGAAGGAAGGAGACCTAACAACCAAGAGCAGCTGCTTCGCGAATGAATCTACTACCGGATCGGAATCGCGACCCGCTGAGAAGATCCGGCGAGAAATTCAGCGAGCTGATGTATGGGTCAGGTTGCACGTCGACCTCTTTGTCGAGTTCTACGAGTACGGTTACGGGGGTCCCTTAAGCCTGCTCCTAGTGTTAGAGCCGAAGGCGTCATGAAGTCCCGCTGTGACGGGCATAATTACAATTCCAT
The DNA here is from genome assembly GCF_030267445.1 of Bombyx mandarina. NCBI lineage: Eukaryota > Metazoa > Arthropoda > Insecta > Lepidoptera > Bombycidae > Bombyx > Bombyx mandarina. Next base: position 13,035,763 of record NC_143223.1, on the reverse strand, counting down.
AGGATGTTTATTCTCTAATTTTATTCTGTTCATTGGTAAATGTGATTTATTTGACATTTAATTATTAATCTAATATAGTTGAATATCGTTGCCTAGTTAACTATACAGGATAAATCAAGCTGATTTGTTTTTCTGGAAAGACGCAACAGTTAATATTTTCGAAGGATTTTGCCAAATGTATGTGATATGTTAATACATCGGATAAATCTGATAAAATCTTTAGAGATATTAATTTGTTTTTGTCTCTGTGTTTTTGTCTCTGTGTTGAAAGGTGTCCTAACTTTTGACAGACGGTATTATTGTTAGCTAAGTGACGGTATACTTTACATTTCATTTTGTCCAAATAAATACGGTTTGCTATTTAATTTCAAATTGTTGAAAAAAACATACGCATACCTGGGTAAAAACAAAATTAAATAAAACAGATTTTTTTTTATTTTTACACGTACCTTTTTTATATTTACACATAATAAGTGGTGTACCCAATTTTCAAAAAAAATTCCCCATATTCCTAACTAGAATTCGGCCCTGTTACGATCTTAAAATAGATTTATATAAATAGTTAAACCGGCCGGCAGCATTGTTAATTGCTGTCTCGACGATGTTTTGTTTATTTTGCTCCTGTAATTGACTATAGGTTTGTTCGAAAACAAACTTGGAAAAATTAAATAATTCTAAATGATTATTTCGAGAAAGATCTACAGTTTACATTTTAAAACATAACTTAAGATACTCACTAGATTAATGTTTTTTTTTATTACCTTTGTAGGCAGACGAGCGTACGGCCCACCTGATGGTAAGTGGTTACCGTCGCCCATGGACTTCAGCAATGCCAGGAGCAGAGCCAAGCCGCTGCCTACCGCTTAATAATCTCCACAAGCCTCGTTTGAAGAAGGACATGTCATAGCGCTCGGGAAACACCGTGGAGGGGAGCTCATTCCATAGCCGAATATGTGTTGTATAAATTTAGTTTAAACCGTAATAAAAGTGTCTTGCACATAGAAGATGATTGCAAAAAAATTGATTACTGTCTGTTTGATTCGAAATCACTTTTTTATCTGTCGGTTCGTTGATTTGCATATTCGTTCCAGCTTCAAACAGAAACTATTTTAAGCTCTTGTTGGCGTAAAATACGAAATCGCATTACTAGCTGACCCGGCCGACTTCTTAGTGCCTCAATCGATAAATAAAAGACCTAAACTTTTGTATAAAATAAACTTAAAAGAAACAAAAGGAATCCGTCCGACGGGGGACACATCAAAGGAGAAACAAAATTGTTATTTTTATTTAATTCCGAGCATTTTCATTCGTTTATCTACCTTTTAAACCTTCTCTGGACTTCCACAAATAATTTAAGACCAAAATTAGCCAAATTGGTCCAGCCGTTCTCGAGTTTTAGCGAGACTAACGAACAGCAATTCATTTTTATATAAGATAGAAGATATTTGAATGGGACCAAATGAGCAGCACCACCATACAAATGAAAAAGATCTTCAAAATCAGTTCGCCTAAAAAAAATAGAGTCGAATTTTTAAGTTGATTAAGAAAACAAAAGTCATAAAACGCACAATAATAAACTTAGGTGATTTAAATGTTTTTGATATAGGTACATATTACCGCATTAGAATACTATTGTCAACTTAGTTTACCGATTTCATGTTTTAGGATAAATTTAAAACAGTGCTTATAATAAAATTGAAACTGACTTGGTATAGGTGAGCATAAAATAATAATTTCACGATGCCTCTCAAATACGAAATTTAAGAAAAACTTCAGAGGTGTCAAGGGACACCCGGATGGAAAGAAGTTCCTTTCGATTAATTAGTGAAGGAATTGTAATTTTTTTTTTTAAGTTATAATAATAAATTACGGCATTATGAAGAAGAAAAAAACAATACTATGAACTAAATTACTATTGTTGAAACGCTATCTCGAGAAACTGTACTCATTACGCGGACCAATCGGATACGAGCAATGTCACGCGATAAGCGCCTACACGTTGATTGGTCAGAATGACGGATCTAAAAAGTGTCGCGACAACTTTTCGTAAGAATTTTTTCCGTCTAGCCCCCCTTCACAACGCGCGATAAGGAACTTCGTTCCAATAAGAAAATTAGTATATGGAATATGTGCAACATTGTAAATAATTCAAAATAAGTATTCATCTTCAAACGACAAACATTTAAAATTCGTTATAGAGAATTAGAGGCTCTATATAGAGAGGACTACAGATGTACATAATGCACTAGCAGTATTTTTCGTCACATATGTACTCTAAGCGACATGCCACAGATTCTCTTCATTTCTGTCACTAAGATAGAACAGCCTTTTAAATAGCATTGGGACTTCGATCACATGTCTCAAGGTGATTGGTGAGAATCATGTAATGCTGGCAAGAGTCATCTATGTAATAAATAATTAGGTCTGGCGAGGTTTACACAAAGTAGGTTGTATGTTGTAATAAGCATAGATAATACACATAAATTAGTAAGTAATAATCATGACAAACGTCAAATATCGCATGGCCTTAATAAATTTAAAAAAAGAAACGTGAAGAAAATTCCTTTGGAAGTCATTGTGTGTTTGACAGTTTTTTCCTTCGTCCCCGTGTACCAGACGACTAATTGTCAAGAGTCTGGCATCGCAAGCCAGTCTGATTATTCAGTAATAGCCGCCGCTGATTAACCGCAAGACTCATGGAATTCTCTGGAGTTAATTTATTTATAAAACTATGCGGTCTAGACGTTCCATTATTTTGTACAATAGTAATAGTTTAATGTTCAGAACCCATCATTTATTATATAAGCGAGATTATTTATAAAATATTTAATATTTATTATACAGTGTAGCATTGTAAATTGTAATTGGTCCCGAATTGTTTTTTCGTCCTGCGTCTTGTGAGTCCGCACGGGCAGGTCTAAGAAGCAGTATTGCGTTTCGGTTTGAAGGGTTGAGCAGCTGTTGTAATATAGAACTCGTGTCTCAAGGTGGGTGGCGGTATTTACGTTGTTGATGTCTATGGGCTCCTATAACCATATATCCCCAGATGGACCGTGAGTTTGATTACACATTTTAGCAATCAAAGAAGGAATATATCTAGACGGCCAGTTTCAATGTGTGTGTGTTTTCATTCAATATTGAAAATAAAAAATAATATTATATTTATCGAAAATACTTAATAACCTACTTCAAGGTAAGCAAAAATAAATAAAAAACTCGCATCTTGTACAGTTAGGTACTATAGTTAAAATTACAGTAGGGACCCACTGATTTTCTCGCAGGTTCTTCTCAGTGCGTCGCTTTTCCGATCCGGTGGTAGATTCTGCGAAGTACTGCTCTTGTTAGGGCCAGTGTTAGCAACCCGGCAGAGTCCCGTGAGCTCACCTATAGTCGGATTTTTTATTAGACGAAGTAAACTGACGTTTACTGTGTTGTCAGTTTTTGATGAAATAAAAATAGTGTTGTGACAAAGTGAACGATTGAAAAAACTCCTGAATTAATGAAATTGCCTCGATTGTCTAGTGAATAGTTAGTGTGCCGAACTGCCGATATCGGGCACGGGGTTCGAATTTTAGCCGTGCTTTGTACATACCAACGAGTTTTCGACGAAACATTATGTTCCTATGGTATCTACCTGTACTGAATACCGAGTGTTTTAAACATTAAGAAAAACATTGCGAGGAAGCTTGTAAGACTGTCCTATTTCCAATGCATCATATAGTTGAAACTATAGATGTATAAAATATAACAATTATAGGTACATAGGTAATGAAAATAAAAAAAACTGATTGTAGTTACATACTACTAGTAACATATTATTATATTGGATCACTTTAATACAATTTTATTGTAAAATATAAATAATATTCTTTTATAGTTTGAAATTAATGAGTAACTCTTCACACTCATTGTTCATTTATGTGATTGAACGAGAACTGAACGCATCACTATTACTTTAAATATAGCAACATTATTTCACAAAGTGACATTAGCTACTGTCAGCTGGCTTCGTCTAATTAAAAATCCGACTATATACGGTCGATAAGCTGGCATAACCCAAGACGTTAGCAGCATAGGTAGGAAAAAGGACAGTGGTAACAATCGTTTCTTAAGATTTGACAAAATCAAAATACTCGCCAAAGAATCGGACGACATTTCTTGAAAACTTACGTAACGTATTCACAATGTTGTATAATAAAGACGATATCATTTCTAAATTTAAATTTGTCATATTATCTTTGTAGAAATAAGACAGAAATTGCAGATCAAATTTAATTGTGCTATTTCTATGTGTATCGCCTAGCATGCAAAACATTTACGATGCGTTATTAAATGAGTGTTTTTGTTTAGGAAAAATAATCCCGTTCCCGACCGGGCGCGCGTGAAGGCAGTTAAAATAATAACCAATACAAGTTCATAAATCTGTGTTTGTTTTTTTCTAAACTTGTATAGCAAATTGCTTAAGTGTCTTAATTTTAGTGTGTTATATTTTACTGCTTTAAAATTGTATGTGGCATTTGAGTATTTCAAAGTTTGAGTAGTAGAATTTTTGTCCTTTGAATATTTTTTTTGTTGCCTTTCTAGGCAGACGAGCGTACTGCCCACCTGATGGTGAGTGGTTACCGTCGCCCATGTAATTCAGGAATGCCAGAGGCAGAGCCAAGCCGCTGCCTATCGTTAAGTATTCTCCACAAGCCACGTTTGAAGAAGGACAAGTTCTAGCGCTCGGGTAAATTGTGAAATGAAGGATTGCTAATACGGATGGATGGATACACACTACGATCAAAAGCTAGTCTGGAAACGAAGTTTTTTTTTCGTAAGACGTGAGCTGACCTGACCAATTATATTTATACTTTTCTTCATAAACGGTGTATGAACCACCGACGGCCGGCTAAAGGTCGCGGGAATCCGCTGGATGTAGACCGCGTAGGATCGGTCATTATGACGAAGCTTAGAGAGATAAGTCCAGCAGGGGACTATGGGTCTATGGGCTGATGATGACAATGAAAAATGAAACTCGTTCGTATTAGACGCGACGGAAGCTTACGAAACCCTTGTCGACAATAATCGAAGCCAAAAAAAAGTGTTTGAACCTCACATAATATGATTTTCGTTTTTTTGAATTTACCATTTCCTTTTTGTCAAGTTCAATGGTTTCCAAGCTAGGATTTTCTCCTTTATCGTGGTGTTCTAAGCTCATATACGAGACAAGATCGAACGCCAAATGTCCGACTAAACTCCGCTGCGCCCGAAAATAATATGATATTCAAGGTTACATTGCAAGCATACAAGTTAGTTCCAATAATTGAACACTAAAAATGTTCGTCTACCTACATTTATTGTAAATTGGGGTCATCCATAGTAGGTTTCATACTTCAGTGGGGTCATCGATTTGTAATGAACTTTTACTTGCAAAGTTAAAATAATACACCGTATCGTAGCAATAGTACAAAAAGTATTCCTGTCGTATTATTTCCAGAATTTCTCAAGTTCAAAACGGTTTAATTGCAGCAGGACCCAAGCTTTACACTGTCTCTAGGAAAGTAGAATAAAGTAGAGCTGTGTGCTTAGTGCGAGTTTCTTAACGTTCTCGATAGCGTAAAAGTTAGCCCAATTTTGTACGCAGTTGGAACAGCGCCCCTAGCGGCAAACGTACACAAACGATCCCATTCCATATAAATATGAGCTAACTTTTACGCTATCGAGAGAGTTAAAAAACTCGCACTAAGCATAGAGTAGTGGCTACTAAAATTCTGGATCACTAAAACCATATCGCGGGGCTATTATCATATAAAGCCCTGCGCCCACAAACGGACATTTGATTACAGCTATTGAAACAAAAGTGAGAGTTGCCTTGCACAAAAAACGACAAAATCGAGAGAACAGCAATTATATCGGACCGCAATCAATCGGAATCCCCCACAAAAAGTGCTTTTTCACGGCCAATCAATCGTCTTAATTACGATTAAAACTACAGCAGTTTCGTGCCAACGAAAGATCCTTCTGTCTATTGGAATACTCTTTGATATGATGCAGTTTGCGGGTTCGGTTGTGATTGTAATTCCACAAATCAAAGTTAATAACTGGGTAAATAAACATTAGTAAGTTCTTGCGTTGAATATTGTTTCGAATAAAACCAATTATTTATAAATAATGTTTTGAATTAAGCTTACATCAACTAACAACTATAGATTGTGTTCTGTATGATCGTAATTGTAAATTATAATTTCTATTGTGGTAAAGGACAAAGTAATGATAAATTTTAAGCTCTTCTAGGTTTGGTTTTTGATATGGAGAGTAGAAGTGAGGAGCGCCATCTCAGTGTATTAAAACGTGTCCGCTGACAGGGAATAAATTAAGGTGCCCTCTTATCTCACCGAGACGGAATCTTGTCGGATCCCCTGGATCCACTCTCGGTGCTTTTAGGCCTCTCAAGCACTGGTCACCGTCCTCGTCAAACTTTCTGACAGACACAGAGTGACAGACCGATTTGGCTAATTTCGCTCTTGAATTATTCGTGGAAGTCCAGAGAAGGTTTAAAAGGTGAAAAAATCTGAAAATGCTCAGAATTATATAAAAACAGACAATTTTGTTTTTCCTTTGATGTGTTCCTCGTTGAACGGATTCCTTTTGTTTGTTTTAAGTTTATTTTATACAAAAGTTTAGTTAAGCTTATCGATTGAGGCACTACGAAGTCTGCCGGGTCAGCTAGTATACAATAATTTGCTGTTTACAGGTAGGCACTTTTTCAACTTGTCCTATACAAGATGGTGCTCCTTACCTCTACTCTCCATGGTTTTTGAGAGATTATTGACATTTTTGTGAGTAAAGCCCACAGTATAGTCATTGTGGCTTCACGCACAACCATAGATTATACACTTAATATATTTGAGAGATTGAGATTGATTGCACACAACGCTAAAAAATGTTTTAGTTAAAATGCATAGCTAATAAAAACAATGTTTTTGACGATAATGCAACAAACATCATGAAGAGGGTTCGAAATGCATCGGAGAGATTGATTACTTCACAGCGCCTTTGTGAAGTTAACAGTGCGTTATAAAACCAACCATGCGAGAATATATACGCTCGTCGGCAGTCTCCTGTGCAATAAAGCCACAATGCAAAGGGATGCCTTGCTAGTAAAAGGAATGTGAGTATAATTAGCAATGTACCTACATATTTATTGTATCCTTTTCCGATTCATGTGTAATTTACTTGTCTTTTTATAGGGTTTCGCCCGCTAAGCTACAAATTTTAAACCAATAATTGGAAGTAATGTTATCCTAAAAATGATTTTCTTTTTATTTTAATCCAGGCCTTTATCTCTAGACTTGATTGACTGACTACCATACTTCTCGAATGAAAACCGTTTTAAAATCTTAAAACACATTTGGACTGATTACAATAATAAATGCTCTAATTTCAGTATTAATCAGATGTAGTATCAGAAGAGTATTTACTAGAACAGTATTTATCAGATTCTGACCTCATAAATTTTTTTTTTATTTCGATCAAAGTGATACAGGTGCCAGAGAAAATTACTGGTATTAGAACGTATAATAAGCCTACGTATAGTAAGTAGTTCTTGTATATTTCTGTTGCAAGACAGCCATAAGTACGTCTCGGTTTTAAAGTTGAAGCAGCCTTTATAAAATACAATCAAGACTTATTTTTTACCTCGCAGTGTGGTCAACAGTATTCATATATCAGTTATAAGCTGTTCAAATCATACAATCATAATCCATATAGAAAATTGTAGGTACATTACAAAGTAAACATCTTCGAGTGAATGATTATCGTCGAGAGATTTACGCTTAGCGTGTTTTTGCACGATTTTCTTTGAGTTGACATTTTTATTTTTCATGAGTTTTTTTCTTTATCATTATATCAGTAAATTCCTATTCTGTTACATGAAAAATGCCAAAATGAGATGATGTTCATTTAAATGAAACTAGTGGTCCCGCAGTAGTCGAAATTCGACTATAAGTAATTGATATTATAAGTTTGTACACTATTATGGTTCTATTGTAAAAGACTATATTATACTTCTATAATGACAGATTTCACCAAGACTATGTACACTTTAGACAAATATTAATAAAGACAAACAATATTTAACCTATTCTTAATTTGACCACAGACTATAAGCAATAAGAAAAGTTTGACAATAAACAAATAGTAGGTATGCATGCGTGTGTGTGTGTAATGTTTTTTTAATTGATTTAATATATTTTTTATGCATAAATTCAAAAAATATTAACATTCTGCACTCCTACCCTATATTCTCTATAAGTGTGAGAAATTTCATACTCGTCCGTCCACGCAATTTTCGTAAAAAGGGGTACAAAGTTCCTGCTTCAAGTATTATTATATAGATTACAATCAATTGCGATGAAATTAAATGAAACGAGGTGAGTGGAATAGCAATGTTCCCGAAAAACTGTGGGAATTTCCCTTAGGAAATAGTCTTAACTCTAGTGGGCATTTTGAAAAAAAAAATCGAAAGCGATGTCTAACTTTGTTTCATTTTCCACAGCTGTGCACTTTCGCAAATATTAAGCGGTCAATAAGCTACTATTATTATACGAAAGAAATACTAAATTAACAGAATAAAACAATTCACCTAAGTAGCTATGCTTCCGGGTGATGGAAGGCCGGCTATCCTCGACCCACGCTGGTTCTGACCCAGCGGGGTATTCCGTAGGATAACCTATTCTAACCGGCGACATCTAGGCGGGCTCTGGATAGCCTACCGACTAAGAGGGCTGGTGGTCGTGGCGCCGATGACCGCCGGTCCGGCGTCCCGAGGGAGAGGGTAATGGGAGAGATGTGCTCCGCACTAAACACTTCACTTTTCCCCCTTTGCCTTTTCATGTGTTCTGTCTCATGCGAGGTTCGAACGTGGGTTGTTGAGCGACAGGAGGTTTTAGTCAGTTCGACTCCGACATGCCCCGCCTTCCATCCCCAGTGGAGGGCGGAAGTCCGGCGATTTCCTCCTGAACAAAAAAAAAAAAGTAGCTATGCTTCTCGTGTTCCCGCCAAAAAGTCATCGTTGATTTTTTTTATTCACGTATCTCTAAACGAACACATTAGAAAATATTATTTTGGTTTTAAAATCAAACACAAAAATGGACCACAAAACATTCTTGTTTTTATAATAGATCAACGAAAGTTTTTTTTTCTTTCTAAAGTCTATCGTAGAAAGTGATACGCGTTTTAGACGTGTAGTGATTTCATTAATAGTTATTTCGATTGTGTACACGCGATCTGAGGATTAAATTCAATAAAATCGTTTCGTTCATTTGAAATTGGACCATTACACAACTCTACAAAAAAAAAAACGTTCTTTGTCCTAACGTTTATACTAGGCTTTTCCCGTTAATTATTCACGAAAAAAGAAAATAAAATACCTTTTTTGGTATAAAGGTAGCTTTTGTGATAGTTATAGTAATAATACTGATTTTTCAATTTTTTTATAAATTTTAATTAATTTTAATACTTTCAAAAAAATCGCGCTATGAGAGTGGGGTGTTTACGTTTACACAGTGCCACTAGATGGCACTCGGTTTTTTTCGTCTAATTACGATCTAAAATATCGAAATTTTATTCTTTGCAATCAAGGTCAAATTTGGTGTTGACCCGGGTTATTAGTGGTATGTTCAGAAGGCATCCAAATTGTTGATCGCGTCGAAGTGCTGCGTGTAATAAAAATCAAACCCGCAAAATTATAAAATGCTTAATTACTACTAGTAGGACCTCTTGTGAGTCCGCACGGGTAGGTACCACCACCCCGCCTATTTTTGCCGTGAAGCAGTCATGCGTTTCGGTTTGAACGGTGGGGTAGCCGTTGTAACTATACTGAGACCTTAGAACTTATATTTCGAGGTGGGTGGCGGCATTCACGTTGTAGATGTCTATGGGCTCCAGTAATCACTTAATACCGGGTGAGCTGTGAGCTCTTCCACCCGTCTAAGCAATAAATAAATAACAAGGAATTTTCGTAAGAAAAACCATCCTTGAATATTTCCAGTATCGTATTCCAGCGTGGCTGTAATTTTGGTTGAAACCTGCACGCACTGATCTTAAATGACTATTATAATTATGATTATTACAAACAGTGATTTTGTCTTTGACAGAAATTTTAACTGACCTGGTAGCTTAAATACGCATACTCATAACCAGGACATATGGAATTACTATAAACCAGTGTGCTTAATGCGAGTTTCTTAACGTTCTCGATAGCGTAAAAGTTAACTCATATTTGTATGGAATGGGATCATTTGCCTACGTTTGCCGCTAGGGGCGCTGTTCCAACTGCATACAAAGTTGGGCTAACTTTTACGCTATCGAGAACGTTAAAAAACTCTCACTAAGCACACAGCAGCACAAAAATATTATTCTGACTGTCACTTCTGTCACTCATGACATAAATTAAGATAACGTGGATTAAGATCGTAGTGAAATAAACTAGAATCCTAATGAATAGCCGACTTAACCTAATAGGTTTATGGCTCTAATAAAGAATGAAATAAAAATCCTAATGAATAACTTATCTGCGTGCTATATTCGCACATTGTAGCCAAAAAATAGCGTTTCTAGATTAATTGACTTATCCGCTTTCATACGCGCATTTTTACACGGCCATTAAAATTCATTCTGACAGTAGATTTTATTGAGCATGCCTCAGTAGGTGTTAATACGTGTTAAGTTTATAGCCATGCGTGGATCTGACTGATTTAAAATAACGTTTCAACTTTTCAAAGTAAACACTCTGATCACATATCTGTTTACACAAAACGAATTTGGTTATTTTTTGTAATTGATTATTTAAATTTTCATGGTAGCTATGTCGTCTTCTTGTTTAGTTCTTTGATTTTTTTAAGTCGTGTCTACACTCATTATGCTTAAGCTGCTGCATGTATGCATTAATTTACTTTCTTTATTAACTAGCTGACCCGGCAGACTTCGTAGTGCCTCAATCGATAAATAAAAGACAAATCAAGGGGACACATCTAAGGAAAAACAAAATTGTTTGTTTTTATATAATTCCAAGTATTTGCAAATTTTGTATAAAATAAACTTAAACAAACAAACAAAAGGAATCCGTACGACGGGGGACACATCCAAGGGAAAACAAAATTCTTATTTTTATCTAATTCCGAGCATTTTCACATTTATCTACTTTTCAAACCTTCTCTGGATTTCCACGAATCATTCAAGACCAAAATTAGCCAAATCGGTTCAGCCGTTCTCGAGTTTTAGCGAGACTAACGAACACCAATTCATTTTTATATATAGAGATTAAAAATTGTAATTAAGTTGTGGTCTTAACCCACTTATTTTTATTTTTATATATAGTAATAGCAAATGTGCCTATAGTACAGGAATTACTAAATATAAAAGGCAATGTTGCCGGTTACGTAAGATAGACGAAATAAGAAAAAATATACATATATTTTTTTTTTCAATTTTAATCTAGCTGATTTTTATTCAAATTGATGTAAAATATAGTAAGATAAGAAGAAAATTATACACTATATCAGGTAAATAGCGATTTTTACTAAAAGTAGACACGACCTTATGAATCTTATCTGGAGAATATATAATATCCATTCTTCCATACTAATATTATAAAAGTGAAAGTGTGTTTGTTTGTCCTTCTTTCACGTCGAAACGATGCAACGGATTGACATGATTTTTTTACAAGCGATAGTTGTAGATCAGGAGTGTGACATCGGTAATATTCAATCGTGAAAAACACTCTGTCGAGAAACCACACTGACACTGTTTTTGACCTCGTGGGCGGAGCCCATGGATAACAATTAATTATACTATAAACAAAATTTTATTTCAATTACATAACATAGTATTTTTTGTAGGTTTTTATTTATTGCTCTTTTAGGGAAACGAGCATACGGCTCACCTGAAGGTGAGTCGTTACCGTCGCCCATGGACTTCAGCAATGCCAGGGGAAGAGCCAAGCCGCTGCCTACCTCTTAATACTCTCCACGAGCCTCGTTTGAAGAAGAACATGTCATACCGATTGGGAAACACCATAGAGGGGAGCTCATTTCATAGCCAGATGGTACTATTTGATGGCCATATTTTTTGTATTACAATGAGTTTGAAGCACAAGTACCTAGCTGCCATTCCATGTATTTTTGCTTCGCAGCTGAATAAAGCCGTCATACAATGTAAATAAAACTTCGCCCGTACCAATTTTTTTTTTTATAGCTTAGATGGGTGGACGAGCTCACGGCCTACCTGATGTGAACGTAAATGTCGCCACCCACCTTGAGACATGAGTTGAAACGCCTCGCATTCAACAGTACAACGACTGCCCCACCCATCAGACCGAAACGCATTACTGTTTCACGGCAAAAATAGGCAGGGTGGTGTTACCTACCCGACATCACAAGACGTCCTGCCACCAGTAAATTACTATTATTAGGAGGACTGACTGTTTCTAAAAGCAATGATAGAGGAGGATGGATTGACAACATTTAAGTTTTCGATCAATTACCTCAAGGCGGTTGGCACTAATTCACTATATCTATGGGCTTAGGTAGCCACTTGACAACCATTAAGAGCAATAAGTATTTTAAAAAAAAAGTATAGAAATGACCACAGTCACTCCAAACAAAAATAAATCAAGGCAACAACACTACGAATCTCATTGTATGAAAATCGATTTAGTATGAAATTGATTGGCGATCGTTCTCTCCGTTCCAAGCGCTCGTTCGGATCAATACTTACAAATGACAAACATGCGTCGCGTATTGTACGAATAAATTGGAATGTCATGTTCAGTTAGTTCTCGGTATGGACACCTTCGACCGGTTTTGGTGACATTCATCGTCTGAAGCTAAAGTTTTAAAATAAGCTACATATTTACAACTAGCCGTTTTGACGTCATTCTAAGAAGTCGATTCGTATTTGTATTCGAATAAGTGCTTCCCTACCTTGTGCTGTTTAGTGAAGCAGTAATGCGTTTCGGTTTGAAGGGTGGGGCAGCCGTTATAACTATACTGAGACCTTAGAACTTATCTCAAGGTGGGTGGCGCATTTACGTTGTAGATGTCTATGGGCTTAACCGCTTAACACCGGGTGGGCTGTGAGCTCGTCCACCCATTTCAGCAATAAAAAAAAAGTGACGACTTAGAAATAGCATTCCCCAAATTTCCGGAGGAATTACCGGAAATCGGTTTGTGGTGTTCATTGAGTATTTTTTGTGGTTATTATAAATAATACAATTGGAACCTTATGACTTAAGGTGACAATTTATGGGCTCCAATAATCACTTAACGACAGTCAAGCGGTAATATTTATTTAACGCAAAAAAAGCCCTTATGTAACCTGATTCGAACCGGAATAAAACAAAAAAAATATATAATGATTAAAGTTATTTTTAATTCGTTTTCAAAGTAGATGCGCTTGTAGGATACCTTCAATCCTTTAATGCCAGATATAAGTCACTGTTATGTTATGCACGCCCGCGCCGTTAACGCAAAATCGTGACGCTGCGTACAGGTTATACTAATCATATTAACAAAATGACGGTCCATTTATGTACCGCGGCTGTACCGACTTTTGCATTTCCGAAACATATTTAAGCTAGCCCTTATTTACATACGACATAAGGTTTCTATTAAGTCGTAAATGAATTTAGTTTCAAGAAAAGCAATAGACTAGTTCAGGATTCATTGTTCTTATTTTTCTTTCACCCCTCGATATCAAAAAACTTTCAAGCGACATTTCGCTTAATGGGTACCTACGCGACATTTATCTTTGTAATTAAAGGTCCATTTAATTTGATATTTGTAACAACAATTCGATGTTTTAAATTGGACTTAAACTAAGTTTACCCTATTTAAATTGCTAAAGAAGTTTTTTATCATGATATTTTTTCCAAATTTCAAACTTAAAATGGCTCTACGTGAGGTAGGCAAATGTAGCTTAAACTAAACAGCCTTTCATCCCTCGAAATACAATGATAACTGTGTTCAGAAAAACAAAAAAAAAACAACAACAAAAAAAACAAGCTGATAAATTGCAAAGGAGAATCACTTTCTGTTATGACTAGGACGGCTTCGAACTGCCGACCCGGGGTTGATGTCCGCTCCGGTAGCTACCGGGAAGTGCCCATACGGCTTTCAAGCGACGGTTAGCGCGTGTCCACTAATGTGCCGTCTGTCCATAGCCAATCAACTCGTAATGGGAGGTAGACCCTCACGCCGAGACTTAATAGCTAACGCGTGCTATCCGACAAAAAAAAATCCTTTTAAAAGATTATTTTTCGTGTTCAAGATACTTCAACTTGTTTAAGATATAATATGGAAGAAACAATAGATATTTATTATATGTATTTACTGGTATTTACCGGTGGTAGGACCGCATTACTGGTAGTAGGACCGCTTGTGAGTGCGCACGGGTAGGTACCACTACCCTGTCTATTTCTGCCGTGAAGCAGTGATGCGTTTCGGTTTGAAGAGTGGAGCAGCCGTTGTAACTATACTTGAGACCTTAGAACTTATATCTCAAGATGGGTGGCGCATTTACTTTGTAGACGTCTATGGGCTCCAGTAACCACTTAACACCAGGTGGGCTGTGAGCTCGTTCATCCATCTAAGCAATAAAAAAAAACTATTTAATGACCCCATAAACTGGACTTCCAATAGACAGCGCAACTTCCATTACAATTAGTAGATTGTTGATGACAGGCTCTTTGTAGTTTAGACATTAATAGAAGAACCTGTTGAGTCTCTATATTGGGCTCTAAACGGTTTATATATATATAGACCGTTTTTCATAGTTAATTAGTTATCTTAGGATGTTCAATATGAACTATATAGCAAAGTTAGTTTTACCGGAGACATGGCAAGTTTAATTATTATCTATGGAAATGACAGCGCGCGCAAACCACACGCTTCAACAACGTTTCTCTGTCTCTGTTATAGAATAAGCAAATTACTTAGCTTCTTTGCCTGCCGAGCTAAATTGCTGGGCAAATTTGAAAGAAACAGTTAATTTCAACCGACTCTAATGAACTGATATTATCTAGTTGTCATTACGCAAAACTCCATAGATTACATAAGTGGTTGGAGTTACGAGGAACGTGCCAACATCCGGACCGCAGTAGCATACAATTTTAGTACATGCCTTAAACGATGTCTCCTTCAACCCGTAAACGATTATAAGTCTATATTTATATCCATTGGCATGTGACATAAGCTTGTATCTACGTAACGGAAGACACATCGTTTGTCAAATATGTCGCAGTCAATTACATGTCTTATCCTGTGAGTCACAGAGTCGTTATTACATCCATGTCGCAGTCAATTACTTAATATCTTATTCTGTGAGTCGTAATTACATTTCGACGTGAAAGTTATTGTAATTCACTTGTGTAATGATAATGAATACCTATTGGGTTTTAGAAATGAATACTTTTAATTTTATTAGACTTCAAGCTAGTTACTCATGGTAAGTATCAAAGTTCTGTGATTAATACCTTTTAATAAAATATTTTAACACGCTTTGCTGAGCTTAGTGTATATATTTATGTATGTTTGTTTGACTGTAATGAAATTTTACACATTTTCACCGATTTTAAGTCGTCCGATTAGTTTGAAAATTTAAATGCCAAAAGCTCACAGCACAAGAATAATCTTGTTATCACTGCTTCCTGCGCAATAAATTGCAAAGGATAATTATGTGAAAATAGTTCTAGATAAGTAAGTCGATCACTCGAATAAAACCTATACAGGTTTTATTGAGATGTTACCTTTTTTATTGATCCCATAATAAACTCTTTGGTCGCACTTTTTCTCTCCTATAAAGCCTGTTAAACCACAGAATGTATTCTGATAACAGTTCAATTAAGGCTTAAAGGAGTGAAGAAAGATCAATAAAGAAGGTTCAATAACAGAATGAAATAATTCGTCCCTGAAGCTAGCATAACGAATTAAATTAATAACAAATAAATAAAAAACTTTTAATTTGTATAAAATATTGTATTTTCTTTTTATTACCATTGTGCAAAATACTTGATTGTAACTAAGACTTTCAAAATCAATTTGAGCCATTGTTTCAAAACCCATTTTTTAATGTTCGATATCACTAAACGGGTTTTAAAATATTTTTGTGGCTTGCGGTATGACTATATCGAGTGATGCACGACGCGGTCATTTGTAATCGAGTTGAATGGAACATATTTCTTATAGGGACTTCGATACGTTAATTAAATAAATAATAGTACGTCAAGTACGTAAGGTTTGCATCGATAAAGTTGTTAACTTATTTATTTAGTGAGGCGTATGACAAGCCCTATCTAACATGTAGATACAATATCACTACACTGCCTTTAACAACGGCGAGGCAGACAAGCGTGCCGGATTAAACGGGGAGAGCCGTTAAAGAACGAACTAGATGTCACTAAATAGATGACAACTGTTTATGCTGTAATTAGTGTGAAACAAGAGCTCGAAGATACATCTGTACCAAAAAAATAAAATAGTGATAGAACTCTATAGGTATATATCAAAATACCAAAACTCAATTTACCAAATAAATAAATAAAAAAAATTAACGTCACACGCTCTCATTCGCGCGAGTCCGTCGCGGCGACGGCGTCTCATGTTTTGATTCAAATCGTATCGATTTACCGTCGTGTACACCATTCATGTCAATTAAACGTAATCGTTTTCCAAAACTAGATCTCACCGTTCGACATATTATCGTCCACTTTCACTGGATACGCGGATATGTACCCAATTAATATTTTAAATGGTCGCCCTGAAAGTTACTTCTTACAAGATGGCCGATAGAATATATAAAGCGTAAAACTTAACTATCAATTTTTTTTGTGGGATGTTTTTGATTGCTCCGTATTTTACTATTTACTGGAGAGCTTCATTAAAAAGAGACAGTATGTAGATAATTTAATAATGGTGTTTATGTTCCAGCGCGGAGATAATTTTACGTAAAGATAAATTCAATATATAAATACGTCAATACACCCTATATAAGGCAATGAATCAATAGACTTTACGTAGTCTAAAATACAGCTGGTATATCCGAGTCGTGTGATATCATTATATCGGGGGGCAATCCTTTTGTACTTACTGTAATCCACTAGTATCTACCTATTCAACAGGCTCTTATTAGCTTGGTAAGTAAGAATGTTTGTTTGTATAAAGCGGCATCTTTGAACGTCATTTAAACCGACTTCAAGACGTCCGATTAAGTTGAATATTTGCACAGACATCAAGAACCGATGACAATACAATAATTTTATAAAATCACTCTAACATCCAGAACATTATTTATTAATAGGATGAAAAAAAGATCGTTTTGCTATTTAAACGTGTTTTTTTTTTGTCTGTACACCACTTATATCATATTTGCTAAGAAAATGCGTAAGTACGTAGTACGTGCTGAAAAATGATTCGTATAGTGAAGGGACAACATAATTTAATAAAATTGAAGTTCGAAAATTCACAAATAAACGCGTTTTCGGGTTCTGGAGCGTCTTGACAAATGGCTCGGTAGCTACCATAGATAATATTACACTTAATATTTAAGTAGCTACTGCCTTTCTGACTAAGGCTGTCGTGAAGCAGGCACGTGTTTCGACCAGACGCGGTTTTCACTTACCGGCACGAGAATCGAGATCACGTCTGCCCATTTATAAATAAATAAATAAGCTTAGTTATAAATAAACATTTATGATGTTTTTACTATGTTTAAAATAAGAAAGAACCTTTGGTAGCACCCGAATAAACGTGTAAGAAAATTGTACCTATATAGACGTTTTTTTTCCTACCTAAGCTGATAGCCTTGAGAGGCTATATCAGCGTCGCCTTAACTAGCAGGTGAGCTTACGGGACTCAAACCTGACGACGTTGCTAACACGAAACCTAGCAAGAGCCGTGCTTCGCAGAATCTACCACCGGATCGGAAATGCGACCCACTGACGAGATCCGGCGAGAAACTCAGTGGGCTGTGTCTGAGGGTTTATATAAACGTTATTGTGTTGTTTACACTGGAAATGAAATTTGATTTTTTATTCTAATTTTAATTATAATATAAAATGCTAATGATGCTAAGGCTGGCTGGTACTTTGCACAGAGAGTGAGTCTGGCTGTCCAACGAGGTAACGTAGCCAGTATCTTGGTAGCTGTGCCTCCTTCGAGCGCATTGGAAAATTTGTTCTACTGTGTGAGTTGATTTATGTTAAATTATTTTGATTTCTTATTTATTAATAAAACATTTGGGTTGTATATTTTTGTAAATTAACAAATGTTGATTTATATAAATGTATTAATATAAAATTAAATAAATATTTTTATTCAATTGCAATCCAAGGTTTCGATTACACATCGAAAAAAAATCGATCTATTAAATTGATTATTACTAAGCGAATTGCTTATTAAAATAAACTCAACTTCATTGTTTCGCACGCAACGGGAAATTCTCGAGTGTGTCCGAGCACAGCGACTTACAGATTAGCCAAGACGAGACAACATGTCAAACGATGTCGCCGAGTGAAAATTTACTTGAATTTAATAAAGAAAAAAGCCCACGTATCGATCGTGAGATAAACAACATCGCAACATTTTATCTTGCAACTTTCTGAAGTGCGACTAGTACAGGCTAAAACTATGTAGTGTAAGAATTATGATTACTATCTTAGAATGGAATTGAAACTCTTGGCACAAGAAATAATAAAGTCTATGATAATAATTAATTCATCTTTCCTTTACCTTTTCAATTAAATATAAATATAAATATTGATTTAAGAAATTGATTTAAAAAACTGGTTGAGCTAAAAAAACAGTAAAAAAAATTTTTTTCAAGATTCATAGTTCATGTAGTTCTTTAACAATAATTAATTGAAAATGTCATCGCTTTCAATGTGACGACATCATCAGCAATAAGTATAAAAAGCGGAGTCGTTGCCTAAAAAAAATTAATCTTTGACATTGTACTCCTTTCAGCTTTCTATCAATGTCACCAGATAATTTATTATTTTAAATTTCTAGCTAACCACTATGTATATCTCTGGAAACATGTACGTACAGATTGTTATTAGCCGCCTTGATGAATATTAAGTCTTAAAAATGCTCAAGTCATGACCCCCTTATGCTTAGAGTTTAAAAGTTGTTTGTGGCTATCAATAAGGCTACAAAAAACGTTTTAGTCGTACACAGAGTATATTAATAGCGGTATCTGTTTAAATTAAGCCAAGGATAACGTCATAATAGGGCAAACAAAAATCGAACATATTTGTTTTAAAATATTGATAATTGATGAGTTTTCATTAAAGAAGGTTTGATATAATTAATCCACTACCCAGTTTCTCGAAAAAGTTTTTCAATCAATGATAAAAAAAAAAAAATATTATCTATTCTCATTCTATGCGCATTCCCAATGTTTTATTCGACGTTATAATCAAAGTTCCGTGTAACAATGTAGTTCCTTCAATGCCCCACAACAAGTCTAACAGTTCAATGAACATTCGTCTAGTTTTTACTATGAAAAACAAGACATGCCGTGTTCGTTATCGGCAAAGGTGAAACGTGTGTACTTCTTAGAATGGCTAATGGAGAAAATTTATGATTCAGGCGCTTTAGAGAAAATCACTCTATGAGATCTATGATTAGTTAGATATTAATTAACAAAAGCAAAACTTCTGAATGAAAGTTAATAATAAATTGGGTAGGTACCACCACCCTGCCTATTTCTGCCGGAAAACAGTAATGCGTTTCGGTTTGAAGGGTGGGGCAGCCGTTGTAACTATACTTGAGACCTTAGAACTTATATCTCAAGGTGGGTGGCGCATTTATCCATTAATCACTTAACACCAGGTGCGCTGTGAGCTCGGCCACCTATCTAAGCAATAAAAAAAATCTATTTAATGACCCTATTAACTGGACTTTCAATAGATAGCGCAACTTCGATTACAATTAGTAGATTGTTGATGATAAGCTCTTTGTAATTTAGACATTAATAGAAGAACCTGTTGAGTCTCTATATAGGGCAAGGATTAATAAGACACGTGTTCAGTTAAGTAAATAAAGTACATTGAGATGATAACTTAACGTGCTATCGACAGCCCGACAATCCCGAGACTGACGTAGCATCACTGCAATATAATTATCGCTAACACATACATATTAACAATTGCTATGGGGACATTTGTGGTCCCTACAAAGTACTACAAACCCAATGTTTGGCGTCATTCCGTTCCGTATGTTCCGATTTAAAAGGTATGCAGCGCAATTATAATTCTAGATGTTTAGTTATTCAAACAACAACGAATATATCGTTTTAGTTGTATGTTAGTAAATGCTTTTCTTTTGCCGTGGATGAGCCTTAGAATAGAATCCCGCGAGCAATCTTGAGACACGACTTTTTTTTCCTACCTATGCTGATAGCCTTGAGAGGCTATTTCAGCTTGGCCCTAACGTGTATAGGTAAGCTCACGGGGCTCAAACCGGAGTGTTGCTAACTCTGACCCTGGCAAGGGCAGTGTTTCGCAGAATCTACCACCGGATCGAAAACTCGACCCACTCAGAAGATCCGGCGAGAAACTCAGTGGGCTGTGTCTATGGGTTAGTTCGCTCGTCGAGCCCTTCGTCGCAAGCGACGGGTTCGACGAGGACGGTGACCGGTGCTTGTGGTGCCTAAAAGCACCGTTAATGGAAGACACGACTACAGAGCTTCACTCGCTCAGTGAATCTAGTATGACCCCTCGAGATTACTAGGTACAATAGACAAAATATAAGCTTAAATTTTATTGTACTAGCGGTTGCATTAGGTACTCTGCCTATCGGAAGACACGACTGTTTTGCGCCCGAAATAAACAGAATTGTAATATGCGTACTTTTTTTGTTCCTTGCTTATTCTTTGGTAGCTTAAGGGGCTATTCTAGCTACGCCCGGTCGGGTAGGTGAGCTCACAAGCTCAGCCTGAGAGAATTTGCTAACACTAGCCCTAGCAAGAGCAGTGCTTCGCAGAGTCTACCACCGGATCGGAATCGCGAGAAGATCCGGCGAGAAACTCAGTGGGCTGTGTCTGTGGGGTATGCGTGCAGAAAAGGCTCCATTAACAGAAAACACGGACTGCGACCAGAGTTCGTGTCATGTCGTCTACGAGACAACTGTAAAACGAGAACGTAAAGCCTCTTCGGTGCATTTATTTTGAATTACCAAAAAAAAGAAACGGCGAAAAAAGGTCGAATCGTGACAGTTTTGACTCGTGAAATCGAAGTGTAAGTTTTAACGCTCATTGGAGATCGACGGCACTAAATGTTTCAAAGTTTTTAATATGGCTCTCTACACAAAAAAAAAAAAACAATAAACTCTGTTGCCGATCAAGACACGCAATTTGAGTTAAACCAGATTTCTTCTCGATAAAAACTAACAGGATGAAAACTAACAGGACGGTATTATCCGTGCGGGCCGACCGCCAATGCTTAGTGGTTCGTTGAAGACGAAGAAATATGTAAATAAAAATTTTTATGCTGAGATGCTGGCTCGATGTGAGACGACTATTATTGATGTTATTGATAAGTGCGGAAGCTGCGGTGGTCGACATTGATGATGCGTTAATAATTTAATGTGAAGGTTGCAGTTATAATCTCGGGCTTACCATTTTGAAAGAAACGAACATCCACCGACCTCCAGTATACCGAAATTACTTGTTTGCACCGACGGTCTCATAGTATGATTGGGAACTTGTAATATGTTTAAGTTACATTGTGTTTACACCACAAATGAAATAATCCCACTATTTGTCCGTTCGTGAATAAAACTGAAAATTTGTCAAAAGAATTGCTATTTCAAATAGAAATTGTTTTAATATAATTTTATCGTTTAGTTTTCATTTATGCAAACGTATATTGAATGTAGGGACAATTGAATATTAAGTCACTATTTACATGCTGGTTTTTAAATAATTTAAATGTAAATATTTTTTTTAGTGTACGTTAACCCTGTTTCCTATTTAAAGGTACAACTTTACAAAGAACTCAGTTCATAAAAAGCATTAAATAACTAAACACCGTCTTCACTGAACAAATATTAACACGTATTTTTAATTTGGTTGTCAAAAATTGAGGCAAAACGAATTGATATTCTGTAAAAAAGCGATTAATATCGTTTTATCGATTTTCCTATTGTAGTCGACAACTGGATACAAATAACTAAAAAATCTATAAAATCGTAAAAAGAACCAAATAGTAAAATTACCAATTCTTAATAGCTCTTAGGAATTGTTAATTAATTTTATATCACTTTTTTTTTTATTGCTTAGATGGGTCGACGAGCTCACAGCCCACCTGGTGTTAAGTAGTTACTGGAGCTCATAGACATCCACAACGTAAATGCGCCACCCACCTTGAGATGTAAGTTCTAAGGTCTTAGTATAGTTACAACGGCTGCCCCACCCTTCAAACCGAAACGCATTACTGCTTCACGGCAGAAATAGGCAGGGCGGTGGCACCCACCCACGCGGACTCACAAGAGGTCCTACCACCAGTAATTACGCAAATTATAATTTTGCGAGTTTCATTTTTATTACACGATGTTATTCCTTCACCGTGGAAGGCAATCGTGAACATTTGTTGAGTACATATTTCATTAGAAAAATTGGTACCCGCCTAAGATTCGAACATCGGCGCATCGCTTAACGCGAATGCATCGGACGTCTTATCCGTTAGGCCACGACGACTTCTAAAGCTTATGCTGTATTTATGCCACAGGCATATGTGTGTTGTATTCTAATATGTGTTGCTTGACTGACGTCGTTGACCATTAAATTGGAACGTATGGTTGGCTGCTTCAAAGCAGATATGGCAATACGAGCGACCTACCCATGTATACACACACACTACTATCACGTTCCATTCCCGACAGTTGGTAATTCTGTAAAATTGAAAATTATAGAATGAAAGTAATCGATCGTTCTTTTTATAAACTAGTCTCTTTTTTTATCCTACCTAATCTAGTTACCTCGAGGGGTTATACTAGATTCGCCCTGCGAGTAGGTGAACTCACGGAGCTCTAACCTGGGGAGTAGTCTTCTTTGCTGGATCCATTTTTTTAAATAGTAGAATATGTTTATAGTTTTTTGATGCGAGAGAAGCCCGCCAACTGTCATCGTTTTTAGATGTCACTGAATATGAACTTCCGAACCCCATAGTAGGTATATATCGACGCTTGAAAGGCAAACGTGACTAAGCGACAATAACTGCTTTACATAAATGATAAGCAATAATCATATTCGATGGTCAAAAAAAATATATTTCTAGGTATATTAAAATCATTTCAATCCTACAGCTAGATTCGTTAAAATATAATTTTTTTCAGGTATTTCAACTTGAAATTATTCTATCTACTGTAAAGTTCACGCATTTTCGCTTAGTCACGTTTGCCTTTCAAGCGTCGATATATTCTTAACTTAAAAGCGAATCTTCTTTTCGTTACTTTACTAAGTAAGGCAGCGTTTATTACTGTTCCGGCTAAGGAAATAATTACATCCTCTTTGTTGGAAAAAAAATGCACCTATTATTTTCGAATTCTAAATTTGACTGACTAATTGTGTAGAGCATAATCTCTTTTGTGGAGGTTACGGAAAAATCGAAATTTCATTCACAGACTTCGAGCGTATTTAAAACATCGCTTGAGGAATGATTACCGCGAGAAAAAACAGCACAGAAAAACTGAAATGGTGTTTTTTACTTATCGCTAACTCGCCTGCCTATTAATGGCAAAGAAAAATAGACTATATAATAGTGAAAAATAATACCGTTTTTGTTTGAATAAATTTTTGGATTTTTGGAGAGAAAGCCATGCAAAAAGTGAGATTTGAAATTTGCAGATGAAATAAAAAGCGACTCAGACAATATCGATAACGGTGAACGAAACACGACCTACGAGAATTCCAGAAGTTTCGTAATCACCACGGCTTAAACTTTCGCGATTATTACACACTATTATTTAACGGGTTCTTACTATGGCGCTTGGAAGTACTTGGAACAGCGACAAAATATCGGAAACTCATTATAAGTGAAAATCGATTTGTGAATGTGCCGACGCTCCACCTCTTCAAAATCAGTTATGGGAACCCTGAGACAGTGTGAATACCGCCCTTCACCACGAGCTACACTTCGAACCAGACCTCGTTCGGCTACGCTGGCATAGTCCTCTAAGGCTAAGCTTAGATACGAAAAAAAAAACGAACCAAATGCCATGACTACTACTTCGCGACAGTGACATGTGAACTTAAATTACATATAGGTTCATTTCGGTTGAGAACTATTTGGCGGGAACGCTAGGAGTGAAGTTGTGTACAAATGTAGGAAAATGAAACAAAGTCGCTGGACATAACTTATCGGGATCCTCCAAAAATCCACTGAAAAAATCTCAGTAAAAACCTACTATCTTACTGAGATTATATCTCATCCCACATCATCTCATTTCATTTAATTTTATCCCAGTTGATTAATGTCTCAATTTAATCATCTTCATTTCATTTCATTTCACTCCATGTCATTCATTCTTCATAAAATTAAGAATATAAATTAAAACAAGACATAACCAAAAGGTCCTAGTTACCAGGTCATAAAATCACATAAAAAATCATTTCGGTTAAAGATCGCATGTCACTAGAATATTCAGACAACGCTGCTCTCCATTGATTATAATCCGATGATTATCTTAGTAATCTTTTACAACGCCCACGAGAAGTGATGGATAGGAGTAGTAGGATTACTATTTTAGGGTATCCCACACAGTCACGGCACAAGTTAGGAGAGCATTTAATCTAATACAATTGAGACTGATATAGTGATCTCTAAAAACTAGGTGAAAATAGAGCTCTATTGTATGTATTAATACCACAAGTGATACGCAATATTATCACAAAGACTATTAATTTATTTACTTAATTAGAGTACAGTGTATTGTGTATGAATAGATCTGTTTCTATGTTAAAAGATTAAAGCTGACTGATAATTTTAAACTGAATCCGTCTGTGTGTGTGTCTGTGTGTGTGTGTGTGTAACGCGCATGCAAAATATCATTCACTCAAACGAGAAAGTTTTTCGGACTCATATTATATGTTTGCGAAAGTAGATTTTTTAAGGTACCTACTGATAAGTAATTAATTGGACAATAAAGTATTCGTACAAAAGGCCAATAACATTAGAAGTTCATATTGTGATAATAACCTTAACTATACTTAGTACTTAGTCTCTTTTCTTCATTACACAATCACATTTAAAGAACTGTTTAAATAGTATGTCTTGTTCAAATAGCGGCAGGCGGAAAGGTTCGTATCCTCACATGTGCACACTCAGCTTAATTTTTTCTTCTATTTTAAAAACAAACGAACCAAACAAATATCGTTTCTTTAAGACTCCCGTGAGAATAGCGGTCATCGAACATTCTGGAATAAAACATACGATATAACAGACGGGACAAACGAATAACTCTGCTGCCCAAAAGTCATAAACGATTTGCTAGATGAGGTACCATCCACAACTCGAACGACCCAAAATAGTTCCGAATGAACAGAAAGCACTAAATAATTTTGATAACCAGCTAACAAGAAACCAATTTTACGGGAGCTCCATTATTTTACGAAACAAATTAAAATATCGACTCCGCCACTAATGAATCAAATTAAAAATCATAAAACGTTTAGACCAAAACTTAACGAGCATTAATCAAACACATAAATCTTATAGTAAATACCTATTATTTATTATTCCCATTCGAATTTCAGACTAGCGGTACCGCGTAAATATTAACATAACCTCAGTTTTTTTTTATCTGTGGTATACTTACGTCAATATTATCCTCAGACTATAAAAGCCGACCATTTATAAGATCGTAAAGAAACCGCTTCGGAATCTATTTGACGGTACCATTACTAATTCTAAACAACAACGCACCTAGCTTTCAACATACAAATGAATCTACTTATTATTCCACGGAAATGTTAAGGAAAAAAACGTTTGGCGTCCTCTTCTATTATCGCCGGTTGGCAAGTGACAGTACTAGTAAGCACTAGTAGTCCTAGTATTTCGAATATTCTCACGGATCATGTGAATGTTTACGTTCTGATACGGTTATTTCGCTACGAGTTCTTTGAACTATATCGTAGACATTTAACTTTACCGAGCTTATTAGATGCACATAATTTTCATGGTTCAGTGCGCGTTAGAATAAAATTGTTCGTTTTTTACATAGCCGTTAATTTAGCGAAACAACAAAACGTAAAAACGAATTGAATTGAAAAATTGGATTTAAGATTTTTATTTTTGTAGTTGAGCCTATCGGCTCATGGCCTTCTAGTGTCAAGTGGTAGTATGTAGTCGATTTGGCTCACAATAAGTCAAACAATAATAGTATTTTAATTCTTTTTTAAACAACTTCTTGATACCTTAGTCTTAGAGTTTTATGTTTTATTGATTAAATTCTCATCTAGCAAAGGATATTCATTCACTATGTTTATCAAAAACTATAAAAGTAACAGAGGATCGTGCCACATATTTATTATTAAACATTATTATTTATTATAAAAAAGAAACATCATTCCTAGAAATCAACTAGGTCATCCTAGAATTGAGAAAAGGAAAGCCGGAGAAACCTCCACAGATCCACCACAAAAGGAAGGGCCGGTTTTTTGTCTCCCGATCTCAGCCGCAGACCGTTACACTGGAACGGGATCGGTTCCGGGACCGGTTTATTTATTTTTATTTAAAAAACCGGTTTCTCGATTTTTGTCGGTACATCCTCAAGGTCAGCTACATAATGTCCAATATGGACTTATTTTGATTGAACTTAATGTCGATAACCCGACGTTTTCGACAATTTCATAATGTATTTAATTGAGCTACTACAAAATTATCCGATGTTTATATTACATTAGGTTTTTAATTAAAATTACTTTTGGTAAAAACTAACGATTCCATGTACTATACGAATCAAAGATACATATATATTCGTATATATATTTGAATAAACACCCAGACACAAAAAAAATAACCAGTATGCTTAGTGCGAGTTTTTTAACGTTCTCGATAGCGTAAAAGTTAGCTCATATTTGTATGCAGTTGGAACAGCGCCCCTAGCGGCAAACGTAGGCAAACGATCCCATTCCGTACAACTATAAGCTAAATTTTACGCTATCGAGAAAGTTAAAAAACTCGCACTAAGCACACTGTTCATTACAAGAATGTTTGTTCGATGCGGGAATCGAAATCACGATCATCGCCACAACAATTAGGGGCTTTAATCACTGCGCCACCGAGTCAGTGAAACATAAAAAAAGATTCGTCATAAATAGTATTTAAAATTTTTGTAATTACATCCAAATGTTGTACCTACACAACTCGATATAGCGTCGCTTTCCGGCTTCGCGCTGTCAATCTGTCATTTTTTTTCTGTCAATAAAAAGTGACACATATCGCGTTTGCACGCAAAAAAGCGTCATCGCGTCCACGATCATTGAAATCATTAACGCATTTAACAAACGAGAACACCTTAATTAAATGTAAATAAATCAACTAGCGATTTTAAATATTCAGTGTATGTAAAAATCTTTTGTCATTGTAAAAGTTTCTTTTTTTTCTGAAACTGACTCATGAAACTGAATTTCTTCATGACGACACGAAAGTTTGACGCACGCGTTGAATAAATAAGTAGATTTTAATTTTCATTATACGAAAATATGTACTTTCTTTCGTTTCTAATTGTGGATCCCAACCACGCAGCGTTGCGATCAGCGCCAAATGTATTATTTTCTAACGACTTGCGCGCCTTCTATGGTAAGTAACTTGGTCGTACTGAGCCAGAAGCATTAACATAGTGCCGGTAGTAAATCTCAACTCAATCCAATAAACTATGCAGCAAGTTTTATTACTCACACCAATGTGACCATTATGATGTTGTTTTGTGATGCATGAGACAGAACTCATGAAAAGGCTAAGGGGAGAGAACGAAGCGCTTAGTGCGGAGCACATCTCTCCCATCACCGTTCCCCTCGGGACGCCGGACCGGTGGTCGTCGGCACCACAACCACTAGCCCTCTCGGTCGGCAGGTTATCTGGAGCCCGCCAAAATGGCGCCGGTCAGAGTGAGTATGATTTCATGCTAAAATTTTCAAGAGCAGCAGCTGTATACAGGCAACTCATAGAAAAACTGACTTCAATAAAATAAAATGAGATTATCATCAATGTAGCCGAAATCAATTAAATATGCATTATTAAGGATAGCAAAAAAACTACTGGTCAGATTAAGATAGGAAATTAAAAAAAAAAGAACCTAAAAATCGGTTCACTTAGAAAAACGTCGTGAGGTTAACAAAAATTAAATAAAAAACAGTTTTACCTTAGCTCTTTTTTAGAAGACTATTTAAAAAAAAAAAAAAACTTCCCGCCGATTCCTTACAAAACATTACCCTACTTACATACAGCCAACGTTCAACAAGAACTTGTAAATGCTAACAGTACAACTCAATGCTCCTTAATAGGACGCGTTGTAAAATGTCTATAAACAGCTGTATCACTTCTTGTTAACCATTTCCCGTATTAAATTAAAGCTATTCAAGCCTCAATTTAATTTATATTAGAAAGGTCCTTTAGTCTTTTTTTCGCATATTGATTTATGCACGAATAAAGAGCTATTATATTATAATTTATGACAGTTTTTGTTTGGATTGACTTGTGAAGGCGAAACTCATGAAGGAGATTTTAATGGTTGCGAGGCTTTATAAGGTATGACTACCTGAATTCTCCTACCCTAATTAAGTGCTCAATTGTGTGCATAGTACAACGGCTGTCCTGCCCTTTAAGCCGGAGCGCCTTACTGCTTTGCGGCGGACATAGGCGAAGTGGTATCTATAGTACAATACAATTTTTAGACCTCATGCCTCAAGGTAAGTAACCACATTTATTTAATGCAGTTCATGAGCTCCGGTAACATATTCTACACATTGACAACATTCTAGTAGGATTAACATGTCAAAGACATAGTTTGAGAAAGTATTCTATTGTAAAATGAGTAGTTCTCAATGATTCAGTGTAAGTGTATAAGTGCACTTCAATTTGTTTGCTTGTAGTAGGAACGTATACGTATATTTTTAGAACGTGTCTGTGGGTGTGGGAATTTATTTTGACATGATACTACTATATTTAATTTTTTTTATGATTGAAGGATTACTCGGAGGCCTTTCCAGTTTCACCAGGACAGGTGGGCGAGCAAAGGCTCAGCCAGGAGGGGTGGGATTTGCTAAAAGCTGCGAATGAATCTACCACCGGATCGGAATCGCGACCCGCCGAGACGATCCGGCGAGAAACTCAGCGGGCTGATGCATGTTGAGTCTAGGTCGTAACACAAAACGAGTTTGATATTGTAAATCGACATAGCCAAAATATTAGTAAAGATTATCAGTATATTTCAGGTACAGATTAAGCAGTGCGTTTTTTTGTAATCTCGTAAGCCTGACATGAAAAAATAAACACCCTACGTGTTGTCTATGGGGTTAGGATTAGCGCGAAATTTTTCGATCGATGTTTCCTAATGAAGTAAGAGTAGAGGTTAGGAGACATCATAAACCGTCGAAATGACGGCTAATTACAAGCCATTTTCTTAGTAATTGAGTTAAGGATAATGTTTCTTTAAGGCCATAGGTTTGTATTGAAACGGTAAACGGAACAAGCCTGAGTTTTATCGGCCTTTTATTAGCTTGACCTCTACGCCAATCCGTGCAACGGAATCTTTGAAAGTAATTTTCACTAACTTCCAAGCGTATAATTCATTTAAATATTTACACATGTATCAAGGATCGATGATAAAATGACAATATTCTAACACAATTTTCACTTTGACAACGCAATCAACAAGATTTATAATGAATTTTTAGTTCGATATTTTAAAGCTGTTAATTGTATTTCTTTTTTCTTTCTTTTTATGTTAATGAAAGTTTGATAATAACCGACCACTCGTAGAACGTAACGTTCATCACTCTTAGAACGCACTTCAAATTGAATAGAATTTTGTGCATACTAATGTTGTTAATACTAAAAATCTAATATTTAAAAAAAAATCTAATATTAAAAAAAAAAGACATGCCCGCTGAGTTTCTTGCCAATTCTTCTCAGGACGGAGGCTAGTTCTTGTGAATTGGCGGTAGTTCTTTTGACGTTCAACAAGTATGTACTTTCATTTATGTTGAATAAAAAAAAATTGATTTGATTTGAATTGACTAATACAAGCAAGAACCGAATCTACAATCACAGACTTGCTTTCGCTATCCATCTTAATTTACTGGGGAACGAAGGTATACCTAGATTTTATATCTGAAACGACACTTTTATCTGTGGACTATTTAGAGGGCATTAAAACATTTAAAACATGTTCAGAGTGTAGAATAAGTGTCGACCTTTTTGAAAGACGATTCACATCTCACAGGGATTTCACACTGATGCGTAGTCTACGGAATTCGATGCTTATAAAATCGGATTTGTTTAAAGCTATTATTCATCGTTGCAACTCGACTTAAAATGCAAAAACAGAATTACAAGCAAATGCTTGCTGTTGGGCAAGCAGCGACTCGATTGTATCAAAATCTTGAGAATACTGCACTGTTTATAATATTTTAACGTCGATGAAACCAAGAGAACCAAAGGGAAGAGAAAACACGAAAATAGAGATAGGAAATCAATAATAGCGCAGTAACTGCTCATAAAATCTAAATGAGATAGCAGTTTTAGGTATTGCTACAACAAATACAGATAACAAATCTATTGTGTAACTAATGCAAATAATAACAACGAATTGAAATGAAGTCAAGCAACGGATTTTGTATGCTGAAGCATTCCTTTGTTGAGGACAAAAAAACGGAAAGAAATACAGTTATTATATCTGAGAATTCTCATGCCTTTTGCATTATAACAATTTGTTTCCATTTTAACTGTAAACGGCGTCATGAGACTAAAACTTGTATTGTTTCCGGAGTGTCACGTCTTTTCCATTTCCTCCGATGGTGTTTATGTATATTTTTTGGCTGAAAGTTCTCGTTACCAGGCCATAATTATCTTTATAACCTTTATGAAGAAAAGAATACGGAAACTAATTTTTTTGTTCTTTTTTTTATTGCCCGTGTAGGCAGACGAGTATACGGCCCACCTGATGGTGAGTGGTTACCATCGCCCATGGACTTCAGCAATGCCTGGGACAGAGATAAACCGCTACCTACCGTTAAGTACTCTCCACAAGCCTCGTTTGAAGAAGGATATGTACTGGCGCTCGGGAAACACCGTGGAGGGGAGCTCATTCCAAAGCCGGATAGTACGTGGCAAAAAAGAGCTCTGAAAACGCACTGTGGATGAACGCAGTGGCTCCATGTAGTATGGATGAACTCTAATGTTCAATTATGAAATAAATACTTTTAGACGACAATTAGTGATAGTTACAGGGAATCATTACATGGTTATAAAATCAAATTTTGGCCACAATGTTATACAAAAAAAAATGGTATTCATTTCAGAATAACAAAGAAATTTTTAACGGGCACGCGAGGAGTGAGGTTGTGTCAATTGCTTTATTTTGTTAATTTAGTGTTAATTTTGGTTTAGATCTCTAAATCAACTGCATTTCGTTCCGATGGACGACGTCTTGTTAAGTTAACAGAGTAGGTACGTATCTACTTCTACTACTCTAATCTACTTGACGCTGGCGGCAACGGCATCGCACGAATCCGATTGCCATATTGAATAAACCAAGGAAAAGAACTTTAATAAGCCCGGTTACGAAATCGGTTTCTATTTAATTAATTTAACATAATATTATGTATTTCTGCTTAGATAACTTACAGCCCACGCAGTGGTTTGAATCCTACACGACACGTGAATGCAGTCGCCCACCTCTATACAAATTGAAATATAGTCGAATTCTCAATTGCGTTGATACAACATCAACCTTTTAAACAGAAATACGTGATTGTTTCGAATCAGAAATAGGCTGGGCAACTAATTAAAAAAGTAGTATAGGTACAACATATTATTATCGAGGAGTGAAATGTTATTTGGTTGAAGCGACAGTTTTACAACTTTACAGAAGAACTATTTAAAGATAAAATTTTGTAAAAAATACCATAACAAAAAAACTTTTATTTATTTATTGCTTAGATGGTTGGACGAATTCACAGCCCACCTGGTGTTAAGTGGTTACTGGAGTCCATAGGCATCTACGACTTAGATGCGCCACCCACCTTGAGATATAAGTTCTAAGGTCTCAGTATAGTTACAACGGCTGCCCCGCCCTTCAAACCGAAACGCAGTTCTGCTTCACGACAGAAATAGGCAGGGTGGTGGTACGTACTCGCGCGGTCTCACAAGAGGTCCTACCACCAGTAAATATCAAACTGTTGTATCAAACATCAAATTGTTGATGTCAACACCAAACAAAACGCAGCTTTAACAACAAGGATAAATGTCGTTTAAACCAAATATATTTTATGATTTGATTATCTTATACCTTTAAACGAGCAATTCTTGTATATTAATATACCTATATATGATCTGAATCTCGGAAACGGTTCCAACGATTTTCATAAAATTTAGTATACAGAGGATTTCGGGGGCGATAAATCGATCTAGCTACGATTTATTTTCAGAAAATGTTATTTTATTCGTGTTTTCAATAATCAACTCTTCCCGACATCTATTGGCGAATAATAATACTATTTTTCTTAATTGAGGGCAACTAACCGCTTTAAAGACACAAAAGATGGCGTTATAAAAAAAAACGAGCAAAGCTCGGTCATCATCTAGTGATATTATGATTTGATATTAATATTCGATATGATCGAAATAAAAATTCCGTAGCATCTAATACTCGTACTGCTCTAATTACACACGACAAGTCATTCTATACAGTTATTGACAGTACAACGTAATTTAATTAATTAGGCACATTTGCAGTGCGCATAGTGTGACAGCTCATAGGAAGTAATTTATCTTAATTAGAATTAAAATCAACAGTTATCCTTAGATTGTTTTTTTGTTCTAAATACAAGTTAATGTGCGCAAAACAAAGAAATCATTAAAGAGTATGCATAATTTGCACATACAGGATGATAGTGTATTGAACTCGTTACAAGAATTATTTTGAATTCGGTCGCTTTGATACTCTAAGCCAGTGATTCTCAACCTTTTTTTGTTGCGGCACATATTTAACGATTTCAAAATTTGGCGGCACACAAAAAAAAAGATAAAAATTATTTACTTACTACAACACACTGCATAAATAGTTTATCAAAAAAAATTAATATACGAAATAAACTAAAATATAGTATAATTCTTTTTATGTGGATTTAAATATATATTCATGTTTAAGATATTTTTCTTTTAAAATGATATAATTTAATAATATTAACATTATTATATATTCCCAAAATTTGGCGGCACACAAAAGTGCCGCGGAACAGTGGTTGAGAATCACTGCTCTAAGCGCACGATTTTAACAATAAGAACGTAACCATAAGGGGGTATGTATGTACGTTTTGCAAGAATTATTTTAATACGAATTTACGGTTTATACTCGCATTTATTATTTTCATTTTATAATTTCCGGCGTTTTGAAAAGTTTACAGTTTAATAGTCACGGACGATTAAGTGTCTTTTTTTGTAACTACGGACGACTAGGCTTACGTTTAGAATAATTATATTATATAGTTTTTATCGTATTGTTACTAAAGTTTTATTTTGGAAAGTCTCTACATAAAATCTAATACAGATTAAACACAAGTTTTTTTTTAATTACCTTTTTTCTGTGGACAAACAAACTCACGTCCCAAGGTTACCGGAGTATATAATACACATCCTCACCTGAACTATCTAACTCTGTTAAGTACAGCTTGATATTCGAGACAGTCTTTTTAGCATAGCAATTGGCTTCTCGCGACGTCATTGTTGCCAACGTCGTGATTGTAAATGTCTTTAATAAACATATATTCTGTTAGGTATATGAAAAATTATGTGAAGCTACACCAGGCGAAGTAAATTAATTTAAGACTTTAATACTTTAACATATTGTTATCGAATTTTAAATACTTGAATTCATATTAAATGAGTTCTTTTTTTTTTAAATCAGCACTACCAGTACACTTTATTATTTGTAGTCATGGATGAGACTCGTTAAATGATTTGATACACTTAGTTTCAGTGCTTGAAAAGATGGAAAAAAACAGCGCGAATAATCATTACATTTTTACAATTACAAACACTAGTGTATTGTTTTTTTCTACGATTTACCGCAATGTCCTAACATTTCGTGCACAAAAAGAGTTACAAAAAAAGAATTTTTAGTATGCACGCGACGCGATCTCCGGTTTCGTACAAAAACCTACTTGATACAAACCGTGTGTGCGATGTGAGCACTGCGTTACGCTAAATGAGAGAAAAAAAGGGTGCGTGTACTTATGTACGCGCGTAAGAAGTTATACTTTATTTTTATTTTTTTAATATTAAATAATAAATAATATATATTTAACGTTAATAGTTTAATAATATTTAGTATGAATTATATTAAATAATAATTTTGTCATTTATATTACTAAAAAATGAATGCTAATAATACCTTTTTTTTACGAGTGTACATGCGCGAAAGTTCACCTGCGGCTATATTCAGACTCGCCAAGTTACGTCGGTCGTATTGTAATGAGCGATTTAGTGGGCAACTTCATTCTTTTAATTTTGTGTCACGGTGCGCGCGCATCGTAAAATTTCACTCACATTTTTCATAACGCGCCTAAAGAAGTATAACTTCAAAAATTGAAATTTTGTACGTTACCGAGTTTACGGGATTCTATTTTTTCGTTACCTTTCATTTTTAAAGAATGTTGCGCGTTCAGTGACAAAAACAAATTATTAAAACAATAGGCAATAGGACACAAGGCTTTAGAGGAAAAGGTAGACTTAAGAAAAAATGGATGGATTGCGTGAAAGACGATATGTGTAAGAGGGGAGTGAGCGAAGAAACAGTATATGAAAGAGGAGTATGGAAGGAGAAAACATGTTGTGCCGACCCCAGGTGACTGGGAGAAGGGCAGGAGAATAATGGTGATGATGATGACACCACTAAGAAAACAATCCGAAACGTATCAAAGATTTACTTAAACTAAAACGATTATTTAATCACATTTTTACCCGTCCGGGCGTCGCTGGAGTAGTCCCTTGGCTACCAAAGAAAAGGTAGAAAAAAAACACATTTTTCCAAAAAGGTTTCACAACTGAGTCTCTGCTCGCCCACTTGTCTTGATGAAACTGGAGAGGACTCCGGGCCACCAGTAATCCCTCATTCATAAAAAAAGGCTCAAACTATTAGAACTATTTTTTGGCAAACTCCTAAAGATCGCATAGAAACAAGCGCATAGCGATGAACAAGGAAACGTCCTAAATAATCTTACACACACACATAGAACAAACGGTTCAAGACAACGGTAATCAAGTACAAAAGTTCCGTTGTTTTGACGAATAACAATTAGTATTTGTACAATTAACTAAACGCGGCAGACTTAATAGCTTTTCTCCATTCTCTCCCAACACATTAAACACGACTAATAGTGGTTCTCTTGTAAATGAAATGGACATAAATTAGCTACGTCTACACATCACTGGCAGGGTCGGATTTAAAGTGATTTTTTAGGGTCCAATTGTAATAATATTATAAATAATATATGTATGTATAAACTAATTATCGTCTTTTTTCCTCGTCACAAATCAAACACAATTCCAGACAGTCATGTTTAGAAATAACGGCTGTTTTGGCTCTGGACCTCTGAGGCTTATTGGGGTTGATTAGAACACCAATGTTATACGACAGCTTTTGGATTAGAAGTTAATTTGCTTATAAGCTACGGTCGGCCTGATGGTAATTCATCACCGTTGCTCGCCAATACCAGAGGCAAGACCAAGCAACTTTTACAGCTGTAATACTAAACCAGGAATACCGATTTCTTGACTTTGGAATTTTAATGAAGTTTACCTTCTTCGGCTACCATTTCCAAATTCGATCCTGACGACGTATTGGACATCACAGGAATGGTTACAAGCCGCTATTCAAGCTATTAGTAAATAAATAGCTGTTACGTCCGCCTAGTAAAATATTTCTAAGCGTCCCATTATTCTCAGACACATTCAATTCTGCAATGTTTCTTTTAATATATTTCTTAAACGAAATATTCTTTTGTTTTGTAAAAAGGTAAAGGAGAGCGCTACATATAAAAGTATTTTTGCAAATTATTTCAGATCTAACAAATGTCTAAAAAATTACGAGTGACCATAACCTAGAGCTAATAGAAAATAAGCTAGACTTAATTGCTTACTATACACCTATAGTGCTATATCTGTATTTTAGAAAATTGTCCCCCTAACCCTTAAGCTCTTAGCGATCTTAACTACTGAAAGTTGGACGCGTAATTCCACAGGTATAGTCACCATTCTCCTTGTTTTTACTCGTGCGTTTCAGCTTAGGGCCAGGATAGCAATTGTGCCAAATGAGACTTCATTCTGATGCCTCGACATGAGCAGCAGAAATCACGCTGGTGGTTTCTAAGGAGTCCGATATTCGCCTAACAGTAGAAAAGAAGTGATATCGTCTGTCCGTGATATCAACTAATTAAAAAAAACGATTTTAGGGAGAACAAAATCGATATATTAATATATAATAATTTATTGACAAACTTTTGTTCTTGAAGTCTGTTGTTAAATTGAGAATAGAATATGGTTTGTCTTTGTTAATATTTTTTATAGTGTAGTCTTGGCGAAATTTGTGATTATAGAAGTATAAATTACAATCATAATAGTGTACAAACCTACAATTCCAATTAATTATAGTCCAATTTCGACTGCTGCGGGACCTCTAGTTTGTAGAATTACATGATTACTGATGGTAGGACAAGATTTAGTTAGATAGGACCCTTAAATTTTAATGTAACGAAATGTCATTTATACGAATGAAAAGCTTTTTGAGTATTCACTAACAACTTAAACTACATCACGATTGCTATTTGCATTTAATTGAATGGTTAGCGAGCAAAAAATACCATATCATCATATTCCATTAATTTTTAATACTCACTTTAATTGGTCCGTAATACAAGCTAACTTGTTTATTTTACGATCTCTCATACAACGTTTGGTATTATCATACGGAGTATAAAGTTTAGTGACTCTGATTTTTATTAACAACTAATTGATCAGATAGTTTGCTGCTGACAGCAGTATCATCTAGCTCGGCTTTATTTTGCGTAATGATTCTCAGTATCAAAAATTTTAAATTTTAAAGATTTTACCCAAACAAAAAACACCGACTTTTCTCGTGGATTATTTCCAAAGAATTCTTTCATACCTTCATCAAACTCTGTTCCGACAATTACGCAACGCAACGACGAGAAGAACGAAAGAGATTGCCAAATCGGTGGAGCTATTCCTATGATATTCCCTAATACTTGAGCCAATATAGATGGATGTCAATGACCTCGCTTAGGTAAAAAAAAGAAACACTAAAAGGAGGTTGTTACATCCTAATTCTCGAAATAGTAATGTCGGACATGTGCGACTAATGATGGGACATAATATTCTAAGGTTGGCAGATAAACATTATTAATGGTGGTAGGACCTCTTGTGAGTCCGCGCGGGTAGGTACCACCACCCTGCCTATTTGTGCCGTGAAACAGTAATGCTTTTCGGTTTGAAGGATGGTGCAGCCGTTGTAACTATACTTGAGACCTTAGAACTTATATCTTAAGGTGGGTGGCGCATTTACGTTGTAGATGTCTATGGGCTCCAGTATCCACTTAACACCATAAGCATAAATAAATAAAAACTTAAAATTATTGTCGTATTAAATTAATAATATAAAATTATGGTATTAACATCTTTTGATCTACATAACTCAAAGAGTCATTAACAAATGCAAAGGACCGTGTTAGCTCTCAGATGGAATGTCAATCGGGTTTTCTATATAAAATATTTTGTGTAACAAAATACAGTCTTGATACAAAAAGTTTGAGGTTCGCGACCTTTTATTAGCAGACGAATTTAAGAACTAAGCTTAAGAAAAAATAGTTAGAATATCCTGTAGAAACTATAGATTTATGCGATCTATGAAAGCGGTTACTTAATTAACTTTTTTTTTGCTAATGTACCGTAAATTGTGTAAAATTCAACTAGAACCTGCCAACCCTATACTGTTTCCGCAGTAAGACACGACTCGTATCCAGATTTCGCGGAATCCCTTGGCCACACACACGCGGTCACACTACACAAACAATCAGACGAACAAACAGCTTTACAATCGTGACGCACGGCTCGATCAAAGTCTCTAGCCGCTTTTAGACATGTGTGAAGAATTCTGTTAATTTAGAGACATTATTCATAGAGTTGAAATTTATGAGTGAACCAAATTCTAATTTCACTTCCGTGAAATAAGACTGCGTGTTTGCAAACTGCAATTTTTTTAATAATTGTATTAATAATAACTAGGAAAAATCACGCTCGGTCATCGGGCCCCGATTTAGGATTCCTTGCGTTATGGGTGCCACAGACTGATAAACTAGCTTATAAATGTATAATGATATGGAGTAATTCAGAATGAATAAACAATAAAAGGCTTAATTGCGTTTTCTGTTATACCTAAGTATAATAAAAAACAACATTTAAAGTCCTTAATCTCTTTAAAAAAAATTAAATTCATTAGGATTTAAAAAAATAACAGTAAACAGTATTAATAAACTATATGACACTGAACGTTATTTTTACTGAGTGACAGACTTCACTTCGTGACACTGAAGAAAAATCCTTTTTGAAAACTAAAGAGTTTTAAATAATAAAGGTTTTACTTTTCTATAATAATATGTTAAAATATTTACATAGATAATAAACGCTCAGACAAAGAGTAGGCAAACCTGTTCATTAAGAGAATGTTTGCCCGATGTGGGAATTGAATTGCACCACCGAGTCGGTCAAACTTTTTTAACGTTGTAGATAGACAGAGGCGTGTATCAAATGTTAAAGTTCGTTCTTCTTCTAAGTAAGTTCTTCTTCTTAATCGGGCACTCTTGTCAGAGTGTTTTTAATTGCGCTAATGATGTACACGCAGAAGAAATCGTTAGGCTCCTATTAGTTTCGAAGAATGGCGATGCGCGTTAAGTTACCAGGGTCAATAGACTTCAGTAATTGCATGCTACCATCCTACTCGAGATTTAGGTTCGAAGT
This sequence comes from Bombyx mandarina, assembly GCF_030267445.1. Taxonomy (NCBI): domain Eukaryota; kingdom Metazoa; phylum Arthropoda; class Insecta; order Lepidoptera; family Bombycidae; genus Bombyx; species Bombyx mandarina. The sequence continues at coordinate 12,996,468 of NC_143223.1, read as the reverse complement.
CACATTGAACCGAGACATCACTGGTTATTGACAAAAGTGGGCGATCGTCGGTTCCGAATTTTATTGGTATTAATTAGCTCTAACTCCCTCACTAACATGTTTACAGGCTGACCTCTCTCCAATTTCCAAACACTCACGTTACAAACCAATCACGCCAAACAAACAATCAATCGATCGAACAAATACGTGACATGGAGGGACGCGAATATATCAATGAAGGTTTTCAGAAAATACTTCTTTTTTTTTTTTAACTTTATTAATTAACTGAGCATATATTGCTTTAACTTTGGCCGCGCAATGAATTTCCACTTCTTACGGCCTAGATTTACACACACCTAATTCATCCCTATTACTCTGAGATCTGCTCTGTGGCTTATTTAAAAAAATAATATAATTTCACACATCTGTATAGTTTTTTTTTACAAATTCTTCAATTCCACATTTTCCATTAGACGCTTTGTAATGGTTCGAGAAATTATAAAAGGAACTATATTTTAAAATAATAAATTTAATATGTGTACGCGCTCGAGTCCCTAGAACTGACCTGAGGGTTGCGATTGATAAGATCTCTAAAAGCAAGCGACGGAACCAAATAGTATGATGACGATGATAGTCCAGGAATAAAGGGTAATACGTACACATTATATTTTGATTTGATATAATCAGTTAAACGTTATTTCAGTACCAGCTTATAGTACTTTAAAATATAACATTAGATGTCTTTCATAAAATGGTTCATTTAATTGCCTGCCAACTGCTGGTAGTCTCGAGGGGCTATTCTGGTTTCGCCGGATATATAGGCGAGCTCACAGGACTCAGCCTGACAGAATTTGCTAACACTAGCCCTAACAAGAGCGGCGCTTCGCTGAATTGACCATCGGATCTGAATCGCGATACATTGAGAAGATCCGGCAAGAAACTCAGAAGTTGCCTATCGAACCCAGATATCTGCCCCAGAATCGACGAGAACGGTGACCGATGGTTGGGACACCTAAAATCACTGAGAATACTCTTACTCTCTACTAGAGAGTACTCTTATAGGAAAAAAAAAGAAATTCGATTGATAAACGAACGAGAAATTGGTTCTTAACCTACATATTATGTATGTATGCGTTGAAAATTATATTAATACTAGCTTTTGCCCGCGACTCCGTCCGCGTGGAATAGTTACTTTGACATAATGCTAAATTTTACCCACCTCTTCATTTACGTAGAAAGAAAATATTTTTGAATTATAGAATGCTAAGGAGCTGTTTAAACCCCGATTTTGAAACATTCTTTATTGGTGCTCTTATCTTAGCGTGATGCTATATAGCCTATAACCTTCCTCAATAAATGAACTATCTAACTGTGAAAGAAATTTTCAAATCGAAGTAATAGTTCCTGAGATTAGCGCGTTCAAACAAACAAACTCTTTAGCTTTATAGTATTAAGTATAGACTAGCAAGGTAATTTCTTTAAAAATTCACTAAGAGTCCCATTTATTGAATTTCCCATTTCACACGTATGTTATATCTTGATGAGAAATCTTTTGCCTTCCATTGTTCGTAATGCGGAGTGGCCATGGGGCGACCGGCTTTGTGCACGGGGAAATTTGTATGTCGACTTACTTATTTGGATTTCGCTTCGTAAAAACAATTATTATATAAGACAATCACAAATGCAATTTTGTTTTCGCGGTAACAGTGACAATTTAACACATAATTCAAAATTCGTATGTTGATGCGGTTAAAAAATTAACAAAACATAGAAAATTGTTTAAAAAAGATTTAGTACTTGAAAAAGATAAATAAAAAACCTAAAATTTTGTATAAAATAAACTTAAAACAATCAAAAGGAATCCGTCCGACGGGGGACACATCCAAGGCAAAACAAAATTGTTATTTTTATCTAATTCCGAGCATTTTCACATTTATCTACCTTTTAAACCTTCTCTGGACTTCAATAAATAATTCAAGACCAAAATTAGCCAAATCGGTCCGGCCGTTCTCGAGTTTTAGCGAGACTAACGAACAGCAATTCTTTTTTATATATATATAGATAGATAGATAGATTTCGTATTTCGTATGAAATACAAAATCAAATTTAAACGAAAATCAAAATATTCTGCCTATATCTCCCGTGGAGCAATCATGCATTCTGCTTTGCGGCATTTCAGTCTTCGACCTCATGTCCCAAGGCGACATGGTCTGCATTGACTACTTAATACCAGTTAGGCAGTAAAATCGTATCTACTATGTAAAAAATACAAAGAAACGAAAGTATAACTCTAATTTTAAATGAATCATAGTAACGTGAACGTAAAACTGTATCTATTTTTAAATAATCTAATTATTTTACAAAAGCTTAATTGTTGTATTTTTCAATGTCCGCTTCCAGAATATCACCTCACCGGCAGTAACAAAGCTCTACAAAACCTATTGTACTTTATTTAAGTACCGCGGGACGTAAACTGCACTGCGAACCCACAACAATGGTCAAAGGTAATTCCGTGTCAAGGATAAAAATATTGAATTCGAATTTTATTTCAAAACTACAAAACACTCACCTCATTAATTCCCGCATTATAACGCTGGCTGGTTGATTATTTAAAAAATATATATAATAATAATCGAAACACTCTAGAACAAATCGTTCAAAAATTATGTTCAAACACTCGTTACTCGCGAAAACGTTGGAAGGACCGCGTACGATATTCGCGTGCATTCGACACGAAGGCTGCGGCAATTCTGCTGGCGGCCGCGACGCGTGCCTGCTCTTGAACTTGCGACTTGACAGGTTGCATCGGCCTGCACACCGATGCATTTTCGTCGATACTTTTCCTGTGATTCTCTAGATCGCGGACGCGGCCCCCGCGGACACCTGCCAATCAACTTCGCGCGGGGGGAGCGGTGGGTCGTCTTACGCGTGTCGTTTTAGAGAAAGCGCCCTGTGGACGAACTCAAATTGAGTTGCATATTTACCGACTCATTAATAATCAAGGATTGCGGTTTCGGAATCATATTACTAGCGATTTAATTTATTAATGCTGTGTGTAAATAAATTTGCATTTAATGACGCCAAGCTAGAACTTCTTCCATTATAGGTAGGTACTGGAAATTCATGAGACCAGAAGACACAGATCCGAAACACCTTTTTTTTTTCAAAAACCCACCGATTTGAAACGGTATTCGAACTTGGATCCGAAATCGTTTTACTAGTTATTAAACCAAAGAGGTGATTTACGCTAACTTCACTTACACCTGTTCCCTCCTCTACTTTGTATAAATTATGAAACCAAAAAGGTTGGGTGACAATAACCTAAAATTTTCTATAAAATAATTTTTTTTTGCTTCGGTGGGAGTCCGAGCTTACTGTCCACTTGGTGTTAAATGGTTACCAAAGCCAATACACATCCACAACATAAATGCCGCCACCCACCTCGAGACATGAGTCCTAAGTGTCAGATTTTTAGTACAACAATTGCCGTACCCTTCAAACGTTAACGCATTACTGCTTCACCGCAGAAATAGGCAGATTGGTGGTATCTACCACTGCGAGCTTATATGACGACCACACCTAACAAGGCAGCGTTCAGGATCGGCGACTGAGGGCTCTAATGGCGTGAGAATACTTATATTAATTTATCAAGTCCTTGCAACATACTTGGTGACTCACCAAGAGAATCCGTGGTATGACTCAGTGCATTTCTTTCAACTACATTATAGAATACGGCTCAAATAAGAAGAAAAAACTAGTTAATAATAACGTTAACGAATGAGGAAAATACTGCTTTCTTATTAGCATACGCAGAAGGCATAAGCGCGTGACCCACTTAATTTCTAATGGTTGTGATGTATCCAACAGGAATTTAATTCCTAAATTCTTATAACATGAAGTCACAATTGCATACGAATATCCTTTGAATAGCAATAGGCTATCCTTCAAATAGGAACGTATTCTCAATCAATCTATATATTAATACGTCAAGCAAAAACTTTGTATCCCTTTTTACGAAAATTGCGCGGACGGAGGAGTATGAAATTTTCCACACTTATAGAGAATATAGAGAAGAAGTGCACAATGCTAATATTATTTTTAAATAATGTATAAAAGATACATTAAATCCATAAAGAAAACATTACACACACTACATACCATATATTTGACGCACACACGCATGCATACTATTTATTGTCAAACTTTTGTTCTTGACGTCTGTTGTCAAATTGAGAATAGATTAAATATTCTTTGTCTTTGTTAATATTTTTTATAGTGTAGTCTTGGCGAAATTTGTGATTATAGAAGTATAAAATACAATCATAATAGTGTACACACTTACAATTCCAATTAATTATAGTCGAATTTCGACTACTGCGGGACCTCTAGTTTAATTCAATTTTTCATTCGAAAAATCATTATTCAAGATACTAAAAACTCTGACATTCAATACGTGTGATAACACTACTGACGGATATTCAGACAGCCTATTATAGTTTAAGATTATCTGGAAATTTCTACGAGTAAAATAATTCGATACTTGATTCGAACAAAATTTATAAAACCATTAAGATAACAACACACTCTAAAATACCTTAGCATCCATTACGTTAAAATTTCATTTAGAAAAAAAGAAACTACACTAAAATTGTTCACAGGTGGAACGTGTAATCATGAATTTATGTACGTCAATCTATCCGTTGATATTAAAGTAAATTAGAAGAGTACGCGCATAATAATGATGGTTATTAAGATGAAACGTTTTTGTTTTACACTATTATTTGTGCATTAACATCGTTGTACGCTTACAATGCCTAATTTTAAGAGGGAAAGTGCACGATGCTATCTGCACTCTTAGTTTTCATACATTACATCGATCCTTCGCCTACATAAAGTTAATTTCATGCTGGTTCAGACAAAACAATATATTGAAACATTACAATTTTGGTTTTTTTTTTATGAAGAAAATCTCCTATTTTTTTTTATTGTCATTGTATGTAGACTAGCGTAATGTACTTTAGTAATACCAGGAGTACAGCTAAGTTATTCTCTACCGCTAAGTACTACTACGTTTAAATATTTTTGAACTATTTCTTAACTTTAAAACTATACAGCTTATGTAAAATTAATGATTTCATATGATCATATGAGAAATTAATTAAACGATTAGATACATTTATAGAATTCATGAATCAAGCTAAGTTTCCTGATCTGAGGTCTGACCCAGAAAAAATCCGACCCCAGGTAAGGATGACAGTGACTATCAGGTTTCGAAAAACATTGAATTTCTTCACCCAGGAATCGGTGTACAATTTCGTGTTTATAGCAAATATCTTAAAACTGTAAAAGTTTAAACGAAAATCGAAATAATTTCTATCTATTTATCTCTTAGGTTTATGGCATTTCCTTTTAGATTTCGCCGATGTCAAGTGTATATAATACTCTGCTTTCTATAGCGGGCTTCGTGAACGAGCAAGGTCACAGATATAATAATGTTTGATGACAGGATCTCTGTTGATTTACCTAAAACAAATAGAAATAATTTCATTTGCTTTTTAAAAAGACAAAATGACAGTCGGAGTCGAACCGACTAAAACCTCCTGTCTCTCAACAACCAACGTCCAAACCTCGCATGAGACAAAACTCATGAAAAGGCAAAGGGGGGAAAGTGAAGCGTTTAGTGCGGAGCACATCTCTCCCATCACCCTCCCCCTCGGGAAGTTAGCTAGGGTAACCGGAAAATAATAAATCACGAAACAAATTGTCAAACTTCACCAAAAAATTCAAGTAAAAGCAAATTTAAACGCATGTTTATCATTGAAGTAACGCTTCGCGTTTTGAATTCATTGCCTACTCGAATTAATACTTCACAATGAAACTAACATACCGACGTTTTTATCAAAAGAGATCGTTTACACGTAATTATAATTATTACCCAAAATAAGAAAACAATTATCAAACGCATGTGAGTAAATAACGGTACATATGAGCGGTAATGACGAAGCGTGATTTAAAATGAATCACTTCTAACTTTCAGTCACTTTTTCCTGTTTTTATGAAACACTAGCGGCCCGTTCCGGCTCCACTCGGGTCTTTAACAAAAATTTCAACGATATTTGAGTCGTCTATTATCAAAGGTGGCAATCTGTGCATTTGGACAAAAAAATTTTATTGATATGAAGCTCTCAAAAGGGAAAAATACCTCGATTTCGAAACATTCTTTATTGGTGGTCCGCTTGTATTGGTCTTAGCGTGATGTTATGTAGTCTGTAGCCTATAGCCTTCCTCGAGAAATGGGCTGTCTAACACTGAAACAATTTTTCAAATCGGACTAGTAGTTCCTGAAATTAGCGCGTTCAAACAAACAAACTCTTCTGCTTTATAATATAAAGTATAGATAATCGAATAATAAAATTATTGTAAATAAATAATCTAATAACAATCGAATGTAATCGATTAATAAAATGAGTATGCATTAGTGCAAGAGTTCGGAGTTAATACAGCCACTTTATTGTAAAAAAAACAATTCTTTTAGAGACAAAATATAACATAGAATTTTACTACGATTCAATGAAGATCAGTTTGATGTCAATTTTATCAGAGATAAATTTAAAGGCATAAAATTTAATAATCCTGCGTCTGTATTTGCAAGCAGACTGAATATAATTAGCTGCAATGCTGTTATTTATTACTCAACAGATAATTAGAGAGAATCATGATTCGTGTTATAAAACGTACCGCGGATTCACATTCCACTGTGTGTACAAGCCTGATTAGTGCCCAGTTTTATACAAAACTATATCATTTTCACGGATCCGCCTGTTAATTTTCTTATTACTGTTTACATTATGTTCTAAGATACAACTATATTACTTACTTTACTGGTGGTAGAACCTCTTGTGAGTTCGCACGGGTAGGTACCACCGCCCTGCCTATTTCTGCCGTGAAGCAGTAATGCGTTTCGGTTTGAAGGGTGGGGCAGCCGTTGTAACTATACTTGAGACCTTAGAACTTATATCTCAAGGTGGGTGACGCATTTACGTTGTAGATGTCCTATGGGCTCCAGTAATCACTTAACATCAGGTGGGCTGTGAGCTCGTCCACCCATCTAAGCAATAAAATAAAAAAAAACTTATTATTAGTATTTTTACTATAGGAACTGATGCCTTCAAAGGTACAATAGCTAAAGTTTGAGGTACAGAAAAATATTACTAGAAGATAATATGAAAAAGGGCGGCGAGCAACAAAGACAGACAATTTTATGAAAACAATCATATACATTCGATCATGTCATTTTGCAGTGGTCATAAATCTGTAAAGTAAAGACCTAACTGACCGCTTTGAGACAATATTTTACAAATCGGATATTTTTCATAACATATATTCAAGCATTAAAAAAAATTTTGTTTAGCTTCTTCTTTTTTCAAGCAATATAGAAGAAACTATTTCACGAAATAATAAAACTTTTGTGAGCGTAATAATACCACAAACACACTCAACTACCTCGGATTTTTACGCAGATACGTTTTCACCGACATCCGTGGGTGTTTGTTTGTGCAAATACAGCTATTAAACATACCGGTCAAGTGCGGATAAACACTACAACGTCCTATCTTCAGACCGTTTGACACACACGATCAGTTTAAAGGAGAAATTTTTACTTTTAATCTTCTAAGAAATACGTCTTGTGTCACACTGTTGATTAGAAATTGTTTTTATAGAAAATGTTTTTGAAACAGTATTCTAAAATTGAATATTCTTGGCGGGAACGCGAGGAGCGAAATTGTGTGAATGTTTTACATATTTTGTTAATAAAGTATTTCTTCAGGCTTAAATGTATTATAACGTTATTTTAATAACGCTATGATACATTTAAGCCTTTAATTTAAATTTCATATTATTTTTCATCTATCAGAATAATATATAAAAGATTAGGCTGTATGGTGTTAATACCTGCATTTCGCATTTCCTGTTAAAAAATTGTACTACTACTTTTCTAAAATTAACTGACCGTTCTGGTAAAAAAAGGCTCAACTACCGCAATGGGTTAGAAATTAGAAGTCACGTCATTACTCGAGGATCGTTCGGTCAATTATTTATTTTAAGTTTCAAATAGTGTTCCAAGATGAACTGGTTATAATATTTTCATCAGTTTTTGCTAGTCTTCGTAACATATTTAATACTAATATTATAATTTAATATCGCATTATGTTTTACTAAAAAAACTTACAATTTAGATAATTCAAATCATGACTTTTCAGCATATCACAAACATACTATTTACCATTAGAAGCTGAGTAGAGTGTGTTGCACTAAACAATTACCATTGATATAAAGTAAGAGTATTTAGACGACGACAAATTCTTAATTGCGGACTGCGATGTAGTACATTTGATTTTATTATCAATAAGGACTTATTACAAGGCTGTACGGGTAAATACCAGCACTTTGCCTACTTCTACACTCAAGCAACCACACATTCTACTTTGACGAGTGGGAAAGTCGTTATATAAATCAATTGAGACATTGACCTCAAGGTGGGTGACCACATCCACGTCGATGCCTATAAGCTCTTTAACCAATATCAAGGGGTCGGGGCCGGAATAAAAAAAAACTGTTAGCCTGTCCAACTTATTTGACATGAGAGCCGTCGCCATAGATTATACGCTGCCATCGCAGCCGTAATTGACGAACGTCATTAAAATATACATCCTCATTAACATACACGTTAAGTCCGAAAACAACGAAAGAGAAGAAAGAGCGATCAAAAAACAAAAAAAAAACTTATAAATATTTAAACAATCCACAAGCACAGTTATAATTTAAACAAATAACATCTAATTTGTACAAAAGGCATGATTCAGAACCGGTGCCACCCGGGCGATACATTCCGTTATGTCAAATTCGTCTCGAAATCGAACCAATACTAATCAGTGTTCAAGTGGATCTTCTTAAACAAAAATCACGAAAGATAAGGAGAGAACTATTAAGAATAATTTCTTACAATTCTACAATTTTATTATTCTCTTGATAGATGAGAAGTTTTTGCAGTTTATAAAATAAATTTTAGCTAAGTTGATAAAATTCAAATAACGTTTTCACTAATAAATTTATTTGAGAACTAGATCGACTGTTATGACGATTAACTATTTTTAAATCCTTCAAATATGTATAAGTTTGGCATTTTCTAAATAATACTAAATTTAAACATAGAATACCGCTTTAAAAAAACAACCTTCCAATTTCACTTTGTGCTTTTGTTTTTTTAATTCCTATATACAAGCAGAGGGGTTTACGGCCTATAAAAATTTGTTTTCTAGTGCTCAAAAGAGGCCCTCGGTTTATTATGGGTAAGAGAATAACGTAATACTGCTATTACTATAACGCGAATAAATAGTAGTTAGTAATCAAAAATAATGTTACATACTCTTTAATAGTGACTGTAGCTCAAAAATGGCGTGTGAGTCGTAAACTTGTATCTCCTATTGAAATAATATTTAACTGGAACTAAATTACAATATACTAATAAAAAGTTCGCTATAGACTATATGAGTCGAGCACTATGTTGTTGTAGCTTCTAGCGTCGAACTACAGACAACAATGTCCGAGTTACTAGTAAAACAAAATGAAACTTAAACTTATAAAAGTAATCATAAAATGCTTCAAAGTAGACGAATACAAATATAACTGGTATAAAATGGCATGAAAATACGAAATAGCCGAGATAGCCGTATACTCATACGGGAGTGTAACATTCGATCTGCTTTTTTTACTTATTTTTGAATAATATGTGAGGACAAACAGGCCTATATTAAAATTCTCTTGCGAAATATTCATGGATTCAGAAACTCTAAAATAACACCACACATAACTAAAATGCACCAATGTCGTTCACATCACATGTATCATATTAACTAAACCGAAGGCCATTTCCTATTTCAATAAATTCCACGTACACATTTACAGAAACATAAACTTCATATAAACGTAATCTCAAGATATGCGCGTCATAAAAATCTTGATTTTCGTTTAATTAAATTCAACCCAAATATCAAAACACGCGGTAAACATGACACATTTATAAACAACCGTTATCTCATGATTTATGGTTTAATAGCTACAATTTGTATGCAATCGATAATTTTATTACTATAATCTGCTATTAAAATAGTTTGAAGGTGTTAATGATCTCGAAATATTAGTTAATTGTTAAGAGAGAGAGAGAGAGAGAGAGAGAGAGAGGAAAGGGTCGATTCTCTATCATTAAAAAAAAAAATGCTCTGTCAAACAAAGTAAATGTACTGAGGACAAGATACTTATTAATCCTAGTAACTATTTTTTGAATAAAAGCTAATCACTCAGCTAGCTTTAATCACATCGAAAATCATGGAGAACTTAATAATTTAATGCCATTATGCAATATGAATTCTATAAAAAAAAAGACAAACATAATAAAATAGTTTAGAAAATTTAGTTTAATACTAGCGACCCGCCCTCGCTTCGCTTCGGAAACATTAAAACACACATAAAACAAAAACAAAAAAAAACAAAAAAAAAAGTAGCCATGTTCATCAGGGACAATGTCGGCTTCTAATGGAAAAAGAATTTTTCAAATCGGTCCAGTAGTTTCGGAGCCTATTCGAAACAAATAAACAAACAAATCTTTCCTCTTTACAATATTAGTATATGTAAGCTTGAGGGTAGATATTATCTTGTTGAACACCAAGTAAAACGAAGTCACCTTTGGTTTCTGATTTAATCAACAATATGTTAACTTGACAATTCACTTTAACACTTGTCCAACTTTAACCAGTACGTACAACAGTCACTGAATCACACAACGTAACAACGATATAGTAAGTGCACCGGGCAAACGCAGTCGAACGAATGTTCATTTCAAGGCACGTTCCGCCTTTTTATACTAGCCGGCGCAGCTGGCTTATGAGTCACTTCTGTTGCAGCTGTTGTTTACGAGTAGAACGACACGGCCGGCGCGCCTGGCTTGTGTGAGTCACTCCTATTGCACGTGCTATATAACATAAATATCGTTAACGCCGTCACGGCCATACTGACGTGCGCTCGTCCTCGTGCGCGCATTCTTATGGTATGTCTGTGAACAACAAACGTGTTCGTTCATCCTGACATTAACAGATGCAACTTAAAACGTGGTCTATGATATTAACAATCTAGTACGGTTCGGTTCGGTTCGCATAATTCTTCAGAAAATCCTATACTGGCTATATATAACATTCAGACTGCTTACATACCTGGGCCAGTTCATTTAAAACTCTTCAGGTATGTAAGTATGTCCCTTTTAACTTAGACCGGAATTGTTATCCCTTCAGTTTTTCGAACTGGACCGGATAATGCTAGACCGAATCGCAATCCCTGTAGCTAATTGTTGTGGCTAATCTGGATGAAAATCCCTATAGCCAAGCCATTGGACCGGACAGACCCTTCAATGACTTCACACTTTCTTTTTTTTTTTTTCTCTTTTTTTTTTTGCTAGTCCGGATTAACATCTCTCTAGCCACATACAATTCTCTTTTTTTTTTTTTTCTTTTTTTTTTTTTTTTTTAATCTGCGTGTACGGTAGCGTTTGTTAAAACATTTCTTAAACCAGAACATTTATACGGAATTTTTTCAGAAATAGTGCGAGACCGACCATCGTTTTCTACATTTCCAACACCTGCACCTGAGGTGCCTGAGCTTACAGACATTGTATCACTACCCACAGACTATGTTTGCTGTATTGCTATTTGCGGACAAAAATGTCGCTTCTATTGTCAGTGATAGAGTCGTCATCATTAAGATCAGTTTCATGAACAAGATTAATTAACCCATCTGTGTACGCCGTCACGTCATCGTCACTATAATTTTCGGAAATTTCTAGTAGGCCTGACGAGCCTCGAGGTATTTCACGTAAGTTTTCATGGGGAAATTTGTACACTCTATTAGAACTATTTACATGTCTCAATTTATACCTATCGTTTTCCAAAACTGCAGTAATGTTGAAGGGACCTTTACATTTTCGGTCAACTTACGAAAACAAAATCCCCAGCGGAAAAGAGTTTGACTTTAGCTTTGCCTCGACTAAACCAAGCTTCTGTTTGTGCCCTTTTTTATGTTTTCGCCGGTCTTCGACCGTGCTAAATCAAGATCTAATCTAGAGGGATTATCACTCTGTTGAAACTTTAGATATTTCAAGTGAACTACCCTGAACGGCAAACGTCTATTCTATTGGAGTAAACCCTGTTACTCGACAACGTGCACTATTAAGGGCAAGTTGAATATCCCCTAAGTGCTCTTGCCATCATGATTGGTCTAAGTTACTTTCAGATCAAAGAGTGACTTGTTCATGAAACCGCTTATCATTGAATAAATTACTATGGCTTTGTTTTATAAGACTACATTCTGACCCTCAATGGAACATAAAGGGGAAGCCAAAACCACTTATCTGTAACACACTGAAGCTCTGGAACACACGTTGACGTCTCTGGTTGCACCTGCCACAGCACCTGGAGCAGTGTCGTTTTTCTTCTTGTAGCGCATGGAACACCCAGAAGCTACATGACTCGCATCACCGCACACGTAACAGCTGATTTGCAGGCGAGAGCCGGGCGCCCACGGATGAGGAGGTTGTTCAGGTTTTGCTGGAATATCGAAAAAAGTTTGAGAGCAGTATCTGTCGCAACACCCTTCGGCACGATGCCCAGGTTTTCCGCAGAAATGGCAGCTTCCACGGAAAAAAACTTCGAGAGCGTTTTGGTTCTTTATCAGGATCTTCGTTTTTTCTTTTGAGGGTAAAGCCACGTAATGTGTGAAATAGACGATTTTTTGTGGTAATAACGACAGAGTTCAATTCCCGACGGATTCTTTCATCACACTGCGACAGTATTGATATAACAAATCCGGTGGCTATTTGTTCTGGCACATTAGCGTCGGGAATCTTCTTTATAAGTTGCCATAGCTGGATACCGGCTTCAGCTGGTCCCTTTTTGCTTTCCATTTCAAATTTAATAACCAGGTCGAAGTGGTCTTGCATCATTAGATAATTTTGTCAGCATCTCTTTAATAGTAGGCCAGGATATCTTACCAGGCTGTATTTTTGCGAGGCAAGTAGCAGCTCGAGCCTTAAGCGAATGTGTGAGAGTCAAAGTTAAATCGACACCATCCAATACTTCAACTACTTTAAACGGCCCTTTAAACTTCGTATCTAATTTCGTTTGATTATGCTCTTCGTATTAATGTGTGGACGAGCTCACAGCCCACCTTGTGTTAAGTGGTTACCATAGACATCCACAGCGTAAACGCACCACACACCTTGAGATAGAAGTTCTAAGGTCTCAGTATAGTTACAACCGCTGCCCCACCCTTCAAACCGAAATACACCACTGCTTCACGGCAGAAATAGGCAGGGTGATGGTACCCGTGCGGTCGATGGGACTATACGGAGCACCCGTCTGGTGCCATGTCCTTACCCACGAGAACGTCGCCGCGCTGTGACGCCGGCAGCGCGCGATCGCAGTCAGAGTTATTCAATGATACCTCACAGTCTCCTACGAGGCGGCGCGCCCTAGCGCAAGTGCAGCCGGAGCGCGGGGGCTCCAATATCGGCAGTCCGTGCTGGAGGCGTGGTCTCGTAGTTTGGCGGACCCGTCGGCCGGCCTCCGTACCGTCGAGGCGATTTGCCCGGTTCTCGCGGACTGGGTGGGCCGCGACCGCGGAAGTCTCACCTCCGGCTACCTGTGCAGACTCACAAGACATTTTACCACCATGCAAACTTCTTACCGCAACAAATCTTACCAGCCACCACGCAAACTACAATTTTACGGGTTCCACCTCTCTTACACGATGTTACTCCCACACTGAGGAAGCCAACCGCGAACACTTGTCAAGCACGCACAAGCACGCACTTCACCGGAAAAACTTGCATCCGCCAGCGGAACCCGAACACCGCCGCATCGCCAGACACGAACGCACCAGACGTCTTATCTTACAGGTCACGACGACTTCAGATGTGTCAATTTTTCTTCCCCACGGAAACTTGCTTGCTTTCTTGTTTGCTTGCTTGCTTGCTGGAGCCCGAAGTCATCGAACGTGTAGTGTTATTGGTATTGAATCGAGTAGATTCTAAAATTTCAGCGACAATTCACAGTCTCATGTCCTGGTTTACTGTACTAGTGCCATGTAACTCTAGCAGTAGTCATTGGCTTAAAAACGATTCGTGTCGGAACTACCCACTCGTCATGACAGATCCATTATTGCGATCGAAGTTTCACTTGAGATTTGCACTTGCCTTAATTTCTTGCAATAGCTTGTTACGTGTTGTATTTCCGTTAGTAAATGCCATGTGATGAAGTCGACAGTCAAACTGGGCAACATGAGCCAGAACGTAAGATGTGACGATTTCTTCGTGGCTCAGATCTTCCATCGAGGTAACAGAGACGTTATTACACGACTTACGTATGCTGCATTCACGCTCTTGTGGCGTACCACTACTAGTATTCTGATCTGCATCATGTTTTTTTTTGCTGTACTTCGAACATGTTCAAACACGTCACGCCAGTGAGAGTAGAGTCCTGATCTCACTTCTGATGTAAGCTTGAGGGTAGATATTATCTTGTTGAACACCAAGTAAAACGAAGTCACCTTTGGTTTCTGATTTAATCAACAATATGTTAACTTGACAATTCACTTTAACACTTGTCCAACTTTAACCAGTACGTACAACAGTCACTGAATCACACAACGTAACAACGATATAGTAAGTGCACCGGGCAAACGCAGTCGAACGAATGTTCATTTCAAGGCACGTTCCGCCTTTTTATACTAGCCGGCGCAGCTGGCTTATGAGTCACTTCTGTTGCAGCTGTTGTTTACGAGTAGAACGACACGGCCGGCGCGCCTGGCTTGTGTGAGTCACTCCTATTGCACGTGCTATATAACATAAATATCGTTAACGCCGTCATATACTTTATACTTTACAATATTGATTGGAGGCAAAGGCTGTCAGTCTCTCCAGCCACGCACAACATAGCGCTCGCTTAGCTTGTCTACCGCCGTATACCAACAAAAATACGTAAAATAAAACAAAGTTCCATTTAACGTACACAATATAACAGCATATAAAGTAAGCCACCGTTACTGCATTCCTAATTTAGCTGAATTCCTACAGAACGTCTGGCAGAGAGCCAGTCAAGTTGGCAGTATTTCGTGGTTCTAGTTCTAGTTGTATTCATCGCAATTAAGTTCGTCTAGTGGCTCCGGCTTGACCATAGATTTTCAAGCTTTCGAAGTTTAAGATAATTGTAGAGATAAAATTAATCAGAATAAATTGCATTCTGACTTCGGCCCATCTTCTTGGACAATGATAATCTTGATAATATAATATTTATGTAGCCATATTACGGCCTGGCCACGGGGATCGGCGGTGCGAACAGCGAAGCGGTGGACGAGGCGACCATTCGCGCAGCACCGTTTGCAGGCCACGGGTACTCACGTTCGAAGCCGCGACTAGTAAGGAAGTCCGACAGCGAAATGTCTATATCGAAATTATCTCGATATTGCTTACAAATTAATAGTTTTTTGGTTCAGGACCTATTATTTGGAAAAGATTGTGAAGTACATGATTTGAATAAGAATCGGAATATACCTATAGATGGAGAATTCCACAAGAAGTACGAGAAATACTTTGGGTGGCTAGACTTCCAAATAGCTGGTCTAGCTAGTATTTCAGCTAATTTTTTTTTATTGCTTAGATGGGTGGACGAGCTCACAGCCCACCTTGTGTTAAGTGGTTACTGGAGCCCATAGACATCCACAACGTAAATGCGCCACCCACCTTGAGATATAAGTTCTAAGGTCTCAAGTATAGTTATAATGGCTGCCTCACCCTTCAAACCAAAACGCATTACTACTTCACGGCAGAAATAGGCAGGGTGGTAATACCCACCCGTGTGGACTCACAAGAGGTCCTACCACCAGTAATTACGCAAATTATAATTTTGAGGATTTCATTTTTATTACACGATGTTATTCCTTCACCGTGGAAATCAATCGTGAACATTTGTTGAGTACGTATTTCATTACAAAAATTGGTACCCGCCTGATATTCGAACACCGGTGCATCGCTCAACACGATTGCAACGGACGTCCGTTAGGCCACGACGACTTTAAAAAAAAAAATTAAAAAAAAAAAAAATATAAAAATTTCGGCGTTAATTTTTCGCGGCGAAAACAACTAAACTCATTTAATCACTGTACTATTCGCCGCGACTACCGCTCGACTCCGTGGCTCGCGCCGTCCGTATTCATGCATTTGTTTTGCTCGCCCGCCGCATCGCGCGATTCGCTCGGTACATTTCGCCGGTCGCTTCGCCGGTCGCCGGTGCGCGTGGCTTGTTAGGTACATTTCTATGCGCTTATTTTAGTCGCTAGACGCTTCGCCGTTCGCACCGCGCGAATATTCGTATCGGCGAATGTCCCGTGGCCAGGCTGTTATTCTTCTGGGCGTGTCACTGAATCACTCGACACTGCAAACTTGTAATTAGATCCGGTAGGAAGCGCTGCCATCGGATTCCAGAATTTCGTATATTTTGAGGATAGGAATTGCATACCGAGCCCGCTAGTTACAAATACATTTTGAAACTCGAAGTCGACTTTCAACGACTTTCGAAGACGAAACTTTGAAGTCGTCGTGGCCTAACGGATAAGACGTCCGGCGCATGAAAATTCCAGTGACATTTATGATAGTCTTATTTTAGGCTTTAAGAAAACGTGTTTGAATTTTATGACGAAATTTCCTCAGAGTTCTGAAGAGGAATGGGATGAGCCCGATGAGCGGTGAGTTGCTTCGCCCAAATTACTCGCTTTTTTTTAAGGGATTTTATGACCTGGTAACTAAGACCTTTAAGTCACGTCTTATTTTAATTTATATTCTTATTTTTATGAAAAATGATAATATGGAGTGAAATGAAATGAAGATGATTAATTTGACACATTAATCAACTGGAATGAAATTAAATGTAATGATATGGGATGAAATATAATCTCAGTATTTTTTTTATTATTTAGTAAAATTATTTACTGAGATTTTTTCAGGATATTTTTGGAGGATCCCGAGAAGTTACGTCCAGCGGCTTTGTTTCATTTTCCCATATTTGTGCACTTTCACAGATATTAAACAGTTAATAACCCACCACTATTACACATTTAAACCAGAAGAAACACTAAATAGACAAAATAAAAAAAATCACAAAACTTCACTCCTCGCGTTCCCGCCAAAAAGTCCCAAATTACTCGCAAATCGTCACGCGCTAAGAGTTTATATTCACTATATAAAACTAAACAAAACCGTAGGTACTTTTTTAATATTTTAAAATAGAAACACATTGTTGACACAATTGTGTTTTCAGCTTTATTTCACACATAATGGATTTATCGCCGAGTTTGAAGTTTAATAACAGCTGTTGGAATTTAGCGGCCATTTTGAAAATAATGGCTTAGAGCGAAGGCTCTATCTATGTGAGAATTTAACTACCCAATTGTGGCTTAATTTTGAATACTGTAATTTAACACAAAATAGGATTTAAATGTACATTATCACTCTAATAAACACGAGCAATTTAATAGTAAAATACTGTTCATTTTTACTTATTGTAGGAAAAAACAAATGCTATATTACGAGTACCTATTC
This sequence comes from Bombyx mandarina, assembly GCF_030267445.1. Lineage (NCBI taxonomy): Eukaryota > Metazoa > Arthropoda > Insecta > Lepidoptera > Bombycidae > Bombyx > Bombyx mandarina. The sequence goes on along the minus strand of NC_143223.1, from coordinate 12,978,791 downwards.
ACAAAAGTGGTGCATTAACACGCGAACTGTTAGGCAAGGATACCATTTCTTATCTAACTGACTGGTATTCGCAAATCGAATAGAGAATCGAGCTAGACTCGACTTAGATAGATTATTCAATAAGAGCTGCGTTGTTATTCAAGATGCACATAATTCAATAACAAAACTATTTAATTCTCTAATAAAACTAAAATAATGTTATTTTAGGAAACTTACTCTTACTGTACTGTTCACATTGTTCAATACATAAAACGCTTCCGTTTATTATCAAAGATTCATTAAGTTGAATAAATCGTATCCAAATAATAACAAAATTACTCGACCACGTGCGAATTTATTAAAATAAACACGTTTGTCTGTTTATTTCAATTAATCTCGATTTATTATTAAAATAACGATACCGTCAATGATAAAATGCTTAAATTTCGGTAACGGTACCAAATTAAAACAAATATCGTGTAAGCTCTCAGTATTAAAATGGTTTTTTTTTTTTTTTTTTTATGATTGAAGGATTACTGGTGGCCCGGAGGCCTTTCCAGTTTCACCAGGACAGGTGGGCGAGCAAAGGCTCAGCCAGGAGGGGTGGGATTCGCTAACAGCTGCCCGAGCGCCTCCGAAGGAGACCTAACAACTCAAGAGTAGCTGCTTCGCGAATGAATCTACTACCGGATCGGAATCGCGACCCGCTGAGAAGATCCGGCGAGAAACTCAGCGAGCTGATTCATGGGTTAGGTTGCACGGCGAACTCTTTGTCGAGTTCGACGAGTACGGTTACCGAGGTCCCTAAGCCTGCTCCTAGAGCTGAAGGCGTCTAGTGCAAAGGTTATTGGATCTGATGGATCCGTAAGGACGTGTCTAGGGCGTCGACGGTGACTGGCTCCTGCATGATCAGGATTCGGGGAGTAGTAAGCGGCGGCTACGATAAGGCGATTATCATGACGCATAGCCTTATCGAAGTACCGTTCCGACGCTGACTTCATGTATTTCTGTATAGATTCGAGGCCCAGGTCGTTGTGTAGGTCAACGTTCCTCACGAACCACGGAGCTCCGACGGCTAACCTGCAAAAGCGGGATTGTAGAGATTGAAGGGTGTCTATGTGTGTGCGGGCCGCGTGAGCGAACACCACACTCGCGTAAGTCATGACGGGCCTTATGCAAGTTTTGTAAAGTGTCACCTTGTTCCGAAGGGACATTTTACTCCGCTTACAGATCATGGGGTAGAGTCTACCGAGAATAAACGCGGCACGGTCACGGACTGATTTTATATGCGGGCGGAATGTCATCAATGCATCCAGGGTAACGCCCAGGTACTTGACCTTCCTGGCCCAGGGTATGGATTGACTAAAGAGAGTAATCGGGGGTGTGAGATTCCTCCTCCTAATACGGGAGGAAATCCGTGTGGATATTAAAATCGTCTGGTCAAAGATTCTGCGTGTTTCGCTATATTCTAGTTGGATAAATGTGACAAATATAATAAATAGCTCGGCGAGAGATAAACCAATATTTATTACACTAACGTAAACCCTCATAGCGGGGACCAAGAGAAATTTACAATATACAAATTCTCCACATAAAAAGTCACTGCTTTTTTTCTTGGGAACCCTCACAACTTCTTGAGAACTTTATAAAAGAAACCGTAAGTCAAAGGGAATTTTTGCCGTCAATATTATCGTAGTGGGAGCTCTCGCTATTCATCCGACTGATCCATCATTAGTTACTTACACCATGAACGATGTACAGTCGAGCGGTCAAGTCTTATAAAAAATAAATAAAAACGGACTTGGTACTAAAAAAACCTAAATTTTCTTCGGCATTGGCGAGTCGTAGACATAAATAGAATTGCTTTTAAGCTTTAATGTCTTGTTTATTAATGTCAATATATATATATATTACTGCCGACGTTTCAAATACATAATCTATGGTTTTTGGGATTGTCAGCCTGATCGTCGCAGTCATCTGTGAACTTAACAGTATTTTGTTACATTATTGTACATTAGTACATTAAATACTAATTGTATTACACGTCCTTACGGATCCATTAGATCCAATAACCTTTGCATTAGACGCCTTCAACTCTAACACTAGGAGCGGGCTTAGGGACCCTGGTAACCGTACTCGTCGAACTCGATAAAGAGTTCGACGTGCAACCCAACCCATGCTCGCTAAGTTTCTCGCCGGATCTTCTCAGCGGGTCGCAATTCCGATCCGGTAGTAGATTTATTCGCGAAGCAACTGCTCTTGAGTTGTGAGGTCTCCTTCGGAGGCGCTCGGGCAGCTGTTAGCAAATCCCACCCCTCCTGGCTGAGCCTTTGCCATCTGTACTGGTTTTTTTTTTATTGCTTAGGTGGTTGGACGAGCTCACAGCCCACCTGATGTTAAGTGGTTACTGAAGCCCATAGACATCTACAACGTAAATGCGCCACCCACCTTGAGATATAAGTTCTAAGATCTCAGTATAGTTACAACGGCTGCCCCGCCCTTCAGGCCGAAACGCATTACTGCTTCACGGCAGAAATAGGTAGGGTGGTGGTACCTACCCGCGCGGACTCACAAGTGGCCCTACCACCAGTAATTATGCAAATTATAATTGTGCGGGTTTGATTTTTATTACACGATGTTATTCCTTCACCGCGTAAGTCAATCGTGAACATTTGTTGAGTACGTATTTCATTAGAAAAATTGGTACCCGCCTGAGATTCGAACACCAGTGGGTGCATCGCTCAACACGAATGCACCGGACGTCTTATCCCTTAGGCCACAACGACTTCTGGTGAAACTGGAAAGCCCTCAGGGACAACAGTAATCGGTCAATCATTAAAAAAAAATTGTATTATAACATTTTACACTTATACATACAATTTTTTAATGATTATCGGACACTGTGATTGCATTAAAATATATATAATCATCATCATCATCATCATCATCATCAGCCTTTATCTGCCCACTGCTGGACATAGGCCTTCCCCAACGCCTTCCACATAATGCGGTCCTCCGCCTTCCGCATCCAACGACTTCCCGCCGTGCGCACTAAGTCTTCAGTCCACCTGGTTAGAGGACGCCCCACGCTCCTTGTACCCATCCGTGGCCTCCATTCGAGGACTTTCCTCCCCCATCTGGCGTCGCTGGCTCGACAGATGTGACCGGCCCATTGCCACTATATATAATAATAGGCCACAATTGCAGATTTTTATTAATTTAATGAAAGCGTATTTTTATCAGCCTACTCGGAAGAAGTTCGCTAATGTTATAAGTATATTTTTCAAGAAACCATATTTTCAGATTAAATTAAAATATATAAACATTTGTTTTTCATCGCCACTGTAGACCGATGATGACATTTCCAAGCCGCTGCTTATCGAATCCATTAGTTTTGTAGATAATAATAAATGTTCAGGGAGAAATCACACGCTACCAGGTGACCTGACTCCAAGCAATGGTAACCAGATACTGATATACATACTTATATACTATATAATATATATATCCACATACATACTGAGCATCCAGTGACAGAGCAAACCTGTTCGTTCTACAAATATATGCCTGAAGTAGGACCCGAGCCCACGAACCTTAGTCTAGCAGTCAGGGGGCGCCATCCACGCCTCGATTCAAGGCTAGGCACATTAAAGTTTGATATAGGTAATTTATTTTCGGGCAGCGGGTCGATCCTTTTGCGAGCTTTTTGCATCCTAGGGGCGCCACACGATTTATCACTATATAATTTAATTTAAAAATTTTTTTTTTTCATTTTACATCGATACCAATGTGACGGATTTTTCATGGAACTTGAGTACGTATCTGTACTTAGTACCCATTACAAGTAATGATAGTATGCGTCGTGCCAATCCAGCCGTGAACGATAACAAGGGTAGTGTGGGCCCTTACCCTCGATCTAAGCTTGCGCGCATTCCGATAAATATACGCTTTGAAATTTGATCATGATAATACTGTACTTAATTACGTGATTGGTAGCTAATTCGAGTTACCTTCTTATTTAATCTCAAAATTTGACTTATGTAATTTATTTATTATTATTTGCTCTACATAGATCTAAGCCCATTGTAACGGAATGTAAATTTGGTCTTCTAACTCCTGCCCTCAAACAGGAAGGTTTGGCGGCAGAAAAAAACGACGCGGCAGAAAGATGACAGCATGACACATGATACCTATTGTCACTAAAACAACTTGAATCTAAAGGTATTAAGTAAGATCAATGTTACTCGACTTGTTGTAAGCGATACTTATATCCACGATCCTGCCTTAATTGAATAAAATCAAGTTATGTGTTTTTTGGTCACGTCGCGTCGCCTCAAATATGAGAAGTGGTTAGGTCGGTCGATGAAGGGCAGGGAGTCACAACCCGATATATTCAGATGGTCGATTAAACTCGCCTGATTTCCAACACAAACCTGCATGATGCTTTCCATAACGCCAAAGCCAGACACAGTTGGAAGAGCATTCTTTTTGAGAAAACAAGAGTAAAGAGCATCTTCCGACTGTGTCTGACTTTGGCGTCTGGTCTGGCTGGCTTTGACCTGAGTCTGGCGTTCTCATTAATAATGCTATTAATGAAAGATTAACCTCTCATCGAGGCAATCTGGTCCTCAGTAATTAGGAAGACGACCTGACTAAGAGGACGATGTTAATTTTAACTATCATATCATTCACTGTCTAACTGCAAGTACCCTAAAATACTTGACTTCAAACGTATTGAGTATCGAATCAGTAACAGCGACCGGGTGGATAATGCTTACAATACAAAATCTAATGCGGTTAATTAAGCGAAACGTCGTGACCGCTGGAAAATTCATAATAATATCGACTACGTGACGTTACGTCCGTTATACTTTCCTTCTGTCAGTCGCAAAGTAGAGCGAAACATTACTGCTAATGCGAGACGCAATCAACTCGAGAACCACGAACTTGATCCCAATAGGGCTGTACTAGAGTGAACCACGGGTATCTACTTCAAACAGAAGACACGGAAGACTATATCAGACGCAAAATAAATTGCATAATAAATTTAACAAATACTAGGTATTCTAAGCAAATACCAGCAAGTCCGCTTGGACCACCGTCACTAGGGCACTAGTCAATCGAACTTTTTGATTCGTTGCTCGCCTGGTGTATATTGATTATCGCTGTTCATAGATATGACACGGTTAATATCGCCCACTTGAAATATGAGATGATCGTCTTAGTGGTATATTAGATATTCCATTCCTTCGTTCATACAAATCAAAACGCAAGAAATAGTGACTGTAGAAATAGGTATTATGGTGGCTCCCACAGGTGCGGACTTCCAATACGCGTCTTCTAATGCTCCGATCTTCGGAGAGATGGATTTTGAGTGCAGGTTAATATTACTACTACGAATTAGGGTAATTTAACAGTAGCAGCTAGAGCTGAGAGTAGAGTACGCTTATCCTCTAATGAACAGACTATTTATATATTTACACTCCATCCTAGTAAGAGACCTTTTGTGATAATAAAACCTATAAAAGTTAGGTGATCATAATATTCCCAATTAAATTGCGTATTCATTTGTTTGTAAGTTAAAAAATGAAACGATTTATCCCTAACATTTATTTACGTTATGCTTTAGTTCAATTATCTTTTTTTTCTAAACTACTTGACTTGGCTCTATCTTGTTTTAGCCAAAAGCAAATCTTAGCCAAAAGTCAATTACTTTTTTCACGTTGTCATCACTCCACCGTTGGAGTGCTCTATGTGCTTAGTGCGAGTTTTTTAACGTTCTCGATAGCGTAAAAGTTAGCTCATATTATTATTTTTATGGAATGTGATCGTTAGCCTACGTTTGGTGGTGGTGGACGTTAAAAAACTCGCACTAACCACACTAGCCTTTGTACTTATTGTACACAGTGGCTACAGATTAATTTTTGCGATGTTCTATTATCAAATACACTTTTGTATTGAATACACTTTGAACCTTTGAAAGGCGTTGCCGATTGCAGCTCTAAATTAATGGAGCATTCGTTCGAAATACCGACATATACCTAGTCAGGTCATAAATTCTGTCACATGTTTAATGTAAAATAATTGAAACAAGTTTATTCATTATGTAACCATTCATATACCAAAATGAACTTAACAAAACATAGATTCTTATGACACTAAAGTTTATTCAAAATGACCTCCGTGATTTTGAATACAGGCCTTCAATCTGCGCGGCCAGTCGTCTATCGCAGCACGAACGAGGTCCATGTCGATATCGGCGGCTGCCTTAATCAAGGATGTCTTGAGTGACTCCAAATTGGGATGAGGCTTTGAGCACGCCTTTTCCTCCAAGTGTTGCCATATCTTGTAATCTAACGGATTCAAGTCTGGACTGGAGGAGGGCCAATCTTCGTGCCGGATGAAGTCGATTTCACGCGCCGCCAGCCAGTCTTGTGTGCTCTTCGCTCTATGAGCTGGCGCCGAATTTTGTTGGAATACCCAGTGCCTGTTATTGAACATGGTATGAGAAACAGGTTCCACAAGGTTCGTCAGGACTGTATTTTGATACACAACTGCATTCGTTTTTACACCTTTCTCACAAAAATGTACCTCTGTTAAGCCCCAATAAGAAACTCCCAACCATACCATGAGCGAGAATGGTAAATGACCTCGTTGGACACGCGGAATACGGTTGCTCGCTTCTTCACTACTGTGTGCGTACACCTTATCATTTTGTTTGTTGTAGCTCTCTTCTACGGTAAAAATTTTTTCATCCGAAAAAAGAATTTATCGATATTTTTTTCCCGCGTACCGCTTCAACAAAGCGCGGCATCTCCTCAGTCTCAGGTCCATTAGACGAGCATTCAAACGATGTCCTGTTTTTCTTCGATATGCCCGAAGCCCTAAGTCTTCATTTAACACCCTTTTCACCGTGGTTCTGCTTAACTCCATCTGAAGGGCCAACAGTTTCTGCTTACGTTTGGGATTTCTTTGAATTCGCGCCTTCACAGCTTTTATCACTGCTGGAGTCCTAACAGACCGAGGGCGACCACTTCTTGATCTGTCATCTACACTAGAGTCTTCATTGTATCGTTTGATGGTACGATAAACGAATCTTTTGGTTATATTCAAATTTTTCAGTATGTTAAAAATTTGAATTGGCGCGTAACCGCAACGATGCAACGCAATAACTGCAACACGGTCTTCTTTAAGCGTCCTCTCCATGTTTAAAAATGAGTAAAATTCTAAAACTATACATTTTTATTTTCATGAACAATTCGAAATTCGAATTCAATAAACTTTTTTGTGGCCAGCATTCTAAAAGAAAAGTTTTTACTGTGTGACAATACTTATGACCTGACTAGTTATATTACGTTACCAACTTATGGTTTACAGCATTTTAAATTCATGAAAATAAATTATTAAACACAGCCCTGCTTGAAACGGAATAAACAAATCGACTTGCATATATATATAATCATGGCGTAATACACTCGTTAGTTTAGGAAATGCATACAAGGAATCAATCTAAAACTCCATTAGTCATTGGTCAAAGAAATCTCCGTCAATTTCCGTACTAATGAGCTGAACTCATCAGAACAGTTTTTATGTATTATTTATCTTTGCATGTACATGTAAATAATTGTCTACATTTGGTGGCAGATATTGGACATTCGTTTGGTAGGAAAGTGCACTCTTCAGTTGGAGACTGTCCAATGAACAGGGACATGCCACGCGGGTCTTATCGGCGTGCGTTGATAAGTTTTTCATATTCAGCTAGTTATTTTTATTTACATAGCGGTCCTTAATTGAATTTAGGAGATAATAACATCCCTCGAACCTATGCTCCAGTAGTGAGTCATGGGCCATAAGATCACCGAGAGGCGACCACCAATTTAGGACAGCGATCCCGGAAATGGCGCACCGTCATTTATCCCCGTGGACCAGCTCACGGCCCACCTGATGTTATGGATGTGGTCACCGGAGCCCATAGAAATCTACAACGTAAATGCCGCCACCTACCTTGAGATACGAGTTCAAGGTCTCCGTTTTTACAGTACAATGGCTGCCCCACCCTTAAAAAAGGAAAGGCATTACTGCTTCACGGCAGAAATAGGCAGGGTGGTGGTACCTACCCATGGGTACATATTAGACGTTCTACCACCAGTAGTACAATACGTCTTACCACCAGTAACCCATACCTAGTACCCAAAACTAGTAACCACCAGTACCTAGGCGTCACCCTCGATATAGGGATGACATTCGCTCCCCACATTAAATCAATTCGCGACCGAGCCGCATTCCTACTTGATCGGCTCTACCCCATAAACTGCAAGTGAATTAAATTGTCCCTTCATAACAAGATGACACTCTAAAAAACTTACATACGTTCCGTAATTACCTATGCAAGTATAGTATTGGCTCTCGCGCTCCGCATGCACATACACTATCTCCAGGTCGTCCAATCCCGTTTTTTCAGGATAGCAACACTTTAACTTTAGAATCGATATGCAATTTATCATAAGGTAGTGTCAGAACACTACTTCGACTTAACGGCGCGACACGATAATCCTCTTATCGTGGCCGCCGCTAATTATGTACATATCCGATCCAGGCGACGAGGCACCGTAAAGCCGCCGTCGCTTGAAACATATCTTGTCGAATACCCCGAATCGACACTTGGTGCTATTAGGCTCCTCAGGTACCAGTCACGGGTGGCACTTGTAACAGTCTCAATAGTTCGACGACCAAACTAACCCATAGACACAGCCCACTGAGTTTCTGACCGGATCTTCTCAGTGCGTCGCGATTCCGATACGGTGTTAAATTCTGCGAAGCACTATCCGTGCTGTGGCTTTGCTAACACCAGCAAATCCTTTCAGATTGAGCCTGTGAGCTCACCTACGAGTCCATGCGTAGCTAGAATAACTTCTTAGGCTGCTAGCAGATAGGTAGAAAAAAACCTAGCCATACGATAGGTATTTGATACGTAAGAAGTCGCCACGAACGCGTATCCCACAGTTCGGTTACATTATCTTCATCATTACTATTAAAATAGCGTCAACGATGGCAAACTAAAATCTTCTAGAGAAAGGTTGACTCTTGTTAATGCGAAGATACAAATAAACCGACTTCGTCAAATTAAAACAAGAATATCAACAATGTAGACGAAATTCAATTGAGCATTATTAATAAGGATAGCTCAAAAATTACTTGTCAAATATTGATAAAATTCTAATAAGACCACATGAGATGCGCCAGTCTTAAAAAAACAAAGTAACAGAAGTCATTAACAAAAAAAAAAACAATAGAGTAAATAACCACATCCTGTTTTGAAGTCGATTAAAAAAAACACTTATCATGTTTTATTCTGTGTTTCAACATTTATTTATCATATTCATTTTACCGAAAACGAAAATTTGTAAAATAATAAAAAAATCATATATTTTATATAAATAACATTACAAATAATAATGCTAATTAATGATCGCTCGTTATCATGAATCGATTGGAAACGCAATTTAAACTAAGATCTAAGTTAATTACTATAATTAAAACCAACAGGACTGCCGTTAATTACTCGATTTGCTAGTTTCCATTAAAAGGGATTAAATGTATTCGTGTCGCTTTGTAACACAGTTGGAATAGAACATCGCTAAGATGTTTTGCATTCGATAAAATACCCACAATGGTTTGTTATGTAATATAAAGAGACGACTGTGTCTAATTAATTAAATCAAATACAGAGCGTACAATTTTTTTTTTGAATTTTTTTTAAGTCGATTATTTAATCAAATACAGAACGTTCAAAATCTTTTTTTTTATGTCTTCTTAAATCGCGCGGTTTTCTTTCCAATTAATCAATCGTTTTTCCCCTACCCATTCGCCGGTAGCCTAGGGGGCTATTCCAGCTACGCCCCGACGGGTAGGTGAGCTCACGGACTCAACCTGAGATAATTTGCTAACCTAGCCCTGGCAAGAGCAGTGCTTTGCAGAAGCTACCACCGGATCGGAATCGTGACCCCTGAGAAGAGCCAGCGAGAAGCTCAGTGGGCTGTGTATGTGTGTGGGTTAGTTCGCTCATCGAACTCTTCGAGTCTTCGTCGAGTTCGACGAGGACGGACCGGTGCTTGAGGATGCTAAAAGCACCGAAAGTGAATCGGAGGAATCCGACAAGACATGTTTCGGGCGACGGCGGCTTTGCGTTGCCCCGTCGCGGTCGGATAAGTAATGAGCGGCAGCCACAATAAGATGATTGTCAAGTCGCGCCGCTTTGTCGAAGTAGCGTTCTGACATTACCTTAAGATACTTACAAATTCGGTTCTAATTAATCAATCGGTTTTCGCAATCCTACATGTACACCCGTCCGGTGAGAGATTGTCCCAAGCTGCATTTTCCACTACGCGATTCTCATTCGAGAACATTTATCCGCCATCGGCTATTAGTCTATAATGCAATGTTCATTACGATAATTTTACTCACTGTCACACCATAATACTATTTGACATGGGCGTTTAAGTGACAATTGACTATTAAGTATATTATTACGTATTTCATCGATTATTATAAACAACGCCTCCGTCCGCTTAAAGACAAGTTATGGGGCGTGCCTAAGCGACAAATAATTGTAGTGATTTTGACACGAAAGCTGATCTACGTACTAATTTGTTACAAATTAAGTTTCTAATCAAACGTTTGCCAGCTTTCTACCGTTAGAATCGTGAACTTGATTTAAAAGAAAAGCCCTATTACACATTTTCTTTCTAATGCCAAGCATTTCGAAAAGAGCTTATTGGAATTATATTAGAAACAATGTAATGGAATAACGTACGATCCTTCACAGAGATTAATCGTTTAAATCGCCATTTCTATTTTCTTCTCAATCGATATTCGAGATAATCGATTATAAGAATCGTATACCGTATATCGTATATCGATTATAAGAATCGATTATCTGTCGTCCTGCCGTTGATTCTCTTCGCTTATCCATATCTTTTGCTACGAGGAGAGCTTCATTGACCGACATTTCTAGCTGCTGAGTCAGACCGCGGCTTTGGACTTCATACTTTAGGCCATTTGCCTCCGATGTAAAGATAGCGACGAGCCTATCCCGTCTTCTCTGGGACAGGGTTTCCGTATTCTTCATTATAAATCTATTATACAATAAATATTACAAAATACATGCAAATATGTATATACTTAAGTACGTACTTACACAATATGGAAACGCATAATTATAAAAAAGAAAATGCACTAATGACTCAATACTTTAATAATGGTGCTGAAGTTAATTAATTGTCTCTCCAGCACGGTGAAGTCTCGTGTCCTTACATTGTTCAGATATCTATCACCAAATGGGGATCATTGGATCGAGCGCCTAGTGATACAGCCCTGGGTAAAAGATGTCAGGTCGCGCAATGGGCGCAGATCAATGTGCTTTGTGCGTTTTTTTTAACGTTCTCGATAGCGTAAAAGTTAACTCAAATTTGTATGAAGTTGGAACAGCGCCCATGACGGCAAACCTAGGCAAACTTTTACGCGATTGAAAACGTTAAAAAACTCACACTAAGTACACAGATTATTTAAAAAACTCATGATTGTCTGTCTGTCAAGATTATAGCGCCAAAGAACAATAATAATATGAAAAATATATTTTTTCTCATTTAATTGTTTTTTTTTTAATTGTGTATGTGGCTTTCGGCTCACGTAGTGTTGAGTGGTTAAAGGATTCAAACACCGGCACAAGCGGCAAACGAACGCACAAGGCATCTAATCCTTTAGGCAACGACGAGTTGATATCTTTGCATCGTACATTTAAAATGATGTTATTTATAGCACTGATTATAAGGCATTTCATCAAAACAGAGATGAATTACTTTTATCGCACTGTTACTTCGGTTTAACATCCGGTTTTTTTTTCTCGACACTAGACTGTGACTAAATTGAGAATAATCAGGTAATTCTAAATCACTAGTTCGAAATGCCGATTAAGTATTTATCGAGTTCGCGCACAAAAACATTTTGAACAATGACACGCTCACACCGAAACGTATTATGGGAGACAACCAAAAAAAATTAATAGGATGGATGTGAATTGCGATTTTTTTTTAGCCGACTTGACAAAAAAGAGTTTCTCAATTCGATTGTATATTTTTATGCGTGCTACAGAACTGTTTTCTAGATGAGCCGTATTTAATGATTCTTTTTTGTTATTATTTAAAAACTGATGCTTCTCATGAGGTCCCATTTACGAGCACTGACCACAGTAGTTTTTGAGTTCTACTTAATAATGCATTTTTAGTCGATTTCCACTCTACTGATATACACATTTCGTTTTGCTGAAGTCAGTTTTGTTTTTTTATTATTATTTTATTATTATGTTCAACTTAGAGTAGTTGCAATCGCTAAAATCAATCAGACTTTAGCTCGTGTTAAATCATCGTAAGATCACAGTTATTCATCAGGCCACAGCTGAGAACGTAATTTCGCTTCGAGTAATAAACAAAAGAATTTCATTGATGGTTCGCAATTAATTCTCGAAATAATAGAGATGCACGCGCTATTCTGCATTTCGTAGTAACCGATAATTACATTCCGTGTTCTCGCAGAAAGAAAAAAAAAACATTTTGAAAATGCCTTAAAAGTTATTATAGTTCCTGAATAAAACAATTAATTATAAAACAAGATAAAGCTTCGAACGATTCGAAAAAGAGTTAAACCGACTAAAAACCTCCTGTCGCTCAACAACCCACGTCCGAGCGTCAGCTATTATTTGTTAATTTCACGAAAAAAAAACTAATATTAAAATTATAATATTTACTGCAAAATCCTATAACGGTACAAATTAAATGATCGCAAACCTGATTTAGTTTCAACTCACGCGTAATACCTAACCATTGGACCGGTGTAGAGTACCTACATAACATTTTAATTACCATCTTCCGAAGATCTTAACTTCTTAAGTGTAATGGAACGTTATTATTTAAAAAAAAACTGTGTACAGTCCAAAAAGGTGAGGTCCGACATGACTTTTAAACATTTTTTAACTTTCATCAATCAAATGTACACGCCCAAATGAATTTTAATGGGGTTGGCCGGTTAAAGCTTTTCTCAGATGTCGCCAGCGTAGCTTGTTCCCTTGTCACAGAGAGCCGCCATTTTGTGTGTTTTGCGTTCGTGATATTTCGGCATTTTGTGACTTTGATACGGTTCTTATTACTTTCTAAGTAGTGCTAAACAGTTTTACAACATGTATTCCAACTGGATAGTTAAAGAATTAAAGGAGGAGTTGAGAAAACGTGGTGCATCTTTACGAGGAAAAAAAGTGGATTTTGTCGAAAGGTACAATGTTGATGTTTTATTTTAACTTAGAAAACTTCTCTCAAACTGTTTCCGGTAGATATTATTATAATAATATTAAATTGTGTACCTTAGGAACTTTATTCCTTGTAGCATGTGCAAAAAGAATTGCTCACATTACACACATTACCTACCAACTAATGTATTATTTAATTTTTTTCAGATTAGAGCCAAATGACCAAAATTTTAATTTTGAAACAAAATAAAAAAATAGCTCTAGCAAAATATGCTAATATATATGATTTGCTAGTGGAGCCATGTGGCATTTTCATTAGCCAAGAGCGCCCATATCTTGCTGCATCTCCTGATGGTGCGTCGGGCGAAGAAACTATAATTGAAGTGAAATGTCCATACGCTAGCAGAAAACATGAAATAAATATAACAACGGTGCCTTACTTAGAACAATGTAACGGGATATTGTCTCTAAAAAAACCTGCACATATTATTATCAAATCCAAGGGCAGTTATACTGCTCAGGCAAAACATACTGCAATTGGTCATTTACACCTACAAGGACATCAAAGTGATTTATGTTGAAAAAGACAATAATTTTATAAATAATATGATAAATAAATGAGATATCTTTTATGAAAATATTTTCAAAGAAGCATTGTATGAAAAATATCTGTATTATAACTATACACACTTGTCGAAATAAATAATCAGGAATATTTTAAATTATTTTTATTGACAATTCCTTCTCTAAAATTACATAACATTACCCATATGAAATATATAATAAGCTTAATTAGTAACATTCAAAATTGATCTTCTATTGATATGCCGACCATTCTACTCCAGCGATACCTTATATCAATGACATTGGCATAAGTGTGATTAAAACTAATGAAAACTTAGATGCTGTTTCCAACCCGGTGTAGTATTGCATTGTCTCATCGTCTGCAAGTAATAGCTCTGTAGAGAACAATCTTAATATATTGGATGTTTGAGTTCCAATAGTAATATGATGCCTTGTAATTGTTTCATCTATACTAGAGTTATTATTTTCTATTAGAATTTCTTGAGAGACATTTGAATCAAAATGCACATTGCTGTGTTCTTCAAAGGGTACGAGTTTGTAACCTTTGTTCTCTATTTTTTGTTTCTTCAGAAACTGGTTTCATATTCCATGAAAATATAGATGGTACAGCACCTTTCTTCAGATATTTATGTTAATGTTTGACACCTACAACACAAAGAAAAACATTTAAATATACTATCACAAGGAAACCTGACCATGGTTCAAAATATTTGTTATTACAATGGATGCAGCGATTTAGATAGAACTTTCAATAGTAACAGCTGATAATGAACAACAGCTCATGAGGAATGCGTTTCCTCCAGTCTGATTTTGTGTTTGTTAAAAGGTTCCTTAGAACATAAATCTACTTGCAAAATATGTTAGCAACGAATAGTGTGCCTAACTAATTATTATTGGATTTTTTTAATAAGAGAACAAAGATGTGTGCTACACCTAGTCATGCATTATAAATATTTGACAGAAAGAAACATACCTGTGTATTTACTAATGTTTTCATAGTCAGATTCTACAAAGTGTTTACGACATAACCTCGAACTTTTTGTGGGAGTACTTTTTTCGCGTCAAATGGCCTTTAACCACAGTCTTCCAATTTTCTTGTCCTTCGGAATTGATGTACTCCAATTTCTGAGCATATTGGCACAAAACAACGCGTCATTGTGCTTAAAATAATTTTTAATCAAAAATTCCAATACAAATATTGAATGTTATGGGAACAATGCACACAAGCGCCACTTTGACAGTTGCCAACCCCATTGATGCAAGTTCAATAAATAAAAACGAAAGCTCTCCTATTAATGTTTCGTGACCGTAAATGTTTATCAAGCTCTTTCATTATAATGCACTTTCTACGTATGTATTATTTTGAAGTTTTATTTAGGTACCAATGATGACCCTCGCCTCGGGTCTCAAGGTGGGTGGCGACATTCACTTTGCTTTGTCTATGGATAAACATCAAGCGGGCCATGATAGTCATCCATAAAGTACAAGTTTTACTGTATTAAAAGAACTGTAGCTAAATATTCTTCAAAACAATTCTCTCCTTAAGTGTCTCACAGAATTCCAACAGAATAAGAAATAAAGGAACGTTGTACGGAAATGGTAGTCACCAACGACAACGATGATTTAAAAACCACAGAGTTTTAATGCAATCGTTGAAAACAAATTATTTGTTTCTAAACGATATATCAATATGGACTTCGGCGGAGTGGCCCTATAATATGGCGAACTTCTGTAATTTCGTAATATTTCTGTTATTTCGTATTTAATAAAATGAAAAAAATTTACAAACCATCAAATAAAACCTCAAAGTTGACCTGCTATAAGACTTTATGATAGGGCCCCTGCCGCGAGCACTTGTTCATGGTTCAAGATACTTTGTTTGCTTTCTCTCTCTTTCTCACACAGCAACATTCAGTGCTCTATCTCGCTTGAATAATACTTTTATGCCAGCATGGAATTTAATTGTTAATTAGGTACATTAAAAATACGCCCTGACCGCCCTGTAAACAAAATAATATATTTTTTCTCTCATTAGGAACTTCTTTTTATTTCGTAATGTCGTATTGTACATAGTTTTTCCACATATTGGTATCTTTGCTTAGTATAGATACGATGATATCTTAATTTGACCAGATTTGCATATGAAAAAAAAAACAAATACTTTACTTTTACTTTACAGTTTTATAGTATTTTAGACCATACAAGAAACCGATTACTCTTTTCTTTAAGTATATGTTATATTAAAGTTTTCAACGAATGACTATATGGATTTTGACTTCTTGACCGTATCTTATTTATATTTATTAAAGGCTAAAAAAGAATTTCTGTCATTCATTTCAAACTATATTAGTTTATTTTTAATAAATTATATTACATTCACCACATTAACTACAACACATTATACCTTGGCTGTGTGGTGTTGGTGCATGATGACATCCTAGAATAGCCCATTCTTTCCTGTAGACATAGTTAAGGCTCAGTGAATTTAGCCCCCCTTTTTTAGATTTTTGGATTTTTTTTATTTTTAATTAATTATAAATAAATGAAAGACGAACAATAACGAACAAACGACGAACATAAAATTAAAAATTAAAAATCCGAAAATCGAAAAAAGGATGCATGAGGTGATGATTTGCTTATTAGATATAAAATAATTAATAATTGGGAATTTAATTGTTTTTATAATCGAACAATCACCAATAGTCGTCGAACAAACGATAATTGATCAAAATTAATTAATCTGAGCGATAAAAATAAAGATATCTAGTAAAGGGGGCCAACTTAATGTGATCATTTGTTTAATTAATTATAAATAAATAAAAGACGAACAAGCGATTTTCATATTCGAACTAACGAACAAACGACGAAAAAATAATTTAAAAAAAATATCCGAAATTCAAAAAAGGGGGGCTAAATTCACTGAACCCATCGTTATCAGAGCAACTTTATGATTCACCTTTAAAGGTCTATGGATTCAACGGAGAATGGGCAACAGCGTTCTCTGCGTACTGCCCAGCGTACTGCGATTGCCTACTGATTATTACTGTTGGTAGGCTGTATTTTGAATAGGCACGCGAGGTGCCCCATCCTGTGTATGCATGTCGTAATGCAGTAATGCATTCCGTTTTGAAAGAGGTTGCAGCCATTCCCACTTGAATCTCATGTCATAAGGTGAGTCACGGCATTTATGTTATCATGTCTATGGGTTCCGATGAGCATTAAATACGCGGTAGCATACATAATACGAGCCGTGAACTCATTCATTTATTTACGTAATAAAGTAAAAATACCAAATCCAACGCACAAACATGTGGACTTATAGTGGTCTGAATCAAATGTTTTTTTATTTTTATTTGATAGCACCAGTTAAGATATTTTTATTTATTTAAATTACTGTGATGCTACGACAATGTTAATTATATCCAGCTAGTTGGTAAACTGTAATATGGAATGTAATGAACGCAACCTTTTATCCGTTTTATATACAATCTCAGAAAATTCGATCATGTTTCTCATTTTCGCAAAGAACTTAAATGGCTCCCTATACGCCTTCGTAGGAATACTCGAATATTATGTCTCCTATTCAATATCCTGCATTAGCCCACTTCTCCCTTATATTTACGTGAGCGATTCTCTTTCATTCGTTCTCCTGATGCTCCCTGCAGATCCAACCAACGTTCTGTCTTGTTATTTCCTTCCCACAAAACCTATTTCTATTTTCACTCCTTTACTGTGCATGCGGTCAGACTGTGGAATTCGCTGCCGGCTGACATCCGAGTTTGCAAGTCTGTTTCTGTTTTTAAATACAAGGTCAAACAATTCTATCTCTCATCAACCGAATGATCATTGTTCTATACGCTTCGTATATACTGTGTTACGTACAATATTTTGTATTCAAGTTTAACAATATTTGCTATGTGTATGTGTATTACTATAATTCTCATGTTGTATTTGTTATTTTAGTTATGTGTTATTTGTTCTACACACACTCATCACTTTTAATTATTATACTCATAATCCTCTCGCAGGTCTGCTGGAAGAGATTTCTTAAAGAAATAAGCAGCGCCTTTGTACATAATTTCTGTACTATGTCATCTTTTCTGTGTGTACATAAATAAAATAAAGACAATAGTAAATTAAATATGTACTATTGTATTGTATAAGTTGTTCTATGTTTATAAATTTTTAGTAGTAGTCTTATTTTTTCAACTGGAAAGGCAAAGGTGTCATACCATATAGCCTAATCTTACTTGTCACTAAGTAGACAAAATAAAACAAATCACACAACTTCACTCCTCGCGTTCCCGCCAAAAAGTCTTGTCTAATATTATAATATGTTCGCATATTAAATTAAATTATAATATTATTATATGATCGCTTATTACCTATGAATGCATTCCGCTTAGGTATACTATCTTTTTTTTCTTCTTTTTTTAAGTATGATAATAAACATCTGATGAAGTAAGGGCTCATTAATATGATGGTTATATATTGAGTATGTGGCGTGCTATAAGTACTTCAATAGGCTTTTTGGAGGAACGCTAGAAGCCGCGTTTAGAAATTTTGTTTCATTTTCTTACACATGAGCACTTTCACAGATGCTGAATTATTTTAAAATTTAACCCTGTAGATCAGATATGCTAAATCTTCAAAATAAAACAATTCTCACAATTTCGCTCCTCGCAAACCTTTTTTTGTTGCCTACCTATGCTGATAGCCTTGAGAGTCTATCAGCCTCCCCTTAACGTGTAGGTGAGCTCACGAGGCTCAAAGGGCAGTGCTTCGCAGAATCTACCACCGGATCGGAAGCGCGACCCACTGAGAAGATCCCGCGAGAAACTCAATGGGCTGTGTCTATGGGTTAGTCGCATACCCGCCAAAAAGTCATGTATTTATACGTACGGTACCACTTAATTCATTTTAATTCTATTCTTTTCGAAATTTTCACGACCATTGCTTACCTAATTTTTTGCCAAACCTTGTTATTTTGGTTTATTTTGAAGTATTTTCAAATTAGCTGTTAAGTAGGTACGGAGTATAATAACGAAAATGGAATAAAAAAAATATTTTCTATAAACCGAAAGCTGCTAGTATGTTTTGCAAAAATAAGAAATTGATTCAAATTTTTTTACGGGTTTTAGTCGATTTTATCAAGCAACTAATCATCGTTAGTATTACTTAGTTTGGTTTTACCTTAAAGTGACAAGGCAAACAACACTATTAAAAAATCATCAAACACTTCACAGACTCTTTGAATTTTCACAGATCAACATGGACGACGCGACGTCTGTCAACAGTGTCAACTAAAGAAAAACAAAAAGCTTCATATTTCCGTGGAATTTAGAATATATTGGCAAAATGTCTTCAACAGAGCCTTCGCAAAATAAAACATGGGAGCTATCCCTTTACGAGTTACACCGTACTCCACAAGAAGTGATCACAGACGCGACGGAAATAGCGGTCTCCCCACGAAGTCTTCACAGCGAGCTGATGTGCCCAATCTGTTTGGATATGCTCAAAAAGACAATGACTACAAAAGAATGCCTCCATAGATTCTGCAACGACTGTATTATAACCGCTTTGAGATCGGGCAATAAAGAGTGTCCGACTTGTAGAAAAAAATTAGTGTCCAAACGTTCTCTTCGACCGGACCCCAACTTCGACCTGCTCATATCCAAGATATATCCCAGTAGGGACGAATACGAGGCTCACCAAGAACTGGTTCTAGCTAAACTAAGCATGTCCCATTCACAAGCTTCTCTCGTCAATTCTATAACCGAAGGCATAAAGTTACAGTCACAAAACAGGCCTCAGAGATCAAGAAAGAACCATGACGAGAGTAGCAATGCGTCTAATTCCAATGGTAATGTAGAAACAGCTCAAAATGGTAGTAATTCTGCCACTCCCAAAGATGGAACTTCTTCAAGCGGGAACCCTGCACAATCCGGTCAGTCAACATCCAATCCTGCTTCAGTGAGAAGTACACCATCTCCAGTCCCGTCGAATGTTTCATCAGTATCCAAAAACACAAGTACAACTAAAAGGGCCAAATCGGTATTGACTTCAGAGAGAAGTGAAGAGAGTGAATCTAGTGATGGAAGGTAAGCTACCATTACCAGTACTTTCTGTTATAGTAAATGGCTTAATAATCCACTTGCATGGTAGTCAAAAGCAATAATAGTGTTGTTTGACTTGAGAATAATCAGTACTTAGATCCTGAGTCTCTCTTCCCATCTATTTCAACTTCTAATAAAGTTTTTATCCATGACATTACACAAATTAATTATTTTTTTATATTCAAGGTTAAATTTCTGTAAACTTCTGGTTAAGGACTATTTCTTAAATTTATTCTCTTTAAAACTAGTACTTGGCACAGTGGCTATTTAGCCAAGATGTAGTTCTGTGGTAGAATTTATTTATTTATTTCTGATCTTTTTGAAACTATGTATTTGTAACTTTTTATTTATAAATTATTGTATAAAATTACATAGAGATAAATCAATTAATAATAAAATAATTGAACTTTGATTAGTCTCTCAGGTAGAATTTTGTATCAGAAAAATATCAGATGGTAAAGTCCATGATAAAATCACTACAACAGTTCTGACAAGTACATGTATGACCCACCTCAAGGCTTCTCATGTTGCAGAACAGAAGGAGAGAACTCAATGGATACGGAAGGAGAAGGGGAGCCCCTAAACCCCAATGAGATAGAGCTAGTCTTCAAACCCCACCCTACAGAGATGACTGGGGACAATCAACTTATGAGAGCTCTTTGTGACAATTCTGTGAGATATCTAAAGACAACACCCAATGCTTCTGGTGAGCATATGTTTTGCTTTTGTATTGTTTGTTTAGATTTTCTATGAAGAACCACATGATTGATATTCTTGGACTTCAACAGAGCCAAGCCCAAGTTATTATTATATATTATCGAAACACATATTTTTTTTTAGTTTGACTTAACAAAAAAAAGTTTTGTTGTACTGGATGAAGTATGAGGGAGCACAAGCTCCACGACCAACAGGTGTCAAGTGGTTACTGGAGTCTGTAGACATCAACCTTGTTTATGCCCCTACCCACCTAGAAACATGAAAATAGTCTAAAATAATAATTCAGAAAAACGAATAGCAAATCGATACAAGTACCTAATATAGAAGCTCTTTGATAAGATAAGTATAAGAAAGTAACTTTCCATTACTTATTGCATAAGTTCTATAATTGAAGTAAATAAGCAACCAACTAAAAAAAACAATATCCCCAAGGATTCCTATTGGACAATGTAAAAAATATAAATGTAAAAAGTATATATTTTATATTAAATATATGTATGTGTATAATAAAAATCTTACATTTATATCTGTTATCTGGTACCTGTAACACAAGTTCTTTATGAACTTATCACTGGAACAGTTAACGCGGCGTGAAAAAAAAAAAAAAAACTAGAGCTGAAATATTACTAGGGCTCGCTTTACTGACAGCCCTAATACATAAATTATTGCTAGAAATCAGAGCCAATAATTATTGTGGTTTCATATCCATGATTTTATTAATTTAAACAACACTTGAAATTCTTATGTACTATAGATGTTAATTTGTTTAACTATAATATCAATTACTTTAAAATAAAACATTATCCCATAAAAAATGATGCATTTGATTTCAGTCGATCATCTAAGCAAGTACCTAGCGATGCGTCTCACTTTGGATCTCGATGCAGAGCTACCAGAGGCACTCCGGCTTCTGAACTTTTGTATTTATGTAGCACCTTCGCCTGGACAGTTCGTGCTGTTGGCTGGCTCACAGACCCTTCGTCAGATTATCGATAAGTTCTGGAAGGTATACATTTTCATTTTATTGTTCTTTTGTTAACTCAAAATATATTTGATTTTAATAATGAAAGTGGCCTGTAACTGTGATCTTGATAAACATCAGCACCCTATACTAAAATATGTAGAAAGTTAAACTTTACAATACAGTTCAGACCTCAACCTCATATCAAAAAGTGACCATCGCTACTGGTGGTAGGACCTCTTATGAGCCCGCGCGGGTAGGTACCACCACCCTGCCTATTTCTGCCGAGAAGCAGTAATGCGTTTCGGTTTGAAGGGAGGACAGCCGTTGTAACTATACATGAGACCTTAGAACTGATATCTCAAGGTGGGTGGCGCATTTACGTCATAGATGTCTATGGGCTTCGGTAACCACTTAACACCAGGTAGGCTGCAAGCTCGTCCACCCATATAAGCAATAATTAAAAAAAACTTAAACATTTTTCTTTCTACATTATCATGTTAAGTATATGTCTATGGGCTCTGTTGCATGGTATCAGCAGTTATAAATATTTTATGAACAGATATGAGTAGAAGGGGATATTTTGATAATATCCTGAAAAGCTCCCCACGTTTTTTTTTACAATAAAATCATGTTTTCTTGCACTATTTTTAATTCAAATTTATTTAAATTTTTTAGTTGGATTTTCTGTAAAAGCGTATTTTTTTTGTTTTTTTAAACTATTATTTTTCAATGTTGCATTGGTGCATAATTTAAACAAATGCATAGTTAACATAATATTTGCTTATTCATATTACGAGTAGGTATATCCCAGTTGAAAAATTCACTGTAGTTACCAAGGAGATAGCATTATATTTATGATTATATTACTAGTTAAATGAATCTTTTTCTATTTTCAGGTCAACAAACCTTTGGAGATGTTCTACTCCTGGAAGAAAACCTAGAAGTAGGATACATTTTAGTTATGTGCCTCTTTACATAACTAAAATGGTGATATGCAGTGAATCCAATCTCATAGTGAAATCGAAATATATATAAATAAAAAGAATATTTTTTAAATTGAGACATGGACTCTTATGATAATGTGATAAGAAATGTGACTATAATAAAAAAAAAAAACAAATCACAATACCTATAACATTTGTAAATTTAAAACAAATCAGTAATCTTTTCAACCTAATTATACTAAGGAATATTCTTGAAATTGAAGTAGATTGATGCATTATTGGTGTTTTAAATAGTTAAATAGTAACATTTGTCATTTTGAATGAACTAATATCAGTAACGGGACGTGACCATATTGTATAATAGTACACTTTACTCATAAATGGTGTAGTGTTTTGTACAACTTTGTGCAATTATTAAAAGTTTAATTCTCATTTAACAGCTTTTTATTTGTCACTAAAATAAAACGTATATTCGTATGTATGTATCCATTAAATTGCAACGGATTCCTGCTATGGTACTGTAACACTGCATAGGTACAATTTTTTTTTCCTACCTTTTTTTAGTTAGGGGTTATAGTAGATTCACAGAACGAGTAGGTGAGCTAACGGAGCTCAAACCTGACGACGTTGCTAACACTAACCCTAGCAAGAGCCGTGCTTCGCAAAATTAATCGTTGGATCGGGAACGCGACCCACTGAAGAGATCCGGCGAGAAACTCAGTGGGCTGTGTCTGTGTCTGTGGGGTTCTACGTGAACAATGACCGGTGCTTGAGATACTTAAAAGCACCGTTAGTGGATCCGAAATGGCGTGTTTAGGGCGACGTCGACTGCTTACCATTCGATCCGTAGGATCGGGAATGTGACCAGGTACAGCTAGTCTAATTAAGGAGGGCTAAATACGTGAGCAACATTACCTGAAACTTGAGACCTTCCCACCATAACATAACAGCTGTACTACCCTTCAAACCGAAACTCGTAACTGCACCGCAGTAGAACATGCAAGGTAGTGGTGCTTACCCATGCGGACTCGCTCTACCACCACAGATCACTAAAAAATTCTCGTGGGTTTGATTTTTATAACTTAACTAGCTGACCCGGCAGACTTCGTAGTGCTACAATCGTTAAATAAAATACCTAAGCTTTTGTGTAAAAGAAACTTAAAACAAACAAAAGGACTCCGTCCGACGGGGGACACATCAAAGGAAAAACAAAATGTTATTTTTATTTAATTCCGAGCATTTTCATATTTATCTACCTTTTAAACCTTCTCTGGGACTAACACAAAATAATTCAAGACCAAAATTAGCCAAATTGGTCCAGCCGTTCACGAGTTTTAGCGAGACTAATGAACAGCAATTGATTTTTATAATAGATAGGTATTTATGCCTTCATTGTGAAGTCATAAGCCACCATTTTTTTGGCTTTTAGATTGATGTTACGTGTAAATTGTTAAATGAATAAACAAATATTAGATTTATTAAATATTTTATTTCTCACTAAAGCGTCAATTTTCAACAAAGAAAAACGTGTAATTTAAATTACAAACAATTCTCAACAAAAATATAGGACGGATTGCAGGAATATAAATTGTGACTTCTAATATAATAATATCACCTACAAATTTTGTGTTAGATTTCTTCTGCAATATTTTTCGGACAATTGACGAATTCATCCAATAAAAAATGAAAAAAAATATGGATAGTGTAAACCGTAAAAATGTTTGTTGTATCTATTTTTTTGTGTAAAAAATCTACCATAAACAGTTACATATTACAATAACAGGTACATAGGCTAAAGCATTAGGCTAAATATTAAATACCTATGAAATATTTTGTATCAAGTAGAAAATGTGACTATTCTACTATAATGGCTTTTTGGAAATGTGTAACTATGCACATAGCACGTATATCAGATATGAAATTAATACATTAGAATCTTAGATACCTATGTATTTTTATAAAAATAATATAAGTACCTACTCAACATTTTTTTTATAATTTATATACAGATCACAAGATTATTTCTGAACAGGTAAGTACTTAATTTAAAGCTATTTTAGTGCACTCGCGTGTATGATGACACATCCATCCTAATTGAAAAGCACTTTTGTTTTAATTCTTCACAACAAAATGTCTTTTAAAAGCATTGTATTCCCGCTTCAAAGCCTTTGCTGCTTCAACTTTGAACAGTTTTAGCACAGTAATAATTTCTTCTCTGTTCTCAGATTCCCGTGCGATACACAGTCTTTCCATGGTGGCAAAGTCGAATTCCTCAATTTTTTCCGCTATATCGATTAAACTATCCACACGTTTGAGACATTCCGAGTGTGACGCACTGTGCACTGTGTCTTGAGAAGAGATATATTTGTCGACACGCTCCCAAAAGTGTAAAGTTCTAAGTCCATGCCTCATTTTAGCTTCTTCCATAAAATCCCTAAAGCACTGTCTGCCATTGTTATTATTTAATAAGTTCTCAATGTTATCCGTAAAGCGATCTAGATCGGTCTTCGTGAAACCGTAGTTTTTAGCACAATTGCAACAGCAGGCCACAAAACATGTATCCATAATTTCATTTGTCCAGCCCTGTATCCATCTGAGGTATTAATTGTTTTTCTTAAAACATATGAATGTTTTAAAATTGTAAGATAATAGATAATTACCTTTCATTTACATCTATTTCTTCTTTTACTCAGGACAAAAACTAAACTTATTACACTCCATCATGATTTTGATTCGAAATATTTAGAGTGAGGTTATCTTCCAAGTTAGCAAAGTCCAAAACCGATTACACCCAAAGCTGTAAATAAACTACGGTCGTGAGTCGTTCTCGTCAAAGTCGTGATAAAACTTAATTTAACAGTGCGCATGCTCAGATTTTAACACATTTCGAAAACTCCCGCCGTCACTACTAACTTTAATTATTTTACTTCCCTTTGGGTTTGCGTTTGTGCTGACCAATAGCAGAATAATGAATATTTTAGTTCAAATTATACTAAAACTAATAAACTTTCAAGAAACCCTGCTCGCTACGAATTGCAGACAAAGAATAACTAGTTTTTAAAACTCTGCATTACATCACACCGGTAAAAAGTGCCGTGACCTCGAATTTTGTGTATTATTCATGGGAAAATATTACAAAGACAATGGATAAGACTGAGACAGTTGAGGTTTTCATTGATTGAGTTCTATAGAATTTGAATTACATAGTCAAATATATAAAACAGTGAACAATGTACAGAGAAAATTAATAAAATAATGTAACTTCACAAATATAAACACAAATTCATTGACCGATGACTTAATGCCCAGACCCAGCCGCTGAACTTATAATATTAACAATAATTAAAACAATACAACACTGTCATTGCAGAAATATTGCACAACAATGCTGAGAATTTGACAGTTAAAGAAATTAATATTTTAATATCATTAAATTAATAAGCTTTCAATTCATGCTTACTTGACAGCTAGCCGGACGGCATAATTGATATTCTAATAATCTACTCTCAGTATATTTGTAATATTAATTTGTATGAAAATCTTTTATATTGGTAATATTTGCATAATATCATCCCTCACAGAAAGGCCAATAGGGTGGCTATGTTACTATCTTTAAAAGCAGGTACCTATTCAGTGGTTTCTATAAAATACTACTGAGATTCGATTCCGATCGAGTGTTAGATTCAGCGAAGCACTGCTCTTGCTAGGGCAAATTTTAGCAAATTTTATCAGTCTGAGCCCCATGAGCTCGCCTACACATTATATATTACACATTATATGGTACAGTCCCTCGAGATTACTAGCAGTAACTAAATATGGTAAATTGTTACGCGACGAGTAACGAGTACATTGTTTTTATTACAATAAATGTAGTCTGTGTGTTTGCACATTGAAAATCGATACACGATGAGCTGACTTTTGATCTTACTAGAGCTAGTATTAGCAAGCCTTGTCTCATTGAGTCGTGAGATCACTTACCAAATTGCACGTATGTATAAAATTTGGAATAGCTCATTAGTCTACCAACAATAAAATTAGGTAGGGTAAATATTAGTTGGACACTCTAGTACAGACTACAGGCACCACTAGCAATGGTATTGTAGCGCACATATTTACGCTTATATTTGTAAAAAAAGGGTGCGTGTACTTATGTACGCGTGAAAGAATTATACTTTATTTTTATTAAATTTATGTCCTTTTTTTTATTTAAGTTTTAATCAATTTGAAAAAAAATCGATTAAACAACATCCTCAAACACGCTTGGACATCCCCTTTCTTGACATCGTATAAATTCGGTAATTCTCGGTTCGGTTCGGAAAGTTCACCTGCGGCTATATTCAGACTCGGCAACTTACGTCGGTCGTATTGTAATGAGCGATTTAGTGGGCAACTTCATTCTGTTAATTTTGTGTCACGGTGCGCGCGCATCATAAAATTTCACTCTCATCAATTTTTCATAACGCGCCTAAAGAAATATAACTTCAAAAAGGATTGTGTGGTTTTATGAAACACGGTAAAAGTGAAACTTTTTTTCACATTATAGACATTTAACTCTGACAAACAACATTTACATTAAACACTGACAAAAACAAACAAAATAGCGTGGAGCACTGGCACAAATGAGTAATAGTCTATACACTACACGGTCAGCTGCTGCGAACTATATGCGCCGCCATATTGGCCTGGGCTGCTCTGATGAGCGCCTTTTCCTTTATTCCTACTCCGCGGCCGACCGTCACGCGATATGCAACACACAGACGATAAAAGTTTGAGACGATGTAATAAAAGTTTCACTTTGATATATAGTGTTGGTCTATGGTGTTGGTGAGTGGGTACCGTCGTCGTCGTGAGTTCGTCAGCAATGCCAAAGTTACGGCCAAACCCCTACCTATCGCTGAGTACTCTCTGCAAACCTCGTTTGAAGAAATATATGTCATAGCGCTCAGAAAAGACTGTGGAGGGGAGTTCATTCCAAAGCCAGATTGCTCGTGGTCAAAGACATATCTGGAAAGCAGCTGTGGATGAACGCAGTGGTTCGAGTTAGTATAGATAAACTCAGCTGCAGGGGCGGGTGCTGCAATGGTAAAAATGAGATGATGGGATCACCTCAAAGGATTGCTTAGAGCAAGCTACAGTGGCAGTGTAAGAGTAGTGTCGTCGATAGGTACATATTTTTATATCTAAGTTTTGTGTTCAATAAAGTGAAGTAAAATGTATTAAATAAAATATGTAAACAAGTATATCAGTACATTCGGATTTTTGACTAACCATTCTTAATCGTTATGGAAAAAGTGTCAGGTTAAAAGCGTTTAGATATATGAAGGAAAGCATTATGATATGTGAGCAACCTGCAACCTATTTTAATATATCATCTCTCTTATAAACCGTATTCTTTTTTTCTGAAGCGACGAAATTCAAAATAATGTAATTTTGTCCCAATAATTTATTTCACAGAGTAATTTATTTGAGCACCTTCAATACGTGTTAGAAATGCTGTGAACATTTATTGAATGAACATTTATTAGTACTGTGTTTCAACCCGGTAACTTTCTTTACCTTTTAGATACTGAGTGATCGATCGATCGGTAGATTACAAGTTTACAAGAAACATGTAAATTCAAAATGTCTTTCGGTACGTGTTATGTAGTTGCCTGATCGAATTTAGCTTTAAAATAAATTAATCGACTAAATGAGTTTTAATACAAAATAGTCTTCATAAAATGGATGCAGCTCTGTTGATGATTGCCAACATTCACGATTTCTGACAGTTGAGTCGGCCATTTTGCAGTTTTTACGGTAACTGCTCTACACGTGTTCGGTAGGTTAATTCATTAAAATAATGTTCAAATACAGTGAAAAATAGTAAAGATTAGTTACAAGTTGTTTAATTTATTTACAGTTTGCCACAATGGCAGTAACAAAGAAACCGGTGGCTAAGAAAGCCCAATTGCATCAGAAGACTGGCAAAAAAGGAGTGAAGGGTGGCAAAATCCGCGGCAAAGGCATCAAGCGGAAGATTAACTTAAAATTTACAATCGACTGCACGCATCCCGCTGAGGATAGTATCTTAGACGTAGGTAACTTCGAGAAATACTTGAAGGAACACGTCAAAGTTGAGGGCAAAACAAATAACCTAAGCAATCACGTTGTCGTCGCCAGGGATAAGACGAAAGTCGCTATCACCGCAGGTTAGTGCAGCTGAACAGTAAAATGGTATGCGTACTTACTAATGTAAAATCTGTTGTTACCTTGATGCTTTATTTACGTATCGGTCATAACTTGATTCGTTGTCATTCCATGTTTATATCATTTTGAGTTTTCTATAGATAAATCATTAGAAGCCTAGTGAAAGCTATTGTGTTGATATGAAGATAAAATAATTTAAAGCTTTCAATGTAATGATAGTTCTGGTTACACAGCAATGTATTGTTTTATGAAAATTACTCACAAAAAAAATCTTGCCTTGATCATTACAATAAACTTATGGTATAGGTTTTATTATAAATTTGCTTTTCTGATGACCATGAGCAACACTATGTAGTGAATTTGTAGGCCACAAAGGTGCCATATTAAGTTTTTTATTAGTTCATTAGCAAAATGGGACCATTGCAGCCAATTATCCAATGTTAAAACATAAATATAGCTCATGGAGAAAAAAACCTTAAAGCCTCAGCATTCTTTGATAGTTGATTAAATTTTCCCATCGTACAAAATAGAATAAGTGTTGATTTTGTTCCAGATGTATTTAGGTTTATGCATAAAGAGCAGGTAATATAATAAATCAGAATTTTGATAATATTGATGGATTAGATGTATTAAACTAAACAAATTTTGTCATTTCAGAACAAAATAACCGTATCAATATGAATATAATAGATGTAATTGTTATTATTCTGATTATCTTCGGAGTTGTTACAAGATTGTTCAGTTTGTCTGGTTCACTTAATAGATCTACAATTTGCTTTCAAATGGGTTTAATATTTTACTGGACAGATGGCTTCAAAAACTTCGCCCCCCCAAAATAAATTATTACCAAAATTTATAGGCATCTCAATTTAAATATCTCATATTTATCTGGACATAAGGACCATGTCAATTGCATAGTATAAAGTGATAGAAATAGGGAAGATGGTGTTACTCTCTTTGTCTGTTTGCCTTGATATTTATTTATAAGTGTTTTGTTTCTATAAAGATCTTAACAATTTATTAAGTATATACTTACAATTGTCGTAAAAATTTCTTAATTTTTTATGCCAGGAACAATATCATAGTATTTTATTGGTAATTGGTATATTTGGTTGTCATTGTGCCAGGAGCTCTGGCTGGCTTTACTCCTGGTATTGCTGAAATCCATGAGCGACTGTAACCACTCACCATCAGATCATCTGTATGCTTGTATGCATATAAGCCCAATAAAAAAAAATACGAATGAGAAATCACTCATTAATGATGTACTTCTAGTCCCAAAAAGCAATGAAGTACCTAGCATTGAATTTAGATACTGTTCAACTTCATTAAATCTAGGTTTAGAACGAAACATGGTATTTTATGGCATTATCTTGTTTTAATAGACTTAAAAAATGTAAACTGGTAAAACTTTTTCCTTCTAAAAATTTTAACTTTAATCTTTTCTTAAAAATTAGACTTACCGTTTTCAAGTAATGTAGTTAGCAAAAAAGGGGCATTTTTTTTTATTTACTATTGCTCCAAGTTTTCAGTTTAGTCACAAATCTTTATGTAGTTAAAGAAAAGTAAAACAAAAGGCTAACATCATGATATGAGTAGAGGATTGTAAACAATCTAAATATTTTTATAAACATTATGTAACTTACTGTAGTGCACATCGACGCTTGAAAGGCAAACGTGACTAAGCAACAATGCGTGAACTTTACAGTAGACTAATTTAAATTTGAAATACCTGAAAACGAAATTTATTTTAACGAATCTAGTTAGTAGCTGTAGGATTGAAATGATTTTAATAGACCTAGAAAAAATATTTTTTTGCGCGTCGAATATGTTTATGGCCTATCATTTATGTACAAAGCAGTTATTGTCGCTTAGTCACTTTTGCCTTTCAAGCGTCGATATGTTTTTTATCAAGGTTTCATTTGTATTTGATTTGTAATGCAGAAAGAATGAAGTATGTATATTGTAATATTCTAGAGAAAGAGGTCTTGGATACCTCTTGCGCCCATGCGGTCTACAAACTACCAGTTGATTTATATAACCATATCCATGTTAACATTCAGACTTGAAAGTATTTATTTTTCTCTGCTCAGTTTCTATTTGCTCTCAAATATGTACTTAAAGAAGGATTAATAGACAATAAAATAAACTAATATAATATAATTCTAATATAATATAATATAATATAATATAAATAATAATATAATTCTTTGGTTTTTCCAGACATTCCTTTTTCAAAGAGGTACCTGAAGTATTTAACAAAACGTTACCTCAAGAAGAACAATTTGCGTGACTGGCTTCGAGTGGTGGCCTCCGCTCATGACGCTTACGAACTGCGCTACTTCAACATCAACGCTGACAGCGATAACGAAGACAATGAGGATTAAGCTATTCATACAATAAAATAGTTTTACACAATCCAATCTTCTTATTTTACTTTTTTTTCCTACCTATTCTAGTGATCTCGAGCGGGTCATACTAGATTCACTGAACCAGTTATTTTACTAATTGATCCTTGAGTCTAATCAAATGTAATTTTCAGTCTAATCTTGCATTTTTGATTGTCATCATATTGGTTCATAATGTAACGTCGACTTTAAAATATTACTGCTCATTTTTCTAAAAGAAATATTTCTAGACTAGTCATTTCACAAGGATAATAAAAAACTCAAGAACGAGAGGAATCAAAAACGAAACTAAAACATTGTCTATGAGTCTTGAAAGCTGAGAGAAATAATATTCCTATGCAAATATATTCTGGTAAAAAAAAACCCAAAATGTCTTAATGGTGTTTTATCTTAAAATTCTGTTATAAACCATAAGATTCACTTATTAGGAAAATGTCACTCGTATAATTTTTTGACGGTACTATGGTCAAAATTGTCGTTCGATGTAGTAGTAGTAGTAGTATCTATGGCCCAAACGGCTGGAGCGATTGGGATGCATTTTCAATCAGATTGACCTAGTAAGTAATCCTGTGAAGTTAGGTAGGGATCGGATTACAGTCAAATAAAAGATTGGCCAGTAAAGCGGGCAGGTTTTGACTAGGTACTAAATAAAGCCTAGTTATTTATAATTTTTTCATGAAATCACTCAGTCTTCGACACTAAAGTAGAGATTCGAAAGTAATAAATCATGAAGTAAACCAATATATAATAAGTAACGTTTATTTCGCAGTACGGTAATTTATTTACATAAATAAAATCCATTTACGATGATTTTAATAATACATTCATGAAAATATTGCAACTTACACTAAATTCATCTATTTGTACTAATATAATTTAATAAGATTCACCGCTGTGACTAAGTATTGTCTGAGAAATGCGCTAATGTACTATTTGAACTATACGTTGACACGCTTGCACTGGTTACATTTAATTCCTTTAAAACGATTACAATACAGCCGCGTAAATACAATTTCACACATTAAGGCAACTCGGAACGCACCCAAACAATACGTTTAAGATAGCAGCTATAATAATTCCTTAATTTTTTGATAGGTCCAATGCAAGCGTTAGTTTAACACTAATTTATTTAGTTTCACTTTCCGGATGCGATTTCCTTCATTCTGTTGAGCGCCGAGCCGGCCTTGAACCAGTTGATCTGTTGGTCGTTCAATGAATGGTTGAGCTTGATGCGGTCGGTGCTGCCGTCTTTGTGCTTAATTTCGCAGTCCACTGGCTGTAACAACAAACAGAGAACACCGACTTTCATTCACATTCTATTCAATGAATTAAGTTTCATTTCATTTTTCAGAACCTATTTTAAAAAATAATTAATTTACTTCAAAAACGCGAATTGATGCATTAAAATACTTTAGTTCAAAAAAGTTCAGTTAAAAACATTGTTTTTTTATTGCTTAGATAGGTGGACGGGCTCACAGCCCACCTCGTGTTAAGTGGTTACTGGAGCCCATAGACATCTACAGCTTAAATGCGCCACCCACCTTGAAATATAAGTTCTAAGATCTCAGTATAGTTACAACGGTAGGACCTCTTGTGAGTCCGCACGGGTAGGTACCACCGCCTCGCCTATTTCTGCCGTGAAGCAGTAATGCGTTTCGGTTTGAAGGATGGGGCAGCCGTTGTAACTATACTGAGACCTTAGAACTTATATCTCAAGGTAGGTGGGTGGCGCATTTACTTTGTAGATGTCTATGGGCTCCAGTAACCACTTAACACCAGGTGGGCCTTGAGCTCGTCCACCCATCAAGGCTATAAAAAAAATTAGCTAGATACAGATGAACATTAAGCATACCTTGCCGGGAGCGAGGCTGTTGAGTCCGAGGAGTGAGATTTTATCGTCAGGCTTGATCTTGTCGTAGTCAGCGGCGTTGGCGAACGTGAGGGGCAGCATGCCTTGTTTCTTCAAGTTGGTCTCGTGGATTCTGTGAGCGTATTATTATTATTGTATATTGTATATATTCATTTAAAATTTTATTATTATTATTTATATTTATTTAAAATCTTATTAATTACATAATATTTAAAAAAAAAGATATTAAAAATACAATTTTTAAAAAACACTATAAAAATAGATTGCCGCTGATGGCGGATGATGATGTATCTTTTTTTCAGTAAATAAACTTGGTTGGTAAACAAATAATTTTGGTTAGTAAGTACGTATTACTTATAATCTGTCTTAGCAACTTAAAAACCTAATACAATTATTTGACTATTTATTATTAAAAAAAAAATCCCAAGTGCTTGCTGCAAAGGCTATTAATTAGCAGTCCCTAGATCTTGCTCTTTATGATATATAATTAATATTAGGCAAGTGTACAGGGAAGAAAGTGTAACTTTTCCTCCCTGGGTACTGACAAGTGCGCATGCGCGTTAATGTCTACGTCTGCTCTCACGCACCTAAAATTCTCCGCGATTGTTGTGCTCGGGTAATTTGCAATATTGTGTTTAGTGTAAAAGTGAAATAAACAAAAGACAATAAAATTTAATAGTGAAGTATTAAACAAAGATGAGTTCATTAGACAATTCTTATTCAATTAGTAGTAGTTTATTTAAAAATTAAAAAACAGTTAAATTGTTTTTTTTATGAGTAGGGGCTCCGCCCCCCACCGCCTGCCAGGGCTTCCCCCTGGACCCCAGCTCGGTACTCCACGGGTGCTACGTTTTTTACAATGTCGGACTTTCGGCCTGGTAGGAAAAAATATTTTTTAGCGCCCCCATTTTTTCACCTACTTCAAAACCACTATAGCGAGAGTTGAGTCGGTATCTAAGAGTCCTCCTAGATGAAATTACAAATCGCCTCCCAAGCATCTACACAAAACGCCCCCATTTTTTTCTCAATCTATTCGCGCCCCCCATTAGGCCTGCAGCGCCCACAAGGGGGCGTCATCGCCCACTTTGGGAAGGGCTGGTCTAGTGTGAGCGCACCTGGCGAACGACTTGACGATGATGGCGCGGCCGCCGAGGTGTCGCGGCTCGAGCGCGGCGTGCTCGCGGGACGAGCCCTCGCCGTAGTTCTCGTCGCCGACCACGCACCAGCGCACGCCGGCCGCCTTGTACGCGCGCGCCGTGGCGGGCACCGGCCCGTACTCGCCCGTCACCTGGTTGCGGACCTTGTTCAGCTCGCCGTTCTCTGCGTTCGTTGCGCTGTTAACAAAACAACGTTGTAGAGAGAGAGTATTATTGTACACCAACAAAAGAAACAATGCGCAACATTAAATTCAAAGAAAAGGACAATTGGCGGTCTTATCGCTAAAAGCGATCTCTTCCAGACAACCATCAGGTGGAAAAAAATCGTTTTCGAAACTAATTACACGCGGTGTACCAATCAATTGAAATTACTCAAGTTTTAAGGTCGGCGATAGTTTTAACATCTTAATGTCTATGGATTAAATAAACCAGGCTAGCCGCAAAATGAACCCAATACTAACGTAATAAACATGTTATTGGAGATGTTGTCGAGATGGCCTCTGTACTTCAGCCAGGGTCCAGCTGCCGAGATGTGGTCGGTGGTGCACTTCCCCTTCACCTTGATCAGGATCGTGAGGTCGGTGAGGTCTTTGCCGTCCCACTTGTCGAACGGCTCGAGGAGTTGAAGGCGGTCGGATGTCGGTGAGACGTCAACTTTCACTTCTGTCGAGTTTCAAGAGATAATAGTATCACTAGATGATGTTTTTTTTTGATAACGTCATCTTGTTGTGTCTTTAAAGAGGTTAGTTGCCCTCAATTAAGAAAAATAGTATTATTATTCGCCAATAGATGTCGGGAAGAGTCATAAAGTTGATTATCGATAAAATGGATTATTGAAAACACGAATAAAACAACGTTTTCTGAAAATAAATCGTAGCTAGATCGATTTATCGCCCCCGAAATCCCCTGTATACTAAATTTTATGAAAATCGTTGGAAAGTACAAGAATTGCTCGTTTAAAGGTATAAGATAGTGGCGTGTACGAGGGAAGACGTGCGTGGGTAGGCCTCCCACAAGATGCGAGTAAGGACCTATTAAGGTTCGCGGGGATCTGCTAAGTGCAGGCAACGCAGTACCGATCTTTGTGGCGAGGTTTGAGGAAGGCCTATGTCCAGCAGTGAACGTTTGTGGGCTGATAGAATAGAATACAAACACTGGGGAAGGGAGAGGTAAGGGGACCCCTATTATATTGGGGACAAGTTGAAAGTATCCACGTGTTAGTGGCAAATAACAAGCCGGAGAACCCATCAAAATAGGCAGTATAACCGTGCAAATGCAAAAACGCAAGGAAATGCAGTGTATCGAATTTAAAAATTAACGTAATAGCTTTGGCGCGCTATCTTTGAAATTACGCTTTGGTAGTACCAAATTACTAATTACCTAGCATTTTGATATAGAATTTTAAAGATAATAAAATGGCCTTTTTTACTGCTCAGGTCAAAGGCCTCTTTGTAAATTTAACCTAAAAGTTGTCTGGCTTTATTGATTTCGAAGAGTCTGATGACTGGAGCGGTAACAGTCCCGGGTATAAGACGGATATTTTTGAGAGAGGAATTTATATGTAAAATGCCAGTGGATGTCTGACCCTGGTATAGGTTCAAGGGTCCCCATCAATGCGCATCACGCTCACCTCCATTCTCCGCATTCCTCTCCCTACCCAACCAAATTTGATAGGAACCTAAGAGTCCACCTTGGATGTTCGTTCAAGTTTAGAATTTTTAGAGATGTTCTTGTTCAGCCAAGGTCGTTTTGTAGGTTGTTTTTTTTTTTTATTGAAGGATCATTGATAGTCTGGAGGCCCTTCCAATTTCACCAGGACAGGTGGGCGAGCAAAGGCTCAGCCAGAAGGAGTGAGATTTGCGAACAGCTACCCGAGCGCCCCCAAGGGAAACCTAACAACTCAAGAGTAGCTGCTTCGAGAATGAATCTACTACCGGATTGGAATCGCGACCCGCTGAGAAGATCCGGCGAGAAACTTAGCGGGCTGATGTTTAGGTTAGGTTGCACGTCAAACTCTTTGCCGACTTCGACAGGTACGGTTACCGTGGTCCCTAAGTCTGCTTCTAGTATTAGAGCTGGAGGCGTATAATATGGGTCAGGTTATAGTGATTTTGTTCGTATATATACCTCTCGCTCCCACATCTTACACTAACATCATCACGAAACCGTTTAGACAATCGAAAGACCGTGAAGAGTGACGTTCGTCGCTTCAAACTAATAGATATACTTTTATCCCACTTATCTTACACCCCCCCCCCCCTGGCGAGACAGAGACAGCAACACATCCTGCCCTTTTTATCCAACTTAATTATATAGCCAGACAGAGACGGCAACACATACTGGATCCGTCGGCGGGCGGGTGCTCGTACGTGTCCTGTCCGGGGTCGAAGCCCTTGGAGGGGAGCTCGTCGGCAAACGGATCTGACAACTTGAACTTCTTTCCATCAGCGCCAGTCAGCTCGTCCTTCAGCGGGTTGAAGTCAAGCCGGCCTGGAGGAAACAAATACATAAGTTTAATGATACGTCATCGAAGTCATCATTGAAGTCGTCGTGGCCTAAAGGATAAGACGTCCGGTGCATTCGTGTTGAGCGATGCACCGGTGTTCGAATCCCAGGCGGGTACCAATTTTTCTAATGAAATACGTACTCAAGTAGTTTGAAGTCGTTATGGCCTAACGGATAAGACGTCCGGTGAATTCGTATCTAGTGATGCAACGGTGTTCGAATCCTGCCGGCGTGTACCGATTTTTCTAATGAAATACGTACTCAACAAATGTTCACGATTGACTTCCACGGTGAAGGAATAACATCATGTAATAAAAATCAAACCCGCAAAATTATAATTTGCGTAATTACTGGTGGTAGGACCTCTTGTGAGCCCGCGCGGTGAAGCAGTAATACGTTTCGGTTTGAAGGGTGAGGCAGCCGTTGTAACTATACTGAAACTTTAGAACTTATATCACAAGGTGGGTGGCGCATTTACGTTGTAGATGTCTATGGGCTCCAGTAACCACTTAACATCAGGTGGGCGGTGCGCTCGTCCACGCATGTAAACAATAAAAAAAATTAAAAAAACACATGACATTACAACTTGAACCCACCTTCACACATGAGAACTCAATTGTATTTTAAACTATTGTCGTAATCTTCGTCGCGGCAGAAATAGGCCGCATGCTTAGTACTTAGTACCTACCCGTGCTTACAACACGCGTGACCGTCAGTAATTATACAAGATAAAATTTTATTTCATTACAAGAATTGGTACACGTTTACGTGATGCAAATACGCATGCTTTATTTTATTTTGTCATTTGACTATATATTTTCTAGGTTAAAATATATAAATAATAGTAGTCTTATGGAAGAAGTGTCTTCTCGTGTTCTACCAATGAGCTCATTGAAATCTCAGTAACTTCCCACCATTTTACTGCGACTTCATTTCGTTTGATATACATTTCACTTATCATACAACATAATCAGCAAAATTTAAAAAAAATTTAAAATACGACGCTAGCAACATTGACATCGATAGGATCCGATTGCCATATTAAAAAAAAAAATCGTATATGAGGCAGCAGCCTACCCGCGATGGACAGCGCCGTGACGAGCTCGGGGCTGGTGACGAAGCAGTGCGTGGCGGGGTTGGCGTCGTTCCTGCCGGTGAAGTTGCGGTTGTATGACGTCACGATCGTGTTCTTCTCCCCCTTCTTCACGTCCTTGCGGTCCCACTGGCCGATGCACGGGCCGCACGCGTTCGCCAACACCTGGGAACGAACGCTCAATTACAGTATTCAGAATCATTAAAAATCTTCGACGGTACTCGCCAGTGCTTTTGTTCGGATGAGTCCGGTCGGATGAGGTCAGACCTGCGCTTGATGCTCCGCTATTAACTTGTGTATTAATAATAATAATATAATAATAAATAGCTCTTTCATTAAAGATAAGATTGAAGATGGTGGTTTTTTATTTATTTTTTTATTGCTTAGATTGGTGGACGAGCTCACAGCCCACCTGGTGTTAAGTGGTTACTGGAGCCCATAGACATCTACAACGTAAATGCGCCACCCACCTTGAGCAAGATATAAGTTCTAAGATCTCAGCATAGTTACAACGGCTGCCCCACCCTTCAAACCAACACGCATTACTGCTTCACGGCAGAAATAGTCAGGGTGGTGGTCTACCCGTGCAGACTTACAAGACATCCTACCACCGTTACTGTTTTCGTGGTCACGAATGACCAGTGAGTCGTAATGCGTGAGTACATTTGTTTGCGTTAATACTCACGGTGCCTCCGAAGTCCCTGAGGGTCTTGGCGATGCCGTCCCTCTCGATGGTGGCGCGGACCTGCTCCGACCCGGGGGTCACGTTGAACGGAATCTTAGACTTCAGGCCGTGACTGATCGCCTGAATGAAAACAACGGTAGATAACATTAAATTCAATGCAAATATAGTTTTAAGGTATCATTCCGAACGTAACATTTACAGTTTTCGTCAATTATGGAATTCGAAACAGAACACGCTGTAGCTGGAACAATACAGGGTGTTCTTTTTTCAAAGAGAGCATAGCAGAGTCGTTTGTTTAAGAATATTTTTTTTATTGCATAGATGGGAGGTCGAGCTCGCAGCCCACTTGGTGTTGAGTGGTTAGCGGAGTCCATAGACGTCTACAACGTAAATGCCGCAACCCACCTTGAGATATGAGTTCTAAGGTCTCAGTATAGTTACAACGGCTGTCCCACCCTTCAAACCGAAACCCATTACTGCTTCACGGCAGAAATACGCAGGGTGAGGTGAGATTTGCAAAACGAACTAGTTGTATCATTAAAAAACTAAAGTTATGATATAATATTTTACCTCTTTGACGATGCTGGCACACCTGCCCATGTCTTCGTAGGAAGAGTTAGTGCAGGACCCGATGAGGCCGACGCGGATGTCCACCGGCCAGTCGTTCTTCTTGGCCGCTTCGCCGAGCTTCGAGATAGGGTTGGCGAGGTCCGGAGTGAAGGGCCCGTTCACGTGGGGCTCCAGCGTGGACAGGTCGATCTCGATCAACTGATTTACAAGATATATAATTGTTTAAACCAGAGGCTCCCAATTTTACTTTGTCTACTGCCCACTTTGAGAATAAATTATTTTTTAGCGCTCCCATTTTTTCAGAGAGCTCAGTCGCTCTCTAAGAGTCCTCCTAGATGAAATCGCCTCCCAAGCCTCTACACAACACCCCCTTTTTTTGGTTTCTTACCTTTTAAGCCTGCAGCGCCCACAAGGGGGAGCTATCGCCCACTTTGAGAAAGGCTGGTTTAAACTCTCGAATCGAATGCTACTTACTGTTCGGAACTTGTACATATGTATACATCGGGCTAAGATTCAGATATCAGGAATGTAAGCGAAGTACACATAGGAATTTATTACTATTAAATAATCACTGACCGTAACCCTTTTTTTTTTTTTTTTTTAACCTAAGCTGATAGCCTTGAGAGGCTATGTCAGCGTAACCCTAACTTTAGTAGGTGAGCTCACGGGGCTCAAACCTGATGACGTTGCTAACACGAACCCTAGCAAAAGCCGTGCTTCGCAGAATCTACCACCGGATCGGAAACGCGACCCACTGAGAAGATCCGGCGAGAAACTCAGTGGGCTGTGTCTGAGAGTTAATTTACTCGTCGAGCCCTTCGTCGCAAGCGACGGGTTCGACGAGAACGGTGACCGGTGCTTGAAGTACCTAAAAGCACCGTTAGTGGATCGGGAGGATCCGAGATGACGTGTTTTGGGCGACGTCGACTGCTTTCCATTCTGTCCGCAGGATCGGGAACGTAGTTACCGGCTGCCACGATGAGAGGGTTCTCGTGTCGTGCCGCTTTATCGAAGTGGTCGTAACCCAATAATTTACATGAACTATAAAAATGAAGACTGAACTAATTAAATGACAATCGTGAACGATAACGGTCACATAGGGCAGTACTATCTGTCGCGGACAGAGTTCCGTGCACCGACCGCAATAGGGACAGTACTAATCGTCAAAGACAACGTTCCACATCCAATACTGTGCAGTACTGACTGTCGAAAGGCAGTGGCCCGTACACTAAGACGCATCCGCTCAAACGCGTGCAGAATGCTTAGTGCGAGTTTTTTAACGTTCTCGATAGCGTAAAAGTTAGCTCATATTGTACGGAATGGGATCGTTTGCCTACGTTTGCCGCTAGGTGCGCTGTTCCAACTGCATACAAAGTTGGGTTAACTTTTACAAAACTCGTACTAAGCAAATTGGTCATTGTTCCATTTGTGTCATTTACAGAACTGTATACCTTTGAAATATGATCAATATAATATTTTTATTTATTTACTGCTTAGACGATGAACAGGTTCACGGCTCATTTAGTGTTTAAAGCAGTTAATGAGGTCTATGTGTCAATTGTATCCTAACAATTTTTTTTTTTTTATCTGCTTAAATTTTTATTGCATATTGTTATACCTTTGCCTTGGAAGTCATTCGTAAGCATGAGTTAAGTATTTCATTACAAAAAATTATACCTATCTGCGGGATTCGAACACTGACACTGTTGTATCGCTCGATGCGATTACACCGGAACACTTATCTTATAGGGCAGGATGAGTTCGCTGTACCTGGTCATAGGGTGCCTTGTTGTCAGGCGTGAGCAGGTGCTTGTAGGAGTTGGCGGTGGCGGCGATGTCGTGGCGCCCGGTCGACTTAAGGTAGGCTTCCATGCGAGAGTTGTACGGGAACACCTGTTGTTTACCGATCGTAAATACAATCGTGTGAAATGACATTTGTTTTGATTGATTTTTTTTCCTACCCAAGCTGATAGCCTTGAGAGGCTATTTCAGCGTAACCTTAACCAGTAGGTGAGCTCGCGGGGCTCGAACCGGAGTGTTGCTAACACTGGCTCTAGCAAGAGCAGTGCTTCGCAGAATCTACCACCGGATCTGAAACGCGACCCACTGAGAAGATTCAGCTAGAAACTCAGTGGGCTGTGTCTGTGGGTTAATTTACTCGTCGAGCCTTCGTCGCAAGCAACGGGTTCGACGAGAACGATGACCGGTGCTTGAGGTACCTAAAAGCACCGTTACTGGATCCAGAGGTAGAGCGTTTAAAAGTCCAATGTTTATAAGCAAACACAGCCCACTGAGTTTCTCGCCGATCTTCTCAGTGTGTCGCGTTTCCGATCCGGTGGTAGATTCTGCGAAGCACTGCTCTTGCTAGGGTTAGTGTAAGCAACGTCGTCAGGTTTGAGCCCCCTGATCTCAACTACTTGTTAGGCTACGCTGACATAGCCTATCAAGGCTATCAGCTTAGGTAGAAAAAAAAACTCTAAATTCTGAATGAGTTATTCAAGTTTAAGTCTTACGCTAGTGGTAGCACCGATCTCAGCTCCCATGTTGCAGATTGTCGCCATTCCCGTACACGAGATGTGGTCAACGCCGGGCCCGTGGTACTCCACGATGGCGCCGGTACCTCCCTTCACAGTCAGGATGCCGGCCACCTTCAAGATCACATCTTTCGGACTCGTCCAGCCGGTGAGTTTACCTGACAAACAAAGAATGTTTTTGTTTACAGTGAGAACGTAATGTAAAATACTTGCTAGTTTTATTTGTAAGCGATTGGGTCATTTTCCTTGAAAAAACATTTCGATCTAACAAAAACAACAAATCTTTTCTGGAGCTTTTAATGGTATTAAACACAACAAACACATTTTTACTTTGAGTGCATTTCTTTCTTTAACATGACGATGGTATCGTCCATATCAGAATTTTTATATATAAATTTTTTTAAGTGCTTTTACGACAATAATTCGAATATTATACAGATTATCGTTGCCTTCGCATAGGAACATTCCCCAGCGTGCCCTGCGACTCGACTTTGAGGCTCTGTGACTCCTATTCCATTCTAAGATTTCTAGTCGGATGGCATTCATCTTCTAATATCAACGAGTTCTGATAATCGCTCATTAGCGAGTGGTCCGTGAGCTCATTAATCCATTTATCTAAATTATTTCATACAGTGTAATTCATTGTAGGTACGTGTGCATTTAAGATAATACTTATCATACAGTTTATGAGCTGCAGTAACAAACAAAATGGACCGAGAAATTAAATGTAATTTTGTGTCTATAAAACAACAATGTTATCTATAACATTAGCCGTAGTTATGTTGAATAGCGGTAAAGCATTGTTCATTTTTGGGATAAGGTAAAATAGCATCGGAAGATATCTATATATTAATACGTGAAGCAAAAACTTTGTATCCCTTTTTACGAAAATTGCGCGGACGGAGTATGAAATTTTCCACACTTATAGAGAATATAGAGAAGAAGTGTACAATGCTAATATTTTTTTTAAATAATGCATAAAAGATACATTAAATCAATAAAGGAAACATTACACACACTACCAGGTATTTGAC
This sequence comes from Bombyx mandarina, assembly GCF_030267445.1. NCBI lineage: Eukaryota > Metazoa > Arthropoda > Insecta > Lepidoptera > Bombycidae > Bombyx > Bombyx mandarina. The sequence goes on along the minus strand of NC_143223.1, from coordinate 12,936,147 downwards.
ATAACACATATGTATATGTATATAAATATACTCTTCGTTTATTGTCAATTGTCAAACTTTTGTTAGTGTTTAAGGTCTGTCTGTGGTCAAGTTGAGAATAGATGAATATTGTTTGTCTTTATTGTGTTTTATGTATAGTGTAGTTTTGGCAAAATATGTGATTATATTTTATAAGTACAATAGTATTTGACAATAGAACCATAATAATGTTTTAACATAAAATTTCAATTGATTAAAGTCGAATTTCGACTTCTGCGGGACCACTGGTTTAGTTATAATTATCTATTATCAGATAGAAACTCAAAGAATTCAAATATATCACAGGATTTTATCAGCGCTATGTTGATCTAAAGAGATAAAACGCTTACGCAAATGCAAAATTATTTGTTTTTCTTGAAAACTCCGTGTGAGGTGACCTTCTAGAGAACGTTGATACATACTCTTACTGGCGGTAGTAAAGCGTATTGTAAGTTTGCACAGATACGAACCAAAATCTTGTCTATATATACCATCAAGAAAAAACCTTCGTACTATGAAATCGAGAATGTCTTATAGTGGGTTACGGTATTCAGGTGGCGTTCTCTATGGGTCATCATAATATAACCACTTTACAACATTTATTTTATCTACACAATAAAACATTTATAGAAGCGCTAGATCTGTTTATTTGCTAATACATTTGTCAATGCTTTAATTAATAAATTATACTCTCGTGGTAGGACATCTTGTGAGTCCGCGCGGGTAGGTACCACCGCCCCGCCTATTTCTGCAGTGAAGCAGTAATGCGTTTCGGTTTGAAGGCTGGGGCAGCCGTTGTAACTATACTGAGATCTTAGAACTTATATCTCAAGGTGGGTGGCGCATTTACGTTGTAGATAACCACTTACCACCAGGTGGGCTGTGAGATCGTCCACCCATCTAAGCAATAAAAAAATATGCTCAGAATATGAAAGCGCGTAATAAAATTAAAAACACGATTCAATTAACGAATTCGGATGCTACAATTGAAATTGGATGGTTAAATTTCAACACCTTTCCGATGACCAAAATAGCTTTGGATCACACTGTTTTGTGACGTCATTAGCGAGTGAACACTTCGATTGGTTGGTCGACGTTTGTATTCAAAATCTTTACGTCAGAGACGACGAGTGACTTAAAAAAAAACTATGCATATAATTTTATTGCATTGAATTTCATTGCTGATATCAATGAAAAACATTGAATTTTAATAAATTAAATAACTTATGTACAACCCTATTTTATTAAATCAGAGAATAATTTAACAGAAAAAAAAACATTAACATATTATTATGTTTACGCAAGAAACATTTCATTAAAATTCTCATTAGTGATTATTTTCTAAATAGTAGTATAAATCTAACTAGTTATTATTAATCATTAAAACATCATTCCATAACACATCAGACCAAAGTACATCGATGTCAGTGCAAATTACTTCACACGTGTATCTGCCAATTCCGTGTTGGCAATATTGGCATTACTTTATTTGTATATCTGAACATTTTAATTGTTATCAAGGCAGATGATAGTAAAGAAATAAAATTAGTTGTCGACCTTAAGGAAAGCATGTATGTGTTTTGACCTTATCTTCTTAGTGTGTGGGTAAGCTATTCTTATGTACTAGATTACAAGCAGGAAACGTCTTTCATTGAGGACTGCTGGGCATGCTATTGCAAAGTGTGTCATTCTTATTCCTGCCTTATCTAATATTTTAATAAAACATAATGCTTTTTTTAGCAAATAAATAAACACATTTTTAACAAATTGTTGAGCGAATAAAATTAGCTTCCCTCATCTTTTTCTAATGACAGTTTTGGAAAAGACTCTTACGTAACAAAATGGAGGGGAGCCCGAAGAATCTCATGGGATGCAGGGGCAGTGGCAATAGCCTGAATCGTCCTTGCGTAATAAATTAATGGGCCCTTTCTACCTTCGTAAATTAGGATAAGCATTTCCTTCGGTTTCCTCGAGTCGTAGGCATAATCTATGATGTGAAACGAAACGTCTAGAAAAGTCTAGAATTTTGTTTTGTTAAAAATAGGATGTGTTGTTAGCACTATATTCAAATGTGTTGACATTTTAACAGTTGACGAATAACAGTTTAGTCGTTAGCGACCATGAAAACTGTAAAACTGTAAAAATATTCGAAACGTCAAAAATAATATGAGTATAATAAAAAGTTTAAAGTAGTTTTAATTTATTGTAAAATAGGTTCAATCTATGTCTTCCAGCGGACAGTCGTACCTACCTACTGACGTTACGTTGTTTATCAGCTCCGGAAAAGACTAGGAAGGTTACTGCAGTCAGTGTCATAGATTATGACCCTGGAACTAGTTAATGCTTTTTCCTTTGAATACAGACGACGTCGAGAATGAAACGCAATTCTATCAACGTCGTTTAGATGAATATTAATTGACTTATCTAAGGAAAAGCGTATTCTTTGAACCTTATTGAAGAAGTTGTTTTGTTTAAACAAGGTAATATAAATGTTAATGTAGGATTGGTAAGAACGGAACGTATGACAGAGCGTGGAACGGAGCGTTAAGATATGAGTGAGGAAAAATGGAAAGAAAGGGAATAGAGAATGACAGAGGAAAGGAAGATGGCGAGGACGGTTAAAAAAATTAGCTAGGCGTAAAAGTTTTAATTAATTTTTAATTATTATTATAAAAGAAGATTTTGGAACAGTGGAAGTTTTATTTTATGCGCTGCGATCCCTATTCTACAAATCTATATTAATGCAAACGGTAAATCATTCTAGAAGTCGTCGTGGCCTAAAGGATTAGACGCCCGGTGCATTCGTATCTAGCGATGCAACGGGTTCGAATCTCGCAGGCAAGTATAATTTTTTTCGAATGAAATACGTACTCAACAAACGTTTACGATTGACTTATACGGTGACGGAATAACATCATGTAATAAAAATCTAACCCGCATAATTATAATTTGCGTAATTACTGGTGTTAGGACGTTTTGTGAGTCCGCACGGGTAGGTTCCACCACCTTGCCTATTGCTACTAATACGTTCCGGTTTGGAAGATAAGACAGCCGTTGTACTGTAAAACTGAGGCCTTAGAACTCCTATCTCAAGGTGGGGTGCGGCATTTACGTTGTAGACGTCTATAGGCTCCGGTAATCACTTAACACCAAGTGGGCTCAGAGCTTGTTTACCCATTTAAGCAATAAATAAACTGAAATTTGATATTAATCATCAATTATTTTTGATATTTGATTTGCGTATATCACAGTATCGTTCGTATCTCAATTATGTTATATTTATAACTTTTTTTTATTACGATCGTTTGGTATCAGAGGCATTACGAACATAAACACGCATTAATAAAAATAAATAAAATTACACACACGAGTGACAAAACGGAGACTACTCCGAAACGCTATTTCGAAGCGGCGTAATAAGAAGTACCTATAGTCTATAGAGATAAGCGACTGTAGTTTTTGTACGGGTGCAATGTATTTTTGGATTCGATTGTATTTTAAGTGAGCTGTAACGATATACAAAGATCAACAAAAAAAAGCAATGAATGATTTTGTTTACTCTGTAAGTCGATATGGTGTTCTGATTTTAAAATCTGCTATAAATCTTAAAAGTAATTGAGAAAAAAAAATTGGATTCCTAAGTGGAAAATGAAAATTTAGACTAAATATTCATAGAACAAATAAAAACCGCTTTTAGTCGACTAAACTACATCCCTAAAAGTTTGACAAGAAATGAATAAGAGATTTTTTATGTAGGTATCATGGAAACTTAATTTATTTGAATCATAGAGGAAATGTACTAACCAAAACATATCTTTGTTTTATTTCTAAATATAAGCAAATTGGCTGGTGATCTTACCGGTGTTAATTGGTAGCACATAATAATCACAGCTATAATTGAGATAAAACGTGAAGTATTTATATTTTCTCAATACTGTGCTACACTTTATACTGGGACCACGCGTTTCGGTTCGAAGGGCGGGGCAGCCGTTGTAACTATACTGAGACCTTAGAACTTATATCTCAAGGTGGGTGGCGCATTTACGTCGTAGATGTCTATGGGCTCCAGTAACCACTTAACACCAGGTGGGCTGTGAGCTCGTCCACCCATCTAAGCTATAAAAAAAAAAGGTGCCGAATTAGGATCTAAGAAAGTTTACGTTAAAAATAAAATTTAATAAGTCGATGCCTCCAATGAACACTACTCTACACTACTTTTCACACAAATCGCTTCACTATTTTAAGAGTATTACAAATTCATTATTAATGGGGTTCGAAGCAAGAGTAAATCAGCTAGTTACACAAGAAAAAACCATAAATATATCTGCAATAATAAAGATTTTATCAACTTTTTTCGTTTAAACGCTCCTCCTGTAAACCTACGAATTTGGAGTTAGCGTAGTGTTCATTGGAAGCATCGAAATATTATATCCATACTATATACTACTGGAAACTACGCCTCACAATCTTTAATGAATGTAAATGAATAAATTGTCTGCAAATAGTCTTTGAGACGTGCACGCGCCATATCAATGTTCGATATTTTGCTTTGTTATTATTAGGCTAAATTGTAAACGTTCACATTACACATGAAAACGATCATAATGCAATACGTACACATTGTTTTTTTTTTATGATTGAAGGATTACTGGTGGCCCGGGGGCCTTTCCAGTTTCACCAGGACAGGTGGGCGAGCAAAGGCTCAGCCAGGAGGGGTGGGATTTGCTAACAGCTACCCAAGCGCCTCCGAAGGAGACCTAACAGCTCAAGAGTAGCTGCTTCGCGAATGAATCTACTACCGGATCGGAATCGCGACCCGCTGAGAAGATCCGGCGAGAAACTCAGCGAGCTGATTCATGGGTTAGGTTGCACGGCGAACTCTTTGTCGAGTTCGAAGAGTACGGTTACCGAGGTACACATTGTTCTATAACAACAAGATATATGTATATATTTTTAACAAACTCTGGGTCTCGCGTGTAAGTGACGTAGAATATTGAGCATGTTTAGGGTAATGCTTATTTATGAGTAAATGTACCTGAATAAGTTGAACCATTAAAGTAAGAAAAAAAAAACTTCAATACTTTCTGTAAGAATAATAAACGATGTATTTATGTAAGGTGAAATCGTTCGGTGTTGGCAACTCCAACATTTTAGCATGGAAAATAAAATTACATGACTGGCAACATTGTTGATGTCAGTCTTTTCCTTTTTTACTTTTCATCGCAAGCGGACGCGTTTATCATATTAATTAAATATCAAGTGTACGAACATTCAAATAAACCGTATTGCAGCACAAAGCCCAAGTTTTCTTTATATCAGCAGCCGGCCCATACAGCCCGCACCGAAACATTCGGGCTTAAATGGATTTCTTATAGGGTAAATATAATCGTTTACTAGACGCTAACTGTATAACTACTCACTGTTATAGTACACTAGTGGCCCGCTCCGGCTCCGCTCGGGTCTTTAACAAAAATTTCAACGATGTTTGACGTTGTTTTATTTTTTTTAATAAAAGAACACTTATTGCCGCATAACTATAATAGTTAGACGTATGCTGTCGCGACACTTTTTGTTTTGTTTTCGCAGGGCACGCGATGTAAAGAATATTTTAGGTAATTTTTTTACACCTTGGGTTACATTATTGGAGTTTTAGTAAGGATCCCTATTTTTTTTCAAAATAGATTATATCCTATGTCACTCGGGAATAGTGTTGCTTCTAAATAGTGAAAGAATTTTTCAAATCGGTTTAGTAGTTTTCGAGCCTATTCAATACAAACAAACAAACAAACAAATCTTTCCTCTTTATAATATTAGTATAGATTACTGATTCGCGGCAGAAATAGGCGGGGTAAAATCGGTATTCGTACACCGACACAATCGTATCGCTAGATACGAATGCATCGTGCGTCTTATCCTTCTTCTCATCTATCTCTATATATTTAATGAAGTTACTTTAATAATATTCCTATTAAATAATATTGTCTTCCTTAAGAACATTCATTTCTAATTTCGATGTAGTTTTCCTGCCGTGACCTATTCACGCAGCATGTTTCCTTACATTAATTATAAATGCATCTTCCTTATTTACATTTCTATTTCGTAGATCATAATTAGTTCATATCTGTATGATGTTATATTATTATGTTGTTTGAATATCTCACCCTTTCCTTATATAAAGGCGCTTGTCAGAGATATTCTAAGAGAGATCCTATTTGTCATTTACGTAATTCAAACCTATTGTTATTTCAAATATCAAAACAGTATCACACTGTTTTGAATATCGCTTACCGCGTAACAGCTGCGATAACTTCCAAAGTGTCAATAGTCTATGCCACCACTCCCCCTTTACGCTGGGGAATCCATTTACGGATACCCGGTCGAGAGGGATGCAACCACTCCCCCTACTTAACTTGTGAAACGTGAGCTCATTAATTCGTTTAATGAGAATATGTCTCCCCTATAATGGAATCCAAATTAGAGGTCAACTTTTATTGGCATTAATATTTACACGTGCATTTACTATTAATAACAATAAGTGATAGTACGTTGAAATCTGCGCCGAATTCTTCGATTCATCGTCACGTCTCGATCATTTAAAATCGATAGCATGGTAGTGGTTTCTTTGGTTGTTTTTTTTATGTAGTACCACAATCTGAATCTATACTAATATTATAAAGAGGAAAGATTTGTTTGTTTCTTTGTTTCGAATAGGCTCCGAAACTACTGGACCGATTTGAAAAATTCTTTTTCCATTAAAAGCCGACATTGTCCCTGATGAACATAGGCTATTTGTTTCATGTGTGTTTTAATGTTTCCGAAGCGAAGCGAGGGCGGGTCGCTAGTATATTATAATTAAAATTTCGTTTTTCTTACTCTCTCATAAAACTAAATATAACCTATAGCCATCATCGACAAGATTAAAAAATAATTAAGAAAAAAAAATTACAACGCGTTTTCAGAGCATGCTAGATAAAGAGCGCATTACATTACGTAATGAGAGGTTCATATAAATTCTAATGCGAAACAAATTTTAGTACGTACAGACTAAATACACTTACACGTAAAAAAGTATGTCTAAGAATTAGAGTATTGGTTGGTTACATACAAGCGTAATATTTATATTTTTCATTAAGGCTGCCCATACTAAGCACGTACTCATTTCTCTACGGAATATGTAAGATATTGCCACAATATAACGATATATCTGCATTATTTTCAGCATAATGTTCGTCTTTCAATGTATGCGAGTAAATTTATCAGGGACTTATCATTATAAAGGCATTACGAAATTTTGTGAAAAGAAAAAAAAACATTTTTTCGTCTAGACGGATTTATCTTAGCTGAAGGTCACAAGGGTTGGAAATGCACCGATTGATCTTATACAAAAAAATAAAAAACAAACAAATACTGAGATAACACTGCGTACTATGTATGGGACTTTATAAATAAGATTAAAATTATCAAGACTGTAACACACTTAATTACTCTGTTATTGTAATATAAACGTTTTTATTGCGGTGAATTACAAATTATTAAATTGCATTATCTATACTAATCTATACTAATATTATAAAGAGGAAAGATTTGTTTGTTTGTTTGTTTCGAATAGGCTCCGAAACTACTGGACCGATTTGAAAAATTCTTTTTCCATTAGAAGCCGACATTGTCCCTGATGAACATAGACTACTTTAAAAAAAAAAAAAATTGTATTTTTTTGGTTTCATGTGTGTTTTAATGTTTCCGAAGCGAAGCGAGGGCGGGTCGCTAGTTTGCTATTATAAAGTTATTTGTTAATATATTTCTTTGAAGTTTATGAATGAAGATTTTTGATTTTGTAATGTTGGTAGAGTAAATCGCAAACCAGTTATATGTTACATAATAGTCTATGAGTTAGTCTATGCCAGACGCGTTCGAAATACAAACTACTCTTTTTTTTCAACTACCTACGCCTCCTTACCGATTTTTTTTTCATATCACATGGTGTATTACATAATGTAGAACAGTAAACTCCTCAACCGTCATCAACAAACATATTTTATGCGTAATAAATTAAATAGAATCAATTGAGATCATACATAATCATATTGTATAAAACTAAAATAAGTAACATAAACACTGACATTGACCGTTTGGCTTACGTCCATACAAAACAAATATCTATTTATATGTACATATTTTTATGACGGCACATTGTGCTAGAGCAATCTGTGTACAATTGTCGCAAGGTGACCGATACGATGTTCTTTAATGAAAAGGTTATTTAAATTTATTGAGCTTTTCAATAAGACACGTTACGTTTATGTATTATTTTATTTGTACTACACTATTGGTAACACGTACGGGTAGTCTTTTATTTTATTTTTTTATTGCATAGATGGGTAGCTGAGCTCACAGCCGACCGTGGTGTTATGTGGTTACCGGAACCCATAGACATCTATAACATAAATGCTGCCACCCACTTTGAGATATGAGTTCTAAGTTCTCAGTATAATTACAACGGTTGCGCCACCCTTTAAAGCGAAACGCATTACTGCTTCACGGCAGAAATAGGTAGGGTGGTGGTACCCACCCGTGCGGACTCACATGAGGTCCTACCACCAGTAATTACGCAAATTATAATTTTGCGGGTTTAATTTTTATTACACGATGTTATTTCTTCACTGTGGAAGTCAATCGTTAACATTTGTTAAGTACATATTTCATTAGAAAAATTGGTACCCGCCTGAGATTCGAACACCGTTGCATCGTTAGATACGAATGCACCGGAAGTCTTATCCTTTAGGCCACGATGACTTATAAACGGTACCATTAGCATGCATATACTGCCGCCAAGCAGTAATGCTTTCTGGTTTGAAAGGTGGCACAGCCGTTGTATGACACTTAGACCTCATGTCTCAAAGTGGGCGGCGCCATTCCCGTATCGATGGGGCACTGAATATCAGGCGATAAAAAGAAATACACCATTTAAAATTTGGTAACCTAGGAAATATTGATAATATCAGTATTTGATAATATCTAATATCAATATTTCCGACCCAAGCTACGTCACGCAATATATTTTGATGCTTTACTGTGAGATTCCTTTGCGAACTAAGCGGTACCTACCTACCTACCATGATATTTATGTTACCTATTTAAACTATGATATCTCCATGTGACGTTTGTGTGTAGAATTCATGTGACGAATTACGTAAATTTAACAGAATTTCATGTTTTTGACGATAAAATTAACACTACCATACGATCAAGTTGTCATAATTTCACACGTAGTATAAAAAAACTATATGGGCCGTTGCTATGATAAGATATGGTGTAAAAATATAAAAAGGATATTGACTATGGTATGTTTTACTTGCGCTGTCGGAAGCAGACGACCATAACCCAACACCCTAGCGACTGGTAAGAGTTCTCGTCGCTATGGACATCAGCAATATCAAGAGCACAATTAAGCACTGCCTTTTTTTTTGTTTAACGCTGGGGAATCCGTTTACGGATACCCGGACGAGACACTTAAGCACTGCCTACCTATACCTATGCCAAGTTAAAGAACCATATGATTCTTTTAAAATAATTTTATTAGCTTTATTATCTATATAACGAACAAAAAAAAAACATTTTCAGACACACATGTAACTTGAAAATTTTCACACATTCACACCAATCACAAATATATAAAATATTAATTGAGAAATAATGTTTGTTACCTTAATAGATCATGTCGTTTTAAAGTACATTTATTATATTTCAAAGTAATCATGCCTTTTTTATTTTGTAATTTTTTTCATCTATATTATAGTCCATACCAATAAATGTTTAAAACTCGGTAATGATTTACCACTTGTAATAAAATGTTTCTTTAATTTATTTTTGGTAACGATTTCAGCTTTCTCTAAGTAGGCTCAAGTTTTAAAACTTATACCAATATTTTAATATTAACAATCTCAATATCATAAATGTGGTAATAATGAATTACAAAGCAAATAAAACTTACCGGTCAATTTGACGCCGATAACTTTAGGACACTTCAGCTCCCACGGGATGTTGGCCATTACGTCCACAGCATCAGCACCACCGACACCTTAGACATTCCATTTTTTCATTAAAAACAAAAACAGGCAGGGTGGTGGTACCTACCCGGGCGGACTCTCAAGAGGTCCTACCACCAGTAAAAAAATGTAGCTAAATATGTTTAAATAATCTAAAACTATGTGAATTTACAAGTGGTTTAGAACATTTCGTCCTTATTATTTTACTTATTTTCCCTATTTAATCATTGAATTTGGTAGCCTAAGGGGCTATTTCCTTACTCACGGACCGGTTTATTGTACATTACAATACTTGAGATCCATGAAGATTAAAAGTTAAATTAATTTAGTTTTATAATAAACTTTTTTCGATCATTTGACATGGTTATTGAACATCTAGTATTGGCTTGCTCTTGGCACTATGACATGACATCTTCAAACGCTCTTTAGGGAAAATGGTTCAAGGCAGCTGTCTAGTTGAGGTCCGCTGGCATAGGTCACAAATTACCATTAGTTGGGCCGCACGTCCTAACATATGCAAGAGCAATAAAAGTTATAGCTGCTAAGCTTAATATATAAGATTTTTCTGTCAAAAAAAAAAAACTCACCAATACACAATCCACCAAGGCCACCTCCATTAGGTGTGTGGGAGTCTGTGCCGATCATGAGTAGACCAGGGAACGCATAGTTCTCCAGAATGATCTGATGGATAATACCAGAGCCGGGCTTCCAGAAACCGACTCCATATTTAGCTCCGGCAGTCTCTAAGAACTTGTATACTTCTTTGTTGAGGTCCTAAGAAAATGATTTACTTTTCATAATGCTCAACCTGTTAGTGGGTCGTTTTCAATTTTGCGGTCAAAAAAGTAACGATTGCATGAATTTCAACTTTCTTTAATTTTCCATTATTTTGTATTTATGCATGTTCAGAATAAAAAAATGCTTCATCACAATCAAGTCAATCACTAATTTATTGATAATATGATATAATATTCATTTATATTTTTTATTTGATAACGTCAACACGGATGACAAATAAATAGGAACTTATTTAAAAAGCTTAGAAATTGTACTTCTTTTGTTTTTAATAATGTTCTAATATCCGATTAGTTTTCCTCTATTATTGTATTATATACTGATTAAATAAAATTGCCGAATTTCAACACGCATTACTGGAAAAATAGCAAACACCTTAGAATTTGAATTTCGAACCAGTGATACGAATGAGATTTGAGGTCGTTTTTAATGTATAACCCCTAATTTAACAGTGTTTACGATATATATAGTTATAGGACCACGTGCCTGTTGTCATGACAACAAATTTAATGTACTTATAATTACGGTAACATTAAAGTTATGAGAATTAAATCAAATGAGTCACTTTTGGCTCCAAATTTGAAAACCACCCTAGTATACTATTTATTGACTTGACTGTAGTCACAATACAAACTCAGTTTAAAATTAACATTTTTATTGCTGGTGGTATCAATATTGAACCACCAGCCACTGTAACCCAGGCTGTTTTCTTGTCAGTTCAAATTGTTGAGTTTTTACATACTCCATAGAAGTAGTGCAATCATTACATAAGATCAGTGGTTAACTACTGTACTACAGCCATATATGTACACGAAGCATTACCTTAGCCCTGGCCAAATCCTTCTCGCCTCCGACTTGGGCTTCGATCAAGTGATCACAATGAATGGTGGACGGTACAGCTACACGGGGAAGGCCGGAAGAGATAAATTGTAACATTGCCATTTGTGCAGTGGCGTCTTGCATGGCCACACGGTCGGGACGCAGGCGGAGATAACTTGCGCCGCGTTCAATTTCCTGAACAATTTCATAGGGGTATAAATCATATTTAGGTGATTTTTAAATTTTATACTTAAGACTAATGTGATTTATTAATACCAAAATATATTATTTCATTAAATATGATGGTGAACTTTGGGTAAAAAGACATCATCCAGTGAGCAATATTGTTACTAGGTATACTGATCGTCTTAGTGTTCGTAATTTATATGTAAGCAAGTTAATTCCATTGGCGCCATTAGGCTTTTTTTCCTTCAAATATTATATTCTATAAGATATTTGATATAATATATTCTCTAAGAGGGTTAAAGTTGAGTGATCTATGATATTCCTATACACACAGACTTAATACATATTTATACTAAGAAAGTATACTCATTTATTGAAACAATTTATTGAAATATTTCATATCAGCATGACAGTTTAAATTTTTTGGCACGCCATAGTGAGCTGTGGTGTTATCAAGTATAGCAAGAGTAGGATCTATTATAGACTCCTAAAAACCCTCTGGTTATGTAGGTCTGAAGGCCATAATTAATATTTTTAGTTACTGTCACATAGGCATACAAATAAATAAACAAATAGGCAGGAAATAGTTGGAAAAGATCACTTCAATATTTCCATTGCTCATATGTGCATGGTCATGAACATTCAATGATAGGACAAAAATTTGTTTATTCCATGCAAGAATTTTTTCTTAAAACTTAAATAACATAAGTGATTCATTAGTAATGGTTTCCCATATGTATCTATGTAAGAGCTGTAGATAAATTTTCTGCACTAAGAGTCAGTTGTTATGTAAGAATAAATTACAGCAGATAAATACATATATATATAAGAAGAACATAAAAATATTTATAAAATGAAGGTGGCCCTGTAAATATAAACCAAATAAAGATATTTACCAAACCAAATAATTGAATAAAAAAATAGTAGATAAAGATATTTTTCCAAAACTTGTTTTTATAACCATCGGATTTATTTTTATTTTTTAAAAGCTAAAGGTGCTTTTATTCATCTGTGATCTATTGTATCTTTTATTTGAGTTTAAACTATATAGTTACTGCTGATTGTTTTTTAAACAGCAATCAAAAGCCAAAAAAACTTCCAAGGAACTTCATACAGGGACTATCCTTAAAGTTTAAATAATGATTTCCAATAGTTTATGTAATTTTTTGGCAAGTTTACTTTATCTTTTTTATATTGCATCTAAGAATAAAAGATTTAGAAAATATAATATTTTGATAAAATTTTTGGCTTAATTTTGATTCTTAAAAAAGTGTTTAAATTTGTTGAAAAAATATATGATCCTTTAGTTTTATGACAATAGTTAAACAAAATATTCGACTTACCTGTCCTTTGGGGTCATCCAAGTGAGAATATAGGATTTTCTCAGACAAGGTCAATTCTCTCCCTAGCCTCTTCTTAACCACCTCTAAATTCTTCGTCAACTTTTCGTAAGGCAAGGGTACCTTGTCGAACTTGGACATCGCCACCTATGGTACCAAACATTTTCACTCAGAAAACTCATTTTTCTTAACCACCAGTGGTTACATAACATGTTTATGTATTCACAGAAAACACTAGTAATATCACTTTTTTCACGATTTCCGTCCTACCTGGGCCGCGGCGGCGGTCAATGGAGATACGCTGAAACATCTTTGTTGGATTTCAGAGAGTACCACCCTTGTCCTGCTACCCTGTAACCAAAAGTTCCTTGTCAGTATAAAAAATTGTATATAACATCGGTATAAACTTATGGTCCCAATTATAAACAGTTTAATTTTAAACAATTTACTCATAGATAACCCGTAATTAACCACACGCTAACCTTACAAAATCATAGTTTAATTTATATGACCTGACCTTTATAATCGATGGAATTTATCACAAATTTACATATCGGGGGTATGATAAGGTTTTTTTTTCATAAACAGACAATAACAGAATTGTTTGGTTTTATCTCATTGTAGTGTAATTTGAGATGTGAAATTCGTGGAATCATTTATGTATATACCTGGCCATGCAAAACTCTCATACAGTGCGCCATGGTCGCCGGACTTCAGTATATTAAACGAATTAATTTAGAAAAATTTTAGAATCAAATAAACGAGTGCCACATGGGTCAATTTGAAGTGATTTTCTTTTATTTTAGGGCCTGATCACACTGTACTTTCATCCACTGCAACACGTAACTTCTGAATCCATCAGATAAAAAACTTCTATCAGTTCTATCGCAGATAGAAAGAAATTGCCAAAAAAATGTCAAATAAGTTTGGCAGTTGATAGTAGTTGGCTGTCATTTTGCCATAGACTACCTATTACTTACACTTTACTGTTTTAGTTAAAGTGATACCTATGAAATGATGAAAATGATTTGTCCGGCTCGTTCATTCGTTCCACTTACTATTTCAGAATTTATTTGATAATTTAACTGAAGACGAAGCTTTTCGTGGTTTGACGCTATACTTCTATCAGATGACTTGCCAGCGAACTAAGTTGTCCCTTCGTATTATGGTGACATTCTACAAAACTTGCATACATCTAGTATATCTTGAAGTGATATTAAATCGATTTTTTAATCAAATCATCGTTAGTTATTGTTGTTGCAAGATACTTTTTAAATTTTTTTAACAACAACTGACAGGTGAGTCGTCTATTATCAAAGGTGGCAATCTGTGCATTTGGACAAAAAAATTTTATTGATATGTCAATACAGATTGATTTGAATATAATCGTCTCCTTCAAAGAATACGGTTCAAAACCTGTATTAAATAAAGGTTAATAGTTAACCTGTTATTTATCTAAGATGTCGTTCCGAAGAGTTTTGTGACTGCCAATGGAATACAAAGTCAATAATTCGTTTTTCTGATTTACCAATCATTGTCCAAAAGTCAGATTGCCGGCTTTGATAATAGTCGACTCAGGTATGGGTTGGTTCAAATATGGTTCAAATATTTTCAATCATAGGCTCACTTAGCGCTTCTGTAACATTGACCGTTAAGTGTAATCTATAAAAAATGACATTTCCAACGACACAACAACACTGAAGTAGGAAACTTATGGATATGAAACGTCAACAAAAAATTCGTGCCACTTCGACGCATAGACCTATATAGTAGGGACACGACATATTGTTCTATACGTACAATTGCTTATATAAATAGCACCCATTTTGAAGGCACACACATAAACATATATCTATCTCGTTCTTACTCAGCACTTTAACTCGCAGGAAAACAATATAACAGTATTTCAGTGCGTACATAAAATGAAACATGAATATACGTAAATGTCTCCGTCTCCGTCTAATGAGGCCGAAAATCCGCCATGTTTAGCGCGCCAAATGTCATTGTCACGTCAGTTCGGCCGTCTGTTTTGGGTTGTACATTATTTATTGACTTTGATATCGATTTAATATGATTGCTTATATAAAATTTCTAATTTTATCATGCTTAAAACATACAAAAATAATAATTAAAACATATTTTATAGGATCTCAAGAAAGTCGATGCCCCAAAACTATTATCTATATATATTTAAATTCATTATGGAGCCCTCATCCGAAACATAAATTATACACTGAATATATTTGAATCCGAAATATCGGACACCATTTTTCGGTCGGAATCTATTCATCATGACACTAATCATAAATACCTCTTTAAAATATGTCATCAAAACATATTTAGACATTCTGTTTAGATATTTCGGGAAAAAGGCTACCGACAAAATCTCTTCGGAACTATATAAATAAAATAGTTTTATTCCGCAGTGAGTAAAACACTATTGTAAATTCGTTAAATATTTATTAATTAAGTGATTTTAGAGAGGAAGTCACAAGGAATGACGTTTGTAATTTCATTAACGAATAAATGTTCTGTAGGTGTTTTTTTTTATCAGGCGGTCTCTTGATAAGTTTAAAATTTGCGTGCGGTGCGGTAGTGCGGTGCACCTTCCTTGAGGTGCGCTGCGGTAGTGTGTTACGGACTTTAGAGTCAGCAAAACAATTAAAATAGATTGTAATAGTCTCAGAAAAACACGTACTCAAAATACGATAACATTCAGCATGCTAGAAATGGGCTGATGGCACTGTACTATGCCATATTTTTATGTTTTGCGGAAAACGACAACTTTATAAAATCAGTGTAGCAAATTTAAAAAATCGTCATATCGTTTACTTGGAAAATTTGAAGCACGAACTCGTCTTAGATTTCACATAATATCTAAATCACATCATCTTTGTACATAACAATATACTTACTTCCTATTAAAGTATAAATTCTACAAATACATTAATACTCAACAATATTTAAAATAAAATAAGCCAAGAACGTTTATCGATAAAACCTACTAACATTAAAATCTTCTGGGCAGCACTAAAGCCGCCATGTTTTGTGGCCAGATGACGTCACAGTGGCACGAATTTTTTGTTGACGTTTCATTTCCATAGGTTTCCTACTTCAGTGCTTCGACGTCATCTGGCCACAAAACATGGCGGTTTTAGTGCTGCCCAGAAGATTTTAATGTTAGTAGGTTTTATCGATAAACGTTCTTGGCTCATTTTATTTTAAATATTGTTGAGTGAATGTATTTGTAGAATTTATACTTTAATAGGAAGTAAGTATATTGTTAAGTGCAAAGATGATGTGATTTAGATATTATGTGAAATCTAATACGAGAACTTATCAAGGGACCGCCTGATAAATAAAAACACCTACAGAACATTTATTCTTTAATAAAATTACAAACGTCATTCCTTGTGACTTCCTCTCTAAAATCACTTAATTATTAAATATTTAACGAGTTGACAATAGTGTTTTACTCACTGCGGAATAAAACTATTTTATTTAAATAGTTCCGAAGAGATTTTGTCGGTAGCCTTTTTCCTGAAATATCTAAACAGAATGTCTAAATATGTTTTGATGACATATTTTAAAGAGGTATTTATGATTAGTGTCACGATCAATAGATTCCGACCGAAAAATGGTGTCCGATTTTTCGGATGAGGGCTCCATAATGAATTTAAATATATATAGATCATAGTTTTGGGGCATCGACTTTCTTGAGATCCTATAAAATATGTTTTAATTATTATTTTTGTATGTTTTAAGCGTGATAAAATAAGAAATTTTATATATGCAATCATATTAAATCGATATCAAAGTCAATAAATAATGTACAACCCAAAACAGACGGCCGAACTGACGTGACAATGACATTTGGCGCGCTAAACATGGCGGATTTTCGGCCTCATTAGACGGAGACGGAGACATTTACGTATATTCATGTTTCATTTTATGTACGCACTGAAATACTGTTATATTGTTTTCCTGCGAGTTAAAGTGCTGAGTAAGAACGAGATAGATATATGTTTATGTATGTGCCTTCAAAATGGGTGCTATTTATATAAGCAATTGTACGTATAGAACAATATGTCGTGTCCCTACTATATAGGTCTATGCACAACAACATCACACAACGAGTGTGAGGTCTGTCAATTGTGTCAATCATGCGTAGGTAAAATGGGGTGATTAGGGATTTTCAAATTAACTTCTTGTGGTGGTAATTATTTGCCCGGTCACCGTTCTCGTCGAACCCGTCGCTTACGACGAAGGGCTCGACGAGTAAATTAACTCCCAGACACAGCCCACTGAGTTTCTCGCCGGATCTTCTCAGTGGGTCGCGTTCCGATCCGGTGGTAGATTCTGCGAAGCACGGGTCTTGCTAGGGTTCGTGTTAGCAACGTCATCAGGTTTGAGCCCCGTGAGCTCACCTACAACCGTTAGGGTTACGCTGAAATAACCTCTCAAGGCTCTTAGCTTAGGTAGGAAAAAAAAAAAAAGTTAATTATTTTAGTGCTAAAAACTTTGCTCTCTTTTATTTATTTGATAATAATAGAAGACAACTGTGATTTATAAACGTTATTTAGTGTTTGAACCATCATATATATTAAAGGTAAGTCTCAGTTGTTATTGGTTATAATGTTTTTGATAAAATAAAATACATATAAAAATCTATTGTTTTTAGGGGATATTGGGGACGTCTCAGGAACAAATAACAACGAAAAAGGGGTCAATTGGGATGAGATAGTTAGTTATGTTATATGGAAACGACCTAAGTATAAATAGGTACAGGTTTTTAGGATTGTACCTATATGTAGTTATAACATTATTTTTTTAATTAGTTGGTAAGAATTTGGTTTATTCATGATTTTTTTATTTTTTTTTTATTGCCCTTGTAGGCAGACGAGCACACGGCCCACCTGATGGTGAGTGGTTACCGTCGCCCATGGACTTCAGCAATGCCAGGGGCAGAGCCAAGCCGCTGCCTACCGCTTAATACTCTCCACAAACCTCGTTTGAAGAAGGACATGTCATAGCGCTCGGGAAACACCGTGGAGGGGAGCTCATTCCATAGCCGGATGGTACGTGGCAAAAAAGATCTCTGGAAACGCACTGTGGATGACCGCAGTGGCTCCAGGTAGTATGGATGAACTCTACTCTGGTGGCGGGCGGTGCGATGGTAAAAACGAGATGCCGGTATCAAGTTTTTGTCTAGAACTTTTATTCAAAATTATCAATAATAATAATAATAATAATAATAATTTATTTATTTCTCTCTTAAAGGTACAAGGTACATACAAATTCAAATGGAAATAAATTAACCTTATAATTTATTTTTGTAAGCCTTTGAAAGAGCTGAAGTCTGTACTAGGTTCAAAGACCTGTATTACTGATCTCCAGGCTCCCTCCTTCTTAAGATAGATTAGGTTAGGTTAAGTCGTGAACAGATGATGCGGACTAGTGTTGAGAGATCATTAGGTGTTATATTTTAAGGTCATTTTACGTGTGTGTGCGTGTGTGAATGTGTGTGTATTTGGGTGTGTGTGTGTGTGTGTGTGTGTGAGTGAGTGTGAGTGTGTGTATATATGAGCGTGTGCGCGCATGCATGTTGTATTGTGTATGTGTGAGTATCTGCATCTATCTATCAATGCAGTGTTATTTTATTGTTTGGCAAATATTTATATTATCAGTTACGTGTTGTTTTCTATTTTTAGATATGCCTTGCGTGTACGTATCAAAGAGTGCAAATCCTTTGATATGACCCTATAATATGAAAAACAGTAATAGAAGTCTATGAAATTAGGAATAAGTCTTTAGTTGAAATAGGCAATTTAACTTATGTAAGTCGGTTTTGCACAGACATGTAACTAGAACAATGAAATCTCAAGGTGGCCAAAAATGTCTAAGTAATCTATATATATATAAATGAATTGCTGTTCGTTTGTCTCGCTAAAACTCAAGTTTGGCTAATTTTGGTCTTGAACTATTTGTGGAAGTCCAGAGAAGGTTTAAAAGGTAGATAAATATGAAAATGCTAGGAATGAAATAAAAATAACAATTTTGTTTTTCCTTTGATGTGTCCCCCATCAGACGCATTCCTTTTGTTTGTGTTAAGTTTATTTTATACAAAAGTTTAGGTCTTTTATTTATCGATGGAGGCATTACGAGGTCTGACGGGTCAGCTAGTAGATAATAAAATTTATTAATATTTGTTCAGAGAGGGCTTATCCACCTGATTAATCCATGAAATAACGGACACACCTAATCTCTTAACCCAGATAAAAATATCAGCCCCTAAGTACTTATTAAGAACGAGGAAATATAAGCCGCTTATAAGAAAGCCCGCTCGTTCGAATTTAGGTGCTTACTCTCCCTTAAACAAAATCATTTGCGTCTACAATAATGTCCACGGTAGTGCGGTCTCCGTCAATGTTCATTCGGAGTTGTCTGATTGCGCTGAACTAATTTTAAGTGTGAATTAGATGTTTTTTCTAATTGTCTCACAACTTACAAGAAAAATCTGTCGCGGATAATTTCCCAAGTAAATATAAATTAATCATAAGAAATTAAATGTAATCAAGTTTTAGTTGTATATTTTTTATTTTTGTTGTCAATGCACTGTCGATTGCATTTATAATTGAGGTGACATCTGCCATGTACTTTTGTCAGTTTTTCAATGTTTTTTATTGATGATCACTTTGTTGGTACAACTAAATAAATAAATTAAAACCAAGGAGTGCCAGCCCTAGCAAATTTCTCTATTAACACTAATTTCGTCCCCAATAACCACAATTTCTGGGTAAAAACGGATAACACCTATTTTTGCTTTTTTTACTTAAACTGGAATGCTAATTGCATAGCTTTAATTTGGATAACAAAGGTAGCCCCAAGACTCAACCATTTTGATCATGATATAGCATTTTAAACATCAACAACTACCTTAAAACTGTTCAACAAGTTGGAATTTGTCCCTAATCACCCCGTTCTACCGGTACCTATTATCTATGTTGTCAATCAAAGATGTCAAAAGTCTCTATGAAAAATTAATCAGCTGTGGCTTGATTTATTTTTCTGTAATGAATGTTTTGAAAAATATAAATAATAATCAATTTCAAATTCTTTCATCCATAAATACGCTGGT
The DNA here is from genome assembly GCF_030267445.1 of Bombyx mandarina. Lineage (NCBI taxonomy): Eukaryota > Metazoa > Arthropoda > Insecta > Lepidoptera > Bombycidae > Bombyx > Bombyx mandarina. The sequence goes on along the minus strand of NC_143223.1, from coordinate 12,915,805 downwards.
AGATTATATGATAACAAATCGAAACCTAACACAGTTGAGGCTTAATACCTTTTATTGCAATTCAATTAGAAAAAAAGAAGAGTATTATTTCCGAAAATGAATGCAACGATTCAGGTAAACTCCCCTTACTTAAAAAGTAGGTATATAGTTTTTTTCTAACGTTTGCGATAATCGGTATATTAATTAAGTTATTAAAAGCATTTAACGTAGATGGTGACAAAATCAATTGTCTTAAATAATTTTCAATTTCCTAGGAAATCGAAGGTATAGATGATTATTGGGGACCGGCATTCCGATCCGTTTACGAAGGTGAAGGGCACGAAGCATTCGTGCAACAATTAGATGATCGAATAAAGCAGCACGATAAGGAAATTGAGAAATTGTGCAATTTTCACTATCAGGTTAGTGTTTGATCATAGCTAGTGTTTGGATTGGATATATTTGTGGACTAATAGGTCCGAAGCACTGTATATTCATGTCATAGTTCGATCCTGGTGCAGGTGCGAAATTTTATATTTAATGTTTTCATCATTCAAATGTACTGAGTTCAAAAATAGCATCAATATAGTATTAAAAATTGCTTAGTAAAATGCAATCTGAAATGGTTGGATGAATACCATATGCTGACCATAAGTTCCTAATTGAAAATTTTATTAATTAGTATTATGAACCTTAAAGCAAATGTTTATTGAAGGGATAATGATTTACATACATAAAATTGCTATTGATATAGAAACTTAGAACGTAGAAACACATAATATGTAAACTGTAATAAAATATGTAATTGTTTGAATAATAATTTTCAGGGTTTCATAGATTCTATAAGAGAATTGCTGCAAGTCCGTTCTCATGCTGAAGAATTGCATGCTGAAATATCTAATGTAGATGCTAATGTCAAAGAGACTACCGAAGGTAAAATTGATGGTCTTGTGAGCATTATTAACTTCCTAACATGAAAAACATTGATACAATACAATATGATACAGTTAATCCTTTGCACTAGAGATGTGAGTCTCCCTCGCTACATGATTTAATGACAAATGACAAAAAAAAGATAAGAATGATCGTCCAAAGGTTAACTGTGTGTTATTTAAAATAGCTAACATATTAATTGTTAGTATTTCCTTCAATTCTCTTTCGGGAGTAGTAGACATAATTGAAACTACTTTTATTATTTAATCTTATGGTTTTTTAGCACAATACCACCAGTATTCCATGAATTTTGTCCTTTAAGCCACAATGATTTAAAACTTTTACTGATATGGCCTTATATAACTTAATTTTTCTTTATATTCCAGCACTGTGCGATAGAGCAGACGAATTGATCAGGGCTCGAAGAGTCGAACTGAACATTGCTGCTACCATTGAAAAAATGGAACTGTGTTTACCTCTCCTCACTACTTACTCCAAACTCAAATCCCAAGTAGAAGCCAAGAGGTAGGTCAAGAGCGAATACAGCTTTAAGTTGGGTGCTCAAAAACTAAATCTATACTAAAATATAAATCTACAGTGGTTTTTACGGATGTTCCGTTATAACTACTCAACCATGCATCCGATTGACTTGAAACTTGGTATCCATGTAGAAAATATATGTTAAGTACATATATTTCCTACATGGATACCAAGTTTCAATTTCTCACCCCCACAAAGATTCTCATCATTAACGGCCCTGCAACTGGTGTATGGAGTCCAACACTCATATAAATCCTATCCATTAAGTACATGTATTTTCTACATGGATACCAAGTTTCAAGTCAATTGGATGCATGGTTCAGTAGTTATATGGAACATCCGTAAAAACCACCGTAGATTTATATATTAGTGTAGATTAGTATAGATTACATTTTATCAAGTACCCATGTTTTTCAAGTGTAATAATGAGTTTTCTATTCATCTAAACTACGCAATTAATTTGTTTACATAATTAGCTATAGCATTGGAATTTGAATTTAAATTCAGATGCTTCTTGTAAATTTTACAGATATTATCCAGCACTTAAAACTCTAGAGCAACTCGAACATGTGCTACTGCCACGAGTCGGTTCATACAAGTGGTGCGCACAGATATCTTCCGATATACCACGATTGAGGCAGGCCATACGAGATGCTTCAATGGCCGATTTGAGGGACTTTCTAGAGAATATTCGTAGGCTTAGCCCTCAGGTATTATAAATAATATGATTACAAGCTATAATCTATGAGAATAATGTTTTATTTTTTTTTTATTGCCTACATATGTAGACGAGCTCACAGCCCACCTGGCGTTAAGTGGTTACTGGAACCCATAGACATCTACAACGTAAATGCGCCACACACCTTGAGATATAAGTTCTGAGGTCTCAGTATAGTTACAACGGCTGCCCTACCCTTCAAGCCGAAACGCATTACTGCTTCACGGCAGAAATAGGCAGGGCTGTGGTACCTACCCGTGCGGACTCACAAGAGGTCCTACCACCAGTAAAAAAGTTAGTTTTAACCAAATAGATTTTTGGTGACAGTCACTGATATGTACACTTTTATTTTCTTTTTTTATGGATCACTGCTCACTTCCATTTGACTTGTTTTTCTCTCTTACGTTCTGAAACGTAATCAAAACCTCCTGTAATGTAAAATTACGAACATGAACGATGTTTTGTTGAAATATGACGTTTAGAAAGAATTCAATAAAAGTAAATACCGGTGGCAGGGCGTCTTGTGAGTTACACGGGAAAGTTCCACCACTCTGCCTAATTTTATATAAAGTAAATAGGCAGTAGGATGACTACTTCAATATGCACCTAACGGAACTAGAGAGAGAGAGAGTGAGAGATAAAACAATCTGCATCTTTTTCACGCAGGTCGGTGCGATGGCTCTGAAGCAAACTCAAGATATGATGGGCAGAAGTTTAGCTAACATAATCAGTAAAAAAGGTAAATTTTGTTTATAAAAAGTAAATGGTAGTAATAATGGTACGACGGATTGTTATTGGCACAGGTCATAGTGAGGTTTCTTTGAAGAGCTGAGTTCGTAGCAAGTACATGACTAAAACATGACATTAAAAACAAAATAAAGCAAAGCTAGGCAATCCAGGCGCCTCAGTACCAAAAATCGACATAATTACTTAAGTAGGGCACTGGTGACTTACATGGCAGTCAAAGGGTTAAGTAAATTGGACGTAATCGGAGTCCGGAACATGAAATACTCGTTTATTTATTTATAACTTTATCTACTAGATAGTATAAAGGCGGACTTAATGCCATAGGCATTCTCTAACAGTCTACCTTAGGGGGGATGCAGAGATGAACCTTGGTAGGTGTAGTGTGATAGTGATATTACCACACATTATCACTATTATTACTCATAAGTGTGTTCTTCGTTTACTTCGCAGATAAATCACAGGGCTTGACGGCCTCGGATGGTCCTCAGTGTCCCCACGAGCTGGTAGACTTCAGTCCTCTGCATAGGTGTTTGCACATCCACACCGTGCTAGGAGCCAAGAACGACTTCATACAGTATTACAGGTCAGTACGACGTTCAGGTTTTGGGCACAGCCAGCACGAGGCACCTTTCAAGAATCTAAATAGAAAAACGTCAACATACAGTGCGACCTCATAAGAATTACATCTCTAAATTTACTCCCGTAAATCCTTAAATGTATTGCATGTCTATGCCAATATTACATAAGATCAATCTTTCTAGAAACAATTTGGATAATATTGATTAAATTAGTGTTAAGTTATATTATTGTAGATGGCAACATAGTGAGCCCAGAGACAATTTTTTTTTTTAAGGAGCTCCCTTCATTGTGGGTTTGTGAGCTCTGAATAAAAAAATGTGACAAAGAATTGTGTATTAATAAATTACTAATCTTACTAATTAACTAAGATACAACATTGACGCTTTACAACATATACAACAACAAGTATTGTATGTACAATTATGTGTTGTACTACAACTGGAGTTGCCAGGAGTCCCTTATTTCCCGGGGCGTCCCTTATTTTTGGCTTACTTTAAAATGTCCCAGCGGGACTGACTGTCCCGCATTCGAACCGTACGATTATAATTGTATTGATTTTAATAAATATGTAAAAACCGATAAAAATATGTAAAAATTGACTTGCTCCTCGGAGAAATATCAGAAAAAATAAAGAATGTCACTATATAATGTTGTTTTTTATTTGTCCCGGGTAAAAAACTAAATTCCCGTTTTTTTTTGCCTATTTAAGCATTTGCCTCTTATAGGCTGAAAAAAATCTGGCAGCCCTAACTACAACTATACTATCTATGATAAAAAAAATTCGATCGCAGATCTCAGCGCCGGCAACAAGCCCGCCTCGTATTGATTCCCTCGCCTGGCAATCTCCACGACTCAATCCAGGGCATCAGGAACTATCTGCACGCAGTCCTCGGCTTCTTCATACTCGAGGAGCACTTGCTGACCGCCGGGGCCGGGCTGGTGTCCAAGGACTGGTTGCTGGACACCTGGGGCATGTCGGTGACAAAGGTGGCCTCGACTCTCCGGACCAACACGTCGCTAGTAACCGACCCTAACTTGATGCTCAAAATCAAGGATCAAATTATGCTGTTCATAAACACTCTCAAGTAAGTTGTTTTAATTGATTATAAATCATTATTTGTAAGGAAAAGTCATTTTTTCTCCTACCGACGCCGAAAGTTCGGTTTTCCTCCCGCTGTACAGGGAAGAAAGTGTAATTTTTCCTTCCTGGGTACTGACAAGTGGGCATGCGCGTTATTGTCTACGTCTACTCTCACGCACCTAAAATTCTCCGCCATTGTAGTGCTCGGGTAATTTGCAATATTGTGTTTAGTGTAAAAGTGAAATAAACAAAAGGCAATAAAATTTAATAGTGAAGTATTAAACAAAGATGAGTTCATCAGACAGTTCTTATTCAATTAGTAGTAGTTTATTTAAAAATTAAAAAACAGTTAAATTGTTTTTTTTTATGAGTGTTTGCCATTTTTACACGCGGGAGGACAATGTACAATATTATTATATATTCCATGATAATAGTCTTTTCTCTGGAGGTACTAAAGTAAAACTAGCTTTGCCCCGCGGCGTCACCCGCGTTACGACAATAACCGCGGGTAACATCGCGGGACTCACCTATCAATAATAAAATTTAATGTTTCCGAAGCGAAACCAGGGCGGGTCGCTAGTAAGAAATAAGAAAAGATTGACAATAAACAAATAGTAGTAGTAGTGTGTTAAATACATGCTAGTGTGTGTAATGTTTTTTTTATTGATTTAGTGTATTTTTTATGCATAATTTAAAATAATATTAACATTCTGCACTCCTCTATGTTCTCTATAGATGTGGGAAATTTCATACTCCTCCGTCTTCGCAATTTTCGTAAAAAGGGGTACAAAGTTTTTGCTTTACGTATTAATATAATATAGATGACCATTTGTCTTTTAGTGCCGCATAAAATTTTCAAATTCATTGTAAAAAAAACTTAAATCTTATTACCGCTGTTAGAAACTTCCGCGAAAAATTATCCCAAAAAATGCTTCGATTGACTTAATGTCTTCCAGATGCTACGGGCTGCCGACGGACCCGCTGCCGCTGCTGCTGCAGGAGATGGCCGAGCACTACACCGAGGTGCTGATGCAGCGGTGGGTCGGCGTGTTCCGGGACATACTCGACAACGGATCCTTCCTGCCCATCGAGGTACATAGATGACGTTAATGTTTCCTTTACTTGTAAAAATCTCTTTGTGTTAATTCGTGCTATGTTTTCAATAGTGTGTATGTTTTTCTTAAATCTGCCGCGAAATTAAACTAGTTCAATTATTTAAATAGTTAGGGGAAAAAAGCACAATGGATTCCGTCTGAAGGAGTCGAACGAAGCGGAGCTCTCTGTTGTTATTATTCTATACTTGAAATTAAAAATAATAGTGGGAAAGGCGTTGGAAAAGTCTCAATTATGATTAATAAGAAAGGCAATGACAGTAACGAATAGAATGATCATTTGTGAAAACAACGTGGCGCCTGTCGCTGACGTCACCAGTCACTCCGTCATATATATTATGTTGGTGTCTGTACTTATTTTTAAACATATTGCGCGGACGGCTAGTAGTTTTGCTATAAATATAGATTTTTATTTACCTTCGTACATTTAAATAAATAAAAACATTAAACTACCACTAGTGTACAGTAAATCATCGAAATGTGCTAAATTTTATATGAGTGCCTGTATTATAGCTACTTAAACAATTTTTTTTCTGTCAGGTTCAAAATCAAGAGGAATATGACAGCGTGATGGACAAGTTCCCTTACGACGGCGAAGAGCTGGAGACGCAACCGTTCCCCAGGAAGTGAGTGACTATACAAATATATTACAGCAACTATTTACATAGATTCATAGAGACGACCAACATTACGTCGTGTGTTTATGCAAACAATTTTAAAATCGTATGGTTTCTGCGAGTGAGAGAGGGAGAAAGAGAAAGAAGGGGGGAGAGGTTTAAATGAGTGTTTAAAAAATGTAGTTCTTTATTCGAACCACCTCAAGCGCACGCTGTGCATGTTTGTACTCAATTCTCAAATTATAATTTTAATTTACTAATCTATTTTTTCAATACATCATTCTCTTACACACGGCATCTTGTTACAAGGTCGAAGCATTCATGTATGGCGCGATCCCCTCTTCCGCTTTTTTTTCCTACTTATTCTAGTCACCTCGAGGGGTTATACTAGATTTACCGAACGAGTAGGTGAGTTCATGGAACTCTAACCTGACGACGTTGCTAAGAGTAGTCGCAGAATTCACCATCAGATCTACTACTACTAGGTGGGCTCACGAGGTTCTAACCTGGTGACGTTGCTAACACTAGCCCCTAGCAAGAGCAGTGCTTCGCAGAATCTGACACCGGATCGGAAACGTTACCCACTGCGAAGTTCCGGAAACTCAATGCTCAAGGCACCCTATCATCATCAGCCTGCGGCAGTCCACTGCTGGACATAGGCCTACCCCAAAGCTCGCCACTGAACCCGATCTTCGGTTCTACGCATCCAGTTACTGCCAGCTGCCTTGCGCAGGTCGTCGCTCCATCTAGCAGGAGGGCGTCCTACACTACGTTTGCCGGTCCGCGGTCTCTACTCCAGAAAACGTCTACCCCAACGGTTATCGGTTCTGCGACATATGTGACCAGCCCACTGCCACTTCAGCTTATTAACTCTGCGAACTATATCGATCACCTTAGTTTTTGCCCGAATGACTTACGTATTCGGTCTGGCAATGACAAACCAAGCATATCTCGCTCCATAGCTCGCTGAGAAACTTTTAGTTGGTGGACTAGTCACACGGTCAGCGTCTACGTTTTGGCTCCGTAGGTAACGGGTAGGACGCACTGATTATAGGCACCCTATAACTTATATTTACCCGAACGATAACTCTTGTTCGTGTAGTACATAAGTCAAGCGTTACGCGCCTTCAGGTTTCCGTTCTCGTCCCTGGTGACGTCCGTGTACGTGCAAGTGAAGGAGTTCATATACGCGTGGCTGATGTACTCGGCGGGGCTGGGGCTGGGCGGCGAGCGGCGGGCGGGCGCGGCGCGGCACTCCGCCTCGCTGCTGCTCAGCCGCTCCTTCGCCGGCTGTCTGTCGGCGCTGTTCCGCCGCCCGCTGCCGCTCGTGCAGCTCGTGCAGGTGAGGCCCAACCCTTATACAAAAAAATATCTTTTCAAACTCGAATGTAACTCTTAACAAGAAAGAACGAATAAACATGTGCAATATTTAATTTAAAAAAACTTTGTTGATATAAATGTTATCGTCAACAGCTCTTTTAAAACAAGCCACATAATGTACTTGGCGGAATTTTTCCGTAGAAATCAATTTGTATATCCAATGAGCAGAATTTATATAGAGTACTCAAATAAAACAAAAATAATCAATAAAAAAATTAAAATTGGAACTTTTAAGTCATGAATGATCAATATGTTCGAAGCTGGCAACACTCGAATTCGGGAGTGACCCGTAAATAAAACTTTCAGATAATAGTGGATACGCAGTATTTAGAAGACGCCACGGTCTGTCTGTACGAATTCATCAGCAACATAACGGGCTCGGAACTCGTGACCACACAGGTCTGTATCGAATAATTATCAATATTAAATGATTATTAAGGAACTTTATGATCTGGTAACTAAGACCTTTAGGTCATGTCTTATTTTATTTATATTCTTATTTTTATGAAAAATGCTAATATGGAGTGAGATGAAATGAAATGAAGATGATTAATTTGAGACATTAATCAACTGGGATGAAATAAAATTAAATAAGATAAGATGATATGGGATGAAATATAACCTCAGTAAAATTGTGGTCATTTACTGAGATTTTTTCAGTGGACCTTTTGGATGATCCCGAGAAGTTACGTCCAGCGGCTTTGTTTCATTTTCCCACATTTGTGCACTTTCACAGATATTAAACAGTTAATAGACCACCTTTATTACACATTTAAACCTGAAGTAACACTAAATAGACAAAATGAACACTTGTTCGCGAATCGATGTGTTATTTAAAAATAAAAATGCTAGTTACGATGTTTGTTTGCGTGGGGTAGGCTGCGGGCAGCATGTTCCAGGCAGCTCGCGACGACGCCGAGCAGCAGATATGCGACAAGCTGGAGAAGAAGGTGGACGAATTCCTCGACTTAGAAAACTACGACTGGCTCTTAGGTAACCTTTTATGATAATAAGTTAAAATCCAAGACAGGTCACAGATTATCTGGATCCAAACTAAGATTCCCTGTGCCGCAGTGACCAGAGACTATCGCACGTATTTAGATAAACTAGTGGTCCCCCAGTAGGCGAAATTCGACTATAAGTAATTGAAATTATGTTAGTGGTCGTGGCCTAAAGGATAAGACGTCCGGTGCATTCGTATCTAGCGATGCACCGGTGTTCAAATCCTGCAGGCGGGTACCAATTTTTCTAATGAAATACGTACTTAACAAATGTTCACGATTTACTTCCACGGTGAAGGAATAATACCGTGTAATAAAAATCAGCCTCACCCGTCAAACCGAAACGCATTACTGTTTCACGGCAGAAATAGGCAAGGTATCTATCTACCCATATTGACTTACAAAAGGTCCTACCACCACAGAGCAAACAGACTTATTGTTCGCACGAACATATCCACGATGTAGGAATCGAAACCACAACCAGTCTAGTCTGTCAGTTTTTTTAAGGTTGTTTGTTCAATTACTAGCATCGAAAAGGAAGTCTAACCTGTAGCGAAGTGTAGTTCATCGCTCTGTATATTGAGGTATAGTGAGATATGGATTTTTTTTTGTTGCCTAGATGTGTAGACGAGCTCACAGCCCACCTGGTGTTAAGTGGTTACTGGAACCCATAGACATCTACAACGTCAATGCGCCACACACCTTGAGATATAAATTCTAAGGTCCTTCAAACCGAAACGCATTACTGCTTTACGGCAGAAATAGGCAGGGCGGTGGTACCTACCCGTGCGGACTCGAGAGGTCCTACCACCAGTGTAAATTAAATGTCTTGATAAAGTATTTTCCTGTCAAAAGCTCAGTCGAAATGTCTCCCATAAATTAGTGAGGGGGTGAACAGTTGTCGATGTATCGAGCATCATCATAATTTTAATCTGGTCCAGTGGAGCCCATCGGACAAGCCTCGTCCTTCGTGACGGACATGCTCAGCTACCTGTCGGGGGTGCTGACGTCACTGGAGCAGCTACCCGAGCGAGCCAGGTGAGAAACTATTCCACGATAGTCTAACGATTGAAATTCGACCATAGTCATTGACACTTAAAGGTTATATTCGTTTTGTATATAACATTTAGTCTTTTGTTTTCATTTTGGATGCTTCGAAAACCAGTTTATTCCAAAGCTGAAGTCCCTCAACAAGTTACACTAAATAAAAACAAAAAAGTGTTTTTTGTCTTTTTGTACGACTAAGGTCAACGGGTATCGGTTTGCCTTGAAAACCATAAATATTCTGGAAATTTAATAGCAGCGCCACTTATCGGATTCATGAGTAAATAAAAACCATCCAGGTATCTATGTACTTTAGATACACAAAAAATCAACGGAATCTTTGCAAAAATTGTTGTTATTTACAAAATATTACGTAGGTTACCCATAATAGCTGCTTGTTGAATTAATTTCAATTTTAAATATGTTTTAGCGTGCAATAAAATTTACTTTCTCTCTTATATCTCTCTCTCTTTCCATCTCTCTCTCTCCCTCATCCCATCTCTCTCTCTCTCTCTCTCCCTCCTTTTCTCTGCCTTCTCTTCTATTTTATAATTTTAATGATTTTGTTTGCTGTATTGTTCACATCAAATACATACGATCGCATGATATGCCTAATGGTAAATAATATTAGCGTCACCAACTAGCACCATCAATACCAGATATAGCCAAGGTCTACTGAACATGTTAATGGGCGATTTGCTGTCTATTAGTCTATTTATATGTATATTTATCATGGTATAACCTTGTGACCCAGGGTCGCGGCGGTCCGGGCGGCAACGAACCGCATCGCCACGCGACTCCGCGCCCTGCTGCTGGACCCGGCCGTCAAGCAGATCTCGTCCGGCGCGCTGTACCAACTCGACCTGGACGTGATCCAGTGCGAGCAGTTCGCGGCCGGCGAGCCTGTCCCCGGCCTAAGGGAGGGGGAACTGCTCGAGCACTTCGCTAGTTTGAGGTAGATCTTTGTCAATTTATGAGCTAGCTATTTTTGACGTGACAACGTCTGATAATTCGATGGAGCCGGCTGCACGCACGAAAAAACATGACTCATGCAGCGTTACCTCGCTCTGAGGTGTTCCATTTAAGGCGTGAAGTGCAAGCGAGAGCGCGCAACGAGCGACAAAGAGGCACAATCGGCCAATATGAAGTTCAGTGAAAAGTGATATGGTGTCAATTGTTTATAGCAACGATAATTGCGATAATTGAAAAATGAAACCATTCCATCAGTATTTTCTTATGACGTTGTCACGTTCAACTATCGTCAATAAACCGACTTTACAGACAGCCGATTTTTTTTTATTGCTTCGAAGGGTGGATGAGTTCACAGCTCTGGTGTTAAGTGGTTACGGGAGCACATAGACATCTACGACGTAAATGCGCCGCCCACCTTGAGATATAAGTTCTAAGGTCTCAGTATAGTTACAACGGCTGCCCCATCCTTCAGACCGAAACGTATTACTGCTTCACGGTAGAAATAGGCGGGGTGGTGGTACCTACCCGCGCGGATTCACAAGAGGTCATACCACCAGTAAACTAAGCTATCGGTCAACCGGTGGTAAAGTCTTTAGATCAAAGAACTTGAATACCGCCGTCTTGCGACACGAGGTCCAAGCCTCAATTGTGTGGTATGGCTGGTATTGCATCCCACTTCCAATAGCTTTTCAGTATTGTTATCGTGTATTTGAAAATTTCATCGAACATGAACTGGTGGGTAGTTTGTGAGTCAGCGCGGGTAGGTACCACCGCCCTGCTTATTTCTGGCGTACAGCAGTAATGTTAGGCTGTTACAACTCCAGTAGAGGCTGTTACAACTCCATACAAATTTGAGTTAAATTTTACGCGATCGAGAAGTTAAAAACCTCGCACTAAGCATACCGTTATCCATTTAGTCGGGTCGGTCGCGAGCTCGTCCCCCCATTCGATGAATCATAATCAAACAGGCAACTACTGGATCTGATCACGGGCTGGGACTGGTCGTCGTACCTCCACGACGTCGGCATCGACGGCGGAAAATACACGCTCGTTACGCCCAAAGACGCGGCCACCCTGCTCGAGAAACTAAAGGAGGCCGAGCAGAAGTCTTCCGTCTTCTCTGTTCTGAAGAAAAACGAGAGAGACAGACGTAAGCTCCTCGACACCGTCCTGAAGCAACTGAAGCAGTTGCAGAATCAGGATTCTTGAAGTACGCAAGGCCCGAGCCCATTGGCGCAGTGGTTGAGGAACAAGCGCGGGGTTCTGGGCTCTATTTCCGGTTCCGGTCAGGGCTGTCTGCTGTGCGTGCCTTCGTTAGGCGCCGGAACCAATAGGCGGTCTTCAATGCAAAGCAATTAGGTAACGGAAGCAAGCATATACAGGGTGGATTCAATCACATAGATAGCCATGCAGAACAACTTAAAAAATTACTTGCAAAAGTCACATGAGTATATATTTAAAAAAAAAAATTGCTATAAGCTAACGTTAATCAAATAATTTAATGTCACTATCGAATAATATTCTCACACAACAGTTTGTATCACACCCTGTGTAAGTTAGCATCGAATTTGATTTTGGCTTTTGGCAGAGGCTTGAAGCTTGTTATTTAGAACAAAGTTTGGATTCAAATGACATTGGAAATAAATTGTCAAGAGTTTTTGATCGTTTAAGGAGATAACTTGTAAATGTCCCAAGTGTTGCCAACGTTTATTACAACGGTAACTATTACTACCACATAACACTCTGTGCCTTCGTCAGAAAATATTTGAAAAAAAAAATAAACAATTCAATAATAAGTAGATAATGTATTTAATCTGTGGTGCTTTGCTTTGAACGACGCAGTCGGAATAGAGCTTCGAATCGCGTTAGCTTTACCATAAAATCTTTGTGTAGTTAGAAATATGTTTAAATTGTAAATAGACAAATACGTTTCGTTTTTCATTAAATTTAATAGTAGCCATATAGAAATCGGGGGAAAGCAACGGGTCGTGCTCTCCTCAGGGTACGGGGAAGGATGATACCAATGAAATTGTAATTTTACATACTGGACACGCCCAGTCTTGTTCCGAGAGATCTTTTTTCTTCTACCTACGCCGAAAGTTCGGTTTTCCTCCCGCTGTACAGGGAAGAAAGTGTAACTTTTCCTCCCTGGGTACTGACAAGTGCGCATGCGCGTTAGTGTCTACGTCTGCTCTCGCGCACCTAAAATTCTCCGCCATTGTTGTGCTCGGGTAATTTGCAATATTGTGTTTAGTGTAAAAGTGAAATAAACAAAAGGCAATAAAATTTAATAGTGAAGTATTAAACAAATATGAGTTCATCAGACAGTTCTTATTCAATTAGTAGTACTTTATTTAAAAATTTAAAAACTGTTAAATTTAATTTTTATTTACCCCCGGCCAGGGCTTCGCCCCTGGACCCTGGCTCAGTACTCCACGAACTTTCGGCCTGGTAGGAGAAAAAATAGTATGTGCACCGCGGGAGAAAATTAGGACATCTCATCCCGCGTGTAAAATTGCCACTCGAGCCGAAGGCGAGGAAATGTCCTACTTTTCTCCCTTGCTGCACAATGTACTATTGTGCCTGAATTCATTCGGAATAAATTTAGACCAATACCAATTTCAGTATTCACTTCAAGGCATATAAATACAGTGGACCCCGGGTAATCCGACAATCGTCACGATAATCGTCTTATCGTTGCCGCCGCTGGCTACTCCCCGAATCCTGATCACGCAAGAGCCAGTCACCCCATTATCGCGGGTCCACTGTAAATGTAAAATGTTACTATAGTAATTAAAATAAAAGAGACGAGTTATATATATATCTGAGAAGTCGTCGTGGCCTAAAGGATAAGACGTCCGGAGTATTCGTTGTTGCGATGCACCGGTGTTCGAATCCCGCAGGCGGGTACCAATTTTTCTAATGAAATACGTACTTAACAAATGTTCACGATTGACTTCCACGGTGAAGGAATAACATCGTGTAAGAAAAGTCAAACCCGCAAAATTCTAATTTGCGTAATCACTGGTGGTAGGACCTCTTGTGAGTCCGCACGGGTAGGTAACACCGCCCTGCCTATTTCTGCCGTGAAGCAGTAATGCGTTCGGTTTGAAGGGTGGGGTAGCCGTTGTAACTATACTGAGACCTTAGAACTTATATCTCAAGGTGGGTGGCGCATTTACGTTGTAGATGTCTATGGGCTCCAGTAACCACTTAACACCAGGTGGGCGTCCACCCATCTAAGCAATAAATAAAAAAAATGCCGTTTATTTTAGATACTTCAAAGAGCGTTTAGATAATACTAACATATCTCAATTAATAATAAATTTTATAAAGATTTTTTTCAACCGTACTTATAATAAGGTTTACGTAGTGATAGAAGAGCATTTATTGTATTGTAATAATTAACTCAATGTACGTAATACACGTGTAATATTTATGAAATAAATTATTTTACGTTTTTTTTGGCTTTTTGTTTATTTATCTAATAACTAGCTAACACGGCAGACTTCGTAGTGCCTCAATCAATTTTGTATAAAATAAACTTAAAAAAAACAAAAGGAATCCGTCCGAAGGGGGACACATCAAAGGAAAAACAAAATTATTATTTTTATTTAATTCGGGGCATTTTCATATTTATTTATACCTTTTAAACCTTCCCTGGACTTCCACAAATAATTCAAGACCAAAATTAGCCAAATCGGTCCAGCCGTTCTCGAGTTTTAGCGAGACTAACGAACAGCAATTCATTTTATATATACAGATCAGATAATATAATATAAATAAAGTAATATAAAATAATCTTTGTCTACTTGGGTTTTTTTTCCTACCCAAGTTGAGAGCCTTGAGAGGCTTTATCAGCGTAGCCTTAACTAGTAGGTTGGCTCACGGGATTAAAACCTGATGACGTTGCTAACGCGAACCCTAGCAAGAGCCGTGCTTCGTAGAATCTACCACCGGATCGGAAACGCGACCCACTGAGAAGATCCGGCGAGAAACTCAGTGGGCTGTGTCTGAGGGTTAATTTACTCGACGATCCCTTCGTCGCAAGCGACGGGTTCGACGAGGACGATGACCGGACTTAGGTGTATTACATTCCATAGTTCTGGAAATGTGAGCTTAGACGCGGACATGCAGACTATAAAAAATAATTTTAAATAATCGCCGTTTTGTTTTCTAAACCTCTTCGCAGCCTCTTTCACTTTTAAAATACGTTTCTACAATCTACTGAATCACCCAATTTTCCTATTTTAAGTATATTGAATATGATAATTTAAATTTAAGATCACTATAAAATCTAATAATTTTAACTTCAAGCTAAAAACCTACAACAGCCCATGATTTATCCATATGCGGAAAATCGTTGTGGATGGATTACATATTATTTATCTATAATTTAGGTCGTCTTACATTTTGGGATTTTTAAAGAAAATTTCTCATTTTGTTTTCGATGGAGGGACAAGCTGCTTTCAACCGCGTTTGAAAAATATCAAAAAACAAGGTTCCATATGCCTACTTTTAAAATAAAATTTATTACAGTCTCCTCCTCCTCCTTGCGTCGGTTTCCTCATTACTGAGGGTCGTGGTCATGGCCTTGAAACAGTTTGTTTTTTATAGTGCACCGCCATCTGTTCCTATCTGCAGCTGAGTGCAGAGCATCGAGCACTGTGGTATCCAAGGCTGCACGAATCTGGTCCTTCCAACGGGTCGGGTTCCTGCCTCTTGGTCGCTTGCCCTATACCTTTCCAGTGACTATCAATTTCTCCAAGTTGTCACTGTCTTTCCTTGCGATGTGGCCAAAGTATTCAAGAATCCTTCGCATGCAAATGGTGGAGAGTCTAGTCCGGATCTTCAACTGAGCTAGGATGGATACATTGGTGCGGCGTGCGGTCCAGGGAATACCCAACATCCTCCTCCAGCAGCACATTTCGAAGGCATCAATCCGATTGCGGTCAGCTTTCTTTATAGTCTATGTCTCTGCTCCGTATATGAATATTATTACAGTAGGCGGTACAGAATCTTTTTGTACATCAGAATAATACAAAGCTATAATTAATATTTATGTTTAGTATGTAGGTATTTGTAAAATAATGGTGAACATTTAGCGATTATCCTGTGTATTACTAGTTACAATAAATCTTTTAATTCTAATGAATGGACAAAATTTTTTTATTGCGTATGTAATTGGACGAGCTCACAACCCACTTGTTGTTAAGTGGTTACCGGAGCCCATAGACATCTACAACGTTAATGCCGCCACCCACCTTGAGATATGAGTTCTAAGGTCTCAGTATAGTTACAACGGCTGCCCCACCCTTTAAACCGAAACGCATTACTGCTTCACGGCAGAAATAGGCAGGGTGGTGGTACCAACCCGTGCGGACTCACAAGAGGTCCTACCACGAGAATATAATTTATGAATCAAAGTCGAATGATACAAGACGGCTATTAAAATATAAATATTCGCGCACGCATATAACTTTGACGTGCAGTCACGCTTTTAACCGGTTAATTTGCAGAGAATAGTATCAAAATTATTGATCTATATTGTGCGGCGTTATATCTCGATCAACGCGTCGATCTTATCGCGGCTTATCGGAGCGTGCGAGGGCGAGGTCACGACCTCTACTGTGTCAACTTGGATTAAAAAAAAAATAGTTTTTTTTTAAATTGCTGCAGATAATATACAATAGTAGGGTGTAAGATCGGATGATTGTGAGCCCGCCTTTCTTTCGTTATTGTGTAGTCTAACGTAGTCTTATGTAATCTTCCGGTAAGATCGTTTTGAAAATCTCCAATCAGATTGTATTTTGGATCAATAATAAAAAAAGAAAAAAAAAGTATTGGTCTTCTCGAGATTTTTTTACATATCGGGTCGATATGAAAATCTATCTATTTTTCTATCTATTCTATCATCTATTTTTCGTACCCGTAATGTTTAAGGGTGTTACATAAAAAAAATAAAAAAACTTCCTAGAAATAATGTTATATGGCAAAAAACCTTTGCCGTGTCAGCTAGTGATTTTTTTATATCTTTGTCTTGATATTTCAATAAAAATTTCTAATGTTCTTACCAAATAATCTAAACCACACGCTTATTTCTAACGCGATGCACTCCTGCGTTGTATTGTGTCGGAGGGAGGGGTATATTTTAAGGCGCTATATATTGAGACATCGGCTTAACGTTAGACATCCGACGTTTATAGCCTTTGATGTCGAGATTTAAACGAATAATAATTATTTCAACTTCAAGGGGAGTTCATAAATCTGAAGTCCATAAGCATTATCAATTAGTCCAAGACAGCCGTGACCGTTTGCGTGTCGATTTTGACTAATGGATCCGCGGTACACTTCATCTGATAACGCGACCTCCTCCGGTCGTGACTCGCCTACGAGTGACACAGAAACTGGTCTTAAAAGTCGTGAATAGTGATAGATTGCAGGACACCCAAAAATTGAGAAATTAGTGGGTCCCCTTTCGAATGTTTTCGATTGCATTGGTTGATATACAACACTTTTTCTGTACATTTTTACTTTATTTGCATCAGATCGTCCTTTAATAATTTCTAAAGTTTAAATAAACATTTTCATTGGGACATAACCAATGAATCTGTTAAAGATAACTAGATAGATTTGTAGTTTTATTTGCTTATTTTTAGATTTGGAACAGATCCATTTTGTAAATATTATTAAAAAGTAACAAATAGTTCTTCACGTGCACATAACACTAAACGAACACAGCATTAATGACAATGCAACTTTGCTAACACAAAGTAAATTGTAAACAAAATCGTGTATCAAGAACTATCAAAAGCAAATAAACTATGATTACCTATTTAAGATTACAATGAATCCAAGTTGAAAATAAAAATCTTACCTACATATAGTCTTCAAAAATACAACCGAATTATAGTTATTTGACAGTTGACTTAATGTTACAAGAACACAAAAAAAATAGTAAAAGGTGTTTAACTAAGCTGCGTTAATTTCAAAATATTGTAAAAGAAAAACTTGACTGAAGTTATCACACTCATCTAGATTGAAGTTTACAGAAAATGTAGGTATTATATTTTCTGCAGATCCGCGGGCCGAAAAAATTAAAGACTTATCATCATTCTAGTTCAATCTAAAACCATAAATTTAAAACGACAGCGGACATCGTTGTTCGGCCCGAGGAAGAAATTACAGCTCCCAATTCGCTTATTAACTGCAATTCTCAAATGCAACAATTATAATATATAATGGGATTTGCCTGTAAAACAGATTGTGCTATTAGGCCAATCTGATTTACATGCATGCAAGCCTTGCACGTAACATTTAGCGATTTGATAAATACAAAACTAAGTGACAACCTTCACAGCTCCCTTCGAAATAAGTGGTTCACACCTACAGCTATTAAACCAGTCGATACGAATCGTATGTGGTATCGATAACTAATTGTGTCATAATTAAATGTATCGAAGTTTGTTTGTGGGCGGAAACTATAACAATTATTAGACGGAAATTTGTCTTTTTTTCAAAATTACTGGAGACTGTATTCATTCGGTTTACAATTATTGAGGCTTAATCAAAGCGTTATATTTCATCTTATTTATACCTAACTAGCTGACCCGGCAGACTTCGTAGTGCCTCAATCGATAAATAAAAGACCTAAACTTTTGTATAAAATAAACTTAAAACAAACAAAAGGAATAGGTCCGACGGGGGATACATCAAAGGAAAAACAAAATTGTTATTTTTATTTAATTCCGAGCATTCCACTGGACTTCCGTGGACTTCCACAAATAATTCAAGACCAAAATGAGCCAAATCGGTCCAGCCGTTCTAGAGTTATAGCAAGACTAACGAACGGCATTCATTTTTATATATATAGATTATAAAACCTATTTAAATAATAAATCAATTTTGAAATTAAAAACCGTAGGTACATACTTTTTTACATTATGCTTTTTTCATCTTGATGAAGTATACTTGTAACAAGCGTTAGTGGAATTACGCAAGAGGCTGTGAAACCTGCGAGCAATGCCTCTAAATAAATCTTCTGCATATATTCTTTCGATTCAATTTTTCTTACAATACTAAATATAATTTAGTCCAAATTGAGAAGGTCTTTTTAGCTGTAGGTATAGGCCAGTGAACGAACTACACTGCCCACCATTGAAAGCTCTGTCTCTCATTTGTATAGTACAAAGATTATCCCTTCATGATTGCTTCGGGACAGAAATAGATAGGGTAGTACTTACACCTGTAAGGTTCCAATACAACTAACTTTAGTTTCATTAAAAAACAAATGTCCTCAACATTCTATGTGAAACATAATAAAATTCTATGTTATTAATTCATCGTCAGTTGTCAGAGCTTCTGACATACCTATCACATCGTTACACCCACAACAAGTACAACGCTCGTACAAAACAACAATGATATTCCCACGGTGTACTATATCAGCCAAGACGAACGTAGGCGGATGGACCTTGAAAATATCTGTAGCATAGTACAGAGTTTATGCTACTTAGTTGCGAAATGTTCTGACATCAATCGCTGTAAGGTACCCCGGATCTGGGTGATGATGTCATGAGGAAATCAGAAAGAAGAATCAGTCGAAAACTGTAAAGTATTTGAAAATAAGTCGGAAATAATCTATCTATCTATCTATGAGCTCAAAGACGTCTAAAGCTGGACTTAGGTCTCTCCCAAGCCTCGCTACAACAATCGGTCCTGTATAATGAAAATAAAAAAAATACGGGAGATTAAACCGTATAAGTAATTTTAATGATATCTACTCGCAAAAACCGAAAAAAAAAGCAAAAATACAATTTTCATTCTCTAAGCTTTTTGTCGTCAAAATCAGTTTGGTGCGTTCCTCATGACAAAATTAACTATAATCTGATAGTTGTGATTCAAATGTTGAACATAATAATACATTAGATGATACGAGTAGGTATAATACAATGTGCGCTTGTCCACTTTTAACATTTTGGTCGTCCGGTGACCGCAAAGACTGAACCACTCGAAACATAGGAAATAGTAAAATAAAAATGATAAACGTGAGATCAAATCGTAAAAGTAGTTTTAGTTATGTGTACAGATCGTAAAAATTCAAGAAAATATATACTATTTTGAACAACAATATACACGAGTGAGTGAACGGAACTACCACCACTAAATAATAAACACATGAAAAATATTTTTTTATTTATAACTTCTTATACTGGAAAGTATAAAGGCGGACTTAATGCCATAGGAATTCTCTAACAGTCTACCTTAGGGGAGTGCAGAGATGAAGTTTGGTAAGTGTAGTGTGAAGGTGATATTACTTAAACATATGTGTATATATAACATACATAATATTTATAGATACAAATACTCGTACTTAAATAAATACATATCATAAATATATACATATAAAAACATATATAAACAAATATTATCAATTAATCTATAAAATATCTCTCAATGCATCTAAATTTTTTTTTAATAATCGTGCAGTGTACGTCTTTGTTTGTTTTTGAAGAAACCATACGTAGCCTATTAAAAAAAAACAAATAAATATACCTATTCAATCTTGATTGTGTCGTAAACTTAAGCCAATTATTTCGGGCGACTGAACAAAGGACTTACATATTATGTACATTTTAATGGGATTAGACAGTGAGTGTTTAGACTTGTTACATTCCTGTATCGCCATATATGCGAAATGCCAAAGGATTTCGTATTAAATATTAGCATATTTAATGGAACAAGTGACAAATCCAGTAGACATTGGTCAAAACAAAAGCTTTGCAGCGACCTCGGATTTATATTGGTCTGGTCGAGGTAGCATTATGACGGATACGTAGATTAACTAAACATTTTTTTGTTTGGTTTAAATTATAAGAGGCAGTGGACATAGTAAAAATAATAATAATAATAAAACTGGATTTTTAATTATTATCTTCTTGAACCTAGATTTGATTATCAACTAGCGACCCGCCCTCGCTTCGCTTCGGAAACTATAATTTACTATCGATTTCTCCACTATTTAATGGGATTTTTTTTTATTGCTTAGATGGATGGACGAGCTCACAGCCCACCTGGTGTTAAGTGGTTACTGGAGCCCATAGACATCTACAACGTAAATGCGCCACCCACCTCGAGCTATAAGTTCTAAGATCTAAAGTATAGTTACAACGGCTACCCCACCCTTCGAACCTAAACGCATTACTGCTTCACGGCGAAAATAGCCGGGGTGGTGGTACCTTATTATACATATAAACCTTCCTCTTTAATCACTATCTATTAAAAAAAACGCATCAAAATCCGTTGCGTAGTTTTAAAGATTTAAGCATACATAGGGACAGAGAAAGGGACTTTGTTTTATACTATGTAGTCATGAAACTGATATAAAATATTTTATCAAATAAAATATAGCTGTGAGTATTTACATTTACCTTACTAATCATAAGGCTGAAAATTCTATGACTTATAAATCAGATCAGAGAGTAAGATCCAAACCGCTGTCGATTTCATATGTTATCTGCTCCTAAAGAAAACTATTATATGATATGCGAGTGTAATAATATTTACAATAATAGATAATAAAAACTTTCACCGCGTAGGTGATCACTCATTTAGATTTTAGACCATATATATATAACTTTATTCACTTGCCCCATACACTACTGGTTAGTGGTGGAACACCTGCTTTGCACAACGCTCTACTTCACGACAAGATCGCCGTCGGTCTTATCTTGCGATATTCATACGGCGGATCATTGCAACATTCGGGGCGGAATAAGTTTGAATGCCTATTGGAGATTAATCGAACATACAGTCTAAATAGTACACGATTTAATGCTGAAGTCCATGGGCGACGGTAACCACTCACCATCAGGTGGGCCGTATGCTCGTCTGCCTACAAAGGCAATAAAAAAAAACAAAAAAAAAAACGATGAAGTGTATGCCGCGTTTTACGGTTTAATCTGACTTTGGTTTTTTTTCTGGCACTGGGCCGAACTTCATGCGAGGTTCCCGTGCTTAGCGGCATTCGGGGTATGTGGGTCTTTCGATCAGCAGATGTTGGGAAAAGAAGACCGCAGGCTCAAGGATATTTTTAATACTCCTACCAAACGACTTTCCTTGTATTTTCTTGCCCAATGTCCGATCTCCGAGGGTGGGGGGGTTCCTGCGATCAATTCTATCAGTCAATACAACTAGATTCGCGGCGCTATCCTGAGTAACCAACGACGCCGGTTTTTGCGGTAGAATCTGACCCCTCCCCCACAAAGACGAGAAAGTTGCGGTTCTTCTTCGGACTAAATGAGGTTGTAGTCTCTAAAGTGTTGTGTAGCTGTCTCGTAGACCGAGCTAGACTTTTACAAGGTAGGTTGGTGCTATCTTCTCATGCTCGCAACTTCTTCTTCTAAATCGTTTCACTCTGCCTTGAAAGAGCAGATTTGACGCATTTTACAATGCCAAATATGCCCATGTTTTCCTACACGAGGTTATTTTGCTGCACTCATTTAAGGGGCCTCCCACGGCACTTTGGAGACCTTTAGCACGGTCTTGTGCCGTCTAACCTTCTTTGGACGACTAGGTTTTCCACGGATTGGTTATGTCGTCGTGAAACGTGTTCGAAGCAGAATCACAAGATCAAACCATAATTAAGGGATAAATAAAAAATATTTTATCCCAGTAATTATATGTCGCATGCGCTTGGTGGCAGGTGAAGTTTAATAGTTACATATTGCGTTATCAATGTGGTGCACTTGAGTGGACAGGTCAGGTCTACTGATGCTAAGATTTGCCTTATTTTAATACGTGCCTGACATTTCTGGCCATGTGATTTTTATATGTAAATTTTGTAATATGAGTACACTTATCGGTTTATTAATGATCGGTCGTGATTTGGGGTCATGTTTCAGGCTCTAAAATAGTATAATATAGTTTTCTTATCCTGTTTTTTTTTTAAATAAACTACAATAAACAACAATTAAAATTACTTTTACGTGTATACTTTAACATTTGAATATTGCGCTAACAATTATCGTCTACTTTTGTATAAAAATCTGATCTTCTCTTTTCTTCTTCTCTGATCGGGCGTTCCAGATCGTCACAGCGTGAAACGAACTCATATCCTCATTTTTTTAATTATCTGTGCATTTTTCACTCACTCAATCACGACTTTGGCGCCTTTTTTTTATAAACTTTTGTACCTAGGTATATACAAATATTGTACCTAGGTATTTTATTATTATTGTCGGACTAAAATATATAATAATATGTCACTTCCACAAAACCTACTTATTATTTGTCCCGATTGTGGACATCGGGTAATTTCTGCTCCAGTGACGAGCGCAGCGGTTATAAAAAGTAGATTCGCTTAAAACGAACAAAATAGTACCTACAGTACAAATAGCTAAATTTGGTGTATTATGAATTGAAATTTATCTAATGGAAGATTAAGTTTTATACATTTTATATGCACAACATTTTTTAACAGAGTTTCCACATTACGTTACACGTCATTACGGATCCTGCCGATTCATTAACGGTGCTTTTAGGTATCACAGGCACCGGTCACCGTCCTCGTCGAACCCATCGCTTGCGACGAAGGGCTCGACGAGCGAATTAACTGATAGACACAGCTCAATGAGTTTCTCGCCGGATCTGGGTCGCGTTTCCGATCCGGTGGTAGATTCGGGGAAGCTGGATAGGTAGGAAAAAAACCCATTACGATACTGTTATTACTAAATTTGTAAAAAAAAACTAGTTCGATTAACAGGATTTCCAGTTAAAAATATAATGTATTTTTTTTTGGACACGCGTAATAAAAAGGAAGTCGTTCAATATCGCACCGTCCTTGGCAGCTGTCGGTATGGCTTTTTAATACGGTTTATATTAATACGAAACGTCTTGTTGATCGAACCCTTCACTTGAACATCCTGTTCTTCAAATCTGCCGCGTTCTGATGAGTCATGCATTCAATTACCACGAGATCTCGAAATTAATGTAACAAATTCACAATATTTTTAGGGTGCGTTATATTGAATCGATTAGATAAACATTGACAAATTTTGAGTGTTCAAAAATACAGTTCGCTCTTGACGAAATTTAATAAGATCGTGTATTAGTAATCCATGGAAAATGTCGTTATTAACTACTACTTATATATTATGACTGTATTGTGAAATTTTGAAATGTAGTTTAATTAATTTTTCACATTAAATGCTACATTCCATGAACGTTGATATTTAATTGCATAATTTGGACATCCGGTAGCTCACAGACAACCCACACATCAGCTCGTTGAGTTTCTCGCCGGATCTTCTCAGCGGGTCGCGATTCCGATCCGGTAGTAGATTCATTCGCGAAGCAGTTGCTCTTGAGTTGTTAGGTCCCACCCCTCCTGGCTGAGCCTTTGCTCGCCCATTTGTCCTGGTGAAACTGGAAAGGCCTGCGGGCCACCAGTAATCCTTCAATCATAAAAAAAGACAACCCACATTGATATGTGAAGTCGAAATCACAGTTTTAATGTTAAATGAGTGCCCCATCCTTTAAATCGGAACGCATGATTGATTTGCGATAAAATAGGCCGCGCGATGGTACTTTACAGGGCAGCCGTTGTAACTATACTGAGACCTTAGAACTCATATCTCAAGGTGGGTGGCGGCATTTTCGTTGTCGATGTCTATGGACTCCGTTAACCACTTAACACCAGGTGGGCTGTGAGCTCGTTCACCCAACTATGCAACAAAAAAAATTTTTAAAACATATTTTTACTAAAATTACCTGACTATATTTTTCGTAATTTTTAATCAAAAGTAATAATAACTAATCATTGATTTCAAATTGACACTTCAATAATGTCATCATGATATATTGCAGAGGCCGGAATGATTGCTCCAAAACGTAGCCTCTGTACGTTTTGTAAGAAATTCCACAGAATAACACGCAGTTTGAAATCATTATTTTTTACGCAACTAATTAACGTAATCAGTTCATTTCTTAGTTCGTCGAATGATAACTAGTTTGTGGTTGTTGCGACTCGTAAGTGTCAAGAAGTGTCAGAATGATATTACAAAACCACTATTGGTTTCTCTAGTACCTATAGTGCTCTCAGTCGGAAACTAAACAATAACACACATTCGCATCGTTTAAAAAAAATTAAATTGTTTATTATTATTTATATATTATTTTTTACTGGTGGTAGGACCACTTGTGAGTCCGCACGGGTAGGTACCACCACCCTGCCTATTTCTGCCGTGAAGCAGTAATGCGTTTCGGTTTGAAGGGTGGGGCAGCCGTTGTAACTATACTGAGACTTTAGAACTTGTATCTCAAGGTGGGTGGCGCGTCTACGTTGTAGATGTCTATGGGCTCCAGTAACCACTTAACACCAGGTGGGCTGTGAGCTCGTCCACCCATCTAAGCAATAAAAAAAAAAAAACAAAAACAAAAAAAAACAAAAAAAAAAATATTAGCGTCGTGCCTAAATTTTGGCATAGAATTTTTCTCTTTGACAATATAGTTTTTTTCGTCGAACTAGGCAGACCGTAATAAACAGTTAGACCCTAGACATCACAGAATTGCCGACCGAGAGGGCTGGTGGTCGTGGCGCCGACAACCTCCGGTCCGGCGTCCCGAGGGGAAGGGTGATGGGAGAGACGTGCTCCGCACTAAACGCTTCATTTTGCCCCCTTTGCCTTTTCATGAGTTCTGTCTCATGTGAGGTTTGGACGTTGGTTTTTGAGCGACAGGAAGTTTTAGTCGGTTCGACTCCGACGTGCTCCGCCATCCTCTGGGGATGGATTCCGGCAATTTCCTCCTGACCAAAAAAAAAGACACCACAGAATGGTGGCTACCACCCATTTTTCGTCATAAGTTTGCATAAGCTCAGTCACAATTGCAAAACTGATGTTAACATTTTTTCTTGAAGCACAGACACTGGTTTTTTTAACGAAGGAAATTTTTAATTAAAACATTTTGAGGTCATTTAAAACTAATTAAACGGATACCTAAACAATTACAATAGAATATGACCGATCATCTCAACTCAAAGAGGTGAAATTTCACAGAACTGACGAAGCCACTGACCGGGTTATACATAACTTTGAGTTATATCTTATGACGTAAATCGAATTCAGTGCAAATTACTTCATGAGTCACGAACATCTGGATCCAGGTGAGATTTTAAATAATTGTTACAAGGCGATGCAGACATGCAGATTTGTAACAAGGTTGATTTTAAAGCTTGGTAGCATTAACAGCTTCCGTAAGGAGAACTTGTATGTGGTGCTTAATGGACTTAAATATTGTTTGGAGATCTCGGTTGCATCGGTTTTTAAAGGTGTAATATTATTGTGAGCATGGTACTTGAATTATTATTTTTTTAATGAAGAGAATAATTTAATAAAAGTAAACTCTATACCTAATTAATCCATAGACGTTTGTGTTATCTGTGAGCAATAAAATAAATACCTAATATTAAATGGTGCTTGTATGAATAAAATTATCTATATTCAAAGCATATTATCGTATCGAAATGCGAAAAGAACATCAACATATCGGCACATTCTTGAGATTTCGCCAATCTTTTTTAGGTTTGTTTATCAATTGTTTTTTTTTGCCAGTACCTATCGATAAGCTTTAGTGTTGTGTAAATTAAAAAAATCTCTTGAAATATTATAGTTTATTTTCTTCGAAATAAGGAAATGTGATACTTCTTATCAGCCCGCAGACGTCCACTGCTGGACATAGTGCTCCCCGAAGCCTCTCCACAAACATCGGCCCTGGGCTAGCTTCATCCAGCGGATCCTCACGAACTGCAATAGATTGTCGGTCCATCTTGTGGGAGGCCTAAATGAGGCCGTCAGCGTAAAAGTGGGCTAACTCACAATTTTTCATAGTCATGCTTATAGTTATGTATATTGCAATTTATTTAAAATATAATAAAATTTGATGCAAAACCGGCTTATCCGTAGTTTCACCCATAGGTAACGGATGGCTTCGTAAACATTATTTTTGCGCGTATTGTTTTTTTGCCTACTCTACTTTGTCTTAGCTTTACAGTGCAACGACCCTCACCCTTTAAACCGAAACGCATTACTGCTTCACGGCAAAAATAGGCAGGGTGGTGGTACACCTACCCGTTCAGCCTCACAAAACACCATACCACCAGTGTGTACCATTTACAGAGAATTTAAAATTGGTTTTAGATCAAATTATAATACTATCGAGTAATCTTTTAGTATTTTATGTAGAGATATTTTACATCATACTGTGGAAGTACCATAGTATCATAGTGTGGAATTATCATGAAGAAGTATCATAGTGTAGACGTGTAAGTCCAACCGGAAAGGGGTATGATGTTCTACACTTTGTAAATATATAATTGATGATAGTAAATGGTAAATGGTTGTTGGTAAATGGAAGTTGTTTTTGAAAGATTCTATTAGGTTTTTACTTTTTACGAATTGAGAAATTTATAGAATACAATTTGATAATTTGACCTCATTTCAAAAAGTAGTTGGCGGGCGTTCATTAAGTGATTTCAATGGACTGTGGTTCACTTAAGATTATCGCAAAATCTGCTGCGTTTATTTATTATTATCATTAATAACTTGCTCTCAAACGTTTTGTCTTATTGATTTACGTCGCGCCGCCGTAATGCGGGTCAGTCTCCACGTTTTCGAAAGTAGTACATCCAGATTCCGCGGCACTGAAAAAAAAACCAACGTATGTATAAAGGTCATTATTGCGTGCAGTGCTCAGGGTGAGAATGTATTACCACAGACCTCAGTTGAATAACGACCTCTGAATACTTTTATGTCATCTAAGACGGATAGTAATAAAAGCCACACGTGGAATGAATACCGCGATTAAGATAAGCGTGAACAAAGTAGTGTTATTTTCGTTACGCTATATAGGTTGAAGAAAGACTTCGCGGTTCATCTAGTGTTAAGCAGTTACCGGAGCCAATAGAAGTCACTAGGCTTCGATGTAACGGTTAAGGGAAGACCATTGCCAAGTTCTTCCATTCAGCCCTCTCAATGGGAGCGTTTGGCAGCACAGCGGCCAGAATGGCGCAGGATAAGGCCGCCCAGACGGTGTTCCGTAATACCTCGCTGGACCAGAACCAGCCTGCCGGATCGGGACTCGATACACCGTCAACCAGTTGCGCTTTTGTAACTCCTTGGCAGCGCGCTAGAGTGCTGGTAGCGCGCCGCGCGTCCTCGACTCCCTCAGGTCGCCCCGTTACCTTTACCGAGGGGAAGTCGCCACCTACAGGAGCCGGGGTGTGCGAGCGTAAGCTCTACTCCGGCCCCCAGCTCGACGGCGACGGATCGGTGCAGCCACCTCCTTCTGCGATATGGTGGATTCGCAGAAGCCGAGCATCGCCTTCCAGGACGCGTCGCTGCCGAGCATCGTAGCCGCGACGCGCGGCAGCGAGAGGTCCTTTCCTATGACCGCGACGAAGGCAGCGCGCTGCTCGTCGAATAAAAGAACTCTATTTCTAAGAAGAAATAGAGTTCTTTCCCAGAGTCTACTAGATATTCCGGCATCTAGTAAGAAGATCGAAGAGAGAAATCGACACAATTACTCCTTCAGTGCGCCACGTAGGCACACAGGTGACCTAAACGGCACATAAAGTGTTAAAAAAAACATGAATAAAAATGTGAGCCATCGGTTGTGATGCCGAGGCTACCAGTGGTTTTTTTTTAAATAAAGATTGGTGTTAAAGTTGAATTGCACTAGATTTCGCATATACATAATCTCTTTTGGCGAGATACCGGCAATCTTGTGTTCTGTGATATCTACCCGCCACAGATATAGACGACGCCACTCCGAATGAGGTCGACTTCTCAACTTTGTATTCTATAGCGGGTGTCCCATTTTTTTTAAATCAGAACGTTTTGCCGCAGAAATAGGCATGTGTTACGTAAGCTTAACCGACACTTATTTATTTAT
The DNA here is from genome assembly GCF_030267445.1 of Bombyx mandarina. NCBI lineage: Eukaryota > Metazoa > Arthropoda > Insecta > Lepidoptera > Bombycidae > Bombyx > Bombyx mandarina. Next base: position 12,887,153 of record NC_143223.1, on the reverse strand, counting down.
TTAATCTACGGTGAATATGTCAGGAATTATTACGTATTGAATACCGGGTGTGCGTATTTCACAGTCGAAAGTTACGTGTACTCATTGCTGCAATAGCGAAGGTAGATAATCCGGATTACAGTCTATTCAGTGACAGGAGCAGGTGCGCTGATCACAATGGAGACAGTGCTTTCTAAAATGAGTACCAGTGCTATTAAGTACACATGAACGTTATTTTTTAAGCACATTGCGGGTTCAATTTACGTTTGTTCTTTAGAAAAACTATGAAGCGTCTAAAATAAGTAAAATTTTAGATTAACGTAATTACTGGTGGTATGACGTATTTCTACAGGGTACGTTTTTTATTTTTTTTTATTGCTTAGTTTGGTGGACGATCTCACAGCCCACCTGGTGTTAAGTGGTTACTGGAGTCCATAGACATCTACAACGTAAATGCGCCACCTAAGTACCTTGAGATATAAGTTCTAAAGTCTCAGATAAAACAGCTGGCCTACCCTTCAAACCGAAACGCATTACTGCTTCACGGCAGAAATAGGCGGGGTGGTGGTACATACCCGTGCGGGCTCACAAGAGGTCCTACCACCAGTAAAAAACTACCACCAGTCACTTTGCGCATTAAATAAATCGAATACCTAATAGCACCGCATTCGTGTTCCTGCTTTCAAATATCTATACTTATACTTATACTTATATACTTATAATATTATAAAGAGGAAAGATTTGTTTGTTTGTTTGTTTCGAATAGGCTCCGAAACTACTGGACCGATTTGAAAAATTCTTTTTCCATTAGAAGCCGACATTGTCCCTGATGAACATAGGCTACTATTTTTTTTTTTATTTTTTTTTTTTTCATGTGTGTTTTAATGTTTCCGAAGCGAAGCGAGGGCGGGTCGCTAGTGCTTTATATACTTGCGACCTGTTGAAAAGAATGTAAACGTCACCGGAAACAATAACGAAAATGGAACTAATTTAGCGCTAAGTATAAAAATAAAAATAAATAAGATTTCTTCACAGGGACACAATTCAAAGATGCCACAACATATTTCGTCGTCTGTTCATTTACATCAAGCTGTCGTTTGGAGCTTACCGGATATACCTTTCCTACACTTAATGGTTTTTTTATTGGCTTAAATGAGTCTCATATAATATCTCACGGTCCGCCCGGTGCTAAGTGACTATCGGAGCCCATAGATATGAGAACATGAATGGTGAATTTACTGGTGGTAGGACCTCTTGTGAGTCCGCGCGGGTGGGTACCACCACCCTGCCTAGTTCTGCCGTGAAGCAGTAATGCGTTTCGGTTTGAAGGGTGGGGCAGCCGTTGTAACTATACTTGAGACCTTAGAACTTGTATCTCAAGGTGGGTGGCGCATTTACGTTGTGGATGTCTATGGGCTCCAGTAACCACTTAACACCGGGTGGGCTGTGAGCTCGTCCACCCATCTAAGCAATAAAAAAAACCTCTGATTTTGACGCTTATAGACGAAGTCTGTTGTATTCATAGAGGCGGAGGCAAAGTAGAAAATTTTGCATGTGAGTTCTGAGTAGTATTTTGTTCGCATAGAAAATATTTTTTTTTTGCTTAGATAGGTAGACGAGCCCACGGCCCAAATTGTGTTACCACCACCACTCTACCTATTTTTGCCGTGAAGTAGTGATGAGTTTCGGTTTGAAGGGTGGGGCAGCCGTTGTAACTATACTGAGACCTTAGAACTTATATCTCATTTACGTTGTAGATGTCCATGGGCTCCAGTAACCACTTAACACCAGGTGGGCTGTGAACTCGTCCACCCAACTAAGCAATAAAAAATAAAATCGGGGCTCTAGTTTATAATAGGCAGTTAGTAATTTTAGCCTCTAAAACGTAACGACATGTCGTGGGGGTTACTCATGACGAGATCGTCGTGTTTGGTTTCTGAAAAGAAATTGACCTAGCGCACCAAGCCTGTTGCGTAGGTCGACAAGAAAGTAAGAAAGAGGTCGTTTAATATACCGGCACTAGGGAGAACCTACGTAAAATTAACTTGCACGATCCTGCCAATTCTCTATTGAAACTCTGGTTTGTGAGCCCTTATCTCCAAGGATACACGCGGGCGATGTATGGAGAAGAGCAATAATCTTGACCCAGAAATTCAGGAAAAGTAACATATTCATTTTTGGTGCTGCTCTGAAAATCTATTTACGACTAGCTGACCCGACAGACTTCGTAGTGCCTCAATCGAGAAATAAAAGAAATAAAACTTTTGTATAAAATAAACTTAAAAAGGAAAAACAAAATTGTTTGTTTTATATAATTTCGAGCATTTTCATATTTTTTCACCTTTTAAACCTTCTCTGGACTTCCACGAATAATTCAAGACCAAAATTAGTCAAATCGGTCCAGCCGTTCTCGAGTTTTAGCGAGACTAACGAACAGCAATTCATTTTTATATATAGAAGATTACTATTTCGCTTTTTAGATTTAACTGTGGCACACTGAATTATAATATTGACTTTGTGGACATATAAAGTAACTGGAAAAACAAATATAATTAAAGCCACTTTTACGCTTTATTACGAAAATTATAAAAAAAAGTCGAAAGTAATAAAATGAGAATATTATAGGCGAGATAAAACCGTAAAACTTTTCTTAATTAAGTTAAAGTTACACAGATGTCGTAAAAAAAATTAAGTAGTTATAAAATTAACCAAAACATCATTATTTCTTAATACTGCCGTTCAAGTTATGAAGAAACAGACCTTTTTAAATACTTAGGATATCAATACGAAGTTGTATTTATTGCATTGAATCCCCAAAAGGCGAGGTACCGCTGACCTACATTTATTAACACCAGGCTGAGCTGAACGAGGAATTGCTATGTAGCAATGAGATAGAATTTTATCATATGATTAATGGATAATAAATCATTAAATTTAAAACTAAAATTTATGTTTTCGCGAATTTTAGAAATAATTAAAACTACTTTTACGTTTTCATTTGTCTTTACGCTTAAAGCTAATTTTAATTATCGTAGCTAATAGATTACAAGCAATTAGCAGGAAAATTATAATTTGCGTAATTACTGGTAGTAGGACCTCTTGTGAGTCCGCACGGGTAGGTACCACCGCCCCGCCTATTTCTGCCGTGAAGCAGTAATCCGTTTCGGTTTGAAGGGTGGGGCAGCCGTTGTGACTATACTGAGACCTTAGAACTCATATCTCAAGGTGTGTGGCGCATTTACGTTATAGATGTCTATGGGTTCCAGTAACCACTTAACATCAGGTGGGCTGTGAGATCGTCCGCACATCTAAGCAATAAAAAAAAAGAAGGAAAAGATACATTAGAAACTGAGTAGGTGGTTTATTGGATTCAAATACGATTAAGGTGAGTTTTTTCCTGCCTTAGCTGGTAGCCTTGAGAGGCTATGCCAGCGTAATCGAGCGAGTAAGTGAGCTCACGAGGCTCCAATCTGCGGACGTCATTAACACTAGCTCTAGCAAGAGCAGTGCTTCGTAAAATCTACCACCGGATCGGAAACGCGACCCACTGAGAAGAAGGCTGTGTCTATGAGCGAGAAACTCAGTGGGCAGTGTCTATGTAAGGTGAGTATTCCAATCCATTTGTTTGAATGATTAGGTTCGAGCTTGTGAATTTTTCAGGGTACTTTGAGACATTTAAGAGATGTATGGAAATGGTAGTGCAAGGTAAAGGGGGAAGAGGTCGACCGAAGAAGACATGGATGGAGTGTGTGAATGACGATATGAGAGAGAGAGAGGAGTGAGTGTTGAGATGACGGTTGATAGAAGAGAATGGAAGAGAAAAATTAGCTGTGCCGACCCCACCTGGTGGGATAAGGTGGAGAACAGAAGACTTTGAGACATTTAAATTTTCAGAAGAACATAAAATAAAAAATATTAAAATATTAATTGGATTATCACGAATGTTTAAAATGCACGTTTCAGTGATGCGCTTATTGAACCCGCATTATTCCTACCTTGAGATATGAGGTCAAGCTTCAATAGGATTACCAAGGAAGGATAATGACTGAAGACTAATCCCTCTTTCAAACCGAAAGTCTTTCAACCTTGGTATAGCAAGGAAATCAAGTAAGTTCCTTTTCTGTTTTATCTTAAGGTAAGTGGATGTTTAGGGTCCGAAGTATATGATGATTACTTTCAAGAACTATGTGCAGTCACTTCTATGACTTTTAGCCGAACGATCCAATTAAGCAAGTAGTAATTAATAGAAGCCATTTACCACGTTCTGAATAATAACAGACGGACAACATTGCTCACATATCATTCGCGTGTGTAATATTGGAGCGACCGACCTCTTTGTTACAGTCAGACCAAAGATAATAGATAATAATAGACAATAGAACAGGGCGGACCGAGTCAATGAATAGTGATGAGGTAATCATGATAATATTCTGGATTTCAAGGATTCGAATAACAGAATAGATCGATTGGATGGTGGTTAGCAAAATGACTTTTAAAAAGTAAAAAGTATTTTGTATTTTCTATTATGGTTTTGCTTTTTCTTAGACCTAAGAAGAAATGGATGGATTGCGTGAAAGACGATATCGGTAAGAGGGGAGTGAGAAGAGTATAGAAGGAGAAAACATGTTGCGCCGACCCCAGGTGACTGGGAGAAGGGCAGGATAATGATGATGATGATATTTTGGTTTTGCTTTGAAGGCTTCATAGACGTTTATATCCTTTTTCAAACGAGGCTGTGGAGAATACATAACGGTAGGCTGCGGGTTGGTTGTATCTCTGGCATTGCTGACGTTCATGAGCGACCTTAACCACTTAGCATCAAGTGGGCCGTAAGCTCGTCTGCCTACAAATTCAATAAAAAATGTTTTAAAGTGGTGGCATTAGCTTTGTGATACCTATGGAATTGATTTCATTCAATCCGATTTTTTTTTGAAATCACTTTCGTTACAGCTTATCTTTTTTTATAAGGCACTCATTATATGTACAAGAACATTAAACGTAATAAGTAAGACCTTAATATCAGCGCAGGAAAGACCTTGCCGGTGCATGCATGTCACGCAATATTCTTTTAATTTACACGTTAGTATTTTTGATTCACAGTTCGAAAGAACGGTTCAAGACGATGGTGTATCTATCGAAAGTAAATAAAAGAAACACATAGAGATGTTAAGTAATTAATACATCGTTCTTACTGGTGGTAAGACCTCTTGTGAGTCCGCACGGGTTGTTACTACCACCCCGTCTATTTCTGCCGTGAAGCAGTAATGCGTTTCGGTTTGAAGGGTAGGGCAGCCGTTGTAAATATACTGAGACCTTAGAACTTATATCTCAAGGTGGGTGGCGCATTTACTTTCTAGATGTCTATGGGTTCCAGTAACCGCTTAACATCAGCTGGGCGGTGCGCTCGTCCACCCAGCTAAATAATAAAAACAATCGTAGGCTTTTTATTGTGTAGCTACGGTCTGAAAACAAAAATGTACGGCAGTATTTTTTTTAGGCAAAAGCAAAATGTCCAGAACCGAATATTGCGTTCGGCACGTTTTTATTCGAGATTATCTCTATATACCTAGGTATATAAAAATGAATTGCTGTTCGTTAGTCTCGCTAAAACTCGAGAACGGCTGGACCGATTTGGCTAATTTTGGTCTTGAATTATTTGTGGAAGTCCAGGGAAGGTTTAAAAGGTAGATAAATATAAAAATGCTCGGAATAAAATAAAAATAACAATTTTGTTTTTCCTTTGATGTGTCCCCCGTCGGATGGATTCCTTTTGTTTGTTTTAAGTTTATTTTATACAAAAGTTTAGGTCTTTTATTTATCGATTGAGGCACTACGAAGTTTGCCGGGTCAGCTAGTCGGTTATATAATTAAGAAAAATACAAACTTTTGCTGAAAGTTGGGAGCGTAGTGCGGTTGTGTCGCTTGGCGACAGATAAAGACAAGTTTACTTCATTGACCTTAATTAATAAGTAGACACATTGAAGAAAATGAAATTACTCGTACAAACTTTAAGCAATCGATATAACACTTCAATTCATTGTCACAATTACTATCAATAAGCGCTTAATTTCAGATAAGTTATAAGCACGTCTAATTATGTCATTAATAACAAAAAATAAGTTTTTGGAACGAAGTTCCTTACGGCAGGCTTGGAGGGGATAGGGATTTTGCTGCGCGACCGAACTGAAAAAAATGTGATAGTAAAACCGTAAGAAAAAATCCGTGGAAAAAAGTGCGTGGAATAAAACCGTTAAATGAGACGTGCGCAGGCGCGACAGTCGTATACACAAGCGAGTAGTGTATAATACCTTTCTCTTTCTCCCTCTTTCTTTTCGTTCTCTCATCCCTTCTCTCTCTATTTTGTAATTATTTCTATTTCTATGTAATTTTATGTTGTCAAACAAAAATAAAGAGACATATTTTGTTATTTTAATTGATAATTTGATTTACGATTTTATTTTTATTTTACGTAATTTATTATTTCCTAAAATACTGAATTTCCTAAATACTTTCCTGTACTTAAATAAAAACTAATCAGCAAAATTTAAGAGAAAAATCAAGAAAACCTACATAAAATTGAGCAGGTTTTTTTTTGCAAATTGTGTCGATTCTACATTAGCCGAAGGAACTTCGTTCCTACCTGGTGTCCCACGACACCACATAATTAGTTTTTTTTTTGTTGAACTTATTTTATAAATATACAATGTTAGGTTAGTATCGAGACATAGATGCAGTAGTTATCTCAAAGAATTGTGTTTTCAAACTAAAACTTAAAGCGCTTAAAATTTTTACAATCGGTAAAAACGCTGCATTTTATTATTTTTATTATATTGGCGGGTAATCCTTTGAGTCCACTTTAAGAAATTCTTATCTTATTTCGTTGTAACGCAACATAAATATTTTTGCTAAATCATTGATTCCCCGCCGCCGTTAATAAACAACTTTAAAGTGATAATTCTTGTTTTTTTTTTTAATTTTAAAACCGAGTATTGCATTTCATGATGACAGCACAGATTATCTTACTGAAGGCACACCTGTAATCAGTACTTTAAAACGGTATGTCCATTATAACTTTACCATGCCACCCGTATAGTACTTATAGATTTGTGGGTCTTTCTCAGATGGATTTTAGCACCATTTCTACATGACCTCTGCTTCGAATTATTGTCAATGTTAAGCGCGGTCATTGTTGGAATGACTGTCGTGATAAGTAAAATGTTGAGTTACGCAACATTATTAAGTTAATGGGGGAGCCGTTCAGGTCGAGTCATGGAGTGATGTCAAGGAGCAAGTGCAAGACAGGGTCAAGTGGAGACAACTTGTGAGGGCCCTATGTACCAACGGAGTACCTTAGGACTACAACAACAACAACAATATTAACTTAATGTGTCATGGTGTCGATTGCCTGAAATATTACTATTGTGTAGAGCTTTTGTGGCTTTTTTTCTAGTTTCGCTCACGACCCATTTATTTGCCATTCAAGTTTCAGTTATGTCGCATATTTAACCCACTGACTTTCTTACCGGATCTTCTCAGTGGGTCCTGATTTCGATCTGGTGGTAGATTTTGCGAAGCACTGCTTTTACTAGGTTCAGTTGTAGCGCATTCTCTCTGAGCCCCGTGAACTCATCTATCAGTCACAGCGTAGTCGGAATAGCCTCTTAGGCTACCAGCAAATAGGCCTACCTATGGCACAACCTAGAAAAGAAGTTGCGTATACAAAGGTTGTGCCACTCTTCAAACAAGACTTCAAACAACGACGCACGATGAAAAGATAATTTGGAAAAGAACGGGGATCCTTAGGCCACGCGTGTTTTTTTTATTTTATTAACGTTACCAAAGATTCTTTAATAGGGCTTTTGGATTATCGCCAAATATTCACACAGCGTACGTTTGATGCGACATCGTATCTTTATATATTCAGTCAATGAATCGTTTTATCAAGATAATGCAATCTTGATGACCGCGAATTCATTTACAATGAATATTTCTTCTGTGTTACCAAATAAAATAATCGCGCCACCGCTGCTGCACCGGGCAGGCGAAGAAAAGTCATCGTATGAATTACGAAATGAATTGTACTTGAAGGGACTTAAGCTTGAAGATACGGTTTTCACTATCGTAGCTGAATCCACGAGCTCATGCCTCATCTGGTATTGAGTGATTACCGTAAACCTCCTCCGAATCCCGACACAGATCTTCATTAGTCTAAATTGAATTGTAACAGTTCCATCCATCAAACCCGAAACATGACTCCTTCACGACTGAAACATGCAGGATGGTGGTACCTACCCGTGCGGACTCGAAACACGCTCTGAAAACAGTAAAGCCGCCCACTTAAAATGCTTGTTGTACTTATAATCAAATCAAAAATCTTAGTGACATAAACATTTAATTTTGGCACCTCACGATCCACCCTCATTGCTTTCAGACATCGCAGGTACCGGTCATCGTTCTTGTGCCGTAGAGTTTGACGTGCTACTTAACTAGGGCTGTCAGATTTTTTTCAACCTATAAGAGGCGAATGCTTAAATGGGCGAAAAAATACGGGAATTAAATTTTTTACTCGGGACAAACAAAAAACAAAATTTTTAGTGACATTCTTTTTTTTATATTTCTCTGAGAAGCAAGTCAGTTTTAACATACTTTTATCGGTTTTAAAATATTTATAAAAATCAATACAATTATAATCGTACGGTTCGAATACGGGACAGAGTCAGTCCGGTCGAGGCATTTTAAACTAAGCGTAAAATACGAGACGTCCTGGGAAATACGGGACGTCTGGCAACCCTATACTGGACACACGAACAAAAAACATTGAGTTTCTCGCCGAATCTTCACAGTTGGTCGCGATTGCAACCAGGTGGTAAGCCCAGCGAAGCACTGCTCTTTATAGGGCAGATGTCCGCAAGTTTTCTTATGCTGGGCTTCTTGGGTTCGCCCAGTAATGACGGCGGTGAAGGCAGAATAGCACCTGTGTGCTTAGTGCGAGTTTCTTAACGTTCTCAAAAGCGTAAAAGTTAACCTAATGTTGTATGCAGTTGGAACAGCGCTCCTAGTGGCAAACGTAAGCAAACGTTCCCATTCCATACAAATATGAGCTAACTTTTACGCTCTCGAGAACGTTAAAAAATTCGCACTAAGCATACTGGAAAGCACTTAACTTTCTTGGACAGATGTCAGTAAGTTCTTTTAAGCTGAGCACTTTGAGTTCGCCTACTAACGAAGTTTTTTTTTTTTTTTTTTTTTTTTTTTTTTTTTTTTTTTTTTTTTTTTTTTTTATTGCTTAGATGGATGGACGAGCTCACAGCCCACCTGATGTTAAGTGGTTACTGGAGCCCATAGACATCTACAACGTAGACGCGCCACCCACCTTGAGATACAAGTTCTAAAGTCTCAGTATAGTTACAACGGCTACCCCACCCTTCAAACCGAAACGCATTACTGCTTCACGGCAGAAATAAGCAGGGCGGTGGTACCTATCCGCGCGGACTCACAAGAGGTCCTACCACCAGTAATTACGCAAATTATAATTTTGCGGGTTTGATTTTTATTACACGATGTTATTATTCCTTCACCGTGGAAGTCAATCGTAAACATTTGTTGAGTACATATTTCATTAGAAAAATTGGTACCCGCCTGCGGGATTCGATCACCGGTGCATCGCTTCAACACGAATGCACCGGACGTCTTATCCTTTAGGCCACGACGAAGTTGAAGTCAGAATAGCCCCTCGAGGTTACTAGCGAATATATACAAAAAAAGTGACATCATAGACATCAGATACATCAAATTTAATAAGCAGTTAATATGAACACCAAATACATACGAAATACGGTTGTGTAATCTGCAATTATATGTCATTGCATAACACAATTACGAATAATGATCTGGTTTGCCTACAGATATAATGATTAGTTTCTATCAACTATAAATTGCGCGTTGAATATCTCCAACACTAAAACGTATATAAGCGATCGGGTGTCTTTAAAAGTATTAACAAATTAACATGCGTTCCGAAATAAAGAAATCCTTTGCCTTTCTTTGAAAAAAAATTTTTTTGACGTGCTAATATTTTGATATCTCCCGATATATAGAGAAGGAAGTTGGAGAAGGGTCGCAGATTCCAATGGATTGCATCTAAATGGCCGCTATCGTCTCTCGATAGGTTTTATTTAATTAGTCAGTACGCACGTTCGACACAGGTGGTGTTCCCCGCGCAAGAGAACTTTAGTAAAATATGGTCACACTTACTACTGACAGATGCCTGGACATTGATAACTGACAATCTACAGTAGTAGTAGCAGTTCTATTTTTCCAACTGGAAAGGCAAAGGTATCATACCATACGGCCTAATCTTTTATAAAATTTTTTAAATGAAAAGTTTTAATATCAAGTGAAATGAAATGAAGTTGATTTATTTGGAACTATTAAAATCACTCCCTTAACATACCGCTGCCAAATAAAATGTCGTATAAATAAATCTCTTAGTAATAACATCCATACGATATCTTCGACGTGTTCGACAAGCTAGAAGACAACTGTGACGATGTAAAGCGGTGGTAAGAATTGATCCAAAATGTTGATTAAGTAGGAGAAACGTAGGTAGGTGCTCTGAACTTAAAGTAATGATATTTGTTGTAAATTAATATTAGGATTTTACTTACGAAATTTTCGCTTAGTATACTTGCAGAAGGTTAAAATAATTTTATTATTTCTTTCTATCAATCAAAATATGTAGCCATGGTATCGGTTTATCACTGCCAGTGTAGGGGTTAATTTTTAAGGCCCTTTTTGAAGAAGTTAGGTGTACTGGAGTCAACAAACTCTTCAAAGGCATTTTGTACTGCCTCTCGGGTATTGAATTTTTTCTCAGACAAGAAGTTCTTCAAGCTTTGGAAAAACTAAAAGTAAATCGTAACGCTGACAGCTATTTTTTTTTATTGCCCTTTTAGGCAGACAAGTATACGGCCCACCTGATGGTGAGTGGTTACCGTCGCCCATGGACTTCAGCAATGCCAAGGGCAGAGCCAAGCCGCTGCCTACCGGTTTTTGGGTGACCACAGGGCTTAGTTATTAAATCATAATTTCAATGTAGGAAGCGTTCAAACCCAAAACGGGTCCTGCTTTCCTTTGCAGTTTTGACTCCGTTCACGTCATCAATGCTGTGAGTCGCGACAGAGGTACCTACATAGACTCCATAATCACTTGTATTTTAATCGTTGCATGTTAATGACAAAGATTCAAATTTAGTAAAAAAAACCGCACAGATCAATAAACAAAAATAGGTACTGAATTTAAAAATAGATTTCTATATTTTTTAAATAATAAATAAAAATCATTTGAATTGAGCGTTTAGCTATCAGCTATACATAAATTTGAATTTGAATAAATTTGAAATTGACAATAACCATTATATACGTCAATTAGTTTTGGATAATATATACCTACTTATGTATAATAGTTGTGTACAACATGTAAGAGACACTTCACCCTGATGCCGAAACGGAAATAAAATACTACGGTAGATGGAAAATAATAAAGATTTACATATTTAGTAAAATGATAAAGTAGGTTTTCGGTGACTCCGGGCGCGTGTTAAGATTTTATGTTTATGTTGTGAGTACATTGCATAAAGCGCGGACGGTTAGCGTGGTATTGGTATGGACATGTGATGCGTAGAGAGAAGATGCATGTGACTAATTCCGGCCACTCACATGCGCGCGAACATTTGTACATTGTACGAATGTTTACGCGCATGTGAAGGGCCGTCAGACATTCATTCGCAAACTTAGCGACTGTGCAAATGGGTTCGGTATTCAATTTGCGAACCCGTTTGCGCTTCCTCCTACACTTGTTTACGAATGTCTCACGAATTTCTCTTCTTTTTTAATTCATCAATAGAACATTGAACTATGAAAATGGCGAAACGTCCGTTACCTTCGCAATCGTGGGCGCAACTGGTAACACGAATGTGTGGGAGACTACGCGAAGGACCGGGGTTTGCGCGGTTTGATGATCGTTTAAAACTGACACAGCTTGGAAAACCACGAATGCAGCGAAAACTTTGCATAATCATTTGCAAATGTCGTCCTACACTTGTGGGTTTGCGTATTCGTGCGAATGTGAGTGACCGGTATAAGAGATATTGTATAGAAATGGTAGTGCAAGGTAGAGGGGGAAGAGGTCGACTGAAGAAGACATGGATGGAGTGTGTGAATGACGGTATGAGAGAAAGAGAGGAGTGAGTGTTTATACGAATCAGGTATATTATAGTTTGAATAAAGTTATTAAATTTTATTAATACATACACATTTTCCCACTTTTCTTCTATCGGCCTTCAGAAGTGATGACAGCTGATTTTCTTAAAATATTATCTGCAAATATGAGAAGCGTGTTTGTGTAAGTGAGAATCAGTGATCACTATAATATTGGAAATACCGGAACTCTTACGTCCAGTTACATAAAACTTACTGTGCAGTTAGTAGGTTAGTACGTTACGCAAAACGAAACAATAGTATCTGCGCACACCGTGACCGATCACCGTATCAATTTGTGTTGTCTCTTCATTGTTATTTCTGAATACGCGTCAGGAACCAGACGTGGAAGACGTCAAAATTATAGGAAATTGTTCTGATTCTATATATACTTTTGCTTGGAATATCCGGCTTTAAAATCTTTTGCTTAAACTTACTCGACGAAGGGAAGATCTTCCACCGAGCGGGTGATATTGCTCGGTAGACTGACGGTCCAAATATTGATGTTTGGAACTTGGATATTATAATTGGAAATTGTTCTGATTCTATACGAGTGTATACTTTTGCTTGGAATATCCGGTATATTGGCTTTAAAATGTTTTGCTTAAAACTTACTCGACAAAGGGAAGATCTTCCACCGAGCGAGTGATATTGCTCGGTAGACCGAGACGGTCCAAATATTGTTGTTTGGAACTTGGATATTATATGCAAGCTTATCTGAAAAATGTCGTTAGCGAGATTTAGGGATCTGTGAAATATCTTGTTTTCTTTAATGTCTAACGCCACAGTGCTTTTTCTTTTTTGGTTTCCTTGAGAAAATGTGTTGTAGCTTGTATTTGAAACGTCGGAATATATAAAAGAAAAACCGATAGTAAAAATAACTTAAAACAATTGTTAACTATGTAATCTTGTTTTCCTTGTCTATACTGAATATATAGCGTGAGCTATTTATGCGATTGCGGGAGAGACAAGACTGACCCACAGACCAGGTCTTAAATGCTTACTGGGTAGCTAACATTGAGACAGAACCAGGGACTCTCATTGTAATTTATGAATATAATATATTGTAATTTTTGAAGTCGTCGTGGCCTAAAGGATAAGATGTCCGGTGCATTCGTATCGAGCGATGCACCGGTGTTCGAATCCCGCAGGCGGGTACCAATTTTTCTAATGAAATACGTACTTAACAAATTTTCACGATTGACTTCCACGGTGAAGGAATAACATCATGCAATAAAAATCAAACCCGCAAAATTATAATTTGCGTAATTACTGGTGGTAGGACCTCTTGTGAGTCCGCACGGGTAGGTACCACCGCCCCGCCTATTTCTGCCGTGAAGCAGTAATGCGTTTCGGTTTGAAGGGTGGGACAGCCGTTGTGACTATACTGAGACCTTAGAACTATATCTCAAGGTGTGTGGCGCATTTACGTTGTAGATGTCTATGGGCTCCAGTAACCACTTAACACTAGGTGGGCTGTGAGCTCGTCCACACATCTAAGCAATAAAAAAAAAAAATTGGGTATTCAGCTTGCACGAATAGGTACCGCTATCCATTTCTTATTGAATTTCTGCGGGGAGTCATGCGTTTGATGATGCATCAATTGTTTTTTTTTTATTTCCCTACCTATTCGCGAGTAGTCTAAGAGGCTATTTCAGCTACGGGTAGAGTAGGTGAGGACTTAATCTGAAAGACTTTTCTAACAAGCTAACTAGCCCTAGCAAACGCAGAGCTTCGCAGAATCTACCACTGGATCGGAATCGCGACCCACTAAGAAGATACGGGGAGAAACTCATTGGGTTAGTCAATTGAATCTTCGACATCATCGTTTCAGAGTTCTTCTGCTCCTCTAAATCAACAAAACAAAGAGTCCTCACTTCAGAAGCCAAGGAAACCTGAATGCTTTTCGTATCACCAAGCGGGAAGAAATAAGTAAATAAACGACCGTAAAATTTCCATGTACTTTTTTAAATAAAATTTCGCAACAGTCAATAAACATTATTAAGGCGAAAGTGAACCGAATGTCAAAGCTCTTTAAGTTCACCGCGTTCATAAAATTATATTTACGAGGACGAAGCTCTCGTGCGATTGTCTCTTTATTGCTATGTATTTTATTGTATATTGGACATTGGATATTCGAGACTTATAAGGATTTTACAATTAAACCGGCGTCAATGAAATTTATTTATTTTTCTTAATTAAACGTTACAAATCATCTGTACTATATATTGTTTTTTATATACGATACCAAAGTTTTACTTGCAATAATAATTTGGGGTGTGACATTGAGTTGTACAATATTCCAGGGTCAGAGTTAGAGACTGAGGCACTAATAAATAAAATTTAATTGAGTCCAGTATGTATCTAGTATGTAGTATTCATCATCTAGGATGTACATTATCTTGGTTTTTTACGAGTCCTAGACATAATTAATAGTAGGTACTTTCACGGTTTAATCTCGCATTTTTCATCATCATTTTATTATTTCCGACGTTTCGGATTACTGTTTCCGAGAGAGAGAGAGAGAGAGAGAGAGAGACAAAACACAACTAACATTTAAAAAAGTTTGACAATAAATAGTATGCATGCGTGTGTGCGTCAAATACATGGTATGTAGGGTGTGTAATGTTTTCTTTATTGATTTAATGTATCTTTTATGCATTGTTTTAAAAAAATATTAGCATTGTGCACTTCTTCTCTATATTCTCTATAAGTGTGGAAAATTTCATACTCCTCCGTCCGCGCAATTTTCGTAAAAAGGAACACAAAGATTTTGCTTCACGTATTGATATCAAGATAATCGAGAAAAATTTAAATAGTTATAGATAAATTATATTCATGTTTCATAGGTACCTATTTAGGTAAATTGTTTATTCTTTTTTATGTGAAAACTAGCAAAATTATCATCACATAAAATTATCATCCTATATGTTATCGTATATTTTTTTTACATATTTTTTTTCAATTTATAGATTCACGGTGGATAATGTATTTCCTGAAGTGATACTTGCCTATTTTATGGTTGTCTGGAAGAGAGCGCTCTTAGCAATAAGACCGCCTATTGTACTTTTTTGTATTTAATTTTTTGCATTTTTTTTATTTTGGTGTACAATAAAGCCTCCATTCTCTCTCTTCTTCTCTCTCTCTCTCTCTCTAAAGTCAATCTCTGCGATGTTACAAAAATATGGCACATGACAAACGGTATGTCGCGCCCCCCTAAATGCGTAGTCCGTCGTACTATTATGATTTACGGAATTCCCAAATAATGATCAACATTTTTTATATTTACATATGAGAATAAATATGCGATAGAACCTATGTATTTCAAATTACGCAATCCAGCAATGAAGTTTAATATAAAAAACTGAACGTTATTTTGTCTCGATAAATACGTTAACCAATTATAGAAGGTAATGATTTATTATTCGCTATAACTTTATTATGAGGCGTAACATAATATGATCGACTATAGCAAGGCTTCTGCCGGCGCCGTGGAGCGGTGAGCGTGCCCTTGAGTACCACCACCGACCAGGGCGGGGGCTGCTATGACTGCCGTCGAGCCACCGCCACCGCCACTCGTACTGCGCTGCTGACACGACCAACGCGCCTCCATACACTCCCCCGAACTTTACGAACGACGCCTGTGACTAAGGCGACTCTGATTTATTCCTCGAAGATAATGCCCGGCTGGTTTTGATACGATGTGGGTTTGGTTGTTTCTGGTCGTCGCGGCGTTATCGAGGTCGGACGGCGCTGGTGCTGGGGCTGCCAGGCTGGTTTGTTATACGGAGAGCGCGCGCCCTCAAGGATTCGCGGAGTGCACGCATCTGGTGTACGCAGGGGACGCGAGGGGAGATAAACTCGACACCCTGCTGAAGGAATACAGGAAATCGAATCCGCGTTTGAAGATCGTCGTCCGAGCTGCTGATGACGATAAGGTTAGTTCTGATTTTATCTTACGTTAGATGCATCTATAATTTCCCGATCAATCGGATAATTTTGAATGTCATTAATCTATAATAAAATTTGAAAAACTTGGAAAATTTAATGAAATTTCTAGGTTTGGGGTTAAATCCATTACATTTTTTTCAGTAATTAATTACTGAAAGCAATAAAAAAAGTGAAGTAAAAAAATCTAAGTCATTACTTAAAACAATGTTACCTAATCCCTATTTAATTATTATATACACAATACATTTACGTAGAATGTAGATAAGCACATTATTGTTACATTCGTTTGAATTTTCTTTTTTTCTAGTGGGATTTAAAAAAAAATTAGTTATCCTAAAAATAAGCTTTCACTACATTTTTAGATTTACAAGCTTTCTTTAAAAGTTTACAACAATTAACCCATTAATACAGAATCAATGTTAAATAAAAAGAAATCAAAACATCTTCATGTAACTTTACGGGTGTGAAACAAAATATTGAGATCCGTAAGCTAATCGATTAATAGTTAAGAATATATTAATCTGTTTAAGGTAGCAACTTCGATTGATTAACCTTACATAAACACGAGAGGGACACAGAAGTCTTTAAAAATTACTTAAGTTAATTAAAAATTATATATAAGAATATTTACTTAAAAACTTACTTGAAATTTAGGGAATAAAGATATTAATACAGTAAGTAGCATTTTACGATTTTCGCGACTAGAATTAGTCGACCATGACCACTAAAACTGTGGACTATTGGAAATATCGGAAATAATACAATTACAGTAAAAATATATATAAATATATAGGTGAAGGTCAAGATTGTCGCGCATCCGTGTTAAGAGTTTGGACGTCCAGTTTCAAGATGTAGTAGAATTAATGAAAAAGTATTTTGCTGTAGAGCGTCCGAAACGTGACGCCAGAGACAATTCCTCGACAGCGATATTATGTTAGAATACTCGAACGAACAAAACCATTTTTTTTTTTATTAAGTTAAATGAAGTTATTACGTCCGTTGTAGTTTCATTTATAATTACATATTCGGCGTAATCCATCCAGTCCCGAGTTTTGAATGTACACCCGCGCATACATATGTATAACGGACCGGCCGCACTGGACATCAATTGGAGAAGCCTATATATATTCAGCAGTGGACAGGATCGATTATAATAAGAAAATAATAATAAAAAACCAAACACGAAAAAATCGTTTTACAAACAGATAAATATAATCAGAAACTTCGATTTTTTAATTAAATGGATTTGCAAAAAAAAAAACAAAGTCCAATTGAATTCCATATAAGAGGGCTTTCATGGAATAGAACACACGGTGCAATTAAAATAAGCTATTTAATTATTATTTAATTTAATTTAATTTAAGCTATCATTCTAGACATTTGAATTTAGTACAATGAAATCATGACTTTACACGACTGTTTACCAATGATCTTAAATCAAAAAACAATACATTAAGTCGATCAGCTAAACTGGAAGTATTAATTCTCGAGAACGGAAAACAGGAGTCGCCGTGGTCTATAAATATAAATAGCTAATTTATTAATCCTCGCCATAGGATTGAATTATTTAGTACCTATCTTAATATGCAACAAACTAGTTCTAGTTACGTAAAGTTAATTAGTTTTACAAAAAGAACATTTAACAATGTGTATGTTTCCGGACGCACGTTACATATCAATGAGTTATAGATTGCGTTCGCACTGGACTCCTATACATGCTAGTTTGAATGTCAGTTTTTTTTGTCTGTTAAATTTTTACAGTCTTGCTATTTTCGAAAGCAATTTAATTTAGGCAGTCGTGAGTTTTAGCTACTAGTACTCCTTCGATATTCTAGAAAGTGCTACTACTACTGCTTCGATATTCTTTCGACTATTCGGCGATGGATGGCGTTACTCTTACCGGCGTAACAATATGTTTAGAAGCGGATTGAAAAATGACCACTCCAGTGAACGGTCATCTTCGTTCCATTTTCCTCTGTTTTCCATTCGCACCTCTCAAGACTCTCTCTTAGTTTATGTCGGGTCATTGTAGGTCGTATGTCCTGCCAAAGAGGTTGCACCCATGACAGATATCGTCTTCTGGCATTAAAACTGTATAATCTCAAAACTTACTAATTTTAAAGGAGAGTGTTTTAACATGTGATATTTTTAATAGTAATCGTCTTTGCAACGTTTATTTTTTATTTTTTATCAGTTACATTATCTGTCTTTTAAAGTAAGATACAATTATGTATTAATTTTATTAATAGTAGTGAAAACATAGGTAAAAAAAACAAAAAAAATTTAAACTAAGTTACGCTCTTTTGACTATTTGCTAGTATTTATTAGAAAAATACTATGATTCCACATATTAACAAAAATTTCGAATATTTTTGGAAATTGTACACTTTTAATGCGAAAAGACGATATGTAACAGTTCGCATACAAAGAAACGCTGCGTATTTTCAGGATCAGTGCGAAGATTGCCATATAGTGGTCTTAAATAAGTTCGCCTATATAGCCCGTGCAGCCCATATGCGTTCGCTCCGAACGAAAGTTGGGTAAAACCCTCGCTAATTGAGTTCATTGTAGCTTGCGTTTTTCATATGCTAATTACTGTTTACACGTTTAAAACTAGACCACGATTTTAGGCTTCTATTAGTTTCGAGCTAACTTTATTAAACGTGGAAGATGAATACATTGCAGACATATCTTTAAGGCTTTCCTTGACAACATATGCTATATTAAATACAATGAGCCTCTAAATATTTTACAAACTATAGCGGTTTCTCATATAATAAACAAATACAATAACTAGTATATTCGTCTGATTTTGACTTTCTGGTTGGAGAAAATTGATCTATTAGGCTAGGGCTAGGGTAACCCTTTGTTTTTTTTTTAACAAACCTTCTAAATTATACCTTTTGCTGCAGTAGTTCTGTATACTATAAAAATATATATATATATAAAAAGAGACACATATTTATTATATATGTGCAATTGGTACAAAGCAATTCAATACTGCATTTAGGATGTGAAACAGGAAAACTCCTTTGTAGCAATTTTCCTTATTACTTTTAAACGCTCGATATGGCAACACTAAGCATAATATTATTATGTTCCCACGGTAATTTTGTTTTGTTTGTGTTTTAAATTATTCTATTTCTAAGCCTGAATCGGAGCAGATCTTGAGATCTCTCCCATTTTTCCTAAAATCTCATTTTTGAGTAATTTACGTTTCTGGTTTTAAATTTGATGTGATCTAAGTACTATCGGTGTACATGTTTTTACTGAGTTTCTCGCCGGATCTTCTCAGTGGGTCACGATTCCGATCCGGTGGTAGACTCTGCGAAGCACTGCTCTTGTTAGGGCTAGTGTTAGCAAATTCTCTCAGGTTAATACCCCCCTAGGCTACCAGCGAATACCAGTGATCGCACTATCCAGCTGCCGCATGCGGGATCTTTGTATGTTTTAAGGAAATATTTAACATGAACGTCTTCCTCGAAAGAATAAAGTCGTATTTATACAAAACAATCCCTTAAAGTTGGATTAATCACACACGACCAAATGCAAATCGTATTACCCCCTACATCATACCTGACGTTTGTACCGGCCAGTATTATTTCTTAAATATTAAGTGTATTTATCTATGGTATTAATGTCAATTAGTTTTTCTATAAAAGAGCGTATTGTGATTATTTTCATTCAGTGTGTTTTGTATTAATGACCTGATTGAATTCTGAAGTAATTGAATTCTCGCTACTGTTCATCTTCCGTGCACTGCTTCACGTCAAATCTGTTTAGAGTATTATACACAAAACTGCAAGCTGCAAGATCCTGAAGGCCTAATACAACCAGCCACTTCATGACTATCGAAAGTAGTAGTTAAATGAATAATGCCTGATGTTTGTTCTTATTAGCGCGAATTCACAATACGCTTAGTAAGGTACTAAAATTTGTACCAACAAAATGTTTTGTATACGGGAATGACTCAATACGAGTGAGTACACTGTTTATTTTGGATTCATAACTCTGTAGTTGTAGATACCCACCCGTCCGTTTCGTTGGGCATTTAAAATTAACATTATTATTTCTCACTCCCCCCAAACATTCTCATCATTAACGCCCCCGCAACTGGTGTAGGGAGTCCAACACTCATATATAATATTAGCCTATCCATTAAGTACATGTATTTTCTACATGGATACTCAGTTTCAAGTCAATCGGATGCAAGGTCCAGTAGTTATAACGGAACATCCGTAAAAACCACTGTAGATTTATATATTAGTAGATTTATAAAACTAAAATTTGTTCTACTATCTAAAGGCAAGAATTTGATGAAGCTTTAAACTAATAATTAAAAAAAAAACGCATTCGGATTTGCTTGCGAACTAGTGACGTCATGACAAATCGTTCTCACGTTTCGGCCTCGCTCTCGTCGCGTAGAGTTAAATGTTAAAAATGCTAAATGCCAACAAATTAAGTGCTATTTAGTTAATTTTATGGGAAATCGTGAGTTTAACTTAATAATTATGCCATAAAAATGGTGCACGTTCCTTTTAAATGTGTATTAAATATGTGTTTTTCTTAGAACACGCATAACAAGACCATCGAAATTTGACGAATAAAAAAAATTGTACATTTGACATACCCTAAAATGGAGGGAATCTGGAATTTTTAAGTTAGATATTCATTTTTATCGTATTTTTTTGTAGTTATAGTAATAAAACGGAGATCATGATGGTTTCGGTAGTTTAAAATTTAATTTATAATGCATTGAGATATGTATAGTTTATTAAAGAATAATTATAAAAAGTAACAAAAACTCACTTGTCCCTATTCGCCCCGGCCTTGGGGTGAATCGGGTCGCTTAAGGGGTTAATAGAGTTTTTCGTTAGGGCTGGCACCATTTAGTTGTTAGGTAGGTACCTAACTTTAGATAATTAATTTTTTACAAAAGTTTGATGACTAAATTAAACTATTTAATATCCTTGAACACTAAACAAAAGTAATTTTTAGTTCAACAAAGTTAAATCTCTAAGAACTCAACAAAAGTATTGTGATATCCCAGATTTGTCTCTATTCTATCTCTAGTCCCTATTTCCCCCAATCTACTGTACGCGGAGAATCAAAACTTGTAAAGTGAATGACTCCTATATATATAGGTATATGGCTGCATCATTGTAGTGTCGCTTCTTCGTAAAAAAAAAATTGAAAGAAAAAGACAGAGGGGAAAAAAACACACCGAGGAGAGAAGCGGCCGCCCCAAACGAAGAAAGAAGAGGAGAGGAACGAAGAAAGGATGAAGAGTCAGTTCCACCCACAAAACCAAGCCTGCTACTCTCAAACCTGCACCTCATCTTCCTATTCGTACACTCTTGACAGAGTGGTCGTGGTCATGCATCAGTCGGATCCTGCGATACCGATGCTCTCGCGATGCACCTCATCACCCCTGCCTCAATAGGCAAGGAGATCCAGTCCGGGCAGAGGGGTTTCGCCGAGGCGCGCTCCACGCCTCCGCAAGGGGACGCGACGACCCGCACTTTAGTAGTCGTTGATGGTGGTTGTAAGGTCACCAGTGCCGGGCGGCACAATAACGAGTCCGTAATTGGATGGACAGTTTATTTCCAATCACAGATAGTATAGCAATATTTAGAAGGAGAAATTACGGAGTACAGAAGGCACAGATAAAGCGGTAGCAAGTTCAAACACAGTAATACAAAATATACGAAAGCAATAAATCGTAACGAAGCAAAATAGTACGCGTAAGTCGAGGAGTGATACAGTCTTAGCGTAGCGTTGATCAAACCCGGCACTGGTGACCTTACAACCACTATCAACGACTACTAAACGCACGACGCTTCTTCGTTTCATAGGGTTTCAAATTACAACGTTGTTCAAGAAGTGTTTATCTCGATGACGTCTATGACTTGATCGAGTGTTTTTTAGGGGCCATCCATAAAGTACGTCACACGTTAATGGGGAGGGGGGGGTATCACCGAAGTGTGACATCGTGTGACAAGGGGCATGGGGGGGGTCAATACTTTTGTGACGTCACATGTTAAAATTTAAAATACTAAAACGCAAAGTTTGTATGTGAATTAAAAATTTTAAAAATTTACAAACTTGATCTATATTTATTAATAATTTTTTGATATATATTTATTGATCTATATTTATTAATAATTTAGCGAAAATTCGTCCTCAAAGAATTGCGGCTAGATGTGCCCGAGAAATTCTCTGTTTAATGAATGATGACGATGCTTTATGGATGGAAGAGAATGATGTCGACACTAAGGATGTTCCTGACGTTCAAATTCAGAACGAAAATGAAGTGCCTGATTTACCAGTAATAGCTGATATAAAAGAGTGGATCCAAAGTCCATGGACACTCGATAATTAAGTTTTTTATCTTTAATTAATATAATTAATCGTTTATTATTTTCTAACTAGTCGTTTGTTTTTTCGGTTTTATGAAATGTTGGACTTTATGTTGATTTTATTAGATTATTATTTCATAAAAATAAGTAAAAAATGAAAATAGCTGTTTTCTCTCGATTATTTTTAAATACATACATAAATTTAAAAAATGTGTGACGTCACATCAGGAGGGGGGGTTATAAAAATGTGACAACCTGTGACAAGGAGGGGGGGGAGGGGTTCAAAAGTCCTAAAATTCGTGTGACGTACTTTACGGATGGCCCCTTATTTGAGAAATATTGTAATTAAAATTTACATGTAAACCTGTAAGAAGATGAAGCAATTTAAGCCCCACAATTTAACGTTCCAATTAGTAATGGGGTTACAATTACGTGTAGTTCGACACACGTCGGAAATGACTTGTAAGTAGTTTATGCAACTATATTCAAATTAAAAAGCTAATGAGTTTGGGGCTTAAAAACTTACGTACATTAGCAGTCGGCCAATAGGCATTTCATTTCATAGGCAATTTTAAACATCGTACCCTTAAAATCTTTAGGGAGTTCGTATCGGCTCGGGCACGATTCCAAAATACCCTGCCCCAACTAAGTTTATGGAAATTTACGGAAATTTTAATTCCGGACTCTGGCCATTTCAAGCTGTCCTATGAATTTCATTTTACAAAAACAAAGGAGACTAAATTTCTTCGCTTCTTCATTATACGCACTGTTTGTGTTTTAGTATTATGATCTAAGACAACTATGAGATCTTTTATGAGAGTATTGGCCGGAAAATCGGGTTGCTCGGACGTCTTTCATTCTTATTCTTACAAAACTTCTTATACACCTAATTAGGTTTGGTATTTATACTTTCTTTATAGAACTAGTTGTTTTTGTATCTGATAGTCTGATCTTACTTACTTAGTCCTTCAACTATTACCTACCATAAAACAGGGCCACGATTCTCAAGGAGGGTTGACGTAAAAATGGAGGTAGGTTGTAATTTCCTTGTTGGGAAATAAAATTTATTTAACCTAAGGTAGGTAGGTGTAAAAGATTTTAAAAAGAAACAGCGAAAGAAGAATCTAAAAACATAAAGTATGTATAAACATGTATTTGTTTTGATATTTTAATAGTTGCAACAAGTTTAATTGACCTAATATTTAATGTACATTACAGCTTTTTTTTTACAAACTCAAAGTTTTTAATGCACATAATATTTTCGGGGTTCTACTGGACGATATTGTTCTTAATTTTTCTATTACTCCAAACTTTTATAAACAAAGATAATTTTTGTCGTTCTTTTTTTATCACATTCTTTCAAATAAAGTTATAAATCGCCTTTCATTGTGTAATCGTAGTGAACGTAATTTATCTAGTACATTTCATCCGGCTGTACTTTCGATTTCCGATAACGATCTCGTGCTATATTTTCCAAATAATAATAGAATAGGTACGCCACTTTCGTTTATTAACAAGATGTCAAAAAATATATATTAATGCGAAAAAAAAACGTCAAGTAATCTGATACCGTTCGTATGGGTCTGTGTACTGTTTTTCATTTCATTCCCTTTAATTTTTTTTATCCCAAAGACGTGAATGTCAGGGTCTGGTCTGGACTTTGGTATTAAGGTCTTACCTGCACGTTTCTGCCGTGAACTATTCATGCGTATTGAAGAGCGTGGCCTGTTAATAATAATAATAATAAAAAGCCTTTTATTTTATACAAGTGACAAAAATTTACGCAATATGATCTATGCTATTAATAAACTAATAAATATGTTTGTTGAATAATATTAGGTATTATTTCCAACTTGCAAGAACCCCTCCTCGGGTAAAGGCCTCCTCCAAGGATAGCCAATCTTCTCTAAATTGGGAAATTTTAACTCAGTTTGTAGTTCCTACTTTCTTTATATCTTCTCCCCTTCTTTCTTTCTGTCTTTATTTCTTTCTTTCTTTCTGTTAATATATAATATTATGTTGTATCGTCTACATTTACCATAACCTGTATACACGTAATACTAGGCGACATGCGTTTTCATTGTCCATCTCCAATAATAACAAATAACATAGGTATGCATAAGGAAGAGTTCTGTGGGATGTTGGAACTAGGTATAAACCTAATGTTAATAACATTGACGCTATCAGAGATCTATGTTCATACAGTAATTTTGCAAACTTTGTCTTGACCAAAATATAGTTTGAGTTCTTAGTTTGGCTGGTTGTTAAAGCTTATTTTTTTTATCTATATTTATGATTGATAATAGAGATTTCCTTTTAAGTACATCCTGTGTAATAGCCATACCGGCGACTTGTGTTGTGCTCTATTTGTAAAGCAGTCACATAAAGTGTGGGTGTTGTAATAAGCTGTAATAACTATTGGTACATATTTTGAAGGTTTTGTGTGATTCTAACGAAATTTTATTATTAAAAAGAAGACTAGTTATAAAAAATAAAGAAAAACCAATAACAATAAGCGCTACCGAATTATCGGTTAAAATATTTTTATAAATTTGATTTTCGGGCCGAATGCACGGGTCATTAAAAAAATTACAAAATTTGACATGCGCTTCCAAAATGTCACTGAACATAAAACTGAAAATCTTCAGATTGGTCTAGCGTGTGATCCTGTGCAGTTTTCCGTCAACGCATAGCTGGAATAAGCTCAGACTTCCAGCGAATAGGTAGAAAAAGCAAGAGTAGCTTTGTAGCGATAGGATTAAAGACAAATTTTAATGAAATACTGCCGGCAAACCGGGCCGAGTTAGACTAGGCTATATTATAGCTCTCACAAACATTACAAAAATCCAAGCCGGCTTTATAAATTGTGATATTAAGCAATTAATTGTAACTAACAAAGACTAAATAAGCCTATCACGTCACTTTTGATTTAAAGACTCTTAGCTTAATTACTATCTCATGTCATTGGCATTGGTACAAAATGCGATTACATATTGTCGCTTATTCATACGTGAATGTCAATTGCTGTTGTGAATCAGTCAGTCAGACGATGTTCTTGACCTTGGATTTGACAGGTCATGTCGAGGCCGCCGTTTCGTTGGCTATTGTCAAATTTGACAGCTCTTATTTTGAGTATGGTATTTTTTAAGGCTTGCTTTTTGTCGCAGTTAACTGTCAAACTTTTTGATTGGTTTGATTGATGTATATATTATTATAAGGAATGAAAATATTGGATTTGGTAGGTTTTATTAGTCAAAACCGCTCGTCACGTTAATCTCCAGAAATTACGAACAAGTTTGAACGTGGTTTTCAGCGAAATAAAGCGATAACCTCGAATGAAAAGAAAACATATTCAGTACGTTATATATGCGATCTGGTATGTTTGTAGCGGAATCTGTAAAAATGAGTGTTAATTACAATATCTTTACAATTCGAGGTCAAGATTAAACCGCATGTCAATGTGTGTGGACTGTCTTAAATAGGAATAAATCGCGTAATACTAATGTTGGTGACTTAATTTAAAAGTATGAACAGAGATATGGTGTATGCAAAATGCAACTTTCGGCAACCCTGTCTGTATTTGTCAAATAGGACCACATATTCGAAAGACCGATTTTCCACTTATGTAGGCTTGAAAGAAAAGTATTATGAATTGCTTATTATTATTAAATTTTTAAAGTAATTAATAATCAATCATTGTCTAATCAGAAGTATTGTTTCATTTTTGATTCAGTTTGTTATTAGTTCGCGTGTTTTTTGTTTTGTTTTTGAACTTCACTTACGTTTAGTTAGTTTTAGTTAGTTAGAAGCTGAGTTAGTTTTAGGTACTGGCAGTAGGACGTATTTGAAGTCAGCACGGTTTGGTGCAAAGACAAGGCTAAAAGGTTGGCTTCTTTTACGACGTAACTTTGTGAAGTCAGTCGATCGTGATTATTCTAATAGAAGTGAGACTTCGGTCTAATATTGTATGGTGCGTGGCGGTTTTCACGTTGTGATTGTTAATCACCGTACATTAGCTAGACCAGAGACAAGTCAATTAAAACAGCAAAATATAATTAAAAAAAATTAACAATAAAGAAAATCGTATTCAATGAAACAAAAAGGATTCAATGAAATATCTACAATGCAATCGAAAATCAAGTCAATTAAATGTGCATTATGAAGGATAATTCAAAGACTTTCTGCTCAGTTTGATGAAATTTAAGTGAGACCACATTCGAAGCAGCTTCTTTCAAATAGGTCCACCTTTTTTATTTTTTTATTGCCCGTGTAGGCAGACGAGTATACGGCTCACCTGATGCTAAGTGGTTACCGTCGCCTATGGACTTCAGCAATGCCAGGGGCTGAACCAAGCCGCTGTCTACCGTTAAGTAAGTACTCTCCACAAGCCTCGTTTGAAGAAGGATGTGTCATAGAGCTCGGGAAACACCGTGGAGAGGAGCTCATTCCAAAGCCGGAATGAGCCACCACCTTGCAGACTGCAGAGCCACCTTGAAAAAAGTCCTCCTCCTATTTGAAGTCGGTTCGAAATAGCGCAACTTCAATCTTGAGGTCGTGAGTTATTGAGGCTCGCTCCATATCACGAGTTACGTAACAATAACCAGGGACCGGTTATTAACAAGTGGCCGCCCACATAACATATGCTAATGATTATAAATATAATATATAGATCGTATTTAAAAAAAAAAACGCAAGGAGTAGTGAAAGGAGTCATGAACTGGTCACGACCAAAGCCCCGCTGACATTGAATATTATATATTTCGTATTTTCTTAACCGTTCGCGAATCGTAGATGTATCTCACGTGCTTTTATATTAATTATGACATTACGAATACGTCATGGACGATTCAATGTACTTAAAACTAAAAAAATGGGGGGGTTGGCTGTTTATCTCACAAACCTTCCGCCGTCTGCCATTTTGGTTTTTTGTTTTGTCCGTCGTGGAACGCTGTCAACGCTTCTTGACAGCTGTTGTTCGATGTTGCTTACCGGAAGCAACTTCTTTAGGCCACTCCAAGACTCCAACAAATTGAATGATGCTCCAGTGACCGAGTTCCTTTGCTTCACACAAAAAAAAGAGCGTACTTAATCCAAGACGTACGATCGTTTGGTCATTTCTGGAAGAAAATTATCAGTAATCAGTGTTGGTATTGCGTAAGCACGCCACATTTATCGATTTTCTGACACACATGTGCACTGGCCGTGTGCAACCTGCCGGCGTTACTTCATTGATCTCTTTACATGGAAAACCGGTTCGCGTATCTTACTCGCTACTCACAGAGTTTATTGTTTAATTAATTAAGAAAGATTTATGTTCTTTTCAGGCCGGATTATAAAGTGAAAGTTGAATGGTATAGTTCAATTGTTACATACTTAGTCGCATTCGCTGTGTCAATTACGTTTTTTTATTAAATACGCTCTTGTTAGTTTGGTATGTATGTATGTTTGTTTATATTGTTACGCGCTAGGGTTCGGGATAAATAAAAATTCTACCGGAGTACAACTTAAAAACTGTATTCAACACTTAAAACACTTCACAAACACTTTAAAATTTTCAATTCGCTTCTTCCGCTTCGCTTCAGGTGATCCGTTCGCTGTTTCGCTTCGAGTAGTTTCGATCACTAAGTGACTGCGTGCCATCTCTGCAACGCTTTTATAGTCGAGACGAAATCCCTAGAATCGTCGAGAATATTCCACACAGGTCGAGTATTGTGTGTTTTCGCTATCTGACAATAGATGGCGTTGTAATTATTGGTGATAGATGGCGTTACTCTTACCGGCGTAACAGTATTATCAAAGCGCTCATCGACGAAAACAACTCAAATCCCGACCGGTAGCGTTATAGTTTCATTAAATAGAACAAACGTCCAATCGCAACTGACAACGTAATTTCCAAATCTAATTTTAGTATTAAATTCAAAAGCTGATTTTCATGCATAGTCCTAGATAATTTCATATGCAAATATCAATAAATCGAAAGGATTATCGCGATATATTTATTAATGTAGTGCTGCGACCGCGCCCTAATAGATCTAGTGCCCTTTAGCAAGATTATAATTCGTAACACACGAATACATGCCACATTTCAATTTAGCATATTGGCATATCGATATTACATTATCTGTGTTATAAATTGTCGTGATAATTGTCACGTGTGGTAATTCAGACATGCTTTATTGCATGCTAACATATCAGAATATCATTGCAAATTTATTTAATGTTATCGTTTTTAGTTAATGAAATTACTGTTTTTTTTTATTGCTTAGTTGGATGAACGAGCTCACAGCCCACCTGATGTTAAGTGGTTACTGGAGCCCATAGACATCTACAACGTAAATGCGCCACCTACCTCTAGATATAAGTTCTAAGGTCTCAGTATAGTTACAACGGCTACCCCACCCTTCGAATCGAAACGCATTACTGCTTCACGGCGGAAATAGGCGGGGTGGTGGTACTTACCCGTGCGGATTCCCAAGAGGTCCTGCCACCAGCGATAATACTTGAAATGTTTTTGTTTTTAGTATCACATAAGATAAAAGTTTCTAAATTGTAATCTAAAAATATTTTAACTGTACTTAAATATACATATTTTTACAATTTTTTCTTAGCTAATATTAGCTTTGTTTTCGATTAGTTTGAAGTACGTAGACTTGTAAAGTATCGTGTAAAGTATCGTTACCTGCTGGGGTTCGGGATAAATAAAAAAATTATACCGAAGTACAAATTAAAACTGTATTAGCACTTCAGGTGATCCGTTTGCTGTTTCGCTTCGAGTGGGCAGTTCCGATTACTGATTGACTGCGTGTCATTTCTGCAACGCTTTTATAGTCGATACGACATCCCTAGAATCGTCGAGAGCATTCCTCACAAGTCGAGTAGCTTCGATGTGTGTTTCCGCTACCTGACAATAGATGGCGCATCAACAGTATTATCAAAGCGCTCATCGACGAAAACAACTCAAGTCCCGTTCGCGCGTAGCCAGAGTAGTCCCTTAGGCTAACAGTGAATAGGTAGGAAAAATTACAATTCAAAATAATTGCAATATTCGCGTTCTATATTATTGAATGTCAACAGTAAATTTTATCGCCGTAATTATGTTGATTTTATTAAACAACTATCGACCCGCTCCGGCTCCGCTCGGGTCCTTAACAAAAATTTCAACGATATTCGACGTTGTTTTATTTATTAAAATAAAAGAACACTTATTGCGGCATAACTATAGTAATTAGACGTATGCTGTCGCGACACTTTTTGTAAATAATAATGTGTTGTCAATAATAATGTGTTGTCAATAATAATGTGTTGTAATAATGTGTTGTCGTAGTACATTATTTTTTTCTATCATCAATAGTTTTTCGCAGGGCATGCGATGTAAAGTATATTTTAAGTGATTTTTTTACACATTGGGTTACATTATTGGAGTTTTAGTGAGGATTCCTAATTTTTTCAAAAAAGATTATAGCCTATGTCAGTCTGGAATAGTGTAGCTTCCAAACAGTGAAAGAATTAGAAATTTCAAAACGGTTCAGTATTTTTTTTATGGTTGAAAGTTTACTGGTGGCCCGAAGGCCTTTCCAGTTTCACCAGGACAGGTGGGCGAGCAAAGGCTCAGCCAGGAGGGGTTGGATTTGCTAACAGCTACCCGAGCGCCTCCGAAGGAGACCTAACAACTCAAGAGTAGCTGCTTCGCGAATGAATCTACTACCGGATCGGAATCGCGACCCGCTGAGAAGATCCGGCGAGAAACTCAGCGGGCTGATGCATGGGTTAGGTTGCACGTCGACCTCTTTGTCGAGTTCGACGAGTACGGTTACCGTGGTCCCTAAGCCTGCCCCTAGTATTAGAGCTGAAGGCATCTAATGCAAAGGTTATTGGATCTGATGGATCCGTAAGGACGTGTCTAGGGCGTCGACGGTGACTGGCTCCTGCATGATCAGGATTCGGAGAGTAGTCAGCGGCGGCAACGATAAGGCGATTATCATGACGCATAGCCTTATCGAAGTATCGTTCCGACGCTGACTTCATGTATTTCCGAATTGATTCGAGGCCCAGGTCGTCGTGTAGGTCAACGTTCCTCACGAACCACGGAGCGCCGACAGCTAACCTGCAAAAGCGGGATTGTAGGGATTGGAGGGTGTCTATGTGTGTGCGGGCCGCGTGAGCGAACACCACACTCGCGTAAGTCATGACGGGCCTTATGCAAGTTTTGTAAAGTGTCACCTTGTTCCGAAGGGACATTTTACTCCGCTTACAGATCATGGGGTAGAGTCTACCGAGAATAAACGCGGCACGGTCACGGACTTATTTTATATGCGGGCGGAATGTCATCGATGCATCCAGGGTAACGCCCAGGTACTTGACCTTCCTGGCCCAGGGTATGGGTTGTCTAAAGAGAGTAATCGGGGGTGTGAGATTCCTCCTCCTAATCCGGGAGGAAATCCGTGTGGAGCTTCCCCTCTGAAATAGCACCGCAGTACTTTTCGCTGGGTTGATGTCTATGCGCCATTTTCGGAACCACTGTCCTAGGGCTAGGGCTGCGCTCTGAAGCTTCTTCGCGATTAGGGACTTATTTCTACTAGAATAGTAAACAGTCGTGTCGTCGGCGAATAAAGCTAAATGGGTCGGCGGCGACCGGGGAATATCGTTGACGAATAAGCTAAATAGGAGGGGTGAGAGGACAGAGCCTTGCGGGACTCCAGCTGTGAGAGGTCGTGGGGAGGAGCGGGTTCCCTCGACTCGATATCGAAAAGAGCGGTTCGACAAGAAGTCCCGTATGATGAGCACGAGACTATCCGGCACGCCCATGTTGAATAGTTTGAAAATCAAACCATTATGCCAGACTTTGTCGAACGCTTTTGCGACGTCGAAGAAGAGAGCTCCCGTGTATAACGGTTTTGGTCGATTAAGCCCCACAAGAATGTGCTCCGTGAGGCGGTGCACCTGTTGAACGCATGAGTGATTTGTACGGAATCCGAATTGTTCATCGATGAGAATGCCCTTGGATGAGACGAAATCTCTGAGGCGCTTGTAGAGCAGACGCTCATACAGTTTGCCTAGAGACATGAGGAGGCTAATCGGGCGGTAGCTCGTCGGATGATTTTTTGGTTTACCGGGTTTATGTATGCCGATAACGTCCGCTTCTTTCCACACCGCGGGAAAGATACAGTTCGCCATAGCGGCATTGAAAATAGATGCCAACATCACGATGAGTTGGACGGGTAGAAGTTTAATAACGCGGTTAGATATACCGTCGGAACCGGGAGCCTTGCGAGGACGTAGGTCTTTGATCAAGTCTTTAACTTCCATCGGGGTGACGGGTGGTAACGTATCCGAGGGTGGCAAGGAGGCTCTGCGTTCTACCTCACTGTCTACTAATTCTACATGAACAGGGTCCACGGATTGAGTGCTGGGCGTGCACTGGGTTTGCAATGTATCGGCCAGCAGCTCTGCTTTTTCGTCATCATCAAAGGCCGCGAGTTGGCCTGAGGGGCCTACGAGGGGGGGCATAGTTACTACCGTATCCGATTTGAGAGTACGAGCTAAGCGGTAGTAAGACCTTTGGGAGGGCGCGAGTCCTTCTAAGAAATCAGACCATCTGGCATCTCGGACTTCGGCGATGCGAGACTTTACATCGCGTTGTAGGGCACGCATTCGAATACGATTTTCCGCGGTAGGATACCTGTCGTAGGCGCGTATCGAGGCGTTCTTAGCTCTAAGGAGTTCCCTAATATCGTCGGACAATTTGAAGCGGTGAAGGAAGTCCTCCGCTACAACTTGTTTCGATGACCTATCTAATGTCGAGGTGATGTGTGATGTTAAGATGTCTATGGCTTCAGCGGTATCCTGAGGAGACGGGGTAGAGTCCGGGTTAAACGGGAGCGATGGTGGATCAGATTCAGCCAGGCTGATGCCCAGCGTGTGCCAATCCACCACAGTCCTCGTGACGGGAACGGAATCGGGAGCGCGACCGAGCTTCATGACGACGGGACGGTGGTCTGAATCTAACTCTGAAACTACTTCGATCGAGTGTAAGCGCAGAGTTACGTTTTTTAATAACGCTATGTCGAGTATATCCGGGCGATGCGCGATATTTAGCGGGTAGTGAGTCGGGGTTAACGGAGCGACGATATCGAAGGCGAGATCATCGACTAACGCGTCAAGCCGCCTGCCATTCGGGGTTGTGGTGTGTGAGTTCCACCTGATGTGTTTACAATTTAGGTCGCCCGCCAGAATGACAGAGCTCCCCATACCGAGCAGCGCCTCAATATCGCTGCTTAGAACGATCTTATCCGGTGGAAGATAAATGGACGCGATAACGATCGGCGCGTGTCCCGTCAGTGAGATTCGGCACACTGATGCTTCGATATTAGCGAGCGCGGGAGGATCGAGCGGGACGCAATGCAGGGCTCTTCTATAGTAAATAACGGTACCACCACCACGGGCAGAGAGCCTGTCGTTCCTGACCATGTTATAGTTCGCGATTTTAGGGTCACGGCGCGCGGGCTTAAGTAGGGTCTCCTGCACTAAGAAAATGTCAATTTGATGGTCACGCAAAAAATCACAAACCTGATCACGTTGATTTGCGAGACCGTAAGCGTTAAAAAATCCTATTGTTACGGATAAGGGTTTTATTCTACTAATGTACGCCATTGATTACCGGCGGAGTGAGGGGAGGACGTACGTATTTAACGACGCGTATACGTCAGCGTATTCTTGCACAACGGCGATGAAATGTTGTGCAGTGGAGGCGGCGCGAATGGCGTCACCCAAAGCGTTAACACGCTCAAAGTTGATCGACTGAAAAAAGTCGATCGCTAGAGCGAGATTTTCGGACGCGGTCGGAGGGCAGGTCGCGGGGGAGGGACGTATCGCGGGGGTGGGACGAGTCGCGGGGGAGAGAGTTGTAGCCGTGTTCGTGTACGGCAACGGTTTAGCCCAAGCCGAGACGCTGGGCACCGACGCCGGCACGAAAGCAGGCTTAGCCTTCGGCACAGAGGGTACCGTGGCTTTGATGTCTGGGCCGGAAGCTCGGAGGCGGTTTTGACGGGCGACGCGGCGATTTATTTTTGGAGCTCGGGGGCATCCACGGTAGTTCGCGGGGTGACCTTGTGTTCGGCACAGGACACAGCTAGGCGGTTCCGTCGCGGTTTTTTGGTCGCGAGCGCAGAGGGCCGTGGCGTGATCGCCCAAACACTTAACACATCGGGGGCGCGCGTGACAGTTACGGGAAGAGTGCCCGTACAGTTGGCAGTTATGGCACTGACTAGGAGTGCCTTTTTTAAAAACGGTTCAGTAGTTTCGGAGCCTATTCAATACAAACAAACAAACAAATCTTTCCTCTTTGTAATATTAGTATAGATAACATTGATAATTGCACTTTATATTAAGCATAAATTTGTAATCAGTAATTACACGCAGATGATATTTCATTGTATGGCAACTACACCTAATGTTATAGTATAATTAATAAATAGATCTTGCACCATCTGTCCTGTTC
Source organism: Bombyx mandarina (assembly GCF_030267445.1). Taxonomy (NCBI): domain Eukaryota; kingdom Metazoa; phylum Arthropoda; class Insecta; order Lepidoptera; family Bombycidae; genus Bombyx; species Bombyx mandarina. The sequence goes on along the minus strand of NC_143223.1, from coordinate 12,853,110 downwards.
CCTCAAGTAACTGAAGTTGAAAGTGCGAGAAGGACGGTGCTGTGCGTAAGCTACGAGTATGTTTTTAAACTTTAAAAGTTGAGTTACTAAAAGTTTAATTTCAGTGTGATGTTAAAACAAAATTGAAGGTCCTGGAGCAAGGTTTTAATATTTACAGTATAATTATGAATAATAATATTACGTACATAATAATTTATTTAAATTATATATGTACATACTTTGATTTATGGATTTCGTTTTTTTACGATACACATCGATTATACATATTCTAAATCTGATTTTACTAGTATTGGTAAGTAAGTAAGTATTGGTAAGAGGCAAATTCATGTTTGCTTTTATTTTTTCTTGCTTAACTACATGAGCGAGTGCACATCCCATCCGCTATTAAGTGGTTACCGGAGCCCATAGGTTACTTGACAGCGTGAGTGACGCCAGACGCTTTGAATTTTGAGGTTTATATCTCAATTATTTTGTAACTTTCCAAATTCTATTTTATTGTTTAATTACTGGCAACATTATGCTCCTTATTTAAGGAAGATATATAAATCTTAGCGATGTCTCAAGATGGCCGGTGGGACTATCATTTTAAAGCGGTAGGAAAAAAAAACAATAGGCCTTAAAATTCCAAGGATATATTATAATTAAACAGCTAAGGTCGAGTTTATGGGAAAAGTCTAGCGAATAAAACTCGCAATGGGACTAGCAAAGTCGATGTTTTTGTTTTATGGCCATCATTAATCAGACCAAGAACAAATGTTGTGTTTCTTAATACTTCCTCGATTTATTACTGTAATTAAGTGTGTGACGTAATTGACATGACAATACCACGCATAAATCTCGCTCACTGGTTAGTTTAACGAGAAGTCTTTTTCAATGTTGTTGTCGAGACAATAGTAATGGGAAACTCTAGTTGGGTATGTAAATTTTGCGTAGAACGTACTTAAACTTTTTCTAAGGTATTCCACTGAAGTATTAATCTATAAGATACAATTCGTTATGTGTGCCAATTTCCATATTCAGACGCGGGAATTTAAGAAAAAGCATATTATGATATAATTAGAAGTTCTTTTACAGCTTAATCGTACGTAAATACGTGTTTTTTTTTAATTGTCATTACGCAAACTTAAAAAGAAATTACGATATTAAATTGTAAAAGCAGTTTTAATCGTGTCTACGACTCCCGAAAACCGAAGAAAACAATAATGGTATACATTTTTTTCTATCGTTCATTTTTTTATTGAAAAAGAAACCTATGCTAGAAATATCACTGCTAGTTGGTAACAAATAACATATCATTACCACTAGCTCCGTGCATCGAAAATTTTAACAAAAATAAAAACCGACTTTAACAAAATAAAATGAGTTTACCATCATTAACATAGTCGAAGTCAAATATAATATAAAATTATATGCATTATTAAGTATAAGTCAAACAGTGTGATCCATGAGAAACACAAGCTTCTTAATAAATTAAAATTTAATATTTAATAAGTTCTAAGGTAACAGACATAAAACATAATTAGTCGAATTTCTAACCTCCTCCTTTTTGGAAGCTGACTAAAATTTAAATCGATTCGATTCAGTGCACTTACATATTTTTAAGACAATCGAATCTGTACGTAAATCTTTAGTAAATTACTCACACAGTTTCTGATTGAGAAAATCGCAATTTAAAATCCGGAATAAAACATAAATTTATCAAGTGACAGTGCAAAAATTAGACCAGTACAACACGAGCTCAAGTGAAACCTGTCGCAACACACATGTAGCGTACCGGCCCACGTTATAAATAGCTAAAGCGTTATATATTTATTTCACAACATGCAAATTAACATGTTACGGATCAATCAAACTTCGGTGGACGTCCAATAATAATATTACAGGTGAAATATCAGATTGAACTTATTGTAATATAAGATCGTTAAAAAATAATATCGTATTTCAGATTCATTTGAAATACGAAGTCGTCGAAGCCACGAAGTCGTCGTGGCCTAAAGGATAAGACGTCCGGTGCATTCGTGTGTAGCGATGCACCGGTGTTCGAATCCCGCCGGCGGGTACCAATTTTTCTAATGAAATACGTACTCAACAAATGGTCACGATTGACTTCCACGGTGAAGGAATAACATCGTGTAATAAAAATCAAACCCGCAAAATTATAATTTGCTTAATCACTGGTGGTAGGACCTCTTGTGAGTCCGCACGGGTAGGTACCACCGCCCCGCCTATTTCTGCCGTGAAGCAGTAATGCGTTTCGGTTTGAAGGGTGGAGCAGCCGTTGTGACTATACTGAGACCATAGAACTATATCTCAAGGTGTGTGGCGCATTTACGTTGTAGATGTCTATGGGCTCCAGTAACCACTTAACACCAGGTGGGCTGTGAGATAGTCCACCCATCTAGCAATAAAAAGAAATAAAAAAAAGAAATACCAGATTGAACTTATTGTAATAAGATCGTTAAAAAATAATATCGTATTTCAGGTTCATTCGAAATATTTTTTTATAGATATTTGATACTCAAAACATTGGTTCTTTCAAAATGCAGTTTGATTTGAGATCACGGTCTTGTCATCCGACGTGACCGAAATATCTCTGCATTGTTAGATCATTAATAAAAATATAGACATAGCGGCTGGCGAGAACGGTTACCTGATGATAAGCGGTTACCGTAACCAATTAGTATAAACGTGATTACCACGAACGTACGAATTAATTTATGTACAATATCCGATGATACACAATTATTATTTTCGTTGCTTTTTTTTCCTACCTATTCTAGTAACCTCGAGGGGTTATTCTAGATTCGCCGAGCTGGTAGGTGAGCTCACGGGGCTCAAACCTGACGACGTTACTAACACGAAGCCTGGCAAGAGCAGTGCTTCGCAGAATCTATCACCGGATCGGAAACGCGACCCACTGAGAAGATTCAGCGATAAGCTCAGTGGGCTGTGTCTGTGGGTTAATTTACTCGTCGAGCCCTTCGTCGCAAGCGACGGGTTCGACGAGAACGACGGTGCTTGAGGTACCTAAAAGCACCGTTAGTGGATCGGGTTTCGTTGCTGCAAACAGCAACAGAAACAGCATAATTAAAATGTATAATAAATGCGACATTGAATCGTAATAATAGTTTTGAACATGACTCGCGACATCATCATCATTATTTCCTATTACCCTCTGCTGGGGTGTTGGGCTCGAATCAAATTTTTCCATTTACATCGGACTCGCGGCAGTCGAAGTAAATACTAAATATTACGTACGTAATATATGTTCTTGAACTTCTACGAGAAATTAGCTTTGCAACTGCTACCTTTAGGGCGTATTGTGAGCTCTAACGCTGAAACTAGCACTCTGCCTATTTTTGACCATACTCCATCCCCACTATACTATATATCGCGTGAGCAGAGATCTGTACTCTACCGGTGCTTTATTTAAATGTCGACTACTAACATTTTGTTCATTACCACGAAAATGCAATGAAAAAGGCGCGAATAATAATATAAACAACAATAAATAAAAAAAATTACAATACTTACTGTTACCATATACAGGATATGAATACAGACATAGTAAAAGAAAACAAGAAAGAACTCCTCACTTGAGACTGACGGGGCAATTGTGAGATTTTAAAATTAACATTAGCGGTAGGTAGCGGCATGGCTCTGCCCCTGGCATTGCTGAAGTCCATGGGCGACGGTAACCACTCTCCATCAGGTGGGCCGTATGCTCGTCTGCCTATAAGAGCAATAAAGCAATAAAAAAACTGTGAAGGTTTTAAAAAAAAATTACGCTATTGCACTTGAGCCGCCATTTCAACGTAAGTAGATCAGTCTTGTATAAGAATTGTAACATTTTACGAACCGGTTCAAAGTGTCCGTTACACTGACAGATAAATTCATGACTCACTCGGTCGCGACACTCCCGGAGTTACGCCACGCTGACCACGTCTTGACATTAACACATACCATAATCGCATTATGAAATGAATTCATAAACAAATTTGCATGTGTAAGCTGCTTATCGTGTCGTATCGTTTAGAATGTGCTGGTACCCGAGGCGTGGTTCTATTGAGTCTTATAAATGCTATTATGATATAATGGGATACGCCTGAATGATAAGATGCCTGGTGTATGTGTGCGTGTGTGTATCTCTCACGATTTATCACGATTTACAGTTTCCCTTGGTTTGCCGCTAGGGGCTCTATTCTAACTCCATACAAATTTGAGTTAACTTTTACGCGATCGATAAGTTAAAAACGATTATATGTACATATGTATGTATTTTTTGTATTTATGTATATGTATTACAGATATGATTGTGTGTGTTAATATATATGTATATATTTTGTGTTTGTATTTGTAATTGAATATAAATTTTATTGCACCTACCATTATTTACTCTGCACTACCTTTGGTTGACTGGTAGAGAATGCCCTAGGCATTATGTCCGCCAATGTAAATTTTACATGAAGTGTAATAAATAAATAAATAAATGAAAAGCTCGCACTACAGAAAATCGCGTTCTCGAATGGATTTAACACGAAGGTATGACAGGGTAGCATGTAATTAATGTAAATAAATTAGACCTCCGAAATATATATTTATTTTATTTTATGATAATTGAATGCGCATAAGTAGTTTGTAGACTCATTTTCAAAATGACCCACATTAGTAAGGACGTGATTCCGTTCAGGAATTATGAGATAGCATAAATAAATAAAATACTCTTTCAATACAAACAATCATTAAAAATAAATAAATTCAAAACTTTAATTTATCTTCGTCCAATCTTACTACAGACTTACTACAGCGACCTCATTACTGTGATGTGTATTTATTAAACACATTTAAGTTACTTTAACAATAATTTATTGCGGCTTAGCCGACAACGTGAACTTAAATGTCCAAGTAGAATGGATATATGAAAGCAATTTACTAATTATTTAACTTGTTCATTAGGGTTAGCCCAAGGGAAATAAAATTACATGAAATACAGAGTGTGTAATGTGAAATGTTTCATTTAAAAAAATATAGTATAATTAATATGTGGAATATTGTGTTGAATTGCCTAGTAAATAGTTCTATGTGTTCCAGTAACCATATATCACCAAATAAAGTATTATAGCTTATAGTTACTTCTCTTGATTGAGATAAGCGGTACAGTATATTATGAATGCTAC